>NC_060140.1:924450140-925120315 GCF_021461385.2 Schistocerca piceifrons
AAGACGTAAAAAATTTATGACCATAGACGTGAAGTAAAGGAAATGTATTTTATTTTCGGATCACTATTCAATTCGCGACGACGTCGCAGCTTGTCAGTTGGTGTTCCTCCTCTCTCATTCCTTGTCCCAAGCCCACATTCATCCTGCAAAATTTTCCTCTACTCGTTCCTCCACAACTGCATTCCAGTCCCCGACAAGCATTAGATTTCTATCTCCCTTTACGTACTGTATTACCCTTTCAATGTCCTTATGTACTTTCTTTCTCTCTCTCTTCATATTCAGCTTGCGACTTTCGCAAGTATAGCTGAACTATCGTTGTCGGTGTTGGTTTGCTGTCGACTCTGACAAGAACAACCCCATCACTGAACTGTTCACAGTAGCACGTTCTTTTCCCCACCTTCCTATTCATAACGAATTCTACTCCCGTTATAGTATTTTCTGCTATACACTCATATTACCCTACACTCATCTGACCAGAAATCCTTGTCTTATTTCACTTCACTGACCCCTACTATATTTAAATTGAGCTTTTGCACTTCCGTTTTCAGATTTTCTATTTTTTAGTTTTCCTACTACATTCAAGCTGCTGACATTCCACGTCCCGACTTGTAGAACATTATCCTTTCATTGATAATTTAATTCAATTTTTCTCTCATGGTCACCTCCCCCTTGGCAGTCTTCTCCCAATGATCCTAATGGGGGACTATTCCGGAACATTTTTCCAATGGACACATTATCACGACACTTTTTCAATTACAAGCCACATGTCCTGTGGATACACATTATGTGTCTTTAATGCATTGGTTTCCATTGACCTCTGAATCTTCATGCCCCTTTGGGGACAGTTTCCCACCCCTACTACGAGGGAGTGCCCTGAACCTCTGCCGCTCCTCCCCCCTCTTTCATAAGGACGTTGTCAGAATGAGGGTGACTTCTTATGCCGGAAGTCGTCGGACGTAAATACCGATTTAAGGAGTGGAGGGTTTAGAACTCGGGACCGGGGACGATTTGATTACCAATCGAAGACACTACCCCCTTTTTTTTGTTTTGGTCTCATTCTTTTCGTGATTATTCGTCCTATTTGTTCGGGGCGGAAGTCCAATGACGCTTGTTCAAGTTCATCGTCGTATTATTAACTCTGTTTTGTTATAACAGAGAGCGCCTAACCCTCTGACCGAACATACTGAGATACCGTGCCGGCATCTCTAGACCACGAACGTAAGGTATTTCCTTAAGGATGACTCAATTATCTGCTAAAATTCTGAGTTTACTATTAATATTGTCTACAACGTCTTTAATATACGACATTAGCAGCAAGGGTCTCTACACGCTTCCCTGTGGCATACCTGAAGTAGCGAATTGTTGATGGTGTACAGCAGCAATCAGCCACAAACTTTATTCAGAAAGTATCGTTACCTATTTCGGTCTGTGACATTTCATCAACAGACGGCTTTCATACTTTCGTCAAAACACTAGTTATGTTAGTTTACACTTGTGTTACTGAGAAACGTCCGCCTGGGACATTTTTTTTCACTCTTTTTCTCCGACGATACATGTCCATAAAGTTTCTGGTATTTTCTCACTAACGTTCACTAGTTTTCATCACCAGCACTTCTTGGGCCACAAAACAAGTTACCAATAGACACCATGTATTTTGACCCTCTCCAATGGAATCAAAACACGCGGTGGGGATTGGTAATTTGTTTTTCGGCGCAGCCGATGTGCTTAGTAATAAAACTAACGACTGTGAATGGTAAAATGTGGGAGAAGAACTGTAAACAAATGTTCCAGGCGGACATTTCACAGCAAGTCACGTGAAACAAAAATAGCGTTTGCTTTGACGAAGGCATAAAAGCTGTTTGGTGAGGAATTGTAACGGTTCGAAACAAGTAACGATACTTCTTGAATAAAGTATACTAAAACTAATTTTCGGCCGCTTCCTGCTGTACACCATCAACGACCCAAACCACGTAACAGCCACGGTTACCAATCATGCCTTTATCTGACAAAATTGCGTGTACCTGCAGTTACTTCTACATGTGGATATGACTATCCATAGAAGATAACGTGCGGCGTGCTCTTTATCCATAAATCTTCAGTCTGGTCACGAATTTCGTTTGATATCCCTTACGGTCGTACTTTCGAGAACAAGCATAGTTGTGGTAGATCGTCAAATCCTACGGCATCTACCTGCCTGCGTTGCTCCGTAGCTTTCAGTATATCACTTCAGCATCACTCGATTCCTTCCTATTTGAAGTTGTATGAATGTATTATAGTCGCTCGAAAGGCAACTGCGGATAGCAAATAGTTTCGAAGATATTATTCCAGGCGGGTGGAAATATAAATGTGTGCAACGGAAAATAATAAACGGTAAACTGAAGATTTGGCCCTGTCTGACTACCCCCTGAAGTAGATCTTAGAATCTCTTAATGGATTTTACCATGTAAAGTACAACATAAACATAAATGAATGATTAAAGCAACTAATACTACACTACTGGCCATTAAAATTGCTACACCACGAAGATGACGTGCTACAAACGCGAAATTTAACCGACAGGAAGAGGATGCTGTGATATGCAAATGATTAGCTTTTCAGAGCATGCACACAAAGTTGGCACCGGTGGCGACACCTACAACGCGCTGACATGATCAAAGTTTCCAACCAATTTCTTATACACAAACAGCAGTTGACCGGCGTTGCCTGGTGAAACCGTGTTGTCATGCCTCTTGTAAGGAGGAGAAATGCGTACCATCACGTTTCCGACTTTGATAAAGGTCGGATTGTAGCCTATCGCGATTGTGGTTTATCGTATCGCGACATTGCTGCTCGCGTTGGTCGAGATCCGATGACTGTTAGCAGAATATGGAATCGGTGGGTTCAGGAGGGTAATACAGAACGCCGTGCTAGATCCCAAAGGCCTCGTATCACTAGCAGTCGAGATGACAGGCATCTTATCCACATGGCTGTAACGGATCGTGCAGTCACGTCTCGATCCCTGAGTCAACAGATGGGGACGTTTGCAAGACAACAACCATCTGCACGAACAGTTCGACGACGTTTGCAGCAGCATGGGGTATCAGCTCGTAGACCGTGGCTGCGGTTACCCTTGACGCTGCATCACAGATAGGAGCGCCTGCGATGGTGTACTCAACGACGAACCTGGGTGCACGAATGGCAAAACGTCATTTTTTCGGATGAATCCAGGTTCTGTTTACAGCATCATGATGGTCGCATTGGTGTTTGGCGACATCGTGGTGAACGCACATTGGAAGCGTGTATTCGTCATCGCCATACTTGCGTATCACCCGGCGTGATGGTATGGGGTGCCATTGGTTACACGTCTCGGTCACCTCTTGTTCGCATTGACGGCACTTTGAACAGTGCACGTTACATTTCAGATGTGTTACGACCTGTGGCGTACCTTTCATTGGATCCCTGCGAAACCCTACATTTCAGCAGGACAATGCACGACACGATGTTGCAGATCCTGTACGGGCATTTCAGGATACAGAAAATGTTCGACTGCTGCCCTGGCCAGCACATTCTCCAGATCTCTCACCAATTGAAAACGTCTGGTCAATGGTGGCCGAGCAACTGGCTCGTCACAATACGCCAGTCACTACTCTTTATGAACTGTGGTACCGTGTTGAAGCTGCATGGGCAGCTGTACCTGTACCTGCCATCCAAGCTCTGTTTGACTCAATGCCCAGGCGTATCAAGGCCGTTATTACGGCCAGAAGTGGTTGTTCTGGGTACTGATTTCTCTGGATCTATGCACCCAAACTGCATGAAAATGTGATCACATGTCAGATCTAGTATAATATATTTGTCCAAAGAATACCCGTTAATCATCTGCATTTCTTCTAGGTGTAGCAATTTTAATGGCCAGTAGTGTACTAAATGATAAACGCTGTTCCTGCTTATATATTTATTGTAGGTTAAAAAACCTTTATATTAGAAAAACTTATATTTCCTATATAAAATTGCTAATCAGTTGCCCAACTCTGCCCCTTTTTATGACTGTGCGGTCTAATATCAATAACGCGAAATGACTGACATCCTCCACGTACTAAACACTAGAAGACACTCTTTCAAAGGTGATCTACGGTGGTGTGGAACCTCAGCAGAAATAATGTAACGTGATCACAGCTGTTTAGCTTTATAGCCCTAATCAGCCGAAGCAATTTCCGATATCGCCATATGTACTGCGTCCGGTGCGTCGACGTGATGGTTCTCGTACTCGTCTGCGACGATGAAAGAACTCAAGCCACAAATAAACTCTTTCAAACACTAGGACGGCAGAAGGCGGTCCTCTGACTAATATACTCTAATACTGTCTTCTCCTCTCTGTGTTCTACAGACGAGAAACGCGAACTCCGAGCCACAAGGACGGAATTCAGATAACGTCTCAAGGTAAGTATAGGCAGAGGGAGTGCTCTCAATTACTAAACCTTGCGTACTCAACGACGACTTCCCACCCGGAGGTGAAGTGCAGAATCGTATAGGTTCGCAGCAGTACAGTGCCTAACTGTTCTAACTATTAACCCTGCTGAGAGCAAAGACAGCACGTCCGTCTGAACCAACAAAGCTGGTATCGAGCGACCGTCATACACGGGCGCTCACAACGAAAGACCACGTCTCTCCACCGCTGGCTTCCCAGCAAGGCTCAGCTCCCCACCATCGTAATTGCGAAAAAGAATCATATTCCCGAAATCACAGAATATTCTCCCTCTCTACAGATTCATCCGAACACCAACCAACCATATTATCGTCCAGCGCGGAAAGTTTGCGAGAAAAACCCTATACTCGTAGAATGGTAGGCTTCTGAGTAAAAATCCTTGGAAATAACCAGCCTGCGTGGTTTCCAATGTGGCGCTTCTTCGTTCCGCTCACCTACGTCCAAAATTTGCAGAGTTCGGAAGTATTATCCGGTTATCCTTCCGGACCTACTACAATATCGGCCTGCCGTCACCCTATTGTGCTCCAGAGCTCAGGTGCCACGACGTGCGTGTAGCTACTTTCTGTGTTTCAGCAGGACCAACAACTGTGCGAGCGTTCCACCCAGAGCTTGTGTTCTGCCTGCCGTTTCATCTCCACTGGCGGTCCAACGTCTACTGGTATAGGCAATAATTCATTAGGCCGCTTTTATAATAAAGACACTCCGTCACCTTTCATGCAATGAGCGTTAACAATTATGTATAAGGCGTACGTGAAATGTCAGTCTCCTTTAAATATTTGTATATACGATGTACAACTTATCAAATGATACCTAATTGTGGTTGTAATTCACTGCAAAGTATGTAGATGAGTGCTTGTAAAGTGCAAAATTATAGCCACCTTACAAGCTTATCCCAATCATTGTGTTTTTATGACGCTAGCAAAGAACAGTTTCATGACAGTGCTTCTTAGCATAGGCTAAATTAGACTATTACAGTCACTTTTGATAGAATAAGATTTTTCGTCAGAAACGTAGCCTTGATGGCGTTTGCCGCTGTCCATTTCGGCAGAGAGATACTGGTCCCGCTAGCTTTTCAGATGCACTCGTTTAACCGACTTTTTCGGTGCTTTGTACTATGCAGTGAACTGTCGAGATTCCTATTTACATGAGCTTTCGAGCAACGCTCGGGAATGAAACCGTGGACTCATTTCGCTGTGCTCTCAAAAAAGTTCATATGGTTCGCCTTATTGTACCCACACTGAGGTCCCCACTCAGTACTTCTGCTTATGAGAACGTGTAATGAGAACAGTCATTATTCTCGATCTTCGCGGTAAAGCCGTGCAACAGGACAGAGGATAGCTCCAACCTGTTCATTTTTAATCTATTTCAATGCTTCCACTAAATAACCCAGGATGAAAATTTGACTTCACTTCCCCCGAAGAGTCTGCGGTGCAGAAGCGGAGGAAATCAGTCTTGCAAGAAGCTTATTTTAACATGACGACGACTTTGTGAAGTTATGAGCTCGCTTTTATGTCTAGAAACATGCAAGAACTTTCCTTCTTAGGACTAAAATTGGCCATTAATTTATTTTCAGTATAATTATAATGTGGCGAACCTGATGGTCAAATATACAACATTCTTGGCAGATCCCGCAGTTAATAAAACGTAGATCGCGTGAAAATTCAGTTTACATTAGATCTGACTTTTCAACATTCATTACTGCTTGTAGATTTCTTTCGGTCTTCTAGTTTGATACACAAGTTGATTTATTTTCATTCTATGATAGTCTGCCATTACCTAATACTTGCCACATTTTACGCGCTAGATAATATACTTCTCATACTCCAACCTCTATTTACCATTATAATTCTACTATTGCCACCCAAGTGTCCACATTAATTACTCCGTGATAGTTACCAAACATTCATCCTAACCGCCCGCTCTAACGATACAACTATTAACCAGTTTGAATTGTTTCTCTATTCTAACACTACCCATTTCAGTTTCTGCGCTCTTTTGTGGAAAGACATTTCGAATGACGCGTTTCAAATGCTTCTAGGGACTACGTGTTTCACAGTCCCTGACTAATATTCACACTTTAACTTTAGAGCCCACATCCCCCTTTCACACTCTCAGTTCTATTTTAGAGACTATATTTGCCCTTTCACTTCATACAAAAGATTAAAGATTGTTCATTTGATTATTAGTAAGTAGAGGCAGTGGAATACCCTAATGACATGATATAAGGAAGAAATTGGCGTAATTAGTGACCACTGGTTCGTGGCTAACAGGATGATGCATGACGCTGTGTCGGTATATTAATGCCTGTATGGACTTTGCAATGCGATGATTCTTTATAAGATATAGAAGTTCGTGTAATAAAGTTAGGATAAACACATGTTGTATCACTGACCAAGCGAGATGAATTTAAAACTTCCTGGAAGATTAAAACTTTGTGCCACACCGAGACTCGAACACGGGACCTTTGCATTTGCTCTACCATCTTCCCTACCCAAGCACTTGGGAGCGAAAGGCATAGGTCCCGAATTAGAGTTTCGGTCCGGCACACAGTTTTAATCTGCCAGGAAGTTTCATATCAGCTCACACTCCGCTGCAGAGTGAAAATCTCATTCTGACATGGGTTTAAGGCTGCCGTAATGGCATCACCGAATTAGCATCGTCCAGCTTAACACGTTACACAACTTTACAAATACTGCAAAAGTATTTAAGCATCAGTGCTAGGGCAATGAATCACGGTAATATTAAATAAAAATATCATTTCTACGAAGATTATTTTATTAATATCAGAAGTACAAATACTGGAATGTACTCACCTTAATAGGTGTACTATCATTTGTGGCAGGTGGCGCACGAAAAATTGATAGAGGAAGGTAAGTTAACGAACGTTAGTTGGGATTATTCACTTATGTATCCACTTTATTTACTGTTATTTTGGACTGACGTATTATTTGGCAAATATTGGTTGGTTTGAGAATGGGTGTTGCCCGAAACCGGTCATCGACTAAAAAACATCCTTTTTAGTTGCAACTCTGCTTGTTTCTTTTTGCATCACTGTCCGCTACATTGCTCCATTGTGTGACGATACTTGAACTTCGACTTTTCTTCTGTTGATAAATTGTTCCTTGCAATGTTCTAATCGGCCACTGTGTATCCCAACAACAGTTCACATGTGTGTAATTCTGTCATTATCTACTGCTCACGGCAGTCTACGTAAACTTTTGGTTTATGTGATAGCGTACTAATCGTTTCTTTTGGCACTAATTGTGTTAATTAGTGAGTTATTTATTGTAACAATCTGAGCTGCAGTTAGCCACACACAATATTCAGCAATTTAATATTAAGAACACCTCTAATTTTTCTGGTAGTGTCACACATGTTGCGATACCAGCAGAAATATCCTTGGGTCACTTGACATAGTGACCTTGCACACAAATGTGACAATCAGTAAAACCAGGATTTATTTAAAACACTTTACTGGCCCATAAAAACGTACACCTGGGAGAAACAAGGAATTAATAGCGTCGTTAGAATTCACTTTAGCTAGTAATTATGTTACTTTTAACGGTAAAATTTGCCAGCAACGAGAAAGTTCAGCAATGGTTAACGTGTCGCCGGTACTGTGACTGAAATACTCTAGGACTATACTAAGAAATAATTTTTTGGCGACAAACCGTAGTTACCAAAAAAAAGAAAAAAACGGTATTGCTGCTTCGCTGACAATTTCAGTTTATTGTTCAAAGGGAATGTAAATGGGATCAATGAAATAGATGTGAAGCTTAAGGAATTCCATTCTAAAGTAAATTTGCTATAGAATGTAAATGACGTAACTGTTGCTAAAGATAGTAGATATAAATTCTGCATTTACAGGAAACCAGCTTTCATAGATCTCATAGTAGATTATATCTCAAATGAAAACCGAACACCCGCCCCCAACGGGACCAAGGAATGATTCCATTCAAAAGTAATCACCTCATGCTCTAAGACATTTATCCCACAGGTAGATTGGGCGATCAGTTCATGTTGCATAGATCGCGGTAGGCCGCCGACGGATCCAAAACCGCAACCATTCTTGCATTCATTTGCCAAAGTTGTGAAAATCCCATGGTGAAAGATCAGAGCTGTACGGAGAATGTTGCAGTTTTTCCGAACCAAATTGCTGAAGCAAAGCATTCAACCAATTGGCAATGTGGGATTGGGCGTTATCGTGCAACACGTGCGACAGCGTGGAAATACAATCATGTTCGCAGTGCTGTGAAGGCACTTTGCAGAAATTGTGACTCAACATGAAGTCCAAATGGCCAAAGATGTTCTCGGACGGAACTATCCTATCGCACTAATTAAAATAACGTAAGTAGTGCTGAATGACTAGCAGCTAAAATGGCATTCACTGATTTCAAGTCCAGTAAATACTTAAATAAGAGCGGGTTCTATGAGTATAAATCTAAAAGCAGTGCTTAATTTCAAAAATTGTACATGCTTTAATTCATCTCATCAACCATACAACCCAACCCCCTTCGCCTATCGCATCATGTTCGCCACTCATTGTCATGTTCACTGGCGCAGTGGCAAATTATAGTTAATATACGTATACTGATTTAAGTCTCCGGTGACGACACGTTCCAGTGAGTTAAAAGAAAATCCTCCGGTAGTGCCGGAAAGCCGTTCCGTCACGTTCCGGCCGAAATTAAGCCTCGCCTCGAAGGGTAAATCTGGAAAGTTATTTTTATTGAAGATACGGTGCAGCACGCTGCTCTTACGTTCTCCAAACCGTAATGAATAACGTAACGCTGAAGCGCCATTTTTCATAATAATTGGCTGCCCGCTGACACTGAGTGATTCAGCGTATGTGTCATGCCATATCCCTCGCTGCACGACCGGATAAAATCCATGGCATAGAGCTCTTGGCACATATGTATCCTACAGAAGAAGGTCGTCCCGAACAGTCAGGCAATTTCCCCGTTACGGTGAAATTAAGTTGTAAGTCATCATTCACCAGATTTTTCCTCCCTAACATTTTAGTAGTCTCTCTTACGTCCGTCGACTTTCAGGCTAAGCGGTCGCTCCAATAGCAGTGTAAAAAGGATCGCACATGCCTCAAATGATTATAGGATTTAAAAGTAAAGTGTTGTCAACAATGCACAGAAAAAAATCAATGAAAGTATGTTCATGAAGTCGGCTACAGGCCAGAAAAATTATGCTAATTAGGAGTTGCATCCAGATAGTCAGTTCCCTGATAACAAAAACAAAATAAGAACAGATACAAAAAAACCGTTCTGGTTTACCGCAAATCTTAAACTATCCCTATATATAAAAGGCAATGTCCTGACTGACAGACTCAACATTGCCCAGCCTAAACCGTTAAGGATATAAACTTGAAATTTTGAAATTTGGAGAAACTGCAGGTGTTGTTTAAGGATTTTTGTAAATTCCAACTGTAAGGGGGTGAAATAGGGCTTGAAGGGCTTTATATGGTGAAATAGGGCTTGAAGGGCTTTATATATATATATATATATATATATATATATATATATATATATATATATATATATGTGGCTATTAAGGCAATTTTGAAGCTAGACCTACGAAAATTTAAATTTCATTTCTCAGTCAGATATAAAGAAATACGGGTTGCGGCATTTTTGGAAATTTAACCTGTACTGTGTTATGCTACGTTGTCTATGCAGAGTGGCGTATCGAGAAGTGACTAATTTGTATACTGACAATAGCCCTGCCTTCAAGACTAGACACACTTCGTCCCAGTACTGATAAGAGTTGTTAAATTTTAGTCTTAGGTGTTTACTGAGTGAACGCAATAAGAACTGCGCGCAAACTATGCATGTGACTAAAACAGAAGTACATAGGTTACATTCCGCCATTACATCGTACACACTCTGTCAATACTACACTCGTCAATAGCGTTGCAGTACTTTAAAGTGGTGAAAGGTCAACATACTTAATATCAGTACCTATCGTCATAGTAATTACGATTTAATTAAATCTTGTGCACGCTGCACGTTATCTGAAACCTTTATACGCTCTTTCAATGAGTCGTAACGTGGGTTGGTATCGACAACAACAGTTCAACAGTTCTCAGTGAATTGCGTAAGTTATAACTCAAAACTTGCGCAGGTTCTGGCGTTATTAGTAATTATTTAAATGATTAAAACCTCTAACTGACATCAATCAACTCTACAGCCCGAAATAACTATAACTATCGCTGGTTATTCATGCTTACGATCGGTATAGTTTACTACGCGAAGATCTTCCAATATTATAAAAAAAATCGCTTAAAAACGCATAATAAATATTTACCGTGACCAACTTTTCACACACTTACGGTAAGTCTTAATCTCTTACATCCTTGTTCAGTTAAATTTAATAAACCGTTTCGTATTGTGATAATTGCAAACGTAGTAACCAGTTACAATTTCATTGCAAACCGGCGATATAGCGGTAGCTTACTATGTCCCGTTTTATTGCACTTCCTGGCAAGCCATGCAGGGGTTACACTTCAGGAACTCTTTTACGATCTGTAAACATTATTTCTTGTTCTCTTTTCCTTATTGTTTACTCATTAACACTTAAAAAAAGCCATTAAGTGAATAAAGATGTTAACACCCTTGCCTTTTCTTTAATGAACCCTAATTAAATCTTTCCTCCCAAAATACTGATTTTTAAAATAGTAATAAAATCTCAATATGACATTGATTCTTTGAGTCTAGTTCTTTGACCTGGAATAACTGGCTTATCTCTGCAAGACTGACTTGTAACTACTTTGAACAATATTGTTCTTTATTATTTACGCCATTTGCGTATATTTCAGTGGGGATTCAATTCTTTACACTGTAGAATTAGACTCCGAACTCAGAATTCAGTTTAGCTTTTCTTTATTTGAATCAAATTAGTATCTCGGGTACAACTCCCACGTGAGCGAGTGACATTCAAAAAATCTAAACCCCACACAGATCTACATAGAAAAGACAAAGAAACAACACAAACAAAAATCCTATGTGCCACCATCACTTTGTAAGGTGGCGTGGTCTCCTGACCTTCCTTTCTTACATATTCCGTCCTCACAATCGAATTCTGCTCATCAAGACGCTTCATTCGAATTCAAACTAGATAAGGTAGTCAATTTTGTATGAATTCATGTAAGCGTTAGGGAAAACTAATAAGTAAATCGCAAGTGTGCACTGAGGTTGAAAAAGTCGAGGCTAGCGTAAACAACACGACGGCCACAGGAATTTTCGTTCTAGGAGGTGGCCAGCCTGCTGGGAGGCCCGTCCCTTCAGAGGGGTGGGTCGACACACACCTACTTTGGCCGAAGCGACCACCCAGAGAGAGTATAGCTTTTGCCAGAGTAAAGGGATAACGACTCCATATTCGACTTAAAAGCAAATTCCACTACATTGTGTGAGAGCGCCCAGAGGACGCATTTTTCTTTGACGGAATGACTGCGTAGTTACGGAGTTCTCACTGGAGGACAGTATATGCCTAAGGGAGATGCTACTCAAACGAAACGTCAATCTCCCGAGCAACGCTGATTGGGGGAATATTTCTGAAGCAAAGAGCCGGTGGAGTGAGGGAAGACAGAGAATGATATAACTTTGCAACTTTTCCAGAAAAAGGGGCCGTTCCGTGGTCGCTCTTGGAGCGGGAACACATAACCAGAGCGAGTGAACTCGTACGTGTACGCTAAGAGCGAGGAACAAAGTCTCTCCTCAGTACTTCACTGGGAAAGCACCTCTGTCGTTAGCGAATCAGAGTGATACACTATATTGAGTCAGTCGTGATTAAGCGTTGTTCACTGTGTTGGCTGCCACACTTATCGTGCGGTGTGAACATGGACAGAACACTAGTTAAACGCCTGTGAGCGAATGTGAGTAGCATCGCCGTGGACTGGTTATCTGACCGGTGTACCACGCCAATAGTTAGTCTAGGGGTGGATAGGAGTCAAATGGTTCAAAAGGCTCTGAGCACTATGGGACTCAACATCTCAGGTCATCAGTCCCCTAGAACTTACAACTACTTAAACCTAACTAACCTTAGGACATCACACACATCCATGCCCGAGGCAGGATTCGAACCTGCGACCGTAGCGATCGCGCGGTTTCAGACTGAAGCGCCTAGAACCGCTCGGCCACCAGCGGCCGGCGGATAGGAGTCATTGACCTCATCAAGGCGTAGGGAGAGTTTGATTGGCGAAGGTCAATCCAGCAGCGAGCGACGCAGGCAGCAGTCGTTGCAGCTCACGGTATTGTGCGCTACAGCGTATGTGAGTCCTATCTGCCCTCCACAACAGTACACTCCATTACATTTCTCATGTGACAGCCTCGACCATACATAGAAAAGTTATTCAGGTTGTGTAGGTGAGGCTCTCAGCCATTCTGCCGAGTAAATAACATCCTTAAAGAAAAGGGAGCAATGAACCTTTCCGTACTTTGCAAAATAATAGCATTCCTGTCAATAAGAGGCAATCTACTTCTCTGAAAAGAACCCGGTAATTTATTATTTTTGATAAGAAAAATTTCACTTGATTTCTCAGAATTTTTTTGCAATAAATAATATTTTTCGTTCGTTTAACGTTTTTCTTACACTAACTAGCAATACTCCAGTAACCAAGTATTTCACTAGTTACTTAAGAATAAAGAATATTTTTTGTGTCTTTTCCTTGCAGCGGACGACTCCAGAAGATATTTGTTGCTGAATGTTTTTGAAGCAATTCTTGTTGGTACATTAGGAGCATCTGTCTGACTTCTGTAGTGGTGTGAGGTGGAAACTGTTTCTTGCACGAGCCAAAGGTTACGTTTTGGATCAATCCATTGCGCAAGTTGACAAAATAAAACCCACACACTTACAACTTTTGTACTAACTTTAATACCACAATTAACGCTCATTCACTTCAGGCGTCGGCAGTCGCGTTGCCTCTTACAGTCCCTAACTTAAATCTGCCACTCGTCACCCTACCAAGTAATGGAACTGAATATCATCGAATAACATTAATTGGTTCTGCTAGGGTAAGAGGCTTATTTTCAAGTATTAGAATTACGAATTTTATGGGCAACAATAGTCGTGTCGACCCTGGTTCCTGGCTTTATAAAACACCAATTGAGACTTAATCTCAAGGGTACACAGAATCACAATTGTTGCGCCACTAACCCTGTAGTGCTTACTCAGATATATGTCAACATAAACCGCTCAACACTCACCTACCACAGAGTGGGCGTCTCAAAATCGCACAATACCGCAACCGCTCAGTTACCGTAGACTATGCGTGAATACAACATCCACCAAATTGAACCACAACGACCTCTATAGTCTTGTGGGTAGCAGGAATACCAGGAATCGCACTCAAAGTCCAGTCCAGTGACTGAATAACACATACAAACATTAACTTATCAAAATATGGATCACAGTTTCACAGAAATTGGAGAGTAACTTTAAAACAGCACCACACTAGCCCGTTTCTTTCTACACCACGTGGACACCAATAAACTTTGTCCACGCTATCGCAGAGTCAATTAACCAATTACTCCACATATTTGGTCATAGCAAAAATCTCTCCAGCCCTACAACCCAAAATAAACTCAAATCAGTTATGTGAAGATGGTATTTTTTACCGAAAGAACGGAGACCACTGATGACCTTGCAGCTTCTCTAGAATGAAATGATAATTAAATCGAAACCATTAGCTGACGACAGGTGTTGTTGATCTACATCAATGGGGACAGCTGAAAATGTGTGCCCCGACCGGAACTCAAACCCGGGATCTCTGCTTACATGGCAGACGCTCTATCCATCTGAGCCACCTAGGTCTCAAAGTGCAGTGCTCTGGAAAGAGTAGGAAACGTATGCTGAACATGAAAGCTCCGCACCCATAAGGACGTCAATCATATCCGGATCTGTCATTACCAACAGTGTACCGAGTTGTTTAACACTACGGACATACTAGAATGGCACGAATGAGATATTCATACAATTAACTGGGTTTCGGCGTGGCTACGCCGTAAGTATCCCGAAGGTTCAATAGTTATTTCGAATACCTGCCCACAAACTCGTCTGTGAATTTTAAGCAGAGTGATTGCTTTTGGTCCAAGAAATGTGAAAATGATTGGTACCAAACGGTAATGCCCAAAACAATGATCCCAGGAATTTCGCATCGGACAAGCAACCACTGCAGCACAATTAAGGAAAAACAATGCACAATGAGTCTCAGCGTGGAGCCTCAGGAGCAGTTTTCTTGCAAGACGGGCTGAAAGCATCGGAGTAGCCGAAACTGCTATAGGAATGATGCCTGGAGCAAACAATCGTGCATTTAGAACTCCAAATTTGCGTCACCCCCTTGAGTCAAAACAATTACTGCGCATGCGTCGAACTGTGATTGTAGCGCTTCCGTGCATAGAAATACAAACTGAACTTACTTTCTGAAATTACTTCGACGCTTGTGCTACTGAACATTGCGGTGTAAAGTGAGACGTAATGCCTGAACCTTTTTTAATGTCACCGAGCGAGGTGGTGCAGTGATCAGCACACTGGATTCGCATTCGGAAGGACGTCGGTTCAAGCCCGCGTCCGGCCGTCCTGATTTAGGTTTTCCGTGATTTCCCTAAATCGCTTAAGGCAAAAGCCGTAAGTGTCCCTTTGAAAGGGCACGGCCGACTTCATTCCACATCCTTCCCTATTCCGATAGAACCAATGACCTCGTTGGGTGCAAGTAATGGGACTTACCTTCCGATCCAGCGCTCAGGAAACGTCTCATGGAGAACTAGGATACCATGCGTATGACAGTGGGGTGAAACACCATGCTGCTGCAAAATGACGCCGGAAGGCATCTGTGGAACTGCATACTTTGCTAACATGAATGGCGCGCATGCACCGTGCGACTCAGCTCTGTCCATGAAATGGTGAGGTTCACGTCTGGGAGAGTGTCTCTATCGATTGCGTTCTGGCCCAACAACATAAAATGTCAGTTCTTTCGTTATAAGGATTTGTTCGTGTATACCTCTAGCCCGTACACCCTGTATAGTTCATTCCCTTCCAAAATAAAGAAGATATTGTAGTACGTGAGCATCGGACATACGTATGTTGCCAGTCGTTTACTCCCCCAAGGTACAGTTGATACAGCTGATACAGTTAATTTATCCGATTTTAAATTCAAGTATCATATCCTACCTGTTCTGAGTGCACCCACACTACAGTTACCGTCACTCGTTTATTACGACCTTATGTGAGATTACCATTGCTGATTCCTTACCTGACGATCTCCTTTTCATTATATAACAACTCCATCGGTACGAAATTAACCCCAGGTTTCGTAATTTGCTCACACACATACGAGTCTTACTCTCGTGATGGGTCTGGTGCGAATCTCTATATTCTTTCCACAAAATAATTTACCTTTATTCGCGGTCGCGGAAGTGCCAAAATCGGAATCTGCTCTGCAAATATGCTCCGGTACGACTGACTCACTCATTCGTGCCAAGCGATCTCCATCTCTCCCTTCCAGAACTATGAGACATCATCGTCAACCATGCCGATGGGTTATAGCAAAGAAGTGTAAGGGCAGATTCCATTCTTCAAATAAGGGATCGGTATCTGTAGCCTTACAAAGGTGTATGACCATTAATCACATTGTACAGCCTATGTGATGAGGAATCAAACATGTCATGTGGGACCACTGATTCAGGGTTCTAATTAATCATTTTCACTAATTTTGAAGTAAAACTCTTCTAAAATTAAAACAGTAGTCTATGCGAGTCCGCAGCTCGTGGTCCCGCGGTAGCGTTCTCGCTTCTCGAGCACGGGGTCTCGGGTTCGATTCAAGGCGGGGTCAGGGATTTTCACCTGCCCCGAGAGGACTGTGTGTCGTTGTGTCGTCTTTATCATGATCATTCATCCCCATTACCGTCGGAGAAAGGCAACTGCAAACCACCTCCATTAGGACCTTACCTAGTACAGCGGTGTGGGTATCCCACATAGTTCCCCTATTCTCTCTCAAGATACATGGGACTTCATTTCGAGTGTATATGAGTCGGTCTCTATCATATAAATTTAAACATGCGTACGGTTGTCCCGGGTTATTCGTCAGCACCTCCGGGTTTCAGAAGACGACAGTTCGAAGGTTACGAGACACGCGGAAAGCAGACAGATATCAGTGGATGCAACATATCTCAAACTTTTGAAAAGCCAATTACAGGTGGTCAAATGGGCACTGTTTGTGACGCGGCAAACGTCAATATTGGCGGATGTGCACATGCACGCAATTCGCTGCCACTCGGGACGGTGCAACGACACCGACTTGCTTTGATACTCTGTTCATTTAGTTGCCTATCTGCAGGAGCGAACTAATTCGATGCGACAGTGTACGGAGCAGACGATTTGCCTACATGAATTGACACACCTTCCTCTAGCGGTGCTTTCTGCAGCTGCGCCGTGACACTATTACGTACAGAAATTTGGAGAGATACTCTCGCTCTACTAATATGTCATCATTCTGTGTATGTGTTCCCTATAATTTGTGTGCAGTCGTGTTCTGAAACCCAAGAGGCAATTATGAATAACCCTGTAACACGCCCGGGAGTTTGAATGGGTGGTACCTTATACTGACGTCTCGTTTCGTGACCGTGCGCCCTGACCACACCACGTGCCTGGTAATCCCGCGGCGGTCGTACTGTTCTGCTCCACACTGCTGCTGGCTTGCCTGAAATTATTTATCGAAATATGCAAGCGAATAAGGGGAGCCACTCAACGTTAAAACACAACACTGTTCGACGTCTAGTATGAACATCTATATTCTGAGACGATATGGAAACCACAGGTTGCACTGTTCACATTCTAAATCGTAAATATTCATCCCAATTAACAGTCTTGATGTTTATCTGTTCACAATATCATTCACACGAGCGTACGCGTAACCGATACGACGCGCGTCCCCCCTGCGGGTCCGGGGGTTAGAATAGGCCTGAGGTCTTCCTGCCTGTCGTAAGAGGCGACTAAAAGGAGTCCATCCCCCTCAAGGGGGTAGTTAGCGCCTGCGTCCGGAGACGGACGGTCCCACGACCTATATTTGTGGTCTTTTTGATTTTTCACTTCTCGTTTCTTCCTTCTTTGGTTGGTTCCTTTCTTTGTTGTTCTCTGTCTCACTGTCTTCCTTACTCTTTCCCTTGCCTTCTTCTCCTTGCCTCCTTCTCCTTGCCTCCCTCTCCTTGCCTTCTTCTCCTTGCCTTCTCTGGTCTCCGCTTCGGCGTTTGAGTCAGTGTGTCCTCTCTCTCTTCCTTTTCCTCTTCTTCCTTCCTCCCTGTGCGCGCCTGAAGGCCGACCCACGCGTTCGCACGCATAGCCGGTGACGGGGTAACGCGTAATTCCCAGCCCTGGGTAGGCAAGTAAGGCACGCACGTACCCCCTGGTAAAGGCCAGGCCCAGGGAGGAGTGACTGCCTGAGCTGATACCTTCTGACCATGTCGATTGGTCCCTCCGTCTGTTTCTCGGGAGGTGTGACCTGAGGTGTAAACATTCACCTAAGGCGGGAGTGCCCTCTGAGAGGGTCCCCATAAGGAAGGAGCGCGCCATCGGAGACGCTGGCAGTCATGGGGGATTCCTCCGCAATGGATTTCTCTTCTTCTCTCTCGACTTCTGCCCACAAACGGAAACATGACCAGCCCCCAGTGACAAAAGTACTACCGCCTACCCCACAGTTCCTCGTCATTTCTCGATCTGAGGACGGAAAGGATTTTTCCTCTGTCAACCCTTTCGTTATCCAGAAGGGCGTAGATGCTATAGCCGGTACTGTTAAGTCTTGTACGAGGTTGCGTAATGGTACCTTGTTACTAGAAACTGAGAGCGCCTTTCAGGCACAGAAACTACTTCGAGCCACACTCCTGTATACGTTCCCTGTCCGGGTGGAGGCTCACCGAACTTTGAATTCGTCTCGTGGTGTGGTCTATACTAGATCGCTCGACGGATGGACTGACGAGGAGATTCAGTCTTTCCTCGCTGAGCAGGGCGTGACGGCTGTCCATAGGATCATGAAAAAGGTCAACAATGACCTTGTACCAACCCGGACACTTTTCTTGACCTTTGACAGTGTTAAGCTGCCATCGCGCATCAAAGCGGGCTACGAGGTTATTTCTGTTCGCCCCTATGTCCCGACACCTACGCGCTGCTACCAGTGTCAGCGTTTCAATCACACTCGACAGTCTTGTTCCAATGCGGCTAAATGTGTCACTTGTGGCAGGGATGACCATGAGGGTGACTGTCCACCTCCGTCTCCTCGTTGTGTGAACTGTCAGGGTGACCATGCAGCATCCTCCCGCGACTGTCCCGTCTATAAGGAAGAACGCTGTATCCAAGAAATTCGGGTCAAAGAGAAAGTGTCCACCTCGGCTGCTCGCAAGCTATTGGCTAGTAGGAAGCCCACGCTGCTCCCAGCGGGGAAATACAGTACTGTCCTCGCCTCTCCTCGGACTACCAGGGAGTGGCAACCCAGACATGCGATCTGACCTTCAGCACCACGGTCGTCCGTTCTGCCAGTGCTAAGATCGCACGGTCGACGTCTCCTCTTCCTCCCATCACCCCACAGACACCAGCCCCTTCATCAGCTTCTGCTAAGACGAAGACCCAGAAGTCAGATGCATGGGCCTTCAAGAAGGAACCGTCCCGTGCAGACTTCTTACGTACCTCGACCTCCCAGCCATCGACCGCTACTTCCACCAAACGACCTTCCAAGAAGGCTCATAGGAAGCACAGTTCTCCTCCGCCACGGCGCATTTCTTCTCCTGCGCCACCCAGCGGTTGCCGCCCCAGGCCGTCATCCGTTTCGCCTGGCCGCACCGCTGGTAGCCGAACATCTGGCCGTTCACCGGCGGAGGAAGCTCCCCCTCCCGGCCATCTTACCGAGATGGCCGATGAACCTATAGAACCAATGGACGATGACTGTCCGCCTACTGATAGCGGCGGCAGTGCTCGCTCGAAGCCAGGCCCTCAGCGGCCTTCGAGGTGACCCCTTCTTTCATCTTCCTTCTCTTCTTACGATGGCACTTATTCACTGGAATATTCGCAGCATTCGCTCCAACCGAGAGGACTTGAAGTTGCTGCTCCGCTTCCACCGTCCGCTCGTCGTAGCCCTCCAGGAAACGAAGCTACGCCCATGCGATCAAATTGCCTTGGCACACTATACCTCTGTGCGTTTTGACCAACCCCCTGTGGTAGGTATCCCGGCTCATGGAGGGATTGTGTTGCTGGTCCGGGATGATATTTACTACGATCCCATCACGTTGCACACCGGCCTGCAGGCAGTTGCCATCCGAATTACTCTCCCCACTTTTACATTTTCCATTTGTACCGTTTATACTCCATCGTCGTCTGCCGTTACCAGGGCAGACGTGATGCAAATTATTGCTCAGCTACCTGCACCATTTTTGTTAACTGGAGACTTCAATGCCCACCATCCCCTTTGGGGCTCTCCAGCATCCTGCCCGAGGGGCTCCCTGTTAGCAGACCTTTTCAACCAGCTCAATCTTGTCTGCCTCAATACTGGCGCCCCTACTTTTCTTTCGGACACATCTCACACCTATTCCCATTTAGACCTCTCTATAT
The DNA here is from genome assembly GCF_021461385.2 of Schistocerca piceifrons. Taxonomy (NCBI): domain Eukaryota; kingdom Metazoa; phylum Arthropoda; class Insecta; order Orthoptera; family Acrididae; genus Schistocerca; species Schistocerca piceifrons. Next base: position 924,470,197 of record NC_060140.1, read on the forward strand.
GTACTACCCAACTTGCACTTTCTGATACATATTCGAGCGACCACATCCCGTGTGTTATCCATCTCGTGCAGCATACCCCCTCTCCGTGCTCATCTAGTTGGGCCATCTCCAAAGCAGACTGGGGGCTCTTCTCTTCCATGGCGACCTTTCAGGATCAAACCTTCACAAGCTGCGATCGTCAGGTCGCACACCTCACGGAAGTCATTCTCACTGCTGCTGAATATTCCATCCCTCACCCTACTTCTTCTCCACGTCGCGTACCGGACCCCTGGTGGACCGCAGCATGTAGAGACGCTTTACGTGCTCGTCGACGTGCTTTACGCACCTTTAAACGCCACCCTACAGTGGCGAATTGTATCAATTATATTACGTGCACAGTGTCGTCGTCTTATTAAAGAAAGCCAGCTGGGCTGCTTTCACAAGCACCTTCAACAGTTTTACTCCTTCTTCTGTTGTCTGGGGTAGCCTGCGCCGGCTATCTGGCACTAAGGTCCACTCACCAGTTTCTGGCTTGACGGTCGCGAATGACGTCCTTGTGGCCCCTGAGGATGTCTCCAATGCCTTCGGCCGCTTTTTCGCAGAGGTTTCGAGCTCCGCTCATTACCACCCTGCCTTCCTCCCCCGCAAACAGGCAGAGGAGGCTAGGCCACATAACTTCCGCTCCTCGAATCGTGAAAGTTATAATGCCCCTTTCACCTTCCGGACCTCGAAAACGCACTTGGCCGGTCACGGTCCTCCGCTCCAGGGCCTGATTCTATTCATATTCAGATGCTGAAGAACCTTTATCCTGCGGGTAAAGGTTTTCTTCTTCGTACTTACAATCGCATCTGGATTGAGGGACATGTTCTCGCATGCTGGCGCGAGTCTATTGTTGTCCCGATCCCTAAGCCGGGGAAGGACAAGCACTTGCCTTCAGTTATCGACCCATCTCGCTTACCAGCTGTGTCTTTAAAGTGATGTAGCGAATGGTTAACTCTCGTTTGGTTTGGCTGCTCGAGTCTCGACGCCTACTTACCAATGTACAATGTGGATTTCGTAGGCGCCGCTCTACTGTTGACCATCTGGTTACCTTGTCGATCTTCATTATGAATAACTTCTTGCGGAAGCGCCCGACCGCGGCTGTGTTCTTTGATTTGGAGAAGGCTTACGACACCTGTTGGAGGGCGGGCATTCTCCGCACCATGCATACATGGGGCCTTCGCGGTCGCCTCACTCTTTTTATTCGTTCCTTCTTAATGGATCGACAGTTCAGGGTACGTGTGGGTTCTGTCCTGTCAGACACCTTTCGCCAGGAGAATGGGGTGCCACAGGGCTCAGTTTTGAGCGTCGCTCTCTTCGCCATAGCGATCAATCCAATAATGGATTGCCTCCCAGCTGATGTATCAGGCTCCCTTCTCGTGGACGATTTTACCATCTATTGCAGCGCGCAGCGTACATGTTTCCTGGAGCGCTGTCTTCAGCGTTCTCTTGACCGTCTTTACTCCTGGAGTGTCGCCAATGGCTTCCGTTTTTCTGCCGAGAAGACGGTCTGTATTAACTTCTGGCGCTACAAAGAGTTTCTCCCACCGTCCTTACGACTCGGTCCCGTTGCTCTCCCATTCGTGGAGACAACAAAATTTGTAGGTCTTACATTTGACAGGAAACTTAGCTGCTCTCCACATGTGTCATATTTGGCTGCCCGTTGTACCCGTTCTCTAAATGTCCTCCGTGTTCTCAGTGGTATGTCGTGGGGAGCGGATCGAACCGTCCTACTTCGCCTATATCGGTCGATCGTCTGCTCCAAGCTGGATTATGGGAGCTTCGTATACTCCTCTGCACGGCCATCCATCTTACGCCGCCTCAACTCCATACAACATCGGGGTTTACGACTTGCGATCGGAGCATTTTATACTAGTCCCGTCGAGAGTCTTCATGCTGACGCTGGTGAATTGCCACTCACCTACCGGCGCGATATACTGCTTTGTCGGTATGCCTGTCGGCTACTGGCAATGCCCGACCACCCGTCTTATCGTTCCTTTTTTGACGACTCTCTCGACCGTCAATACGGGTTGTATGTCTCTGCCCTGCTACCCCCTGGAGTTCGGTTTCGTCGCCTCCTTCAACACCTTAATTTTTCACTCCCTGCAACCTTTCGAGTGGGCGAGAGCCACACGCCACCTTGGCTCCAGGCTCAGGTTCACGTTCACCTTGACCTCAGCTCGCTCCCAAAGGAGGTTACCCCCGGTTCGGTCTACCACTCCCGTTTTGTCGAACTTCGTTCGAAGTTCATTAATATGACATTCATTTATACAGATGGCTCTAAGACCAATGTCGGGGTCGGGTGTTCTTTTATTGTCGGGGCACAAAGTTTCAAATACCGGCTCCATGGCCATTGTTCGGTCTTCACAGCTGAGCTCTTTGCCCTCTACCAGGCTGTTCTTTACATCTGCCGCCACAGCCATTCTGCTTATGTCATCTGCTCAGATTCCCTGAGCGCCATCCAGAGCCTCAGTGATCCGTACCCGGTTCACCCTTTCGTGCACCGGATCCAACGCTCTCTTCAGCAGCTGGTGGACATCGGTTCTCCGGTTAGCTTTATGTGGGTTCCTGGCCATGTCGGTATCCCTGGGAACGAAGCTGCAGATGCCGCGGCCAAGGCTGCGATCCTCCTGCCTCGGACAACTTCTTGTTGTGTCCCTTCGTCAGATTGTAGCAGGGTCATTTGTCGGCGCATTTTATCGCTGTGGCATGCCGATTGGGCTGCACTTACGGACAACAAGCTTCGGGCCTTGAAACCTCTTTCCGCGGCTTGGACGTCCTCCTCACGCCCTTCTCGGCGGGAGGAGGTAGTTTTGGCCCGGTTACGAATTGGACACTGCCGGTTCAGCCATCGACATCTGCTGACGGCTGTGCCGGCGCCGTTCTGCCCATGTGGGCAATTGCTGACGGTCCGCCACATTTTAACGTCCTGTCCGGATTTTAACACACTGCGTCTTGATCTTGGCCTACCATGTACTCTAGATGCCATTTTAGCGGATGACCCACGAGCAGCTGCTCGCGTTCTTCATTTTATCAACTTGACAACCCTCTCTAAGGACATTTGATTATGCGTTTTTTTTAATCCTATGCCTGTCAGTCTGTCTTTTATCGTGTTTTCCGTTTCGTTGCTGTTTTAAACTTGTGACTCGCGGTGCATTCCTAACGTAGTCTGGGCGCTAATGACCGTTGAAGTTGTGCGCCCTAAAACCACAAAAAAAAAGACGCGGGTGATTGTTGATGATGTTGAAGCCGAATGATCGAACGAAAGTTCTTGCGCTCGCCACACATACAGATGTCTGGTAATAGTCCTCCTTGACACTAGTAATGATGTAACGCTGTTCGTAAAGTTTTTAGTTCTCGGTTCACACTTGTACGATCGTGCGCGTAACCGTCGCGGCGCGGCTGATTGTTGATAAATGCGGAAACGCGATGACCGAACGCACGTTCTCACGCTCGCTGCAACACACTGGTACTTGACTGCACTCTTTTATGGTAACTAATTTTTACTGATTCACATTGGTTCATTCTGGGAGACCGAACACGGAGTGGATGATCGATGCTGTGCGACACGCAACGAGAGGATACATAAATACGTTATCGACGTCACTGCTCATTTTTTCATTACTTCTTGACATACTTTCGTCTGAATCACTTCCATATTTAATCACTTTACTATAACAGCACTTTTAGCAACACTTAAACTTCAATACTAAAAAAAAAGCCTCTCACATGCAGAGCTACACACTACACAACATAACAGCTCCGTGTCCCGTGCTCGACTCCCTACAGACGCGGCTGCCCGCAAAGATACTCCACAACTAAGCCAGCGATATGACAATACGCTTACAACCCTTCACTTGTTTCCCTCTACGTTAGGCAAAACATTACGTTTTTTGTTAACTCGCACATTCAAAATTATTATTGTTCATAGTGACTTGAAGTTATGTAATTTTTCTCTTCTACTTTATCATATTCGAAACTTAAAACACCGTACAATTTTAGATTCAAGCATCTTAAAATGAGGTAGAATGTCATACGTTAACATTCAATTGGAAATATAACTCAATTATTTGAGGTATGGTACATTTTTTTTACTAATTTTGGGTTCTTTCACTGACTGGCACTAAATCAACTCAGTACAAATGCGCAGGCTGATATCTCTTTACAGCAATATAGAGGGGCAGATTATCAGGCAGACAGTTGCACTGGTAAAATGTTAGTGATTTTGTAAACCACTGGTCTACCTTCTTAATACCTACAGCTAAGCAGGCTGTCGGCTTTACATCATATATATATATATATATATATATATATATATATATATATATATACATGGTGACAATTAATGAACTGTATAAAATAAAACCGTTTTAACTTCTGAACGGTGTGCGTCAGGGCGTTCAAACTGCAGAGTTGGCCGCGGGGAATGTTGGGAATTAATATGCACATGCACGGGGTTTGATTTAGCAACGAAGCCCACATTCATTTGGACGGATTCGTCAATAACCAAAATTGTCGCATTTGGGGGATTTCGTGATCGAGAAGTCTCTTCATACTCAACGGGTGACTGTGTTGTGTAATGTTCAGTCGCGGAATAATCGGTGCGATATTCCTTGATGGAACGGTGACTACCAAACGGTAAGTGGAGGTGTTGGATGATGACTTCATCCCCGTTATCCAAAGTGACTCTTCTCTGATTTCGAGAAGATGTGGTTCATGCAAGTCGGATCTCGACCCCATCGAAGCATGAGAGTGTTTGTACTGGAGGACCACTTTCTGGGCCACATTCTGGCTCTGGGGTACCCGGAGGCCACTGGCATGAGCCTCTATTGGCCACCGTACTCTCCGGATCCGAAAACGTGCCACTTCTTTTTGTGGGTCTGAATTAAAGACAAGGTATACAGCAATAACCCCAAAACCACTGCTGACCTGAAAACAGCCATTCAGATCATCGAAAACATCGTTGTTCCGACACTTCATCGGGTAGTGCTGAATTTCGCTATTCGTCTGCGTCACATCATCGCCAATGATGGCAGGCATATCGAACACGTCATAACCTAAATTCGAATATCTGTAGTGACGTTTACATGATGAATAACGTGTGTGCACGCCGTACTTTGTAAGTAATTTACGTTGTTTCAATAACTGTCACTCTCTCTCTCTCTCTCTCTCTCTCTCTCTATATATATATATATATATATATATATATATATATATATATATATATATATATATATAAGGACGTGTCGTCACGACAAAGGTCGGCAACCATTTTGAAATTATAAACTTTAAACATTTTGTTGAATATTAAAGGAGGTAAGATTCCTCATACACCCGGTATGCGTTCATGTGTGAGTCACCATGTCAGTTGTAATACGAAACTGGTGGCTCACACGTGACTCGATGCTGGATGTATGAAGCACCTTACTTCTTTAGATATGCTGCAGATGAGTTTGGTCGAAACGCGTTGCTGAACATCAAGTGACTAAACCCTTTCTCTCCAGCGACGTGATAGCAGCTTTAAAATTTATAATTACATCAAATATACATCGTATTGGACTTCAAGCCCATATTTATTGCCACGCTACAGAACTGAGTTCTTCATGTTCTGAAAGGAGATACCGGTAAAATCAGAGTGAATATCAACTGAATTTGAAGTTAAAATCTTTTGTTGAGTTTGTAGATTCCTTGGATGGAGCAAGGAGGACATTATTAAAAGAGTAAAAACAAAAGTAACTATCTTATAGCTCAACTAGCAGTACTCTGCGGGCATTCAAATTAAAAAATGTGATGAGTGTGGTGGTCGCCATCAACTACGTACCCTCAGACTCAGAGTTGAGTCCTCCCTCGGGCATGGGTGTGTGTGTTTGTCCTTAGGATAATTTAGGTTAAGTAGTGTGTAACCTTAGGGACTGATGACCTTAGCAGTTAAGCCCCATAAGATTTCACACACATTTTCTTCAGAGTTGAAATATTAATAATTTTGGCTAGTTTCGTTGACTAGGGGCTGGGATACGTAGTTGCCGCATTACAAGCCAAATACTGCTGAGTCTATAGTATACAACAAGAATCGAAAGGTCGAAGGTTCCTTTCACTTGGCAGTTGCGAATTTTGAACGTAACATATACATTTGTAAATGAAAGATTGCAATTAAATAAAATGTACTATTTTAACCATTTTAAATGATGAGTACGATAGCAGAAGAATCTTTAAGAATGCCTTGTATTACTGTAAAACACTAATTGGTGTCGATGTGTAACGCTGGGAATGCATATCCTCCTATTTCCATCTATTGTACTACGAGTTTTTTCCTTATTTTGTTACCTGAAGATATAACATTTCTGTGTCTTTGTATATTGTAATTGTTTTACTGTTTGTATATATATGCATTTATGTCGATGTATAATTGGTTGTTTTGTGAATATTATTTGTATTTATACGCTGGGTCTGGCCTAGGGAAAACTATACTATCGAACGAATACATCGATAGGTCGCGTGGAGAACGAAAGTGTTTAGCATCTTTGGTAGTGTTAACTCTGCCGCGTGGAGCGCGGGCTGAGCATAAAGAGTCTGGCTGGAGTAGTGCAGTGGAGCAGGTGTGTTGTGTGACGCTCACGCGAGTTGCCGCTCTTTCTGGGTTTGGCAGCAATTAATTGCGCTCGACTTGCTATGTCAGCCTCTGACATGGTGTCGCGGACGGGAAGCGTTAGCTGGCACACATCAAGAGAACGTTTCGGCTGGAAACCGTGTCGAGAAGAAGGCGCGCCAACATCCAGCTTCTGCAACAGCGACGGCCGACAGTGAGTGACTGTCGCCACCTCCTCGATCGACGGCTTCAAACCTTCAATCAACAAGGAAGACTGGAAGCACGTAAAGTTTTAGAACTGTATGGCAGACCTCAGCTTTTCAAACTGTTCCATTTTCATAACTAAATTACAGCAACGTAGCATGAACCTTTGTTGCTCATTGTCCCAATTGCATTACCAAGCAGGGTCCCTTCCTTTTCCTGAATGAACCCGAGTGTCGTTGAAATTCAAACGCCAGCATCATTCGATTTCACTGCTTTAACTTCAAAGTTCAGTTAAGGTATTCATAGCTGGCTACAATATTTAGATTACACAAGGACAAATTAAGAGTGTGAGTTTTGTTACCGTATTTTATCTTACCTGTGACTGCAGCTCAGCTTGGTACGTAGTAAATTTTACTATTGTTAATTGTTCAGAATCATTTAATTCAAGTTCAAAGTTAAATCTCTTATTTCTAAATTGCGTAGATTCAAGTAGCTTTTGAAATGATTGTTGAGGTAGTCCAAGACTAACCGTATCTTACTGAATTTCGAAGTGCTCCAGAAAGAAAGCTCACTATTAACTTTAGTCACTAAATTAACTTTCGATTTTCCGGTTTTATTCTTTTGCTAAATTAAGTCAGAGTGTAGCGAAATTTATTCTTCTGACAAACCTTCAGTTTTCACACTACACGTGTCAACCTTCAGTTGCCACGTTCCTACTGCTAATTATGTGTGTAATAACCTTTCTTTTTCAGTTACTATAGTAATTGTCCTTAGGACTGGCGACCGTGATTTCTCCCAAATCTCAAATATCTAATTACCGCTAGTTAATTGTTAACGTAACGGCCGCACATTTACTTTCTTTATTAACTTTACCCCTTTTCAAAATTAATTTCCACCAGTTTCATTTGCATTTTTCCTTTCATTTCGATGTAACCCTTTCCTCCCTCTTTACCGACAAATTAACTTCGGTGACGATTGCTTTTCCCAAATTTCCATTAGGTACACGCGGTTTAATTTTTCACTGTCATTAAGGTCGATAAGTGAGGGGGAGGTGGTTACAGATGGTCCAGCAATTAAATAAAATATGAGAATAACAGGGATTCAATGGATTCCTACTTCACGTAATTAGTTTTGAACAAGAACATAGCTCGCGAGATATCCACTTCCAAATGCGTACTACGTCTTCACTGCAGAAGCCATGGATATATAAGTACACAAGTCGGCACTACGAAATATTTTTATCTCTCGGGACCACGCTCTCCAAGTCTCTCCTGCGACCGTGCGTCTGTCGAGCCGTATTGTCCAGGACTCTCTCGTGTCCTCTGCCACACCGTCCAGAACTCCCCCGTCCTCTCTCGAAACGATGCTCTTCCCCCAATTCCGTACAGTCTCTCCACATGTCCTTTTTGGAACGATTGCTGTGATTGGCTAGAGAGCTCCTGCCCTGTCTTCAAGCCAATGCACGCTCACAGGCATAATGAAACACATTCGAAATATTGGATTTACATTTAAATAACTTCAAATTAAATAAACATTCCTACGGCTGGACCGTAAACACGCTCTAACACACATGATTAAATACATAACAAATTAAATAAACATATGTCAAAGGAATAGAACAGAAGTAAGCCAGTAGCCTAATGTCTTTGTGCTTCCTAAAACACAGTAAATATTTGACAATTTCTTCGTGAATAGTATATATCGGATATAAACAAAGACATAGACGAATACATATATTAATAAGCATGCTGATACCGTTTTTTTGTGTCACTGTGGTGTACTTATATGGCCGGCCGCTGTGTCCGAGCGGTTCTAGGCTCTTCCGTCCGGAACCGCGCTGCTGCTACGGTCGCAGGTTTGAATCCTGCCTCGGGCATAGATCTGTGTGATGTCCTTGGGTTAGTTAGTTCTAAGTCTAGGGGACTGATGCTCTCAGATGTTAAGTCCCATAGCGCTTAGAGCCATTTGAACCATTTGGAATACTTATGGCCTGACATGATTAATAGAGATCGGTCACTTTGACCTCCAGTAAGTCATGTACTATTCAATTTACGTGCATGTAATTCATACCAATTTAGGTTTACGTTAATAGCTTTTTAAAGACACGTCGATCGCCAAACTGGGGTGAACCGTTTAGATTTTAGAAATTCGTTGTTGGGTGTTATTTGTATAATTTACAGTCAGATACTGAACTTTAAACTAATAAAGATATTGAAAATCAGATTACACCATCAGAATCATTGTGCAAATAATGGTAATGTACGCGTTTCTTTTTGAGGTATCATGATTCCTTTGTTTACTGTTAATTTCTATATGAACTGTGAAATGTCTGCCATTAATGTTTCACAAAGCCCGCCATCTTTGGAACTCCCTGGATGTCTCCTTCATCGATATAGCATCAGCATGCCATTCCCAGCCACGCGGCTGGAGCAAGTGGTCCGGCTGTTGTGCGGTATCACGTGGTCGCTAATGAGCCACTGCTTACCGAGCGGTCCGAGTCGTAGCAGCCAACTCTGAACTTAGAATATTTTCAGGGCGCCACACCTCGCCATTTACATCACAACTCTAAACCCGATCTAGCTAATATATAATTGGCGTACACCCACAATGAATTTTTCGTAATGCCAAGAAAGACAACAGACTAGATATACTCCTACATACATCTTCTACTGGAAGACCAACCAAGACTTACGTTTTGAGTAGAAAAGATGAAATCACATAAGTAAATGATTGGACAGTTTCGCAGAGCTGCAGTTACCTAAAAGACTCCGTCCGAACACGCCTTGGAAGGTCCAACGGTACTGATCGGCCGCCATGTCATCCTCAGTCCACAAGTGTCACTGGATGCGGATATGGAGGGGCATGTGGTCAGCACACTGCTCTCCCGGCCTTACGTCAGTTTACGAGACCGGAGCCGCTACTTCGCAGTCAACTAGCTCCTCAGTTTGCCTCGCAAGGGCTGAATGCACCCCGCTTGCCAACAGCATGGTCACCCACCCAAGTGTTAGCCCAGCCCGACAGCGCTTAACTTCGGTGAGCTGACGGGAACCGGTGTTACCACTGCGGCAACGCCGTTGGCAGTTACCTACAAGGTGCGCCATAAATATGATTTTATGTTTTCACCTCAGCTGGGCAAATTTAAGCAATGGCTTAATACAAACAACCCCCATACACAGCCTGCTAACGACATGTACATAGCCAGACAGAAAAGTGAAGCGCCCAGAAAACATAGCCGGATGTCAATGTAACTACGTATCATTGGCAGTAAGTAAATGATTAGAACTATAATTCTCAATGGCACGTGCAACGCCTGCAGGGGTGCACTGAGTGTCTGCAGTTGGTAATCTGGTCGAATCGTAAAATTCCTGAATTGTGGGTTGTTCAGATGTGACAGTGGCCCTACTTTGGACTGCATTGAAATGCGAGGAGAGACAGTCTCGTTCTCAAGATTCCAGTCGACCATCACAATTTGGGCAATAAGCACACAGTAACCACTTCACATCTGCGTCTGCCTTCCGGGAACAAGTAGTACATTCCCTGCAGCAGTCTGTATCATTCCATACCATTGAACGCAGACCAGCAGCAACCGGACTAGACAATTACCGTCCCATGCATAGGCTACCATTAATCCCACAACACAGACGGTTGTGTTGGAAGTGGTGTTGTGACCAGTCTGCATGGCATGCTAACGAATGGCGTCGCATGTGTTCAGCTATGAGTCGTGGTTCTGCTATACCGTGGATGTGTGTGATGACAACCTGGGCAGAGGTCTTCTTCTTCCGGTGTTATGATGAAGCGCAACGGTGTTACTTTTGGCATCAATGACTTCAGATAACGCCTGGTAGCGATCGAGGGAACTCTGACTGCACATTGAAAACTCTGGGACATTTTCCATCCTCATGTGTTATCTCTCATGTGACAGTGTAGTGATGTCATCTCTTAAAAGGTCAATGCTCGTCAACATTTGCACTGTCTGCTTAATGAGATACTCTTGTAGCCAGGAAGATCCCTTATTCTGTCCCCGACATGACATATGTGTGACCAGTGATAGTATCCAGAAAAATTAAGGTTCGGTTACGACAGTTGAGAGCCAGCGTGCCTCAGGACAGAATACATCAGCTTTGACACCCTTCCCAACCGAGTCAGTAGCTGCATCCAGGCCAAAGGCGGTGACATTTCATACTGATAAGTGGGCTCATACTGCAAATTTTACTTGATTTTATAATCATTAAAATATCACAAACTCTCTCAACCTTTGATGTTTCATTGTGTATCCTTTTCTCCTTCTGAGTGCTTCACTTTTTGCTAGGACAGTGTAACTAAATATCCTTCACAAATCTTTTATTTATAACTCTTAGAGGAAAAGACTGTTCTGATTATCAATACTAGAATGGGCATATTTTTCTTAATTTTAGTTTGCGATAGAAATACGTTAGTCCCAGAATGAAATTCTCACACTGTAGCGGAGTCGGCGCTGACGTGAAACTTCCATGGCAGATTGAAACTGTGTGCCGGACCGAAACTCAAATTCGAGTTCTAGTCTCGGTCAGGTATACAGGATGTTTCACATAAGCGCACACTCCGGTGCAGAGTGAGAATTTCCTTCTGTAAACATCTCCCAGGCTGTGGCTAAGCCATACCTCCGCAATATACTTTCTTCCAAGTGTGCTAGTTCTGCAATGTCTGCGGGAGAGCTTCTGTGGAGTTTGGGAGATAGGAGACAAGGGACTGGCGGAATTAAAGCTGTGAGGACGGGTGCTTGGAGAACTCGGTAGGTACAGCACTACGGGCGATAAGCAAAGGTCCCGAGTTCGAGTCTCCGTCCGGCACGCAGTTTTAATCTGCAAGGAAGTTTCAATACACTAGTTGTTTCTGTTTAACCACTTATGACTGTTAAACGATTTTGCGTTGCCTGCCATCACTGCAGTCTTATTCGAAAATGGATAATGCATACAGAAAAACAGTAACTGTTGGGTACTGTATTTACATTCCTGCAGTTGGTCCATTCAGCCCTTTAACTATATTAATTGCGCATACGATTCACAATGTCCACAGGTGCATTACGTGTTCCCACTAATCGTCATTTGTGGGTATATGCAGCCTTAATGAACATATTGTTTTGGTAGTCGAGGTATTATAGAGTGGAGAACACAATTTTGCATGCACACCGGTACACTCGCCAATCAGAGATATGACACTATACGCCTTTGGCACGTGCATCTTTTGAGGGTTGAATTCGGCCCTCTCTTCAATTTTATGAAAGACAATGCGCGAGAATATCGAACAGAGTAGGTGGAGGAAGTCTTGGGGAGAGGGCATTCGGCGGATTGAATAGTCTGCCCGTTTCTACGACTTAAGTCCTATCGAGGACGTATAGGATGTGTTGCAGAAACGTGTTGCAGAACGTCCACGTGAACCAGCGATCGTCCAGCAATTGTTTACCGTGCTGGCAGAGGAATGGGCGACCTACCACAACAACGCCTTACCACCCTTGTGGACAGCATGGGAGCATGCTGCACACGCTATTAAGAACCCTGTTGCGCCTTTTGTAATGTCCAGGGAAGTATCGTAATTGGTGGTCACTTCGGTGTAAGACTGCCTATGAATAAAAGTATCATTGTTGTTCGTTTCACTGCGTATTTCCTTTAGTTTGTTCTCTGTTGTACAGTAGCCGTTATTTCTATATACGGTGCAAGTTTCATAGAGCTATGAGAGAGTCACACAGCGTGCGGAAGCTACTTTTGTCCTTAAGTTCTGCACATCAGTGTATAGTGACCACTGAGCATCACTCACTTCCGATTTAACACTACCAACATTTTAAAACAACAGCTCCTTCCCACAGGGCCACGACATCTGTCCTATACTTGCGAGGACAGCCTGCAGACTTCCAGATTAACCACTACACCAAGTAATTTTAGTGTGCAGACATTTTGGCCAATCAGTCTCAAATCCAGAATGTAGGAACTGCAATTGGCCATTTCCTGGAAACTGTGCTGCTTGCTACCAAACCGCCGGGACCAGCCGCACATGAAACTCTTTGGCTGTGATAGTCCAATATTTCCACCCACAGAGGGCAGAAAACAACAGGTTGTCTTACCATGTGTTGTTCATTTCGTCATAAGAAACTACAGAACTGTGTGATGGGAAACGACATTATAATTTCCTTTCCCATTGTGTCAGTTAATTTAAGCTGATTAATTATGCAATAAGTAAACTAAAACAAAAAATTCCTCCCGAACAGGCCAGGAAGACCCAACGGCACCGACCGCCCGCCGTGTCATCCTCAGACATAGGAGTCACTGGATGCGCATATGGAGGGGTATGTGGTCAACACACAGCTGTCCCGACCGGAATAAGTAAAGAAACCGAACAGATATGATGAACACATTCTGCTGGGATTCCGATCTCTTGCGTAAATTAAAATAAATATACGTATCACAGAACACTGCTCTTTCCTCTTGATTTGGTAATAGTCACCCCAGATATTAAACATTTCAGTTTTGCGTAGTCTGGTCATGAAAACATTAAAAAAACAGCAACCATAGTAGAAAGTGCTGGGTGATCAAAAAGTCTGTATAAATTTGAGAACTTAATAAACCACGGAATAATGTAGATAGGGAGGTAAAAATTGACACACATGCTTAGAATGACATGGGGTTTTATTAGAACCAAAAGAAAAAAAAAGTTCACAAAATGTCCGACAGATGGCGCTGGACAGCAAAACTGCTACCGTGACAGTTGAGAGGTACGCCGATATGTTACAGAATCGCGTCATCCCCAGCCTGGCTGATAAACACCTGCTGGAACGTACAATGTTTATTCAGGATGGCGCTCCACCCCATATTGCTAGACGCGTGAAAGATCTCTTGCATGCGTCGTTTGGTGATGATCGTGTGCTCAGCCGCCACTTTCGTCATGCTTGACTTCCCAGGTCCCCAGACCTCAGTCCTTGCGATTATTAGCTTTGGGGTTACCTGAAGTCGCGAGTGTATCGTGATCGACCGACATCTCTAGGGATGCTGAAAGACAACATCCGACGCCAATTCCTCACCATAACTCCAGACATGCTTTCCAGTGCTGTTCACAACATTATTCCTCGACTACAGCTATTGTTGAGGATCAATGGTGGACATATTGATCATTTCCTGTAAAGGACATCATACTGGCTTTGTCTTACTTTGTTATGCTAGTTATTGCTATTCTGATCAGATGAAGCGCCATCTGTGGGTCATTTTTTGAACTTTTGTACTTTTTTGATGCTAATAAAACCCCATGTCATTCCAAGCATGTCTGTCAATTTGTACCTCTCTATCTAATTATTCCGTGATTTATTCAGTTTTCAAATTTATACTGACTTTTTGATCACCCGGTACAATTCTTTGAAAACGTCAGGATCGGACCAAACCACCTCCGTTTAGGTGGGTTGAGTGAAGCTTTATTATGTCCATACTGCAGAATAGTCCTCGTTGCCCAGAAACCCGAGAACATGCGCTAGTATTCACAATAGCGGCCAGCACCGGCCTTCGGCAAGGCCAGGAAAAGATACATTAAAAGTTATCACAGAGCACTTGAGGCGTGTTGTGAAATTCCTTGACACTTGCAACACACACTGTACTCAAAACGTCCCACAGCTGGAAAATCAACGACAACGGTACAAGAGACGTGTAGCTGGTCAGGCGGTGCATAGACTGGAGAATCGCTGATCCAGCGCGCTGCTTTGGTATTCCCTTTGCGCGGCAAACCGCGGTGCACGCCCCTGAAAGTCGGCAGCCCGCGCTGCGCTCGCTGCTCGTCCCAGGCCGGTCGTTCGTGACGCCGCCGACGGCTGTTACTTGATTCACGCAATTAACGCAGTAGCTGCAGGCAGCACGCCCCATGCTGCTAATACAGCCGCCGGCAGCGGGGAAGGCGGCGGAAGAACGGCAGACCGTGTCAGCTCCGGGCGCATCCGTCTCTACGATGTGACAGCGCTGTCACGTAAACGCGACGTTGTTAACTATGCCTTTTAATGTATTATGGAATAAAGCAGCCGTCACGGTATCAGGTGTCAGAATAGGGGATGAGAGACAAAGAGACTGTTTTAAAAGGATGGTAGGTTACAGTTGAGCGTTCAGTCGTGATGGTTATCACTACACACACACACACACACACACACACACACACAGGGAGAGAGAGAGAGAGAGAGAGAGAGAGAGAGAGAGAGATGTCCACTCAGGGGGACACCTGAACATTAGTCTGTCATGACATAGCCAAACGACAAACCAGGTTGCATTATCCACACAAAGGCATCTCAGTCCATTAATTTTCGGTGTTGCCACCGTGGCTGCACTAACCCACAATAGATAAATATTTAAAAACGAACAGACATCCACAACGGACTAACTGTACTGCACGCAGGGGATAATGGAAGAGAACTTTATCTGTTAGACCTAGAAATACTGTGACAGACAAAAGCTTTCTGGAAACATACTAACAAATAAACAGAGTTTAACTCTCCCAGTTTCCTCAGCAATTTCAAAAGCTTTTTTCCTAAACAAACAGGAATTTAAGAGCTATATGCGTTTGATAACATCCACTCTCATATGTACATATGATCTCCGCAGAAAAATTTAGTTTTGCAATTAACAACTGTGTACAGATAAATAAAAGCAGACAAGTGCGAGCTGGACTTGCTGTCTAAGGATTCTGTATAAACTTAATTAGTCCTTCTATAAGCGTTGATGATTAAGTTTACTAGTATCAAGTTATGTAAAATAAATAGCAGTACCTCTTGATTCCATTGACATGGAATCTTCAATGTTTTACAACGCCAAGGCAACACAGACCTTAGTATTTGAAAAATACTTCTACATTTAGCAGACGGATAACAAAGTGATACTATAACTGCTCCGTTTTCACCGCTTGAGGTACGCAACTCTGATACTACGTTTTGATACTCATTCATCTGTTTAATTTTGTATATAAGTGACACAGAGCTTAAAGTGTTTTCATGCATGCAGTATACACTGAAGAGTCAAAGAAACTGGTAAACCTGCCCAATATCGTGTAGAGTCCCCGCGAGCACGCAGAAGTGCCGCAACACGACGTGGAATGGACTCGACTAATGTCTAAATTTGTGTTGGAGGGAATTGACACCATAAATCCCTCAGCGTTATCCATAAATCCATAAGAGTACGAGACGGTGGAAATCTCTTCTGAACAGCACGTTGCAAGGCATAACAGATATGCTCAATAATGTTCACGTCTCGGGAGTTTGGTGGCCATCGAAAGAGTTTAAACTCAAAAGGGTGTTCCTGGAGCCAATCTGTAACAATTCTGGACGTGTGTGGTGTCCTACTGGAATTGCCCAAGTCCGTCGGAATGCACAACGGACGTGAATGGATGCAGGTGATCAGACAGTATGCTTACGTACGTGTCACCTGTCAGAGTCGTATCTAGACGTATCAGTGGTCCCATATCACTCCGACTGCAGAGGCCCCACACCATCACAAAGCCTCCACCAGCTTTAACAGTCCCCTGCTGACATGGAGGATCCATGGATTCATGTGGTTTTCCCCATACGCGTACACATCCATTCACTCGATACAATTTGAAACGAGACTTGTCTGATCACGCAACGTCGGTGTTGATGGGACCAGGCGATACGTAAAGCTTCGTGTTGTGCTGTCATCAAGGACACACGAGTGGGCCTTCGGCTCCGAAAGCCAATATCGATGATGTTCCGTTGAATGGTTCGCATGCTGACACTGATTGATGGCCCACCGTTGAAATCTGCAGGAATTAGCGGAAGGTTTGCACTTCTGTAATGCTGAACAATTCTCTTCAGTCGTCGTTGGTCCCGTTCTTGGAGGATCTCTTTCTGGCCGCACCAGTATCGGAGATTTGATGTTTTAGTGGATTCCTGATATTCACGGTACACTGGTGAAATGGTCGTACCAGAAAATCCCCACTTCATCGCTACCTCTGAGATGCTGTGTCCTATCGATCGTGCGCCGACCATAACACAACGTTCAGACACACTTAACTCTTGATGACCTGCCATTGTACCAGCAGTAACTGATCTAACAGCTGCGCCAGACACTTGCGTCTTACACAGGCGTTGCCGACTGCAGCGCCTGTTTACATATCTCTCTATTTGAATATGCGTGTCTTTGGCGATTCAGTGTAATTACACCAGCTCTAACTACAAACTATGGGAGCATGGCTGGTAACAACATGTAATCTCTTTTTAGTGTGTTTTATAAAATCTGGCTGCATTACAAAACAGTACACCACTTGTAATACACCTATGTTCTCTTAACAGGACTACTCACGTGATGGACAATCGATTCTGGGAGCCAGAGCTGGTGGAGGAAACATTAATCGTCAGTGCTCAGCGCAGTGGCCGAGGTAACTTCTCCGTCCGGTTCACAGGGGCGTGGGTGAAGTAGCTGATGAACGTACAATAGCGACTACAGTCAACGAAAGATGGATATAAAAACATGACAAAAATCGAATACGCCATAAAAGCTGTAATGAGGAAACGAGCTCACAGCAATTTTCAGCATGATTCTATGATAACTTTTCGATAGCTAAAACATGACGTGTAATACGACTTATTTGTCGATTGCATTAACTTAGAACCTTCTATTTTGTACAGAACGAGGAGACTGGATACCTCAGTATGTGACATAAATTTACGAAAGCTATAAATGTTTTTAATTTTCAAAGTTAGACTGGACAACAGAAATTAATAACAATTTAGCATTATGTATCACAATCAAACTGATAGTATAAAAATTAAAAATCTGTTTGTGATCAGTTTTCAGCATATCAAACAAAACTTTGAGCAAGTCACCACCCGCTGATGTCCATAACTGTTCCCTCATATTCCACAACCATCCTGAACTGAGGCAGCAGAGGGAACATTCTAGCTGTGTCGCACCAGTCCAGATGACTTCTTTAGCCACTTAGTCTCCACAGACGAATGTCGACTATACCACAGTGAGCCGAGGAAGCAATGGAAACTTGGATTCACCACCGTCGAAAAAGGTAAATATTCAACCATGAGGCTACAAGGTGTGGCGTTTTGGGACTGTTATGGTTTGATCACAACTAATTATGCTCTTAAAGGGGAAACCGTCACAGGAGTATACTACCTAAATCCACCGATGAGGCTGTCAAGATGAAGCAAAGCTGTGAGCTGTTGAAGAGGTTGTTGCTGCTCCAAAACGAAGCTGCTCAGAATTGTCAGATTAAATTCTGTGTCCTCCGCACCAAGGAACAAGATTTTGGTTGTTACGCCATATGATTGTGCTTTTGGCAAGATGCGTAGGTGTGGTATACCGCAAATACTTTTCAGAAATCACGAAATATTGCACTACCTTCCTTAATCAAGGCTTTCAACACGTCATGTGGGACATGTTGATTGTATCATGAGCGATGTTTCGGAATCCATGCTGATTGGCATTGGGGGTCTTACTATTTATAGACCCATTAGGTTTATCTCAGAATATGTTATAAGAGTTCACAACAAATGAACGTCAAGGATATCGGACGGTAGTTTTTCAGATCACTTCTTGTGCCCTTCTCGTGAACAGGTGAGATCTGTGCTTTCTTCCAATTATTGGGCACAGTTTTTTGTTCGCGAGGTCTACGGTAGATTATAGTTAAAAGAGTGTATATTTCAGTTTCAAATTCAGTACGGAATCTGATAGGGATTCCATCATGCACTGGTACTTTCTTAAGTTGTAACGATATCAGCTGTTATTCAACGTCACTGGCACTGATATCTGTACACACTTCTTTGCAATGTTGCGAGAATAAAACTGGGACAATGCCCCTGGATTTTCATTTGTAAAGGAACATTTTAAAACCGAATCAGCGCTTCTGCTTTGGCGTTGCTAAACTCAGTTACACCCCCTGTTTCGATCATGAGTATCAGGACACTAACTTTGATTTCCTTTCTACCTTCCGAAGGCGTGAATCCTACTGAAAATCGCCACAGAATGGGCGTTCGATATTGTGATACACGATTGCCACAAGTCAAAGTCGGAATTATGCATCAGTGTGACGTCTGTGTCCGTTGCTGCCTCGTCCGAATCGCAAAGTCGTCTCGTGACTAAAGAAACTACTGCAGCTGTTGAAACACAGAGTAACAGTGACACAGCATAATCCGTACACATTACCCATATTGAGCGTATTGTGTCCCAGTAACAAACCGATCGCAGAGAGGTCTCTGATTCGGGATGACAGTTGTTCGGATTTCTTTCCTCCTGTCAAAATTTGTATTTCCGTGGTTTCGCTGAGTCGTGTAAGACAATTGCGGGGATAACTCTTCCCTCATCCATCCCCAGTCATACCTGTTGCAGCATTTCCAGAAACCCACATCATCTGGCGTTCTTTGTTTCCTTCTCTTATTATAGAGTGTGTGCTGGGCCTCTAGCTCAGCTGTTGTTGTTGGGTGTGAACAATTCCTGTGGCACATTCAACAGAGTGAAGCTAATATTTGATACATACAGGCGTAACGCTTACAGCTGTGGTCGTTGTTACCAGTTTGAGATATTGAGGGAAATTACCGCTCCAAGAAGTGTGACAATAAGTCGCTTTTGACAGAATTCACTCCTAATGACTTATGTCAGTTTTTCAGTTTTCCTCGTAATTTTACAAATAGTTTATTTATATGCCTCCGTAGCGTTAGTCTTCTATATGGAAACAGGGGAAACCTAAAAGAAGGATGAATATAACTAAAGTTCGTGAATTAAATGACACTGCAACGCATTCACGAAGAAATAATTGAGAATTGAAAAGGAACTGCAGCATTTTCTGTTAAGACTAAATTAATACAAACACATTATATCACATACAAGAAGCCTGGTAGGTACTTCCACGAATAAATAAGAATGGAATAACATATGTTAGTTCGTTCTGCCTTTCAGGCAGGTTAAATTTACTACTTTCGTAGGCATTATAATATACTTTTTCAAAAATTCGTAGGAGTTTTGTAATATTGCAAGTTATACTAGCTAGATTCACGAGACATTTTTGCTTTTGTGTTGATAAATATGTCTTAAAATTATCCGTTCTGGTCGCGGGGTTACCGAGAACGAAAGTGCGGTAGGATCGAACATGAGCGGCCCGTGAACAAACAAAACGGACGAACGGGAAAGGACGGACACGAACAACGACTGACGACCAAGCAAGACCCTACAAACAGCAAAGCGGAAGAAGCAATGGGCTCACAAGCGAAAACCTCACGAATCAACAACGTCCACTCGTACACGGAAACAAGCAAAGTAAACGTGCTGTCTGTAAGCGAGACTCCGCGGCCGGCCGAAGTGGCCGTGCGGTTAAAGGCGCTGCAGTCTGGAACCGCAAGACTGCTACGGTCGCAGGTTCGAATCCTGCCTCGGGCATGGATGTTTGTGATGTCCTTAGGTTCGTTAGGTTTAACTAGTTCTAAGTTCTAGGGGACTAATGACCTCAGCAGTTGAGTCCCATAGTGCTCAGAGCCATTTGAGACTCCGCGAATATCAGACTGCGTCACTGAGCTTTCTTTATTTTTATTGTTATTTCGCTCCCCAAAATGGTGCAGGCTGGCAGCGGTACAATATGCTGCTCTTCAGCCAAGAGAGCTAGAAAAACAACGTCGGCGCATGAGAAGAGAACGCATAACAGAGAATGGTAGAAAGTGATGCAAAAAATAAAATAGGTGATTATAAACAGTAGATTAAAAAATAACATAGACGAAAGCCATACACACATGGGAAGAATGAACACTGTGAGTCGACACAAAAAACAAAGAAACACCAGTGGGAACACAAACAAATGACGCTGGCGACCATGTTGGTTCTGGTGGAACCCAGCACTGCACACAGCACTGGAGTAACACTGACACCGCAACAAAAACGTTAAAAATCACTGCACCAAAGGGGGCCTACCACTAGGTGAAGGGAGGAGGGGGGGGGGAAGAAAAGGGAGGGGGGGAGAGACGGTAAGGCATAATCCAGGAGGAGGATGGGGGGGGGGGGTGGAGGGGACAAGGAAAGGAGCTAGAAGTTTTTCGGAGATGTATAGGTTCCGTATTCGTTCTGCGAACAAGAGCAGATGGGGGAAGGGAATCAGATCATAAAGGATCCTTGTGGGGGACGGGAGACAGATGCATGGTGCTTAAGGATTTGGAGGGACTTGTAATGGCGTGGGGGGGGGGGGGGGGGTTGAGCTCGCTGAGCGAGAGGGAGGTGCTTAAATATATGATAGGGTACGTCGCTATTGGCCGTTGGGACCACGTGCTCCCCCGTGGCGCCCACACATTATATGCAGGCCAGGAGCACGTGCAGCCACAGCCTACGGCGCGGTGGTTGCAGAGACCTCTAGTGGTAATTGAGGTCCATGCCGTCTGGCGCGGATTCGAATCTCGCGGCGCTCGGTACCAGAGAATGTGTGTGCCAGACCGGTATTATCTCTTGAGATCTCCTCCCCAGTAGGTAGTTGCGTTAACTGCTGCACCACCCCGACAAAGTGTTCGTAGTAATTGTGGAGATTATATCGGAACGACCCTGACTGTCCCACATTCATACCTAGCGCCACCTATCCACAATACCCGTCCAAGTCCTCCATGCTCGCTACTTTGAAATTTTCGCAGGATGTCTAACGTGATTGTACATTCGCACTGAAGGTGGTACCAAGATAGTCCGCGCAACTGCAGTCCGTGAGGTGCAGTGGTTAAAGGAACTGCTTGGTAAGTGGGAGATCCCAGGTTCGAATTCCTGTCTGGTACACACTTTCTCTCGGCGCCGCTGACTCCGCATGAAGTCCAGATAGCAGACAGCAATAGTCCCTTTCCTTTCCTTTCTTCCCACCCCCTTTCACCTTCAATTTACATAACGTGTATCACAGCCACGGATTCCACTTGATTACTGTTCTATCGGACTTGTCTAGAAAGTTGCACTTACAATAACTATGTTGGAACTCTTCCATTTGGTCCGTGTTTGCATAGAAAAACAGCAATATATTGTGAGCCCGCCTTTATGCAAAACACTTTTTATTTTTGTTTACTTATTTATTCCCGCTCACACAGCTGTAAATGTATGCCGAGCAAAACGGCAACAGAAAAAAACACAGAGAATGTTCCACAAACAGCAACAACAATTCTTGCAAACATGCTAAAATGTACAAGAAATAAGGTAGTATGAAAGTGTCCACAGAAAACTATATTCAATAAACAAACAGTAAAAATGGAATAAAGTGTTACGGTGTTTGTATAACTGTACTATTTCTGCATGTTTTATATTTAAAGAACCCACTGATGATGAATCGGTACTCAATTTTGTTACAAGAACAGAATAAAGTGCAGTATAATCTGAAAATAGCCAAATATTGTCTTTGGTGAGCGTGCTATAAGGAAAAAGCTTTCCTAAAAGTAATAAGGGTTTCGAAGAAGGTCGTTAAGTTGTTAAAGATAACAAGTACATCGACAATGGATTAAATTACGGATAAAGAGAAAGAAATGACTAATAACAATCGCCAGCTCACAATCGGAGAAGTCGTTGATATCGGCACATAAACTGGCGCAGTCTACGAAGCTTTATCGGATGTTTTGAACAGCGCAACTTATCTTCTGGTAAACCTTCCGGGATGTAAGGTCGTGGTCCATGAAACTCTTCAGCTCCTAACGTTTCGTCCAGAGCTGCGCTGGACATCTTCAGAGGGGTGTTTCTCCTCCGGTGAGTCTTGCCGACAGTTGGCAAGACTCACCGGAGGAGAAACACCCCTTTGAAGATGTCCAGCGCAGCTCTGGACGAAACGTTAGGAGCTGAAGAGTTTCGTGGACCACGACCTTACATCCCGGAAGGTTTACCAGAAGATATGTCATCCGGTCGTGAAAGCTTTCATACTATGAGCGCGACTTATCCCAAAATGCTCGAATATGGAACAGAAACTGCAGCGAATACCAGCTGCTCAGCTAGATCATGTCAACAATGATGCAGTGCTAGTGAAACGTGTCATTGTAGACGATGAAATATCGGTTAACGGATAATGACTCCGAAACTAAGGCCCGATCATCCCAGCGAGTGCATTATGGATCCCCAACAGTTAGAAAAGCCTCTCGGGAACTGTCAGTTTTGAAGCTTATACTGTATTCTTCTATTTTGACGGCATAGTACACCTGGAGCTCTTGTCACAACGTGTAACGATCAATAAGCAATACTATCTACGAGTTAAACGCCGTCTGCGTGAATAAATCCGAAAAATGACGGACGCTTTTGTGGCGAAACGATTCATCGCACTTGCACCACAACAATGCAACTCCTCACACTTCGTTGATGTATGTGAATTTTGGCCGAAAACAAGTGGAGTAATGATAACCCAGCTTTCCCATTGACCTGATATGGCCAAATATAACTCATTTCTGCTTTGAAAGAAAAAAGGAAACCTCAAAGGGTTAAAATTTTGCAAACGTAGTTCAGATAGGAAACGGACTACAGAGAGCTGAAAGCTATCCCAAATGCAGAGTTTCAGACGTCTTTCGGGGACCGGTAGACGAGCTGGCAGAACTGTATAATTCTAAGTTTTCATTTCGAAGCGAATAATACTGATGTAGACGAGTAAATAAAATTATACGTTATAAAAATTTCCTTGTATTTTTTCTATGGCGCACTGCCAACAAAGCTATAAAGACACAGCGAAAAATACACGGTCCAATCACATTGACGTGACGACCGCCTATATGCAAGTCAACGTGCAATAACCACTGAGACTGCAGGTGGCAACACTAGCAATGTAGATATATATATAATGTGTAGGGGAACGCGGGAAATGGTGCAGTCGTTGTCGTTATGCGGAAACGGATCGACTTTTCTGACGTGCAAGCCGACCGGTGTGGCCCAGCGGTTCTAGGCGCTTCAGTCTGGAACCGCGCGACCGCTACGGTCGCAGGTTCGAATCCTGCCTCGGGCATGGATGAGTGTGATGTCCTTAGCTTAGTTAGGTTTAAGTAGTTCTAGGTTCTAGGGGACTGATGGTCTCAGAAGTTAAGTCCCATAGTGCTCAGAGCCAGCCTGACGTGCAAAAGTGAATATCATTGGCTTTCGGGCCGAGGGTGGAAGCTTTTTTGAAACGCGTGTGTTTGTGAATTGTTCGCCTGCCGCCGAGGTTAAAGTACATCGTGTATGGCAAAGTGGTGCCATTCCAAACAGGCGCCGAGGTAACTGTGGTGCACCGCAAAGGCGAACGACGGTTGTGGAGATGTGTACGGACGAACAGACATGTAACTGTTGAGCAACTGATCGCCCCGATGAAGTGAGGGGCTACCAACAGCTGCTCGTCAACGACCTACAGCGAACGTTGCTGCACATTGGACTCTGTAGCAGGCGTCTGGATAATACACCTAAGCTGATCCAAATGGCTCTATGCACTATGGGACTTAACATCTGAAGTCATCAGTCCCCTAGACTTACCACTACTTAAACCTAACTAACCTAAGGACATCACACACATCCATGCCCGAGGCAGGATTCGAACCTGCGACCGTAGCGGTCGCGTGGTTCCGGACGGAAGAGCCTAGAACCGCTCAGCCACAGCGGCCGGCCCACCCTGATCCGTTGTACTTTGGTGATGAAGGCTAAAATTTGTGCAGCTTTACCGCAACTGACTCTACTGAGTGACGACAGGTAGCCTTTTCAGATGAATCACACTTTATGCTCCATCGGACAGATGACAGTTCTCTTGTAAGGCATGAAACGTCTGAAATCAAACACCCTCCATGCGTTATTGTCTAGGGAATATTTTCGTGACATTCCGTGGGTGGCTTCGGCATTCTGGAAGGCACAGTGAATCAACAGAAGTATGTATGTACGCTTGGTGGTGGTAAGTTCCTATGGGACCAAACTGCTGAAGTCATCGGTCCCTAGGCTTACACACTACTTGATTTAACTTAAACTAACTTACGCTAAGGACAACACACACACCCATGCCCGAGGGAGGACCCGAACCTCATCTAAATCTACATTACTCCACTGTTCACAATAAAGAGCCTGGCGGAGGGTTCAATGAACCACCTTCGATCTGTCTCTACCGTTCCACTGTCGAAAGGCGCGGGGGAAAAACAAGCACTTCAATTTTTCAGTGTGAGCCCTGATTTCTCCCTATGTAGGTGGGTGTTAACAAGAATATTTCGGCAATCGGAGGAGAAAACTGACGATTGAAAGAAGATCCTGTCTCAACCAAAAACGCCTTTGTTTTAATTATTGTCACTCCAGTTCACGTATCATGTCTCTGACACTATCTCCCCTATTTCGCGATAGTACAAAACGAGCTTCCCTTCTTTGCACTTTTCCGATGTTATCCGGCAGTCGCATCAGATGCGGATCCCACACTGCACAGCAAAACTCCACAATAGGGCGGACAAGCGTGGTGTAAGCAGTCTCTTTAGTAGACCTGTTGCACTTTCTAAGAGTTCTGCAAATGACTCACAGCCTTTGGTTTGCTCTACCCGCAACATTATCTATGTGATCGTTCCACTTTAGGTTATTTTTAATTGTAATCCCTAAGTATTTAGTTGAATTTACAGCCTTGCGATTTGTGTGACTTATAGCGTAATCTAAATTCAGCGGATTTCTTTTAGTACTCGTGTGAATAACTTCACACTTTTTTTACTCAGGGACAACTGCCTTTTTTCCAACCATACAGATATCTTACCTAAATCATTTTTCAATTAGCTTTGGTCATCTGATGACTTTACAAAACGGTAAATGACAGCATCATCTGCAAACAATCTAATTGGGCTACTCAGATTGTCTCCTGTGTCGTTAATATAGCTCAGAAACAACAGAGGGCCTAAAACACTCGAACTCCGACGGTGAGGGGGGGGGGGGGGGGGGGGAAGGGGGGCGAACCGTGGCAACGCGCCTCGGACTGCGAGCTGCGAGGCTGCCCGCGCAGCTGAGTAAACTTGGGGACCCTGTCCACCACCAGGTGCAGTTTGGTTTTCCTCGTCATGGTGGCATCTACAGAAGAAGAATGCAAAGTGTCACAGAGCTAGCAGTGCACGTGCGTGGTTCAGTAACCTCCAGGATGACTTTACCGTACTCCGCTGGCGATCAGACTCCCCGGCTTTACACCGGATCTCAGAGGGTAAGTCAATTACTACCCGCAATTTAGTTATATTTTTGTTTGGTAGTACTGTCGTTTTCATTGATGACGCATGATTTGTATATTTGTTGTTGCTGTTGTGGTCTTCAGTCCTGAGGCTGGTTTGATGCACCTCTCCATGCTACTCTATCCTGTGCAAGCTTCTTCATCTCCCAGTACCTACTGCAACCTACATCCTTCTGAATCTGTTTAGTGTATTCATCTCTTGGTCTCCCTCTACGATTTTTAACCTCCACGCTGCCCTCCAATACGAAATTGGTGATCCCTTGATGCCTCAGAACATGTCCTACCAACCGATCCCTTCTTCTAGTCAAGTTGTGCCACAAATTTATCTTCTCCCCAATTCTATTCAATACCTTTTCATTAGTTATGTGATCTACCCATCTAATCTTCAGCATTCTTTTGTAGCGCCACATTTCGAAAGCTTCTATTCTCTTCTTGGCCAAACAAGTTATCGTCCATGTTTCACTTCCATACATGGCTACACTCCCTGCAGATACTTTTAGATACGACTTCCTGACACTTAAATCTATACTTGATGTTAACAAATTTCTCTTCTTCAGAAACGCTTTCCTTGCCATTGCCAGGCTGCATTTGATAGCCTCTCTACTTCGACCATCATCAGTTATTTTCGTCCCCAAATAGCAAAATTCCTTTACTACTTTAAGTGTCTCATTTCCTAATCTAATTTCCTCAGCATCACCCGACTTAATTCGACTACATTCCATTATACTCGTTTTGCTTTTGTTGATGTTCATCTTATAACCTCCTTCCAAGACACTGTCCATTCCATTCAACTGCTCTTCCAAGTCCTTTGCTGTCTCTGACAGAATTACAATGTCATCGGCGAACCTCAAAGTTTTTATTTCTTCTCCATGAATTTTAATACCTACTCCGAATTTTTCGTTTGTTTCCTTCACTGCTTGCTCAATATACAAATTGAATAACATCGGTGATAGGCTACAACCCTGTCTCACTCCCTTCCCAACCACTGCTTCCCTTTCATGTCCCTCGGCTCTTATAACTACCATCTGGTTTCTGTACAAATTGTAAATAGCCTTTCGCTCCCTGTATTTTACCACCGCCACCTTCAGAATTTGAAAGACAGTATTCCAGTCAACATTGTCAAAAGCTTTCTCTAAGTGTACAAATGCTAGAAACGTAGGTTTACCTTTCCTTAATCTAGCTTCTAAGATAAGTCGTAGGGTCAGTATTGCCTCACGTGTTCCAATATTTCTACGGAATCCAAACTGATCTTCCCCGAGGTCGGCTTCTACCAGTTTTTTCATTCGTCCGTAGAGAATTCGCGTTAGTATTTTGCAGCTGTGACTTATTAAACTGATTTTTCGGTAATTTTCACTTCTGTCAGCACCTGCGTTCTTTGGGATTGGAATGATTATATTCTTCTTGAAGTCTGAGGGTATTTCGCCTGTCTCACACATCTTGCTCCCCAGATGGTAGAGTTTTGTCAGGACTGGCTCTCCCAAGGCCGTCAGTAGTTCTAATGGAATGTTGTCTACTCCCGGGGCCTTGTTTCGACTCAGGTCTTTCAGTGCTCTGTCAAACTCTTCACGCTCTATCGTATCTCCCATTTCATCTTCATGTACATCCTCTTCCATTTCCATAATATTGTCCTCATGTACATTGCCCTTGTGTAGACCCTCTATATACTCCCTCCACCTTTCTGCTTTCCCTTCTTTGCTTAGAACTGGGTTTCCATCTGAGCTCTTGATATTCATACAAGTGGTTCTCTTTTCTCCAAAGGTCTCTTTAATTTTCCTGTAGGCTGTATCTATCTTACCCCTAGTGAGATAAGCCTCTACATCCTTACTTTTGTCCTCTAGCCATCCCTGCTTAGCCATTTTGCACTTCCTGTCGATCTCATTTTTGAGACGTTTGTATTCCTTTTTGCCTGCTTCATTTACTGCATTCTTATATTTTCTCCTTTCATCAATTAAATTCAATATTTCTTCTGTTATCCAAATTTTTCTACTAGCTCTCGTCTTTTTACCTACAAGGTCCACTGTTGCCTTCACTACTTCATCTCTCAAAGCTACCCATTCTTCTTCTACTGTACTTCTTTCCCCCATTCCTGTCAATTGTTCCCTTATGCTCTCCCTGAAACTCTGTACAACCTCTGGTTCTTTCAGTTTATCCAGGTCCCATCTCCTTAAATTCCCACCTTTCTGCAGTTTCTTCAGTTTTAATCTACAGTTCATAAGCAATAGATTATGATCAGAGTCCACATCTGCCCCTCGAAATGTCTTACAATTTAAAACCTGGTTCCTAAATCTCTGTCTTACCATTATGTAATCTATCTGAAACCTGTCAGTATCTCCAGGCTTCTTCCATGTATAAAACCTTCTTTTATGATTCTTAAACCAAGTGTTGGCTATGATTAGGTTGTGCTCTGAGCAAAATTCTACCAGGCGGCTTCCTCTTTCATTTCTTAGCCCCAATCCATATTCACCTACTACGTTTCCTTCTCTCCCTTTTCCTACTGACGAATTCCAGTCACCCATGACTATTAAATTTTCGTCCACCTTCACTATCTGAATAATTTCCTTTATTTGATCATACATTTCTTCAACTTCTTCGTCATCTGCAGAGCTAGTTGACATTTAAACTTTTACTACTGTAGTAGACGTGGTCTCCGTGTCTATCTTGGCCACAATAATGCGTTCATTATGCTGTTTGTAGTAGCTTACCCGCACTCCTATTTTTTTATTCATTATTAAAGCGACTCCTGCATTACCCCTATTTGATTTTGTATTTAAAACCCTGTATTCGCCTGACCAAAAGTCTTGTTCCTCCTGCCAGTGAACTTCACTAATTCCTACTATATCTAACTTTAACCTATCCATTTCACTTTTTAAATTTTCTAACCCACCCGCTCGATTAAGGGATCTGACATTCCACGCTCCGATCCGTAGAACGCCAGTTTTCTTTCTCCTGATAACGACATCCTCTTGAGTAGTCCCCTCCCGGAGATCCGAATGGGGGACTATTTTACCTCCGGAATATTTTACCCAAGAGGACGCCATCATCATTAAACCACCCAGTAAAGCTGCATGCCCTCGGGAAAAATTATGGCTGTAGTTTCCCTTTGCTTTCAGCCGTTCGCAGTACCAGACAGCAAGGCAGTTTTGATTAGTATTACATGGCCAGATCAGTCAATCATCCAGACTGTGGCCCCTGCAACTACTGAATAGGCTGCTGCCCCTCTTCAGGAACCACACGTGTGTCTGGCCTCTCAACAGATACCCCTCCGTTGCGGTTGCACCTACGGTACGGCCATCTGTATCGCTGAGGCACGCAAGCCTTCCCACCAACGGCAATGTCTATGGTTCGTTTTTGTTATATCTTTGCAATTTTCAAGCTGCTAGGTTAGTTTCGTTATCGCCACCGTGTTGTTAATCATGTCTGATCCGCTGTCTAAATGCACCAAAGAAGAGCAACGTTCAGTGAACCATTTCTTGTGGTCGGAAGGCGTATCATGGGACGATATTCAAGGAATATTTTGGGTACAGTACGGGAACAGTGTTTTGCCAGAACGGAGTGTCTACGAATGGCTTGAAAAATTCCGAATTGGTCGCACAAGTTTTACGCACGACGAAGGAGCCAGACGACCGTTTACCGCCACAAATGAAGGAACCATTGTGCGTTCACGTGGAATGATTTTCTTAGACAGACGATTAACTACTGTCGATGTGGCAAATTGGTCACGGTTCTGCCTACGAAATCATCCACAACAGACTTGGGTTTCATATACACTCCCGGAAATTGAAATACGAACACCG
Organism: Schistocerca piceifrons; assembly: GCF_021461385.2. Classification (NCBI taxonomy): domain Eukaryota; kingdom Metazoa; phylum Arthropoda; class Insecta; order Orthoptera; family Acrididae; genus Schistocerca; species Schistocerca piceifrons. Next base: position 924,499,936 of record NC_060140.1, read on the forward strand.
TGAATTCATTGTCCCAGGAAGGGGAAACTTTATTGACACATTCCTGGGGTCAGATACATCACATGATCACACTGACAGAACCACAGGCACATAGACACAGGCAACAGAGCATGCACAATGTCGGCACTAGTACAGTGTATATCCACCTTTCGCAGCAATGCAGGCTGCTATTCTCCCATGGAGACGATCGTAGAGATGCTGGATGTAGTCCTGTGGAACGGCTTGCCATGCCATTTCCACCTGGCGCCTCAGTTGGACCAGCGTTCGTGCTGGACGTGCAGACCGCGTGAGACGACGCTTCATCCAGTCCCAAACATGCTCAATGGGGGACAGATCCGGAGATCTTGCTGGCCAGGGTAGTTAACTTACACCTTCTAGAGCACGTTGGGTGGCACGGGATACATGCGGACGTGCATTGTCCTGTTGGAACAGCAAGTTCCCTTGCCGGTCTAGGAACGGTAGACCGATGGGTTCGATGACGGTTTGGATGTACCGTGCGCTATTCAGTGTCCCCTCGACGATCACCAGTGGTGTACGGCCAGTGTAGGAGATCGCTCCCCACACCATGATGCCGGGTGTTGGCCCTGTGTGCCTCGGTCGTATGCAGTCCTGATTGTGGCGCTCACCTGCACGGCGCCAAACACGCATACGACCATCATTGGCACCAAGGCAGAAGCGACTCTCATCGCTGAAGACGACACGTCTCCATTCGTCCCTCCATTCACGCCTGTCGCGACACCACTGGAGGCGGGCTGCACGATGTTGGGGCGTGAGCGGAAGACGGCCTAACGGTGTGCGGGACCGTAGCCCAGCTTCATGGAGACGGTTGCGAATGGTCCTCGCCGATACCCCAGGAGCAACGGTGTCCCTAATTTGCTGGGAAGTGGCGGTGCGGTCCCCTACGGCACTGCGTAGGATCCTACGGTCTTGGCGTGCATCCGTGCGTCGCTGCGGTCCGGTCCCAGGTCGACGGGCACGTGCACCTTCCGCCGACCACTGGCGACAACATCGATGTACTGTGGAGACCTCACGCCCCACGTGTTGAGCAATTCGGCGGTACGTCCACCCGGCCTCCCGCATGCCCACTATACGCCCTCGCTCAAAGTCCGTCAACTGCACATACGGTTCACGTTCACGCTGTCGCGGCATGCTACCAGTGCTAAAGACTGCGATGGAGCTCCGTATGCCACGGCAAACTGGCTGACACTGACGGCGGCGGTGCACAAATGCTGCGCAGCTAGCGCCATTCGACGGCCAACACCGCGGTTCCTGGTGTGTCCGCTGTGCCGTGCGTGTGATCATTGCTTGTACAGCCCTCTCGCAGTGTCCGGAGCAAGTATGGTGGGTCTGACACACCGGTGTCAATGTGTTCTTTTTTCCATTTCCAGGAGTGTAGTTTGTGCAAGATAGGTCCAAAAACAACTCAGACAGTTGCATAAACAAACGCGCTAGGACATCTGCAGAAAAACATTTGGATCACTGTGGTAACGAAGGGGACAACGTCTTAGACAGAATCATTACTGGTGACGAAACATGGATCCATCATTACGAGCCGGAGAGTAAACAGCAGAGTACGGAATGGAAACATCCAATACTCGCCGTGCAAGAAAAAGTTCAAGATCCGACTGTCCGCAGGAAAACTGATGCTTACGGTTTTTTGGGACGTACATGGTCCAGTACTGGAACATTATGGGGAAAGGGGCACAGCAATAAACAGTGTACGTCATAATGAGATGCTTACTGTCAGGCTAAAGCCTGCAATTCGAAGCAAACGCCGAGGATTGCTGTCAAAAGGTGTTGTTTTGTTGCACGACAATGCCCTTTCGCATACTGCTATCCACACTGCTGAAACACTCCAGAAACTCAACTTTGAACTACTGGATCATCCTCCATATAGTCCCGGTCTTGCCTCTTCTAACTATCACTTGTTTGGTCCGCTCAAACAGGCATTAAGGGGCCGTCGATTTGCCTCGTCCGAAGCAGCTCAACCGAGAACCTTCTTTTATGAGGGTATCAGGAAGATTGTATAACGATGGACCAAGTGCATTGAAACGCAAGGAGACTATGTCGAAAACTGATGTTCTTGTAAGTTTCCTATTTGATACAATAAAATTTTCTAACTACTTTGCGGATAATAATTGACTTACCCTCGTAGAATGTAGGGCACAGACTGGTTCTGGCTGTTCGCACCATGGATCCTCAACCGAGGAAACTAGCGCATCCGGCCGCTCCACTGGAGTCGACATGGCTCCACGGCCTGCCAGTATCATTCAGAACTGCACTGACTCTCTTCCTTCCCGCCATGCAGCGGTCCGCTCTGGAAAACGTGGTTACTCAGACTTTTGACAGGTGGTCATATTTATGTGATTAGAGAGTGTATTAGAAATTCCCTTAAACGAAGAAGTGTTTGAGCTGCCGTGCTAAGAACTGCCACCACGTGTCTGACATTGTACTGCTGACGTAAGTCATGGTATTGAAGTGGCGTCCACGTGCTGTTCGGTTCTGTGGAATCAGCACATCAAGAAGAGCCCGCGTCGATACATGACAGAAAGGATGAAAGGCCGTATCTGGTTTGGATGTGCCACTGATCTTCTCACTTGTTAAGCTGCTTTATATCACTATAGACTGACCACCGCGTTCAGAAGTCTCACAACAATGCAACACGGCGGAAGAACAGTGGTCGCAAAAACGTTCTACCAGCAAGGACCGGAGACGAAAGTCGCGCCTTCCAGTGACAATCGGTTTCAACTCCGACAGGTACTGTTAGTGTCAGCGAATGCAGATCGGACTCAACCAGCTTCCAAGAAAACTTTGCGAAATGAACTCCATACACGGACGTTACAACTCACATACCTCGGAAAACACCTTTCCTCTCCCTGGTACATACAACGGAACGTCTTCAACAGATCAAACATCAGAGACTGTACAGTGTCTGATTGGAGTTTACTTCTTTTCAAACAATCTTCTAGTACATCTACATCTACATGGATACTCTGAAAATCACACTTAAGTGCCTGGCAGAAGGTTCATCGAACCACCTTCACAATTCTCTATTATTCCATTCTCGTATAGCGTGCGGAAAGAACGAAGACCTATATCTTTCCGTACGAGCTCTGATTTCTCTCATTTTATCATGGTGTTCGTTTCTCCCAATGTAGGTCGGTGTCAACAAAATATTTTAGCATTCGGAGGAGAAATTTGGTGATTCGAATTTCGTGAGAGTACACCGAAAACCCTATGAGGCAGCTACTCTGCAGTGACATGAAGGTGTGGTTCATGCAAGTAGTAGTATGTCATTTTGAGGGTATTTTTCGTGCAGTGATTTGGGCTCACTCAGTCAGATTACGAGAACATTAACCAGGGCGTTTACGTCAACATTCTCGCTAGCTAAGTGTTGCCCTTTCTTGTACACCTTCTTGATCGATATGCTGTGGACACTCCCGTTCTCTTGCGGTGACCATACACATACTTCGGTTTGACCAACAATCAGGCACTCTACCGCTTCTCGGCTGGAACACTAAACCATGTTATTTTAATCCTATGTATCATATCAGCTATGAAAATTCTGCATAAAGAAACATCAGCAAAGTTAGATATAGAAGACTTATGCAAGAATACTGAATCCATACAAAGAAACTGAAGGCTGTGGTTGATCCCCTGTATTCACACTGACGATGGAATTCTAGAGTAAACAATGTGCTACTATGAAACACTTCGACAAAGCTCTGTATATTCTGATGGTCTTACACTGATGTTTTAAGGAATATGATTTGCAAAGAAAAATTATGAACTAAATTAGTGGAAAACATTCAATGACAACTAAAATAGTAATCAAAGGAAAAATTGAAAAGGTAAACTACTTTATTTATCTTGGTTTTAAAAAATCCTTTGAGTACGAAGAAGATTTGCAAGTGAATGTGGAACAATTAACAGAATTATAAAGCATAAAACACGAAAAGAAACTCGACTGAAATTTTATGATACAGTGGCATTTCCAGTTGTATTAAGTGGAAGTGAAACTTTCATAATGAATAAGTCAAGGAAAAAATAGAAGGAATGGAAGTAAGTTTTCTTAGAGCGACGAAGGGATGTAAAAGAAAACAAAACTGGAGTCAAATAGAAATAAAATGAACATCTACAAAGCATGGACCCAGAGAAACTACCTCGTCAGATAATGAACTTTAAACCAAAAAGGGAAAGACATCCAGAGAAAAAGATGGGACCCGAAGCAGACCACGGCGGGCCTATACGGAAAGCGCAGTAGAAGAAGAAGAAGAGTAAAATGAAGAAGAAAATGTCTAGACTACGGATAACGGTAGGTGAAACACAACATTCACCATCGCCCCACATTGGTAGTCCTCCATTCGCGAGTGGAATGGGGGTATGCCTCGTTTTTCTTTCTGTCATCAGCCTTCTGACTGGTTTGATGCGGCGCCCCTGTCTCAACCTCTGCATCTCAGAGTAGCGCTTGATGTATTCCAATTTCTGTCTTCTTTTACAGTTTTTCCCACTACAGCTCCCTCTAATACCATGGAAGTCATTCGGTGATGTCTTAATAGATATCCTATCCCTTATCCTAGTCAGTGTTTTCCATATATTCGTTTTCAGAAATTTCTCCCTCAAATTAAGGTCTATTTTTTATATTAGTAGACTTCTCTTGGCCTGGAATGCCCTTTTTCGCAATTTTAGTCTGCTTTTGATGTCCTCTTTGCTCTGTCCGTCATTGGTTATTTTGCTGCCTAGGTAGCACAATTCCTTACATTCATCTACTTCGTGACCGTCAGTTATGATGTTATGTTTCTCGTTGTTCTCAGTTCTGCTCCTTGACATTACTTACGTCTTCCTTCGATTTACTCTCAATCCATATTCTGTACTCATTAGACTGTTCATCCTATTCAGCAGATCACGCAATTCTTCTTCTTTTTCACTCAGGACGATAATGTCATCAGCGAATCGTATTATTGATATCCTTTCAACTTGAATTGTAATCCCATTCCTGCACCTTTCCTTTTCTTTCCATCACCGCTTCTTCGATATACAGATTTAACGGTAGGGGCGAAAGACTACATCCTTGTCTTACACCTTTTTTTATCCGAGCACCTCGTTCTTGTTCGCCCAGTCTTATTATTACCTCTTGGCTTTGTATACTGCATATCTCCCCCTATAGCTTTTCCTTATTTTCTCATAATTTGGAACATCTTTCGCCATTTTACATTTTCGAACGCTTTCTCCAGGTCGACAAATCCTTTGAAAGTATCTTGATTTTTCTTTAGTCTTGCTTCCATTATCAACCCCAACGTCAGAATTGCCTCTGTGGTGCCTTTACCTTTCCTAAAGCCAAACTAATTGTCATCTACCATACTCCGAATTTGCTTTTCCATTCCTCTGTATATTATTCTTGTCAGAAACTTGGTTGAATGAGCTGTTAAGCTGATTGTGCGACAATTCTCGCAGATATTGCAGTCTTCGGAAACGTGTGGATGATATTTTTCCAAACGTCAGATGGTATGTAGCTAGACTCATATATTCTACACACCAACGTGAATAGTCGTTTTGTTGCCACTTCCCCCAATGATTTTAGAAATTCTGATGGAATGTTATCTATCCCTTCTGCCTTATTTGATCTTAAGTCCTCCAAAGCTCTTATAAATTCTGATTATAATACTGGATCCCTTATCTCTTCTAAATCGACTCCTGTTTCTTCTTCTATCACATCAGACAAATCTTCCAGCTCATGGAGGCTTTTAATATATTCTTTACATGTATAGCTCTCTCCTCTGCATTTAACTGTGGAATTCCCGGTGCACTCTTAATGTTATTACCCTTGCTTTTAATGTCATCGAAGGTTGATTTGACGTTCCTGTATGCTGAGTCTGTCCTTCCAACAATCATTTCTTTTTCGATGTCTTCACATTTTTCCTGCAGCCATTTCGTCTTAACTTCCCTGCACTTCCTATTTATTTCATTCCTCAGCGACCTCTATTTCTCTATTCCTGAGTTTTGCGGAATATTTTTGTACTTCCTCTTTTCATCGATCAATTGAAATTTTTCTTCTGTTACCCATGGTTTCTCTGCAGTTACCTTCTTTGTACCTATGTTCTCGTTCCCAACTTCTGTGATGGTCCTTTTTAGAGACGTCCATTCCTCTTAAACTGTACTGCCTGCTGGGCTATTCCTTACTGCTCTATCTACAGCCTTGGGAACTTCATGCGTATCCCGCCATTCCTTAAAACTTCCGTATCCCATTTCTTTGTGTATTGATTCTTCCTGACAAATCTCTTAAACTTCAGCCATACCTCATCAAGATTGGGTATTTCCTTCCTCGCTAAACTGAGGACATTTTCAAGGCTAGAGACAGTGTTACACGGCTTTAGCGTGATGTCTCCTGGACTAATTTCTACTTCGGTATGCCTAATGTTTTAATCTGTTATAATATGCTTACGAAATGACAGTTCAGTGAAATGCACTTATTATATTTCGACAAATAAGTAATTATGAAGAGACTTGATAGTCTAGTCGTTCTCCGGTAATAAAGAACTTGCAGATGACGGACAGGTTTTCTGAGTATGATACAGCGCAATAATGTGCAAAAAAAAAAGGTGTTACTGGGAAAACCGACGTTTCGGCCACAGTCACGGCCTTCTTGACCAGTAGACCTAGAACACGGTCACTGCAACAGTGGCCGTAAAGTTGGTTTCCCCAGTAACAGTTTTTTTTTCTCTGTACCATACTCAGAAAACCATTACACCAACTGACTCTGCCCGCGGAAGCCTACGCATCTATAACTATCTGGTTTTATTCGAAAATATAAAATGTATCATATTTCGTAACTGAAGTTACGCAAATTGTCAAGTAGTCTTAGTGATGGCGCGCTTTTACAAACCTTCGGGCGAGTCTATCCACAGAATACAGCTCTTAAAAATTATTTACGAATAATTGTTTACGAATTTCTTTCTCGCGGCTGCCCATTACATCTAATATACGTTTACTAATTTTACTACTTCTACGTAGTGATGCATGTACAGTTAGAGTTTTTCACTCACGTCAGGATCGCCGAAGGGGTTATCACAGAGCCTGCAGAGTTCTGTTAGTCGCAGACCACTAGAAAGTGTCTTTCGTCCGTAAATCGCCTTCGTTTCTTAAAATAACTTTGCCAGTTTGGCAAGCGCGGTGTTAGCCGGCCATTTACAAATCCACTTATTCCAAAAGAAAATAGGACAAGAATGATTACATCTGACAAGTATCAAAGGAAGCCTGATGAGTGTATTATGAAATAAAATGTAATAAGAAGTAAAGTCGTCCTATTATCCGTAAAAGGCAGGTCGTGTTTGCAGAGGCGTATTTGCAGTAGAAATCTACTTTTCAGAGTATTTACCGAATGGTCTGGAAATTCAAAAGCCGTTTATCTGCGCCCAGACGCGTTTCGCTTGAGAAATTACCGCAAAGGTCAACCTAGAAACACGTGGTACGAACGTTGTGCTATAATTTACATGGCTTCAAACGTGCTGTAGCAAGACAAACACAGAACTAGCAGTTCCAGTCTAGGGTGCACGTAATGCCGTGCGGGAACGACGAAAAGAGCGAAGCGAAACCCGAATACGTAACGACAAGAGGAAGGTTCTAAGCAATTTTCTCCACCCACACCTTTCACACGACTTCCAGGTGTTCTCCCTCTAACTCTTGCTCATTTTCTTAGTTTCCTTTCTCTCTCTCTCTCTCTCTCTCTCTCTCTCTCTCTAATCTCACACACGCACGCGCGCACACACACACACTGTGGCCGTCTTTAGATGTTTGTGATAACATCAAGCCCTTTCTGCTGTATATTAACACAGAAAACGTAAAAGATCCCCAGTTTTACCAGGAAATACAGGCTTTCCCAAAACAAAACAACAATCTATTGTGACTATAATTTCGAAGTTATTAGTTATGCACTGACACAGACTGTGACTTCATTTTTGAACAGGGAGTAAGGCAACGCCTGTGATTTCTTCTCTATTTGCGATAGTACTTTCATTAACTTAACGCTACATGTAAAGGAAGAAAACTATCTTTACGTGATATTAAGACTGGCGTTTGACAACAGGATGCCCGTTCAGAATATGTATGTCTCTAACCTCCGATGATGCTGTACTTCTGGCTCCTTTGAAAGAGGCATCACTGTCATCTAGAAGGCCATTTCTGTCTGTGGCTAGGCAACTGTTCTTCCATTGCATGTCATAAATATGTAGACTGATTAATTGCCTTCCTCTTGTCGTGTATTAGCCATTTCTTCGCTATACATTTGCAACACCCATCATCACTGTCTGACCCTACGATTCGATCGTCCCCCCCCACCCACCCCCCCACCTTTCGCCTCTTGCCTTGCCAGTAATAAGTAAACAGCCACCGAATAACTGAACAAATGTTTCACCTGCCCTTTCTTTTCATCAGGATTTTCCACGGACAACTGAATTTCATAACCTATCTGTGCGCGTACGTTTTTAAATGTTTGTTTATCCTTCTGTTTATAACTCCTCAGATTTCGTCTTCAGACTCACCATTTTCAACATTGCGCTGTCACACAATGCTATTCTCCAGACATACACGTGCACAAACTGTCAGTATCTGAAACGAGTAGCAGTCCTTAAACGAAGAAAATCGTTTCACCTGCTTCTGCTGCAGTTAGTGTTACTAGTTAAAACTGTAGTTTCAGCTGGGACTCGAAACCAACTACCTTCCCTTTAGTGTACAACCATTCCTCTAGAGCGGAAACTAATCCTCAAGTGGGTAGACCTTTTTTGTTTATTTCCTTAAAATTCAGCCTACTCTTTAATCGCTAATATATTCAACAAGTAATCCACGTTTCTCCACAGCGTGCTTTGCAATAGAGTACTTAGGTTCAAAATCTTTGGTAACCAAAAATTAGTATAGTTTATACCTTGTCATGCCATCTGGTATTTTCCAACTATGTCTTCATCCGTCTCATTCGTTACTACACGTTAAGTTTCAGGAGCATTTCTCGCCTCTCCTTTCTCCCCCGGTCTGTATTCTTCATTAGCTCTATGTTCCTTTCTAGTATAGCATTGCCGTCATCAAGCAATATCAGATTTTCATAGTCTTTCAAATACTTTAAAATGTTCATAATTTCTACACGTATTTTCTCTACATTAGTGCCATCTACTGTATGGGAAAAGTTTTTCGCGAATATTTTTCACGTGATTTCCGTCTGAAAGAAACATGGCTTCTTCTCCAAAGATATGGAGATAATTTCTGTTCAGAACCAAAAAGAAACGTAATGTAAAATGGTTTTTTTTTAATTAACACAGACGTTAATGTTTTTCAGTTTTCATGCCAGAAACAGTGTTGGTAATGCGTGGACAAAGACATGCCCGTTACAGAAGAGAGTATTGCCGTTTGTTGGGGGTAAGGACGAATCAATAGGGAGAATATTAAAAGTCGATGAGAGTGGCATGTCTTAGTGAGTGAGAAAATCTATACAGCACCAGCGGGTTTTTAAAATAAGCAGCTCAGGTGTGATTACAAAAATGATACTAATTCTTTGATGTTGCTACGTAACAATAGTTAGTATTATGAATGTTCTGTGATTTTGATGGAGAATGAACTGGCCAGTTCTTTTCCGGAATAATAGTGAAATATTTTATGTATTAATAACTAATATTCAACGTCTAGGGAAACTGAAATGATTATTGAAAAAAATTAGGTGTTAAAAACAGATGTAATTCAAATAAGATTGCTTTTAATTGCAAAGAGAGAATTACGACTTGCAGCTGTGAAAGGCAATTGACTGGTTTATGTAGTACAGTGTAAGTAAATATAAATGTTTGTGTTCTTTTCAAAAAAATGGCTCTGAGCACTATGGGACTCAACTGCTGTGGTCATAAGTCCCCTAGAACTTAGAACTACTTAAACCTAACTAACCTAAGGACATCACACACATCCATGCCCGAGGCAGGATTCGAACCTGCGACCGTAGTGGTCGTGCGGTTTCAGACTGTAGCGCCTTTAACCGCTCGGCCACCCCGGCCGGCTTGTGTTCTTTTCATTTATTCAGATTGCAGCCCGCTATTTTTAAAATAATTGCAACTACAGGTTTAATGTGTAACATTTCTTGATGTGGCTGCCGCTGCGATAGAGGAAAATATTAATTTCAAATTTTACCACGCTGAAATTATGCAATGCAACACAGTTTGTTGAATATGAGCGCTGAAGACGTCGACGAGATGGTGTACAGCGCCAGATTTGCATCTGATGGCCAAAACTGGTACTAATTCTTTTCCAGGCTTAATCGGTTACGCATTAACGCATTAGCATATCAATCAAGTTTCGCTCTCGTGCGATAATTACAGCCCTATTGCACCCCTGTGAGTAGTTGCACTTTAATTCCAAACACCTGTTTCGACAACAGCTCTCTACCATGCTGTCATGTCTCCACTTCGACTCATTTTACTGCGCTAATTAAGTACAACTGACTGGCATATACATACCATTTTACTGCCGTGACTTTCGTCAACGATGGAGAGCCGCGTGAAGGCCTGGTGCTACACCACGAAGATGACGTGCTACAGACGAGAAATTTAACCGAGAGGAAGATGATGCTGTGATATGCAAATGATCAGCTCTTCGGAGCATTCACACAAGGTTGGCGCCGGTGGTGACACCTACAACGTGCTGACACGAGGAAAGTTTCCAACCGATTTCTCATACGCAAACATCTGTTGACCGGCGTTGCCTGGTGAAACCTTGTTGTCATGCCTCGTGTAAGGAGGAGAAATGCGTACCATCACGTTTGCGACTTTGATAAAGGTCGTATTGTAGGCATCGCGATTGCGGTTTATCGTATCGCGACGCTGCTGCTCGCGTTGATCGAAATCCAATGACTCTTAGCAGAATATGGAATCGGTGGCTTCAGGAGGGTAATACGGAACGCCGTGCTCGATCCCAACGGCCTCGTATCACTAGCAGTCGAGATGACAGGCATCTCATCCGCATGGCTGTAACGGATCGTGCAGCCACGTCTCGAGCCCCGAGTCAACAAATGGGGCGTTTGCAAGAAAACAACCATCTGCAGGAACACTTCAACGAATTTTGCAGCAGCATGGACTATCAGCTTGGAGACCGTGGCTGCGGTTACCCTTGACGCTGCATCAGCAGACAGGAGCGCCTGCGATGGTGCACTCAACGACGGACCTGGGTGAACGAATGGCAAAACGTCATTTTTTCGGCTGAATTCAGGTTCTGTTTACAGCATCATGATAGTCGCATCCGTGTTTGGCGGCATCGCGGTGAACGCACATTGGACTCGTATCGCCATACTGCCGTATCACCCGTGATAGTATGGGGTGCCACTGGTTACATTTCTCGGGCATCTCTTGTTCGCATTGACGGCACTTTGAACAGTGGACGTTACATTTCAGATGTGTTACGACCCGTGGCTCTACCATTCATTCGATCCCTGCGAAACCCTAAATTTCAGCAGGATAATGCACGACCGCATGTTGCAGGTCCTGTATGGGCCTTTCTGGATACAGAAAATGTTCGACTGCTGCCCTGGCCAGCACATTCTCCAGATCTCTCACCAACTGAAAACGTCTGGTCAATGGTGGCCGAGCAACTGGCTCGTCACAATAGGCCAGTCACTACTGTTGATGAACTGTGGTATCGTGTTGAAGCTGCATGGGCAGCTGTACCTGTACACGCGATCCATGCTCTGTTTGATACAATGCCCAGGCGTATCAAGGCCGTTGTTATGGTCAGAGGTGGTTGTTCTGGGTAGTGATTTCTCAGGACCTGTGCACCCAAATAGCATGTCAGTTCTAGTATAATATATTTGTCCAGTAAATACCCGGTTATCATCTTCATTTCCTCTTGGTGTAGCAATTTTAATGACCAGTAGTGTACAAATCTTTAACATAATGCAGCGCTTCAGCAACCGTGAATTGTTAATAAAATAAAATTTTCAGCCGTCAGTTGCAAGGTAATTCTTTTTTCTTAGTTTACCACGGTTTCTATGCCAATAATCGTATCTTCTTCAGAACAAAAATTAAATTATTTTGAGGACCGAGATAATATCTTGCGTGGTCAGCTTATTGTCAACTGGGGACAATTAAACCATAACCGGTGGCTGTTTTTCCTGTGGGGCTAGCCACATTTCCCAATTGTGCTGAACACGACACCTCTCCGCTTGCATATATCATACGAGTAAACGAGGGTGTAAGACGACGTTCACTTGAGTGTGAGTGAGTGAGTACGTGTGTGTGTGTGTGTGTGTGTGTGTGTGTGTGTGTGTGTGTGTGTGTTTTCGTCCTCTCTTCTAGGTGATTCACATCACGTACTGCGCCCTCGTCTCTGGATTTCTTTCCGATAAGATGGGGCGACGTTTTTCACAGGGTCGCACAGACTGGTCTTCTAAAGAAGCGGAGCTCACCTGGGAGGGAAATGGTGCTCCCTCGTTACGCATTCAACGGCGGCTTTTCCGCGAGTCGAATCAGAAAATTCGCGAGTACCATCTGTGGAACTAAACAAATTAAACCTACGAAACCTGAAGGTTAGTGAATCATTTAGCCTCGTCGTACATTACTGGCAAAATATGGGATTCGTATTCTGCTGTAGTTATCGACAACAGAACTCGTTCTCTTGAAGCTGAGCTTCACATGTTTGCCTTGTATCACGCATGTGTATACACTGACGTGCCGAATCATTACGGCCACCGCTCATCGAAACGTTGGGTGCCGCCTGGAGGCGTTGCCTGTACACGACCCGGTAACAGAAGTATATAAGTGGAGCAGACACGGACAGGGGATAACCCTAGCGAAGATATGGGCTGCAAATCAAGAATCTAACTCCATCTACTGGTGGTGTATGGGACTATGGCTATTCAGTGTTCACTAAAAACAATACCAATCGCCGTTGCATAGGTTTATTTCTAGTCAACCAGTTTCGACGTTACACTGCATCTTCAGGCCTAAACTACTCGAATACAGCAACTGCTGACTGCTATCCACCGAGCACGTATTCCCGTAAAAGCTATTACGAGAACCAGTTAAAGGCACTGCTATACAGGGTTGTCCATTGATAGTGACCAGGCCAAGTATCTCACGAAATAAGCGTCAAACGAAAAAACTACAAAGAACGAAACTCGTCTAGCTTGAAGGGGGAAACCAGATGACGCTATGATTGGCTCGCTATATGGCGCTGCCATAGGTCAAACGGATATCAACTCCTTTTTTTTAAATAGGAACCCCCATTTTTATTACATATTCGTGTAGTATGTAAAGAAATATGAATGTTTTAGTAGGACAACTTTTTTCTATCTGTGATAGATGGAGCTGTAATAGACACAAACGTTTAAGTACGTGGAAACACGTAACATTCCGCCAGTGCGGACGGTATTTGCTTCTTGATACATTACCCGTGTTGAGATGGACCGTTTACCAATTGCGGAAAAGGACAACAACGTGTTGATGTATGGCTATTGTGATCAGAATGCCCAAAGGGCGTGTGCTACGTATGCTGCTCGGTATCCCGGACGACTTCAAAGTGTCCGGACCGTTCGCCGGATAGTTACGTTATTTAAGGAAACAAGAAGTGTACAGCCACATGTGAAACGTCAACCACAACCTGCAACAAATGATGATGCCCAAGTAGATGTCTTAGCTGCTGTCGCGGCTAATCCGTACATCAGTAGCAGACAAATTGCGCGGGACTCGGGAATCTCAAAAACGTCGGTGTTGAGAATGCTACATCAACATCGACTGCACCCGTAGCGTGTTTGTATGCACCAGAAATTTCATGGCGACGACTTTGAACGTCGTGTACAGTTCTGCCACTGGGCACTAGAGAAGTTACGGGACGATGACAGACTTTTTGTACGCGTTCTATTTAGCGACGAAGCGTCACTCAGCAACTGCGATAACGTAAACCGGCATAATATGCACTATTGGGCAACGTAAAATCCACGATGGCTGCGACAAGTGGAACATCAGCGACCTAGGCGGGTTAATGTACGGTGTTGCATTATGGGAGGAAGGATAATTGGCCACCATTTTATCGATAGCTATCTAAATGGTGCAATGTATGCTGATTTCCTACGTAATGTTCTACCGATGTTACTACAAGATGTTTCACTGCACGACAGAATGGCGATGTACTTCCAACATGATGGATGTCCGGCACATAGCCCGCGTGCGGTTGAATAGCATATTTCATGACAGTTGGATTGGTTGTCGAAGCACCATACCATGGCCCGCACGTTCACCGGATCTGACGTCCCCGGGTTTCTTTCTGTGGGGAAAGTTGAAGGGCATTTTTATCGTGATCCACCGACAACGCCTGACAACATGCGTCAGCGCATTGTCAATGCATGTGCGAACATTACGGAAGGCGAACTACTTGCTGTTGAGAGGAATGTCGTTACACGTATTGCCAAATGCATTGAGGTTGACGGACATCATTTTGAGCATTTATTGCATTAGTGTGGTATTTACAGGTAATCACGCTGTAACAGTATGCGTTCTCAGAAATGATAAGTTCACAAAAGTACATGTATCACATTGGAACAACCGAAATAAAATGTTCAAACGTACCTACGTTCTGTATTTTAATTTAAAAAACCTACCTGTTACCAACTGTTCGTCTAAAATTGTGAGCCATATGTTTTTGACTATTACAGTGCCATCTATCACAAAGCGAAAAATGTGGTCCAACTAAAACATTCACATTTCTTTAGGTACTAAACGAATATGTAATAAAAAATGGGGGTTCCTATTTTTAAAAAACGCAGTTGATATCCGGCTGCCATAGGTCATATGGCAGCGCCATCTAGTGGGCCAACCATAGCGCTATCTGGTTTTTCCCTTCAAGCTAGACAAGTTTCATTCTTTGCAGGTTATTCGATTGACGCTTATTTCGTGGGATCAATGGACCACCCTGTATTTATGACACGAAGGTTACTGGATTGGAGTAGTTTAGGCCTGAAGGTGACGTAGTGTAACGTCGAAACTGGTTGCCTAGAAATAAACCTAAACAACGGTGATTGTTATTGTTTTTATTGAGCAAATGGGGAAATCCATTGAGATCCAAGAGACTTTTTACAAACGGCAGGTTATTATCATCGAGAACATGTGCACGAGTGTCTCTAAAACGCCGAAGCTGCTGAATGTTCACGTGCTACTGTCGTGATCATCTACGGAAAGCGAAGGACAGTGAAACTACCACTAGGCACTAAATGGTTGTATAACACTACCGTCTACTACTGCTGTACCATAACCTTAAAGCTGGAAACAGGTTTTGAAATAAAACTGTTTTGTTAAAGCAATTGTGGAATAAAGCAACAGAGCAGTGTTACCCTCTGAGAGGAATTTTGTTATGTTGACCGTGTTGGGCCCAACGGAGGTGGCTTATCAGAAAAGAAAGTCAGAATTACGTAAATATTTGAACAGTAACAAACAAAATTTTGCCTATCTGCACTGTTTAACGAATAAAGAAAACGGTCGCCAGCCTAACTAGGCAAGAGAATGATTAACATTCTCGTTCAAGAAAATAGTTATTAGTAACTTTAATGGATAAACACAACCTATACTTTGTCACACGCGAGTGCAGTGAACTCTGACACATACATATGTTCACGGTAAGATTGAAACTAACAGTTAGAGCAGCAGAAACTATTTGCAAAATTATAAGAGATACCGAAACACCCTATTACTTTCAGGCTATAAAGAAATTATGGTTTTTTATAATTAGTGGTCTTTCTGTTACTAATTACCCAGCATTAATACAATAGACAAACTGTGGATCCTGTTATGTTATTAATATGCACTTCCTATACACAAGAGAAACATACACTTAGCACACATAAGTATATAACGTTTCACAGCTGCAGTTTTCCATTTTTACTACAGTGAAAACACAAAATTAACATATACGTAAGATACTGACTCACCTTCTGCGATTTACAACAGGCAGTAATGTGATCATTCACTAAGCAAAACTTTATAAGCCTCAATCTTAAGAACTTTTAATTTTGAAGTAGGATACAACACATTAATAAGCAGTTTTACTAGGAAAATTATTTTCAGCAAGCATCATTAACTTTAACCCACTCTCTTGCCACATTAACTCTTTCTTTCTTTTTACTATGTTCAAGAGGCATCAATTAGAAAAAAACACTGGTTTTTAATGTTATTTCAGTAGGGACACTCGGTATTCACTTTAGTTCAAACGGAGAGGAACCTGAGAGGTGTTACGATAAGGAAAAAATCAAGGTAGGTACATAAATTCAGATATAAATTACCTTATATATAAACACACTAACACATCCATTAAGCTGATCCTTCACTGTACATCATTGTAGTATTCCGATGTAATGATTGCGCAATGTGGTGGCAACTGCATGTTGGTAGGTGGATTCGCAGACAGAATTGCTGGACTCTGTCATTTCTTGGTGGCGACGACAGATACAAATTCCAGAATAGTTCCAGCTATTTATCCATCCATCCGAGGCATTCGAAAGTAGCAGAAAAAGCCTCTCTCGGAACCAGCACAATTTGCATCTTTTACATGGCAGTGCACAGTTTAGTAGCTCGTCCCTGAATCGTAGCTCGTCCCCGACTGGTGGCTCGTCCCCGACTGACAATCAGTTCCACCTTTCCTACATAGGCTAACCACAATTTGCGCGCGCTACACAGTTCCGTTCCCGAGGGGAACCACACTGTTGGTGTGGTAGAGTAATTATGGTGAACGCGTACGTAGAGACAATGATTGCGCAGCAAACGCCGACATAGTGTAACAGAGGCGGAGTAACGGGAACCAGCCCGCATTCGCCGAGGCAGATGGAAAACCGCCTTAAAAACCATCCACAGGCTGGCCGGCACACCGGACCTCGACACAAATCCGCCGGGCGGATTCGTGCAGGGGCCCGGCACGCCTTCCCGCTCGGGAAGCAGCGTATTAGAACGCGTGGCTAGCTCGACGGGCCACCGTTGAATATACTCGTACTTTTCTCACTATTAATATCTTCTGTACAGTTGCAAATAATGGGGTATTTGATGCAATTTTTACTAATGCAACTGGCCACTTTGTTTCTTTATTACCTGCATCTTGCGGGATTGTGGTAGGTTATTCATAATTTTAGCTCTACGCTGTAATTTGACTTTTTCCTGTCATTACATAGTTAAGGCGGATTTGTCGTTTACATACAAAATGTTGCCAGTTAACTGTATCTCTGTTTCCCTGCTTTATAATTTTAAATTTATTCCCTTATTATTTTTATAATTTTAAATCCAAGTAATTTTAAGTAAAACCTTTTTAAGAAATTTGGTATTGACCTGTTTTTGGCAGGTTTTCAACCTCTTTCGCTCTCTATGAAACTTTTACCTGAATACTGTCCTAGTCTTGTTTGCCGACGACAGGAATGCATGTCACTTTATAACTGAAGCTAATCATGACGTTTATCAATGCATGTTCAATTCAATTTTACGATATGAACTCTAGGTTATCTTGAAAGCAGTAACATTTTACTTATACAGCACTGTTAAGTGGATTTGTTATATATTCACTTTTACTATTGGAGTTGGCTCTTCTTACAGTCCCTGCAGTTTGGCGGTGTTATTAATTTTCGACCTGTACACATTCAATTACAGACGCCATCATACTGATGCAAAGTAGCGTCGTTGGATGACGTTTCCAGACTTGTGTTCCTTGGTCTACCGAGCCCCCTCTACAATCTCTACAAGTGTGTAACACCACGTTTAAAACACCCTGTATAGTACACAAATATTTTATTACATTTTTATCACATTTTTCTAATGTGTTGCTCATAATCGTTGGCTCCAATCTTCTGTCTCCTCTTATATTCTACCATCGTATACTATTTGTTCAACAGCGGCATTCAGTATTGAGCGCATGCCATAACCTATCCAGTCATCGTCTCAGAGTTAACAAGACACCTACACTACGCGACTCTTTTCCACAACCACCAGTTCCATGATTTTCTTTGCTGTGGCAATAGCGTCCACCATGACCAGCAGGTGTGGCTGTTAAACTTCCACAGTTACAATATGTACACATAGTGATACTATAGTGGTCATGTAGACATGATTATGTATAGAATCATAAACGGATCGTATATTGATAAAGATAACATGGTCCAAGTAGACTGTATTCTTTTTATTACCCGTGCAACTGGCCAATTTCAAATGTGGATTATTTTCAAGCACACATATTTAGCACGGTAATAAAAAGAATACAGTGTACTTGGACTACTTCGTCATTCTCAAAACCTTTTTAGAGTGTGGGCCCTTACAGAAAATAGCCATAAATGGATTTCAAATATTCACAGGCAGAATAACAAATGGTTCAAATAGCTCTGAGCACTATGGGACTCAACTGCTGAGGTCATTAGTCCCCTAGAACTTAGAACTAGTTAAACCTAACTAACCTAAGGACATCACAAACATCCATGCCCGAGGCAGGATTCGAACCTGCGACCGTAGCGGTCTTGCGGTTCCAGACTGCAGCGCCTTTAACCGCACGGCCACTTCGGCCGGCGGCAGAATAACATTCTCCAAATAAATTCTTTTACAAAATGACCTACTTTATCATATATTTAACCACCGCACGAAGCTATTGTCCACGGTGATTTCTAAACTCAGAGATTTGCTTCCTCTCGGCTGCCCTATTGAGAGCATAGGCCCTCAAGACAAAATCTGAACCTAACTGTAGGTCGTCCAACTGTACTGGTTGCGAAGATGAGTTTCGTCAGATTTCGAATTGACTGGAGACAGCGAGAGCTCCTGGGTGCGATAAATAGCCTTGGGTTCAGCAAGAAAATAAGAAACGAATGTAGTTGGCTCTACAATACTAGCCAACTGAAAAAGACATCACAACAATAACCAAATTTCAATCAATGCGAGCTCCGAATGAGCAATAAGAGCAATCAGGCTGTCATTCCCTGCTTTGCCCAATCGCCAGAATATCTCGTGGGCTATCCAAAAACGACTGTAATGGTCTCTAATGGTCATCCGTCGTGCAGAAACTATTATGTTTCCTAAAAGCGGGATGATAATTGACAAAGACGATTCAAAACTATTTCAGCACGTTTACAAGGCAATGCGATAAATTCTGACTCTCGTTCACATGGGAAAACACGGAAATACCATTTTCCAATCTGAACTGATTCTTAATTACAAAGCTATCAATAAAAAAGATATTGTTTTTCTACACTGTCTCTTTGTAATAAAACATCACTTCCTTCCCGTCTAGGGCGCATAGCGAAGGAAAGAAATCTATAATTACTACCAGAACAGGGCAGGTTAATTTAAAGTTTGCTAAGTTATCCGTGAAAAGTTAAACCGCAATATCATTCGCACTGCAGTTTAAATGCACCACAGTCATTTGAGAAAAGTGTTTGTGTCTTTGATACTGTCAGCCTTTCAAATAATTATTTGGTTTGGCGCTCCACTACTTTACTGATGGCTTTAATACACAACCGCTACAACTGGCGTCTGTGTGCTGAGTAAATACTTAGCCGCTAATCCAGCGACAATTACAGGATAATCTCTTGCGCATACAGTTACTGCTGTTCTGGGTCCCACGCTATTTTACGCATACCATTACTGCCTGTTCCGAGCCCATTGCCTTGTGAAATGCAGGGTTCCATCCGGGCACGATAGTTTTAATGGCGTTTTAAAAAAATCGTTTATATGGTCCTCACTTTTTATTTGGCAGCAAAGCGTAAGCAACTGGAATGATTTCTGTTTCCTCCCAACAACTATTTAGGTCGGCGTGAAGTACTAAAAACTGCCCAAACTGCTTGCTCCAACTCTTGAAGTTCCCATTCACAATGAATGATTCGCAGTTTGATAAACACGCTTTTCCCTTATCGCTGGCCAATACTAGTATTGTGTCATTCTGTCCCCTGTTATCATCCACAAGTAAAAAATTGCTACCATCATTCATCAGTAAATTATTTTCTCGCAGAATATTCCTTCAGAATAGGTGGGGTCTTGAGCAGTCCTCATATATTTTCGCATAATTCGATGTAACGATTATTCCGCGCTTCTGTGTGATGTTATTAATGATGTTACAAAGTCGTAGCCTCCACTAAAGAGGTACCCTACCTCTTCGACGTAAATTGATGAAATTATAACGTCTGTTTCTCTTACCCGTTTTTTGCGCTGACAAAATGTTTTCGCACTTCATTTACAGCTCCATCTAGAATAAAAACATGGCTACCATCCCTAAAACTGTGTAGTTTTTGTAGGAAAACGTTATTTTTATTTTTGTTTTTGAAGTTTACGCAACGCCAGTGAGTCAGTTCTTGTTTGTTTGTATAACCCACTACATACCGATGCTCGTTGTAAATCAATAAAGGCCTGCCTTTGGTGGTCTCACTGAACTCCATTTCCTGAGTACTAATACACGGCACACTACTTGCCAGTCTAGGTAAGTTGCAGTACTGAACTCTGGAAGGAAGCCACGCACACAACGGAATGGAGCGGGGACTGGGAAGTTTGTGCAGGAAATGGGCTTTGGCCTTCCCCAGGTAGCGGCGGACAGGTTGGTGTATCGTATTTCTGTAACACCCTGTCCACTACCTACAGTGTCATTGGCTCTGTGCAAATGTCAACACATTCCCTCACCAAACAAATGTCACTCCGTGCAAGTGTCACAAACTCGTGTGCAACCACAATGGAAGGAAGTGGACCTGTTCTGTAGGAATTGTTCATTAGACACAATCTTCATGGGACTGCTCTCGTAATGTATCGAGAAAGGTATTCCAAGGAACGTGGTTGTAACAATTAACAAAGTCAAGGAAATAGATATGGTGACAAAGCCCGGAAGTGCTGTCGTTGGCCGGCCGGAGTGGCCGAGCGGTTCTAGGCGCTACAGTCTGGAACCGCGGGACCGCTATGGTCGCAGGTTCGAATCCTGCCTCGGGCATGGATGTGTGTGATGTCCTTAGGTTAGTTAGGTTTAAGTAATTCTAAGTTCTAGGGGACTGATGACCTCAGAACTTAAGTCCCATAGTGCTCAGAGCCATTTGAACCATTTTGCTGTCGTTGTGGGCATTGGGGTCACATGCGAAGGCACTGTCACCAACCATAGTGTAAATAATGGAGAGAAAGGGTGACACAGGTAGGGATTGCAGAAATAAGAGGTAAAGTGCGCAAAGGTGGAGTGTAAGTAAATAAGTTATTATTACATCACAACGGGGTTCCCAGTTCCGAAGAATGGTAGCCCCAGTAACTTTTCATGCTATATAAATATTGTCAGAGGCAGAATGTTGCTTGACTTGCGTAGCAGATGGTAGTGAACAAATATTGTTATTAATTCTCATGTGTGTGTGGCGTGTTGGACCTCTTGAGAGGCAATGTGGAGCTCGGGATAATGATGTACGATCGCTATGTTCAGAGATGATAGGTTTGCAGGTTAGAACAAAGCAATTCCGGGAAAGCATGAAAGTTCTCCTCTTAAGGATGCTGTGTGATTCTACGTTTAGATTTCCGTTAGAAGCATCATGCTAAAGTTCACCTTGAACAGCATATTGTAGAAATCTGGGAAATATGCCACCTGGAGGAAACGGTTGTCAATAACTTACTGCTGCAAGGTTCGTGTACAATGAAGGACAAACCAATTAAGCTGCGTGCAAAGTTACTAAGGCTCAATTCATCTAATAAAGAACCGCAAGCTACAGGAAAATTAGTTTTGGTGATCGCATTAAAGCAGCTGCCAGTAATTATGTTATTTGTGGTGGAACCACTGAAAGAAATCAGATAAAGTGGATATTTTGTGCACAGGGGTATTGTTTGTGTACGGAAAGTAGATGGTGAATTAATAGTGGCTGTCAGTGTCGATAATTTTGGTACCAAGTACGTAGTTCGCTAAGGGTTTATTGGTCACCAGTTCAGAGCTAGATGAGGATGATGTAAAGAGAACAGGTTCATAACCTAGACATGAGTAAACTGCCAACACAACTGCATTAAGTGCAAAAGTGGAACATTTACAACGAGTAGAGGAAGTGGCAATGGAGATATTACTGCTGAAACCGTTAGATTCTAATCGCCCATTGCCAGCAGCCCAGTGGCGCAGCATAGGATTACAAATGGGAATCAGACACTAGTGTACCAAAAGCCATATAGAATGTCCCATCATGTACAACCGATACCGAAATGGAAGAATTCGCTAATCAGCAATTAATTGATGGTATCACTGAGTAAAATAGCATATCCGATACCGTGACATGGAAACCCTGCATAAGTTCATACAATGTAGATATTTCTCAACAACAGACCTAAGAAGCGCGTATCATCCATTGGAAAAAGTACCAGAGCACCCAACAGTAATTGTTTTTGCATTTCCTTGGGGTAAACAAGCACTGATGACTGCCGTTTCACTTGAAAAATGCACCAGCCATGTTTCAATAATTACTGGATGGAGTTTTGTGAGGTTAACGCTGGAGCACTGTGTGATGTATCTTGACAATAATACTGTGTTTGCAAAGGATATGAAGGAATATTTACAAGAGTCAAGGGAAGTTTTTGAAAGATTCAATTCCGCCCATCTGAATCTTAACATAGAGAAGTGTCGTTTTGCACTGAGGGAAACGAATTGTTTGGGATATGTAGCCATCCGGGATAGAGTAAGAACAGCTCCAAAGCTAGTGAATACTATCTGATACCTCAAACAAGTAAGGAATTCCAGTAGTTTTGGGATCAGGCAAATTACTATAGTAAATTTGTAGTGGGATTTTCAGATATAGATGACCACACACACACACACACACACACACACACACACACACACACACACACACACACAGTTGTTAAAGAAATGTGTGAAGTTCCAATAGACACCCCCAGATTAGTCCTTCCCCATATTAATCTTCGTTGATTGTGATGAAGGGTTCTTTTTATCAAGTGTCACTAGGAGCCATGGGGTAGTTTCTGTTTTAAGTCCCATAGTGCAGACTAAGAAACATCCAGTTGTTTACTCATCATGGCAACTGAACACCTTCTGACTACAGGTCACGCGCCTAAAGCTATTTCCAATAGCAACATCTTGCACACCGAAAAGAAGGGGCGTAAATTAGATATTCTTGAAGAATTAGAGATTTTTCAACATATATCTCGAAACGATGGCCTCATTCTCAATAGGCAGCTGCAGTTGCGTAACAAAATTTCTTTAACGGTGTAAAGCCGTTACTTCACATTAAATTTCGGGTCTCCTCGTGCAGTTCAGCGAAATGTTCTTTTCCATCTTTCATTTATTAAAAGGTTTATGGCTGTACTTCATGTTATATCGTTTTCTACAACCTGTGTTATTCAGCCCTTTCTGTATGTTCCATACAGACATTTTTATGCTTTATATTGTACCTCTACCCCCATGGACCAGGGACCTTGCCGTTGGTGGGGAGGCTTGAGTGCCTCAGCGATACAGATAGTCGTACCGTAGGTGCAACCACAACGGAGGGGTATCTGTTGAGAGGCCAGACAGATGTATGGTTCCTGAAGAGGGGCTGCAGCCTTTTCAGTAGTTGCAGGGGCAACAGTCTGGATGATTGACTGATCTGGCCTTGTAACACTAACCAAAACGGCCTTGCTGTGCTGGTACTGCGAACGGCTGAAAGCAAGGGGAAACTACGGCCGTAATTTTTCCCGAGGGCTTGCAGCTTTACAGTATGGTTAAATGATGATTCGTCCTCTTGGGTAAAACATTCCGGAGGTAAAATAGTCCCCCATTCGGATCTCCGGGCGGGGACTACTCGAGAGGATATCGTTATCAGGAGAATGAAAACTGGCATTCTACGGATCGGAGCGTGGAATATCAGATCCCTTAATCGGGCAGGTACGTTAGAAAATTTAAAAAGGGAAATGGATAGGTTGAAGTTAGATATAGTGGGAATTAGTGAAGTTCGCTGGCAGGAGGAACAAGACTTCTGGTCACGTGACTACAGGGTTATAAACACAAAATCAAATAGGGGTAATGCAGGAGTAGGTTTAATAATTAATAGGAAAATAGGAATGCGGGTAAGCTGCTACAAACAGCATAGTGAATGCATTATTGTCGCCAAGATAGAAACGAAGCCCACGCCTACCACAGTACTACAAGTCTATATGCCAACTAGCTCTGCAGATGACGAAGAAATTGAAGAAATGTATGATAAAATAAAAGAAATTATTCAGATAGTGAAGGGAGACGAAAATTTAATAGTCATGGGTGACTGGAATTCGTCAGTAGGAAAAGGGAGAGAAGGAAACGCAGTAGGTGAATATGGACTGGGGGGGTAAGAAACAAAAGAGGAAGCCGCTTGGTAGAATTTTGTACAGAGCACAACCAAATCATAGCCAACACTTGGTTGAAGAATAATAAAAGAAGATTGTATACATGGAAGAAGCCTGGAGATACTGACAGGTTTCAGATAGATTATATAATGGTAAGACAGAGATTTAGGAACCAGGTTTTAAATTTTAAGACATTTCCAGGGGCAGATGTGGACTCTGACCACAGTCTATTGGTTATGAACTGTAGATTAAAACTGAAGAAACTGCAAAAAGGTGGGAATTTAAGGAGATGGGATCTGGATAAACTGACTAAACCAGAGGTTGTACAGAGTTTCAGGGAGAGCATAAGGGAACAATTGACAGGAATGGGGGAAAGAAATACAGTAGAAGAAGAATGGGTACCTTTGAGGGATGGTGAAGGCAGCAGGGGAGCAAGTAGGAAAAAAGATGAGCGCTAGTAGAAACCCTTGGGTAACAGAAGAAATATTGAATTTAATTGATGAAAGGAGAAAATATTAAAATGCAGTAAATGAAGCAGGCAAAAAGGAATACAAACGTCTCAAAAATGATATCGACAGGAAGTGCAAAATGTCTAAGCAGGGGTGGCTAGAGGACAAATGTAAGTATGTAGAGGCTTATCTCACTAGGGGTAAAATAGATAATGCCTACAGGAATATTAAACAGACCTTTGGAGAAAAGAGAGCCACTTGTACGAATATCAAGAGTTCAGATGGAAACGCAGTTCTAAGCAAAGAAGGGAAAGCAGAAAGTTGGAAGGAGTATACAGAGGGTCCATACAAGGGCGATGTTCTTGAAAACAATATTATGGAAATGGAAGAGGATGTAGATGGAGATGAAACAGGGTACTGAAAGACCTGAGTCGCAACAAAGCACCGGGAGTAGACAACATTCCATTAGAACTACTGACAGCCCTGGGAGAGCCAGTCCTGACAAAACTCTACCATCTGGTGAGCAAGATGTATGAGACAGGCGAAGTACCCTCGGACTTCAAAAAGAATATAATAATTCCAATGCCAAACAAAGCAGGTGTTGACAGATGTGAAAATTACCGAACTATCAGTTTAATAAGTCACGGCTGCAAAATACTAACGAGAATTCTTTACAGACGAATGAAAAAACTGGTAGAAGCCGACCTCGGGGAAGATCAGTTTAGATTCCGTAGAAGTACTGGAACATGTAAGGCAATACTGACCATACGACTTATCTTAGAAGCTAGATTAAGGAAAGGCAAACCTACGTTCCTAGCATTTGTAGACTTAGATAAAGCTTTTGACAATGTTGACTGGAATACTGTCTTTCAAATTCTGAAGGTGGCAGGGGTAAAATATAGGGAGCGAAAAGCTATTTACAATTTGTACAGAAACCAGATGGCAGTTATAAGAGCCGAGGGGCATGAAAGGGAAGCAGTGGTTGGGAAGGCAGGGTTCTAGCCTCTCCCCGATGTTGTTCAATCTGTATATTGAGATAGCAGTAAAGGAAACAAAAGAAATATCCGGAGTAGGTATTGAAATCCATGGAGAAGAAATAAAAAGTTTGAGGTTCGCCGATGACATTGTAATTCTGTCAGAGACAGCAAAGGACTTGGAAGAAGAGTTGAATGGAATGGATAGTGTCTTGAAAGGAGGATATAAGATGAACATCAGTAAAAGCAAAACAAGGATAATGGAATGTAGTCGAATTAAGTCGGGTGATGCTGAGGGAATTAGATTAGGAAATGAGGCACTTAAAGTAGTAAAGGAGTTCTGCTATATGTGAAGCAAAATAACTGATGATGGTCGAAGTAGAGAGGATATAAAATGCAGACTGGCAATGGCAAGGAAAGCATTTCTGAAGAAGAGAAATTTGTTAATATCGAGTATATGTTTAAGTGTCATGAAGTCGTTTCTGGAAGTATGTGTATGGAGTGTAGCCATGTATGGAAGTGAAACATGGACGATAAATAGTTTGGACAAGAAGAGAATAGAAGCTTTCGAAATGTGGTGTTACAGAAGTATGCTGAAGATTAGATGGGTAGATCACATAACTAATGAGGAGGTATTGAATAGGATTGGGGAGAAGGGAAGTTTGTGGCACAGCTTGACTAGAAGATGGAATCGATGGTAGGACATGTTCTGAGGCATCAAGAAGCATGCACACGATAGAGTAGCATGGAGAGCTGCATCAAACCAGTCTCAGGACTGAAGACCACAACAACAACAACAACAACATTGTACCTCTAACATCTGTTGTACACAAAATGTTACTGTATCGTTCACTGTTAAACAAAACATTGGCCTTTATATTATTTACTGAACAATATTCATTATAATTTTCGCCTGTCTGCATTTGAATATTAAGTAGCCAAGTTGTACCTGTAGCTACTAGATGGCGCTCTCGCCGCGATTTCATGTTCACTTGCCGCACATGTTAACGCGGGCACCTCAGTCCGTTGCAACCTGTGGCTGTACAGGTATGAGCAGCCCTTAGAGGCTCACCTTTACACATTCTTTTTGAATTTTTGTGACTAAAGCGCTTCTTGTGGTATCACCGCCAGACACCACACTTGCTAGGTGTTAGCCTTTAAATCGGCCGCGGTCCGGTAGTATACGCCGGATCCGCGTGTCGCCACTGTCAGTGATTGCAGACCGACCACCGCCACACGGCAGGTCTAGAGAGACTTCCTAGCACTCGCCCAGTTGTACAGCCGACTTTGCTAGCGATGGTTCACTGACAAATTGCGCTCTCATTTGCCGAGACGATAGTTAGCATAGCCTTCAGCTACATCATTTGCTACGACCTAGCAAGGCGCCATTATCATTTGCTATTTATCTTGTGATGCATGTACTGTCAGACTGATGTTCACCAATTATGGATTAAAGTTAAGTATTCCAACAGCTACGTACTTTATTTGCTAGACTCAAATCCTTTACCTGTTCCAGACCTCACGCCAGCCTGCATGAGCTTAAACGCGTGCCTTTCGGCTACCTCCTAGTGGCTTGGCTGTCTTGCCAAGTCACAACAAATGACGACGAGGATTTCGTGTTCGTAACCCTACTTTCTGATTTACTTGTGTCATGGCTTCGCCACAATCTCCAGATGTACTGTCCGAATTTTATCGCTTGCAGAATCAGCAGACACAGGCCTTATTGGATGCCCTTGGACAGCTCGTCCAGGGTCAACGTGCAATGCAAAACGATGTGGCAGCCGCCGCTCCACCGCTCCCGCAGCTACAACACGCAGTTGCACCACCTTTTCATCCTTTTGATGCGGCACTGGAAAGCTGGACGGAGTGGTCACGCCAATTTGGATTCCATCTCGCCGCCTACAGAATTCAAGGTAATGCGCGGCAGCCTTTTCTCCTTTCCGCCGTAGGCTTCCAGACGTACCGTGTGATAGTGAAATTATTTCCCCGATGCGACGTAGCAACTCTGTCCTACGACGAAATTTTGTCTGCATTAGATGCTTATTTCAAGGAATCAGTCAATGTAGTTGCAAAAAGGTCTACCTTCTTTCATACAAAACGTACGGCCAGTCAAACTAATCGGGAGTGGGTTGCAACTTTACAAGGCCATACTAGGGATTGTGCTTTTGAGTGTGAATGTGGACTCCCTTATTCAGATACTATGGTACGTGATGCAATTGCACAGAATGTTTCTGATGTTCGTATACGGGAACAGATTTTGAAACTAGTCAATTCCTCCCTTCAACAAGTGGTGGACGTATTGGATCGGCAGGACACACTTGTCTTTGCTCAGGAATCATCTGAAACTTCCCCGGCCGTGTGTCACATTAACTGGCCTGCCGGGCACGCTGCACGGAACAGTAAACAGCCCTCGCGCCCGTCCACGCAGCTGCCGCCAAGCTCTCCGCCACGTGTGCCCCGCAAGCAAGCAAATGCGGTGAAATCATGCCCCGGTGTGCTACTAGACATTCGCGTGAGAATTGCCCGTCACGCCAAGCTATTTGCTTTTTCTGTAATAAAAGAGGACATGTTCAAAGTGTTTGCCAGAAAAAGCTCAGATTGAACACTCACAACCATTCCAGGCCCTTTGCTTCGCGCTGGAATCGGAATCGAACCCAGAATACTCAAACTCGCGACGCTTCGGCCATAGAAATTCATGTAGTTCATTCCACTCTGCCCAGTGCCACACTCTCTAACGGTGACTGTGTTCGTCCCACAAATAGTGTGCGTCGACATCGCTGGAAATCCTGTAAAGTCGCAAGTGATTCTGTACCAGTGTCAGTTCACTTTGCACGAGACAGTCGCTCTTGTCATCAGCAGGACAATAAACTTTTTGTAGACTTGGACATTAATGGCAACGTGATACCATTCCAGCTCGATACTGGAGCTGCAGTTTCCTTGATCAATCAAGACACGTACGAACAGCTGGGCACCCCTCCGTTGTGTGCCACAAATGTTAAGTAGTTATTCAGGACAAGCAATCCCTGTTAGGACAGGTGGTGGTGGTTAGTGTTTAACGTCCCGTTGACAACGAGGTCATTAGAGACGGAGCGCAAGCTCGAGTTAGGGAAGGATTGGGAAGGAAATCGTCCATGCCCTTTCAAAGGAACCGTCCCGGCATTTGCCTGAAACGATTTAGGGAAATCACGGAAAACCTAAATCAGGATGCCCGGAGACGGGATTGAACTGTCGTCCTCCCGAATGCAAGTCCAGTGTGCTAACCACTGTGCCACCTCGCTCGGTTGTTAGGACAGTGCAGCCTTCTTGCAACATACAAGGAACAAACAAAACTTGTGTCATTGTACGTCCTGTGTTCTTCTTCTGCAGTGAACTTGTTTGGTTTAGATTTATTTCAGTTGTTTAACTTGTCTATAGTCAATCAGGTCCTATCAGTGAACCAGACTGTGCCTTCAGACAGTGTTTCTCGTCTCTGTGAAGAATTTGCAGACATTTTTGCACCGGGCCTTGGTTGCGCTAAGAACTATAAAGCACATTTGGAACTGAAACTTAACGCGCAACCGAAATTTTTCAGAGCGCGCAATGTTCCCCACACATTGCGTGATGAGGTCGCAAGAATATTACACAGTTTGGAATCACAAGGTGTGATTGAACGTTTGCAGGCTTCTCTCTGGGCATCACCCTTAGTAATTTTGCAAAAACCTTCCGGAAAATTGAGACTTTGTGTGGACTTCAAGGCAACAGTGAATCCACAACTAGTGATTGCAACTTTTCCTTTACCCCGCCCGGAAGATCTTTTTGACGAACTGTGCCCGGGTAAATATTTTCCTAAGTTGGATCTAGCAGATGCGTACTTGCAAATACCGGTGGACGAAGAATCCCAGCGCGTTTTGGTGGTTAACACGCATCTTGGTTTGTATCGATTAAAACGACTGCCATACGGGTGTGCATCCGCCCCTGCATTGTTTCAGCAATATTTACAAACTGTTTGTGCGTCGGTCCCTACTGCAGCAAACTATCTGGACGATATTGTGATATCCGGAAAGACAGAAGAAGAACATTTAGCCAATCTCAGAACATTATTTCTGGTCTTGCGACAAAATGGTCTTCGCTTGCGGAAGGACAAATGTGTGTCTTTTGCTCGGGACTTACCCTATCTGGGCCATGTACTCAATGCCCAAGGCATACATCCGAGCCCAGAGCACCTACGTGCCATACAAGACTTGCCTTCGCCGCAGAATTTGAAGCAGCTACAGAGTGTGGTGGGAAAAATCAATTATTATCATCGATATGTGCTCCTTGCCTCTTCCATTTCAGCTCCGCTTCATCGCTTACGACGTAAAGGTGTTCCGTTCGTGTGGACGACGGAATGCGAACGCGCCTTTCGCCAGTTGAAATCGGCGTTGCTTTCAAATACTTGCCTTACGCCATTCGATCCCCAGAAACCCCTTTTGTTGATGGTAGATGCATCGGATTTCGGGATCGGTGCTGTGCTTGCGCACAAAAATGGTTCGCACGATCGCCCTATTGCCTTTGCGTCCAAATTGCTCTCGTCTGCGCAAAGAAATTATTCACAGATCAAGAAAGAAGCTTTGGCTCTAGTATTTGGTGTTAATAAATTTCATGATTTCTTGTATGGTCGTCATTTTACCATCATCACAGACCACAAACCTTTGACGTCGCTTTTTCATCCGAACAAGCCTGTACCTCGACGTACTGCGCTGAAAGTCATTCGCTGGTCTATTTTCCTTTCGCAGTACCGCTACGATATCTTGTATCGGTCCACTGCTAAGCACGGAAACGCCGATGCGTTGTCCCGTTTGCCTGTTGCTGAGGATAGAGCATTCGATTCCTCCGAACTTGCTTGCATGTTCCTTGATTCGGAAACCGATGACGTGGTCGAATCGTTTCCGATTGATTTTCGTCGTGTAGCTACAGCCACAGCTGCAGACCCTGTCCTTGCTACCGTTCTGCGTTTTGTTGCTACGCAGTGGCCCTTGTCAAAGTCACGGATCGGGGATCCGTTGGTTCGCCGATTTTTTGCTCACAAGGAGAGACTTTTTGTTCGACGTGGTGTTTTGCTGTTGCGTTCTGATAATGATCAGTCCAGGGTCGTGGTCCCACGTTCGTTACAGTCCTCTGTCTTACAGCTTCTCCATCAAGGACATTGGGGTATAGTGCGAACGAAACAACTTGCTCGTCGGCACTGTACTTGGTTCGGAATCGATGCTGCGATTACGAAAATGTGCTCTTCTTGCATGGCGTGTGCCGACCAACAATCCGCACCACCACGGAAATTCTTTGCATGGCCGAAAGCCACAACCCCTTGGCAACGCTTACACATCGATGTTGCTGGTCCATTCTGGAATGCTCGATGGTTGGTTCTGGTAGATTCGTTCAGTAATTTTCCTTTTGTTGTCCGGATGTCTTCCACGACGTCATCTGCCACCATCCAAGCGTTATCTGCTATCTTTTGCATTGAAAGTCTTCCACAGACTATTGTTTCCGACAATGGCCCACAGTTCATGTCCGCAGAATTTCGGTCATTCTGCAAGGCCAATGGTATTCAACATCTGACGTCCGCGCCGTTTTCGCCGCAGTCAAACGGTGCCGCTGAACGTTTGGTCAGGACTTTCAAGTCACAGATGTTGAAGTGAAAGGGTCTCATTCTCGGGAGGACGCGTTATTGCTCTTTTTGTCCTCGTATCGCTCTCTGCCCCTAGATGGTCGCTCGCCGGCTGAGTTGCTCCACGGTCGCCCTCATCGCACCTTGATGTCTTTGCTACATCCGCCGCATCAGGTTCCTGTGCAGCGGCAGACACCTGCTTTTGCCCCCAGGCGACGTTGTCTACTACCGCAACTATCGAGGTTCACGGCGTTGGCTCGCTGGGCGCATTCTTCGCTGCCTCGGCCGCGCTATGTATCTGGTTTTGGGGGCCTCTGGTGAGGTGCGTCGGCATCTCAATCAGCTGCGCCTCTGTCGTCGCACGGGTTCTGCCGCTCCCCGTCTGCTTTCAGCGACGGTGCCGTCCGGTCAGCGCCCTGGGGACCCATCTACTGGCTCGCCTCAGCCCCAGGTGTTACCGCCGCTGCCTTCCATTTTGCCCCATGGCGACGCGCCGCCGCCGCCGCCACCGCCGCCGCCGCCGCCGCCGCCTGTTCTTCCGCCGGCGACGCCCGAAGTGGACGCGTCGCTGCAACCGCCGGGCGCCTCCCTGGGTCACGCGCCGCCGATCGCTTCCCGTGACCAGTTGTCCTCCGCCATGGAAGTCTTGCCCGCTCCGGACCATATGTCGTCTTCGCCCGTCGGGTGCGCCGGCTCGATGGAGGTCGACCCTTCGGCCCCTCCTGTCTCTCTAAGGGCGCATACACAGCATGTTGGCGTGCACCCTGGACTAGGTTTTCAGGCGTTTCCTAGCTCCCCTCGGACCGAATGGCAGGGTGCGGGTGGCACAGAGGCCTGTTCTTAGGCTCCCCACCTCGTCGCATACGTCAACATGGGGTCCTCCCCACGGCGGGCGGAAGCCTTATAACGCAACTGTACGCCGATTTGCGGGGGATGAATGTGGTGTCACCGCCAGGCACCACACTTGCTAGGTGGTAGCCTTTAAATCGGCCGCGGTCCGGTAGTATACGCCGGACCCGCGTGTCGCCACTGTCAGTGATTGCAGACCGAGCGCCGCCACACGGCAGGTCTAGAGAGACTTCCTAGCACTCTCCCAGTTGTACAGCCGACTTTGCTAGCGATGGTTCACGGACAAATTGCGCTCTCATTTGCCGAGACGATATTTAGCATAGCCTTCAGCTACGTCATTTGCTACGACCTAGCAAGGCGCCATTATCATTTGCTATTTATCTTGTGATGCATGTACCGTCAGACCGATGTTCACCAATTATGGATTAAAGTTAAGTATTCCAACAGCTACGTACTTTATTTGCTAGACTCAAATCCTTTAACTGTTCCAGACTTCACGCCAGCCTGCGTGAGCTTAAACGCGTGCCTTTCGGCTACGTCCTAGTGGCTTGGCTGTCTTGCCAAGTCACAACACTTCTGGCTTGTTATTTATGTTATACTTGACATGTGAGTACTGTGTCTAGTATTGTTAGTCAGGACTTACACTTTTTTTATATTTTAAAAAACTTTCCTCCATAAATTTTTAATTATATTATAAACAACTTCGTATGTCTAAATTCTGAAGAAGGCACTCTTAGAAGTATTGAAACCTGGTCAATAAAGATTTAAAAAAGTGTGACCGAGGGCTCGTTTGTTTCATTTTCAATTTATAAACGGTCCCTGAACCAAGCAGCCATGTTTAAAACTTTGCATAAAGGAGCTATTCTACTACTGAAAAAGAATTGTTACATTTAATATACGGTGTGACATACTTCCACTGCTATTTCCTTTTGGAAAAATGTAATGTGCTAACAGACATGCATCATTCAAATGGTTATTTGGACTGAAAGGCCCATCAAGTAGGCTTATACAATGGCCACTAGAACAGAGAGAGTTTCATTATGAAGTAATTCACACACACAGTAAGAAACACAGTTCACGGGTGAACTTAGTGTGGTGCAGTGTAGTGTTGTGAAGACTTGGTCGTAGCCTTGCAGGGTGGCAGAGAACATAGGTTGCTGATGCACATGTGCAGCCTCAGTTCGCCATTCAAAATGGAGTGTTGTACAATACAATGAGACTTAGCCCTTGTGTAGTTGTCCCTATACTTAGCCCTTGTGTAGTTGTCCTATCACACTGTGGTAGTTGTCCTAATTACCGAAGCAAATGCATGATCAGTATTGTCTGATATTGGCAGACACAGTACCACACACAGAAGAGTAGCTGAGCTTTAGTGGGGTATTGTAAAAAAGACATAGAATAGCATCTAGAAAACTGTGTGCCATGTGCACAAAGCACATAGTTAGGTAATCACCGTATGATGCTACAGACCTTGACATTGTATTAAACCTGTCTACATGATTGGTATGGATATTTTGGAATCTGCTAGCCAGACCCTACATTGTGGCTGTTAGAGATCATTTCTCTCACTATGTTGCGATAACTGCTTTTCAAAACCAACAGGCTGACATGATAGCACACACAGCTGTAAATAATTAATTGCTGAAGCCCAGTGTTCTGGGCACAATAATCATGGATCAGGGCACCATCTTTATGTCAGAATTGATGAAGCAGCTATGTCCCTTTTTATACATCACTTCCATGGGCTAACAGAAGAGCAACCATGTACTTCAGATGATAGGTAAGATGCTAAGCTACTACATGAATACACATCATTATTGTTGGGGCACTTCCTTGCCATATGTGGTGGCAGCTTACAATTCAAAAATCCATGAGAGTGAAGGCGTATCCCTGTACGAGGTGCTGTATGGTCGAAAAATACATTTGTCATTTGAGGTCATAAAGCAAAAGTTAAGGATGAATGGTGAACCCACACGAAATTTAGCGAGAAAACTGGAGGAAGTGTGGGAAAGGGTATACAAAACTAACAGCAAAGCCTTAGAGCTTCAAGAAATATTTTGATAATACAATGTTAAGTTATCAGAATGTTGAGTTGTTCAGTGCCTGATGCTGACAATTCAGTATAAGGATAAAACAAAAAAAATTGTGACATGGCACTAGGGTCCATATCAGCTCATTGAGATGACATCACTAGTGAATGTCAAACTGCAATTACAAATGTGCATGACCTCTTTTTGTGTAGGGCACATGCAGCCTTTTAGAGGTACACCAGATTCGTTGTCACTGGTGAGGCCAGCACTATTTATAAAGTGGGAGAAGGTAGAGAGAAAAAGAGGAAACACAAATGGCATACACAGTGCCACATGCGTTGATACTGTGAAGCGAGATGCAGTATAATCAGATATGTTTCTGGTGTCATGGTAATAAAGAACGTCAGATGACCACAGTAGAGATTCTTATAGAGGTTTTGAGATGTAGTGTAAGTGATAGGCTTACTATATACAGGGAGAGATTCTTAACTAATTTCAATCCTTTATTAAATAGAATTATGGTTAACGACGTTTTACTGTTATGTAGATGAATTTTGCCTAAATATTAATTCCAGATTTTTTATTGTATTTCAGTGGCACGTTTTTATGATTAATTGTGGGTGTTTCAATGTTTACAGTATTGAATGAATATGATGTAGACCCTTTGGTGTTCTATGTGAATATATCCTGGGTTATAGTGCACTGCTAAGAATATACGATTTAAGCAGTTTTTGTGAGGTATAGAAGGCGATTTACAGATTTTTCAACACTTTGAATTTATGTACAGAGTATGAGAATCTTTTCTGACACTTACATTTTGTTTTGTGTATTTTTCACCTAACATTTATGTTGTTAATTAGGGTGTTGAGGATTTGTTTGATTTGTTTAGTTGTCCGTATCTCTGAGAAGATGTTTGTTTAGTTGTAACTAAAGGGCTGGCCTGTTGTTGGTACTTGTTACCCAGATCGGTAGCCAGTAGGCAAAACTAACAAATGCGAACACAGCAAATGTTTTTTTTTCAGTACGAAAAATCTATTTCTTTATCATTATTTTTGTTGACGTGAACACTGCCATTTGTGGTAGCAGTAATGTTAGGTAGACGTGTGTTTCGTTACAAAATGCTTCACGAAGAAACTCTACCAACTCCAGTGGCAGTTGCATACTTTAAAGGGGAGATGGTGTGTATCACAGCATAGTTTACTGTTTAATATTCCTTGAAGAGCGAGTCGATATAATGCTTCCTCCATTATGTATTCTGTGAAATGACCATGAATATAAAATTACGGAGAGTCAACCTAAAGCATGAGTTTACCGGCAGCCGTTCTTCCCGTGCAATATTTGCAACTGGAACAGGAAAGAGGAAAAGTACAGTGGTAAAGAGGCAGGTATCTTTTCGAATATCAAGTAGGTGTAGACAAATGTGCGGTACTGGTAGCGCGTAAGAGTCATTCCTTTCATGGAACCCGGCTCAGAACTTTGAGTAACAGGGTCTCCATAGTGTATGCGTCTAACATTTTCGGACCTTGGTTCTTTATTCATTGTCAGGAAGCTTCAGCGGCAATGCTTCACATAGTTGGCCGTGGACTTTGATCGGCACCACATGTCACTATGGCCGCAAGTACTTCCTAGGGATACAGATGAAATTTTTAGTGGTACACCAGAACTGAGTTGTGCAATGTTAACCATTCCGTTCATAATATCCAAACCTTTTCTGCAACCTGCAGTAATGTGGAAATGAAAATTGAATTTCTCGTCAAGGGGCACTCCGAAATACAGGGTGTTACAAAAAGGTACGGCCAAACTTTCAGGAAACATTCCTCACGCACAAAGAAAGAAAATATGTTATGTGGACATGTGTCCGGAAACGCTTACTTTCCATGTTAGAGCTCATTTTATTACTTCTCTTCAAATCACATTAATCATGGAATGGAAACACACAGCAACAGAACGTACCAGCGTGACTTCAAACACTTTGTTACAGGAAATGTTCAAAATGTCCTCCGTTAGCGAGGATACATGCATCCACACTCCGTCGCATGGAATCCCTGATGCGCTGGTGCAGCCGTCCACAATACGAGCACGAAGGGTCTCTACGCTCATTTGATACCGGGGTTGCGTGACAAGAGCTTTCAAATGCCCCCATATATGAAAGTCAAGAGGATTGGGGTCAGGGGAGCGTGGAGGCCATGGAATTGGTCCGCCTCTACCAATCCATCGGTCAACGAATCTGTTGTTGAGAAGCGTACGAGCACTTCGATTGAAATGTGCAGGAGCTCCATCGTGCATGAACCACATGTTGTGTCGTACTTGTAAAGGCACATGTTCTAGCAGCACAGGTAGAGTATCCCGTATGAAATCATGATAACGTGCTCCATTCAGCGTGGCTGGAAGAATATGGGGCCCAATCAAGACATCACCAACAATGCCTGCCCAAATGTTCACAGAAAATCTGTGTTGATGACGTAATTGCACAATTGCATGCGGATTCTGGTCAGCTTACACATGTTGACTGTGAAAATCTACAATTTAATTACGTTGGAATGAAGCCTCATCCGTAAAGAGAACATTTGCACTGAAATGAGGATTGACACATTGTTGGATGAACCATTCGCAGAAGTGTACCCCTGGAGGCCAATCAGCTGCTGATAGTGCCTGCACACGCTGCAAATGGTACGGAAACAACTGGTTCTCCCGTAGCACTCTCCATACAGTGACGTGGTCAACGTTACCTTGTACAGCAGCAACTTCTCTGACGCTGTCATTAGGGTTATCGTCAACTGCACGAAGAATTGCCTCGTCCATTGCAGATGTCCTCGTCGTTCTAGGTCTTCCCCAGTCGTGAGTCATAGGCTGGAATGTTCCGTGCTCCCTCAGACGCCGATCAATTGCTTCGAACGTCTTCCTGTCGGGACACCTTCGTTCTGGAAATCTGTCTCGATACAAACGTACCGCGCCACGGCTATTGCCCCGTGCTAATCCATACATCAAATGGGCATCTGCCAACTCCGGATTTGTAAACATTGCACTGACTGCAAAACCAGGTTCGTGATGAACACTAACCTGTTGATGCCACGTACTGACGTGCTTGATGCTAGTACTGTAGAACAATGAGTCGCATGTCAACACAAGCACCGAAGTCAACATTACCTTCCTTCAATTGGGCCAACTGGCGGTGAATCGAGGAAGTACAGTACATACTGACGAAACTAAAATGAGCTCTAACATGGAAATTAAGCGTTTCCGGACACATGTCCACATAACATCTTTTCTTTATTTGTGTTTGAGGAATGTTTCCTGAAAGTTTGGCCGTACCTTTTTGTAACACCCTGTATAGGTGCGAAGTCTGGGTATGGACGCGTAATTCTGATTACATGATTTCTGCTGTAACATAGTCTGCCTTTAAAGATTACATAGCTTCATTTCTGAGATGCGATGTGAAGTTTATTTACTCCGTATATTTCTAAATGGTGTTCAGAAGAACTTCCAGCTTCGTTTCTACTTGTAATCTGAGTTTACGTTTGGCTTGAGTGGGGAGGAAATCAACATGTGCCGCTACGTCCAAAGCTCCGAATTTATCTTACTGACGGTTGATAAGGTATGTGGAATTTAGATTCAAGGACATAGCGATAGGATTGGTGATGTACGTCAGGATAAAGTAGTGTGTAAGTGGGCTGCTTTGTGTTGGCAGCGCTGCGCAGCGCATTGCATTGGATCTCTGACTGCACTTTCTTTGTAAGAGACTCTGTGGCTGGTTGGACCCGTTGTTGGAAGTTAATCGCCAGTAGTGTTGGGCAGTTGGAAGTTAGTCACCAGCAGTGATGGAAGTACTATTTGGCAGTTGGAGGTGAAGAGCCAGCAGTGATGGATGTTAAATGTGAGAAATTAGCATTGATGGAGGGTAGAGGTCTGAAATGTTAGCGTAGGCTAACGTTCTGGAAGTATCCGTCTTGGAGATTGAAAATTATTCACGATTATATATCTTTGTACTGGATGTCAGTGACGATTTATATTCGTGTTTGAACTGGACTTCACATTATAAAGGAAAAAAATGCGTTATTTGGTTTGCAACAAAATCTTTCCTTTGCTAACCACACGCCTAATTAGTAGTTAGTGGCTTTAGTAGTTCGAATCTTTTATTTAGCTGGCAGTATTGACGCTCGCTGTATTGCAGTAGTTCGCGTAATGAAGATTTTTGTGAGGTAACTGCTTAATGAAATGTATAGGTTATTGTCAGGATTGCTTCACATTCAGGACCATTATTTGAAGTCAGGTTGTAATTTTTTTGAGCAGTCAGACTGCGTTGCGCTAGAATATTGTGGATCAGTGTTGACATGATAAGAAAAAGTGAAGAGAAAGTAGGCTCAGTATGTTCAGTTTTACTCAGCGGTTTCAGATTCAAATAACGTGGAAGTTTCATCTTCTCAGTCATTCAGCAATTTAAGTACAGATTCACACATTTAGATTAAGAAGTTTAAAAAAATGTTCAAATATGTGTGAAATCTTATGGGACTTAACTGCTAAGGTCATCAGTCCCTAAGCTTACACACGACTTAACCTAAATTATCCTAAGGACAAACATACACACCCATGCCCGAGTGAGAACTCGAACCACCGTCGGGACCAGCCGCACAGTCAATGACTGCAACGCCCTAGACCGCTCGACTAATCCCATCCGGCTAAGAAGTTTCAAGTGTTGTTCTCAAATTAAATTGTTCGCTTTGCTAGTTCCTCCTCTGGCGAGATGATGAAAACTGACAGTCGCAGAATCGTCATTCTACTCCGACTGGGAGAAATAACTTGCTTCAGCACGACACATTAGCACAATTAGACAATTTTATGAAAAATGAAACTTGACTGTGTAAGATGGAGAAAAAATTAGGCAGTTATAAGTCTGAGATATCCTCTCTGGGACTATCGTCGTTTGTCTACAATGAGGCGACAAAGCTCGTCGAATAGTGAGGTGCACATATATGGACGGTGATCGTATCGCCAACACAAGGTATGGAAGGGCAGTGCATTGGCGGTGCTGTCACTAGTTCTCAGATGATTCACGTGAAAATGTGTCCAAAGTGATTATCACCGCACGACAGGTATTAACAGACTTTGAAAGCGGAATG
Source organism: Schistocerca piceifrons (assembly GCF_021461385.2). NCBI lineage: Eukaryota > Metazoa > Arthropoda > Insecta > Orthoptera > Acrididae > Schistocerca > Schistocerca piceifrons. Next base: position 924,539,256 of record NC_060140.1, read on the forward strand.
ATAGTTGGAGCTGGACGCTTAGTACATTTCATTTCGAAAATCGACAATAAATTCAATATTCCGAGATCTACAGTGCCAATAGTATGCCGAGAATACCCAGAATTCAGGCATTACCTCACACCACGGACAACGCAGTAAACGACGGCCTACCCTTAGCGACCGACACCATTGGCGTTTGCGTAGAATTGTCAGTGCTAACAGACAAGAAGCACTACGTGGAATAATTGCAGAAATCAACGTGGGACGCACGACGAACGTATCTGTTAGAACATTGTTGTGAAATTTTGTCTAACGGACTATGTCAGCTGACGACAGTCGATACTGTAATCAATTATTCAAAATGACAAGCACAATCGCATTATTTATTTTGCCCCTAACCGGTTTCAGCCCGCGATGGGGTCATCTACAGGTGGTTACCAACCGTGCACAGATAGGGTGACGACTCCAGCGAGCGACCAAGTGGTGTGAATTGCCCTGAAGATGACCCCAACGAGGGTTGAAACCGGCTGGTGGCAAAATAATAATGTGATTGTGACTGTCATTTTGAATAATTGATTATAAGCAAAGTAATCGCTGTTTATCCCCATACAACTATGTTGTCTAAAAAAGGAAAAAAAAGGGTCGCTACTGACGAGGCTGACACCACAACATCGCCTGCAGCGGCTATCCTAGGCTTGTGACCATACCGGTTGGACACTACACGACTCGGAAAGCGTGATCTGATCAGGTGAGCCCTGATTTCAGTTGGTAATAGCTGACTGTAGGGTTCGAATGTGGCACAGACTTCACGAAGCAGTGGATGCAGGTTGTGGATAAGGTACTGTTGAGGCTGGTGGTGGCTCCCTAATGGTTTGGGCCGTGTTCACATGGATCTGAAACCATCATTGACCGGAAATTGCTATGTTCGGCTTCATGGAGACTATTGTCAGTCATTCATGGACTTCAAGTTCTCAATTAATGACCGAATTGTTATGGATGACAATGCGCCATGTCACTGGTGCACAATTCTTCGCGTTTGGTTTGAAGTACATTCCGGAAAATTCGAGGCAAGGATTTGGCTACCCATATTACCAGAGACCTCATCCAATCGAACATTTCTGGCACATAAATGCATAAAATCTTGCACCGGCAACACTTTCGCAATTATGGTCGGCTATAGAGGCAACACGGGTCAACATTTCTGCGATGGACTTCCTTGACTTCTTGAGTCCATGCCCGAGTTGCTATTCTACACCAAGCACGGAAAGGTCCTACACGATATTACACTACAGGCCATTAAAATTGCTACACCACGAAGATGACGTGCTACAGACGCGAAATTTAACCGACAGGAAGAAGACGCTGTGGTATTCAAATGATTAGATTTCAGAGTATTCACACAAAGCTGGCGCCGGTTGCGACACATACAGCGTGCTGACATGAGGAAAGTTTCCAACCGATTTCTCATACACAAACAGCAGTTGACCGGCGTTGCCTGGTGAAATGTTGTTGTGATGCCTCGTGTAAGGAGGAAAAATTCGTACCATTGCGTTTCCGACTTTGATAAACGTCGGATTGTAGCCTATCGCGATTGCGGTTTATCGTAAAGCGACATTGCTGCTCGCGTTGGTCGAGATCTAATGACGGTTAGCAGAATATGGAATCGGTGGGTTCAGGAGCGTAATACTGAACGCCGTGCTGGATCCCAACGGCCTCGTATCACTAGCAGTCGAGATGACAGGTATCTTATCCGCATGGGTGTAACGGATCGTGCAACCACGTCTCGATCCCTGAGTCAACAGATGGGGACGTTGGCAAGACAACAACCATCTGCACGAACAGTTTGACGTTTGCAGCAGCATGGACCATGGCTGCGGTTACCCTTGACGCTGCATCACAGACGGGAGCGCCTGCGATGGTGTACTCAACGACGAACCTGGGTGCACGAATGGCAAAACGTCATTCTTTTTCGGATGAATCCAGGTTCTTCTGTGTACAGCATCATGATAGTCGCAACCGTGTTTTGCAACATCGCGGTGAACGCACATTGGAAGCGTGTATTCGTTATCACCATACTGGCGTATCACCCGGCGCGATGGTATGGGGTGCCATTGGTTACACGTCTCGGCCACCTCTTGTTCGCATTGACGGCACTTTGAACAGTGGACGTTACATTTCAGATGTGTTACGACCCGTGGCACTACCTTCATTCGATCGCTGCGAAACCCTACATTTCAGCAGGGTAATGTACGAGCGCATGTTGCAGGTCCTGTACAGGCCATTCTGGATACAGAAAATGTTCGACTGCTACCCTGGCCATCACATTCTCCAGATCTCTCACCAATTGAAAACGTCTGGTCAATGGTGGCCGAACAACTGGCTCGTCACAATACACCAGTCACTACTCTTGATGAACTGTGGTATCGTGTTGAAGCTGCATGGGCAGCTGTACCTGTACACGCGATCCAAGCTCTATTTGACTCAATGCCCAGGCGTATCAAGGCCAGAGGTGATTGTTCTGGGTACTGATTTCTCAGGATCTATGTACCCAAATTTCGTGAAAATGTATCATATGTCAGTTCTAGTATAATATATTTGTCCAATCAATACCCGTTTATCATCTGCATTTCTTCTTGGTGTAGCAGTTTTAATGGCCAGTAGTGTATGAGATATCCCGCGGCTTTTGGTCTTCGGATTACAGCATTGACTGGAGTCACCTCCGCATTCACTATTGCGGTAGCGACCGCGGCAGATGGAAACACCTGTCGCAGGCTGTGAATGCAGCACGACAGAACTCGCCGGCGAGCTCCACAATGCCGTAGCTCGGGCGGGTTGTGCAAGACGAGATAAGACAAGCAATAACGCATCGTCCGGGGGCGTAAGGAGGGCCTGGTTCAGGGCGGGGGGGTCGCGGGGGTGGAGGTGGCAGTCGATACGCCGGCGGGCGCAGCGGCCGAGGCACGCGAGAATGCGCCGCCTCTTACGCCAATTGGCTGCCAGGCGCGGCAGCGCACGGGTAATTAAACGCGTAGTTACCCGCTCGGCGCGTCGCATAAATGAGCTCCCTGCCTCCGCCCGGCACTCGTTTACCTTGTAAATACGCGCGACTAACGCTACGCGGACGTCCGTTTTATTTGCCGAGCCGAGTGCCTCCGTCTGTTCTTTTGCGCCCGCATACACCCCCCCCCCCCCCCCCCCGTATTTCGATTCTTTGTCCCGGCCGGTACAAATTACGACGAGCGACACGTAGATGCGCTGCTCTTTGACCTGCAGCTTGTAATACGCATGCGGAGCACTAGGGATTAATTTCCTTTGCCCTCTCTTCCGCTACCTGAAACACAAACGCGAGGCTGTGTTCATTATGAACTTCCTCTGTGCGTCTCCCTCTCGGGGGGTTTCTAAGCCAGTTACCTTTTAAAAAACGGATTAGTTCCAGCTTTGACTTCTTCTCGCAGTGTGTCTTTTTCTAGCAGGATCTTGTGTGTGCAGGTAGAAAAGTTCGGACTGGCGTGCTCTTCTCGATGGCTTCTAAAATAATAGAAGACTGTGTCTGACCATTCAAAGGAAAATCAGACGTTAACGTTGCTGTTGGATAGATAGTGGACACTAGTCAGAAGCGCAACAAAGCGGAACGTTAGCCACATTTCATGGCAAAGAGAATGTAAGAATCATTTTTAAGCAAGATTCTCTTTTACAATTGATGTACGTAGCCAATCAATGAAGCTAACAAGTGAAATTCTCACAGAGATAGACGTATGTAGACCTCAAACAGCACATACACTCCTGGAAATGGAAAAAAGAACACATTGACACCGGTGTGTCAGACCCACCATACTTGCTCCGGACACTGCGAGAGGGCTGTACAAGCAATGATCACACGCACGGCACAGCGGACACACCAGCAACCGCGGTGTTGGCCGTCGAATGGCGCTAGCTGCGCAGCATTTGTGCACCGCCGCCGTCAGTGTCAGCCAGTTTGCCGTGGCATACGGAGCTCCATCGCAGACTTTAACACTGGTAGCATGCCGCGACAGCGTGGACGTGAACCGTATGTGCAGTTGACGGACTTTGAGCGAGGGCGTATAGTGGGCATGCGGGAGGCCGGGTGGACGTACCGCCGAATTGCTCAACACGTGGGGCGTGAGGTCTCCACAGTACATCGATGTTGTCGCCAGTGGTCGGCGGAAGGTGCACGTTCCCGTCGACCTGGGACCGGACCGCAGCGACGCACGGATGCACGCCAAGACCGTAGGATCCTACGCAGTGCCGTAGGGGACCGCACCGCCACTTCCCAGCAAATTAGGGACACTGTTGCTCCTGGGGTATCGGCGAGGACCATTCGCAACCGTCTCCATGAAGCTGGGCTACGGTCCCGCACACCGTTAGGCCGTCTTCCGCTCACGCCCCAACATCGTGCAGTCCGCCTCCAGTGGTGTCGCGACAGGCGTGAATGGAGGGACGAATGGAGACGTGTCGTCTTCAGCGATGAGAGTCGCTTCTGCCTTGGTGCCAATGATGGTCGTATGCGTGTTTGGCGCCGTGCAGGTGAGCGCCACAATCAGGACTGCATACGACCGAGGCACACAGGGCCAACACCCGGCATCATGGTGTGGGGAGCGATCTCCTACACTGGCCGTACACCACTGGTGATCGTCGAGGGGACGCTGAATAGTGCATGGTACATCCAAACCGTCATCGAACCCATCGTTCTACCATTCCTAGACCGGCAAGGGAACTTGCTGTTCCAACAGGACAATGCACGTCCGCATGTATCCCGTGCCACCCAACGTGCTCTAGAAGGTGTAAGTCAACTACCCTGGCCAGCAAGATCTCCGGATCTGTCCCCCATTGAGCATGTTTGGGACTGGATGAAGCGTCGTCCCACGCGGTCTGCACGTCCAGCACGAACGCTGGTCCAACTGAGGCGCCAGGTGGAAATGGCATGGCAAGCCGTTCCACAGGACTACATCCAGCATCTCTACGATCGTCTCCATGGGAGAATATCAGCGTGCATTGCTGCGAAAGGTGGATATACACTGTACTAGTGCCGACATTGTGTATGCTCTGTTGCCTGTGTCTATGTGCCTGTGGTTCTGTCAGTGTGATCATGTGATGTATCTGACCCCAGGAATGTGTCAATAAAGTTTCCCCTTCCTGGGACAATGAATTCACGGTGTTCTTATTTCAATTTCCAGGAGTGTATATAGACCATTCCATGGTGTTAGGGCCGGGTACTCTGTTCATTATTTCCCATCACCCTAATTTTAAATTAGCCACATACTTCTACGATTCTACACTGAGGTCACTAAAGTCATGGGATACCTCCTAACATTGTGTCAGACCTCCTCTTGGTCGGCGTAGTGCAGTAATTCGACGTGGCATGGACTCAGGAAGTCGCTGTAAGTCCGCAGCAAAAATATTGAAGCATGCTGTCTCTTTAGCCACCCATTCTGATTTTCTGCATGAACTCACCCCTGATTATGTCACATAAAAGTTCAATGAGATTGACGCCAGGCGATACGAGCCGCCAAATCATTCGCTTCAAATGTTCAAATGTGTGTGATATCTTATGGGACTTAACTGCTAAGGTTATCAGTCCCTAAGCTTACACACTACTTAACCTAAGTTATTCTAAGGACAAACACACACCCATGCCAGAGGGAGGACTCGAACCTCTGCCGGGACCAGCCGCACAGTCCATGACTGCAGCTCCCTAGACCGCTCGGTTAATCCCGCGCGGCCAATCATCCGCTCAAATTTCTCAGTGTGTCCTTGGGAACAATCACGAACAAATGTGGCTCGGTGAATGATATCGTTGTTTTGGTTCAAAAAAAAAAATGGTTCAAATGGCTCTGAGCACTATGGGACTCAACTGCTGAGGTCATTAGTCCCCTAGAACTTAGAACTAGTTAAACCTAACTAACCTAAGGACATCACAAACATCCATGCCCGAGGCAGGATTCGAACCTGCGACCGTAGCGGTCTTGCGGTTCCGGACTGCAGCGCCTTTAACCGCACGGCCACTTCGGCCGGCCGTTGTTTTGGAACATGAAGTGCATGAATGGGTGCAAATAGTCTTAAGTAGCCGTATATAACCATTTCCAACCAATGATCAGCTCAGGCTGACCATAAGATCCAGTCTAGTGCATGTAAACGCAGTCCACACCATTTTGGAGCCACCACCAGTTTTACAGTGTGGTATGTTGACAACTTAGGTCTATGGCCTCGAGGGATCTGTACTACACTCGAACCCTACTGTCAGCTCTTACCAACTGAAATCGGGGTTCATCTGACCAGGCCACGGTTTTCCAGTCGTATAGTTGAAGAGGAATGGACATCACTAAACAGGGCCATCACAGAAGTTGGGAAGGAAAACATAGGTGCAAAGAAGGTAGCTGCGAAGAAACCATGGGTAACAGAAGAAATACTTCAGTTGATTGATGAAAGGAGGAAGTACAAACATGTTCCGGGAAAATCAGGAATACAGAAATACAAGTCGCTGAGGAATGAAATAAATAGGAAGTGCAGGGAAGCTAAGACGAAATGGCTGCAGGAAAAATGTGAAGACATCGAAAAAGATATGATTGTCGGAAGGACAGACTCAGCATACAGGAAAGTCAAAACAACCTTTGATGACATTAAAAGCAACGATGGTAACATTAAGAGTGCAACGGGAATTCCACTGTTAAATGCAGAGGAGAGAGCAGGTGGGTGGAAGGAATACATTGAAAGCCTCCATGAGGGTGAAGATTTGTCTGATGTAATAGAAGAAGAGACAGGAGTCGATTTAGAAGAGATAGGGGATCCAGTATTAGAATCGGACTTGAAAAGAGCTTTGGAGGACTTATGGTCAAATAAGGCAGAAGGGATAGATAACATTCCATCACAATTTCTAAGATCATTGGGGGAAGTGGCAACAAAACGACTATTCACGTTGGTGTGTAGAATATATGAGTCTGGCGATATACCATCTGACTTTCGGAAAAGCATCATCCACACAATTCCAAAGACGGCAAGAGCTGACAAGTGCGAGAATTATCGCACAATCAGCTTAACAGCTCATGCATCGAAGCTGCTTACAAGAATAATATACAGAAGAATGGGAAAGAAAATTGAGAATGCGCTAGGTGACGATTAGTTTGGATTTAGGAAAAGTAAAGGGACAAGAGAGGCAATTCTGACGTTACGGCTAATAATGGAAGCAAGGCCAAAGAAAAATCAAGACACTTTCATAGGATTTGTCGACCTGGAAAAAGCGTTCGACAATATAAAATGGTGCAAGCTGTTCGAGATTCTGAAAAAAGTAGGGGTAAGCTATAGGGAGAGACGGGTCATATACAATATGTACAACAACCAAGAGGGAATAATAAGAGTGGAACGAAGTGCTCGTATTATGAAGGGTGTAAGACAAGGCTGTAGCCTTTCGCCCCTACTCTTCAATCTGTACATCGAGGAAGCAATGATGGAAATAAAAGAAAGTTTCAGGAGTGGAATAAAAATACAAGGTGAAAGGATATCAATGATACGATTCGCTGATGACATTGCTATCCTGAGTGAAAGTGAAGAAAAATTAAACGATCTGCTGAACGGAATGTACAGTCTAATGAGTACACAGTATGGTTCGAGAGTAAATCGGAGAAAGACGAAGGTAATGAGAAGGAGTAGAAATGAGAACAGCGAGAAACTTAACATCAGGATTGATGGTCACGAAGTCAATGAAGTTAAGGAATTCTGCTACCTAGGCAGTAAAATAACCAACGACGGACGGAGCAAGGAGGACATCAAAAGCAGACTCGCTATGGCAAAAAAGGCATTTCTGGCCAAGAGAAGTCTACTAATATCAAATACCGGCCTTAATTTCAGGAAGAAATTTGTGAGGATGTACGTCTGGAGTACAGCATTGTACGGTAGTGAAACATGGAATGTGGGAAAACCGGAACAGAAGAGAATCGAAGCATTTGAGATGTGGTGCTATAGACGAATGTTGAAAATTAGGTGGACTGATAAGGTAAGGAATGAGGAGGTTCTACGCAGAATCGGAGGAATATGTGGGAAACACTGATAAGGAGAAGGGACAGGATGAAACGACATCTGCTAAGACATGAGGGAACGACTTCCATGGCACTAGAGGGAGCTGTAGAGGGCAAAAACTGTAGAGGAAGACAGACATTGGAATACGTCAAGCAAATAATTGAGGACGTAGGTTGCAAGTGCTACTCTGAGATGAAGAGGTTAGCACAGGTAAGGAATTCGTGGCGGGCCGCATCAAACTAGTCAGTAGACTGATGACCAAAAAAAAAAAGGGTCCAACCGATATGGCGATATGGTGACGAGCCCAGGAGAGCAGCTGCAGGCGCGCTGTTACCAAAGCTACTCGCGTCGGCCATCTGCTGTCATAGCCCACTATAGCCAAATTTCGCCGAACTGTCCAAACTGATACGTTCGCAGTACGTAACGCGTTGAAATGTCGTGTGGCTGGGGCCTCCCGTCGGGTATATCGGTCGCCTGGTGTAAGTCTCTTTTGTTGACGCCACTTCGGTCACTTGCGCGTTGTTGGAGATGAGGTGGTCAAGACATCACAACACCCAGTTCGTGAGTGGAGAAAATCTCCCACCCAGCCGAGAATCGAACTCGGGCCCTTTGGCATGGCAGTCCGTCGCGTGGACCACTCAGCTTTCGAGGCTAACGTCCTACATTGATTTCTCCGGTTACTTCAAGCAGTGACAACTCTACACAAACGCTGCTGCTCTAAGTCGTTAAGCGAAGGCCACTACGTTGTTCGCGTTGAGTGGTAATGCCTGAACTTTGGTATTCTTGCCACACTCTTGACACTATGATGATGATGAAGTCCCATACTCCTTGACAGAGTGTAGGGGAACGATGCGGGAGACGCGCACCGCTGTACTAGGTGAAACGTCCCCTTAGAACAATTATACAACATTGTGCTTAAACTGCCACACAATATTTTTAGCGCAACGCTTGTCTGTCTCTTTGTTGGCGTGCGTCGTTATTGGGATTAGGAGACCTAACTTCTACAAATTCACCTTGTCGAGAGTGCCCTGCTCTGTTTGAATCTCGCCAGTTCTGATGCAGTTCAGGTCTGTCGTTTTGTCGGTAGTTTACATAGTTTCTTGTTTGTCGGTCACGTGGTGGAGAATTTCTCCCGGAATCGTAACTGCGCGCTGAACTGTTGCGTCTGAAGTTATTCTGTCTCCCTTGATAATAATTGTTTTTGTTCCCATATTGTCTGTTTCTATGGTAATCTCTGTCATATTCATTACTACGGAAATGCGATCTTTCTATGTAACTACCTTTGTAGTTGTAGTTTTTCATTGTTGTACACAATTGTGGCATGCATGTAGATTTGCACCAAGTATTTCGCAGCTGCGCTTGCAATTAACTAGATATTATTTTCAATGCTATGTTAATGTGTCTTGTTATTTTGCTCTTCAAATTGTGCTTTACTGTGTTGCGTGAAATATTGTGACAATAATGGCGTGTGAAAAACGTAATACTAGGCTTCAAAGTAAACTGAGAAATGACAGTGAAGACGAAAGCAGTGTGTTAGCGCCGCAGAGTAATGAATTAACTAATGTTGAAAGTAGTAACTTGGTAATTGTGCATAGGGAAATGGAGCGGGCTGCAAATAACGGTGTAGGCAGTGAAACAATTAGTGAACAGGGAAGCATTATCGACCGATCGGTCGGCAACAGCTCGCCTCAGGAATCCAAAATGACAGAACACAATATTGCAAATACTGTAGACTCAGGTTTTGGGTCCTCACCGTTTTCTCAAATGAGTCAAGACACATTTTCTGCTTTTCAAAACGTGAATGTTGCCGGTGAAAATGCACTGCCAAAATCGTTACTTGAACTACTGCAATACAGCGAGCGCCACTACTGCCAGCTAAATAAAAGATTCAAACTACTGAAGGCACTAACTACTGATAGGCATAGTTAGCAAATGAAAGATTTTGATAGAGAAAAAACAATGTATTTACCTTAATATTGTTCAAAAGTCATAATATATATAGCAGTTCATGACATCCAGTCTTACAAATTTCAAAACTCCGCCATTTCTCTCCCCACATCCACCACTGTTGGCGGCTCACCTCCAACTGCGCAACGCTACGCGCTGTTAACAGCCAGCAGCCCAACACTGCAATAGCGAATATTACAACAATGCCACCCAGCCACAGACTGCTCACAGCACAGCCAGTGATTTTCATACAGAGCGCTGCGTGGCGTTACCAATATAAAAACCTAGACAGCCTACTTACATAGGCAAGGGCCTATTCGAAGTGGTTTGCCATTGCCTTCCTGCGACCGTAATGGGGTGAATGATGATGATGAAGACGATACGACAACACCCAGTCATCTTGAGGCAGGTGAAAGTCCCTGACCCCGCCGGAAATCGAACCTGCGACTCGGTGCTCGGGAAACGAGAACGCTACCGCGAGACGACGAGCTGCGGACCTTGACACTATAGATCTCGGAATATTGAATTCCCTGAAGATTTCCGAAATGGAACGTCACATGCGTCTAGCTCCAACCTCCATTCCGCGTTGAAGACCTTGTAACTCCCATCATGCGGCCACAATCACGTCGGAAACGTTTTTGCATCAATCATCTGAGTACAAATGACAGTTCCGCCACTCGACTCGCCTTTTATACATTGTGTTCGTGATACTACCATAATAATAGTAATAATAAAAGTAATGATGTGTTTACATCAGCGCTTAGTACATTGCATTCGAACATTTTTCAAGGAATTGCAGTTCAGAGAAATACATCATCAGAAAAGCAAACATCAAACTTCGGGAAGCACCTGTGTCATGCGATCCATTTAAGACCTAAAAACAGCAATAAACGCAACTTTGACAACTTTGTTACTTCACGTAACACGACGAGTGAACAAAATTCTGCGTACTATGGTTATGCAAACGTGTAAATGGGGTGAGAGTTTTTTTTGTTTCAGTCATTTCAATCTTGTAGAGGAGGGCTTTTCCCCTTCAGTCTTCCCGTCCTCAACTTCTTTTGATTTGTTGATTCTACTTTTTGGACTTTATAGATATTATTATTTATTTACTTATTCTTCACAATTACAGCCTATTATCGGGGAAGGTGATATAGGCCATATAACACACATCGACAATAAAAAGTGTATGTACTAATTACTTGTACCTGGTTCTTACACAGATTACGAAACAATGCTAATACTACTAATGTACTTAATGCTATTAAAAATAAACAAAAGGAGAGAAAAGTGCATTCTACCTACTATAAGCCGCTTCCATTTATCTTACTTCTAAGACTACCATTGATGCTATAGATTCTGTGAGTAAAATCGGTTCGTGATGACTGGGTGTTGTGTGATGTCCTTAGGTTAGTTAGGTTTAAGTAGTTCTAAGTTCTAGGGGACTGATGACCATAGATGTTAAGTCCCATAGTGCTCAGAGCCATTTTTGAAGTAAAATCGGTACATTTGTGTTTTTATTCATTTATCAGGGACATATAAACTATGGATGGTTTCTCCGTTACTGGATCAGTCCTCAAACCATTCTGATCTTTCTGATCTACAGCCATCGTCTGCTGGATTCCTTGGGCATAGGGTAGCACATCAAAGCGTCTTCACTGTAATAATCCATCCCACGAGCTACTCTAATGCAATGATATGCAAAGTGCCCCATTTATATGGAACACACCAAATAATTTTTGCCCTGGAGCAAATAAGAGAAATGTACCAATCAAATGTTGTTTAGACAACAGGGGAGCATTAAGTAGCATGGCTGTCTTGCATGTAACCTCTTTCGTTACGAATGTACAAACAACAGTATTTTTTCAAAAAAAAAGCACCCTATATTTTTTATTCAACATCCAAAATTTCCTCAAGACCTGCTCAAAAACGTACCACAGTGCACCATTGAATTAAACATTACGTTACTGGAAACTTGACACAAAATTGTTTCTGATTCTGCCGTATTAGTACCCAGTGCAGGAACCCAGAGTAACTATCCCACTTGCTGGAGTTTGTAACGCCGGAAATGCATATCCTCCTATTTCCATCTATTGCACTGCAAATTTTTTTCCTTATTTTGTCACCTGAAGATATGACATTTCTGTCTCTTTGTATATTGTAATTGTTTTACTGTTTGTATATATATATTTATGCATTTATGTTGGTTTGTTTTGTGAATATTATTTGTATTTATACGTTGGGTCTGGCCTAGGGAAAACTATGCTATCGAATACATCGATAGGTCGTGTGGAGAACCAAAGTGTTTAAGGATCTTTGGTAGTGTTAACTCGGTCGCGTGGAGCGCGGGCAGAGGGAGAGTCTGGCTGGGGTGGTGCAGTGGAGCAGGTGTGTTGTGTGACGCTCCCGCGAGTTGCCGCGCTTTCGGGGTTTGGCAGCATGTAATTGCACTCGACTTGCGATGATAGTTTCTGACACGGTGTCGCGGACGGGAAGCATTAGCTGGCTCACATCAAGAGCCCGTTTCGTCTGGTGACCGTGTCGAGAAGAAGGCGCGCCAACATCCAGCTTCTGCAACAGCGACGGCCGACAATGAGTGACTGTCGCCACCTCCTCGATCGACTGCTTCAAACCTTCAACAACCAACAAGGAAGACTGAAAGCACGTAAAGTTTTAGAACTGTATGGCAGACCTCAGATTTTCAAACTTTTAAAATTGTTGCATCACAAAATTACAGCAACTTAGCATGAACGTTTGTTGCTCATTGTCCCAATTGCATTACCAAGCAGGGTCTCTTCCTTTTCCTGAATGAACCCGAGTGTCGTTGAAATTCAAACGCCAGCATCATTCGATTTCACTGCATTAATTTCAAAGTACAGTTAAGGTATTCATAGCTGGCTACAATATTTAGATTACACAACCACAAATTAAGAGTGCGAGTTTTGTTACCGTATTTTAGTTTACCTGTGACTGCAGCTCAGCTTGGTACATACTAAATTTTACTATTGTTACTTGTTCAGAATCATTTAATTCAAGTTCAAAGTTAAATCTCTTATTTCTAAATTGCGTAGATTCAAGTAGCTTTTGAAATGATTGTTGAGGTAGTCCAAGACTAACCGTATTTTACTGAATTTCGATGTGCTTCAGAAAGAAAGCTCACTAATAACTTCAGTCACTAAATTAACTTTGGATTTTCCGGTTTTATTAATTCTTTTGCTAAATTAAGTCAGAGTGTAGCGAAATTTATTACTTCTGACAAACTTTCAGTTTTCACACTACACGTGTCAACCTTCAGTTGCCACGCTACTAGTGCTAATTATATGTGTAATAACCTTTCTTTTTGCAGTTACTATAATAATTGTCCTTAGGACTGGCGACCATAATTTCCCCCAAATCTCAAATATCTAATTACCTCTAGTTAATTGTTAACGTAACGGCCGCACATTTACTTTCTTTATTAACTTTACCCCTACTCAAAATTAATTTCCACCAGTTTCATTTGCATTTTTCCTTTCATTTAGATGTAACCCTTTCCTCCCTCTTTACCGACAAATTGACTTCTGTGACGATTGCTTTTCCCAAATTTCATTAGGCACACGCGGTTTAATTTTTCACTGTCATTAAGGTCGATAAGTGAGGGGGAGGTTACAAGTTGACAGTAAACAACTGGAAACACTACGAAAATTCACACTAGTCATTAAGTCAATCATCTTGTTTTTTCAGATGGGCAATACGTTATTTGGGGTAATTAAGCTAAATGGAACATCTCGAATATGTTGGACAGCGCATTTCATACAGGCGTTCTACGTCTAACTATCTACTAGCAAGTTGTAATGTTTTCACTGGACGAGACGAAAAGTGCCACACAAAGGCTTAGCCACTCTGACCCACAGGGGGCACTGGAGCCTGGTTCTGGACCCGCACAATGAAACGTACCGTTCTTGTATTCTAAGATATTTCAGTGAACAGTTTCTGGCTGGCTGGCTGGCTCTGAGCACTATGGGACTTAACATCGATGGTCATAAGTCCCCTAGAACTTAGAACTACTTAAACCTAACTAACCTAAGGACAGCACACAACACCCAGCCATCACGAGGCAGAGAAAATCCCTGACCCCGCCGGGAATCGAACCCGGGAACCCGAGCGTGGGAAGCGAGAACGCTACCGCACGACCACGAGATGCGGGCAACAGTTTCTGAGTGAGCGACGATACAGAACAGCACGAATAATATGAGACTTCGCGTAAATTAATTTTCGCGATAATAATGCACGTTCCAATGATGACGATAAATAATTCCCTTTACAGACGCACCGTGTGGTGGAAGTAAGTTGATAACCAGGAAATTATAATTCATTAAGTATTTGAGGCGGCATCATCAATGCAACAATGTGGAACCGTATCATGCCAGTGAGAACGTTGGGTAGTGTCATTGTTCGGTGATGCATGACCGGCCAAACTAGAACAACCTTTACGCAGTTAAAGTGCACAAGACAAAGAAAAAGCTCGGCTAATCAATCTCATGGTTTCCTGCCTGCAGTTAACGAAGAATTAACGAGAGAACATGAATGGTGTTCAACCATTTCATCGTCGAACGATCCGCTTCCAACTTCTCGCATTCGTTAACTGTAAAACATGAAAAAAAATATAAAAAATTGTATTCATGACAAGAAAATAAGGTAGATAATTAGTTTTGAAATAATTAAATATTTCTATTTGTAACTGATAGCTTAATTATTTCCAGAAAATAGTACTAGTGAGATTTTACAGTCTGAGAGAGGCGAAAGCTACAAATGCAATGATAACTGAAGATCAATCTGTTCATTTTTTATCTGCAACATAAAGAAAACGGTCTACGTAATTCCAGAAGATGCTTCTTTGACACTCATTTACTTTGCTTACAAGGAGAAATATTCGTAAGATACACTACTGGCCATTAAAATTGCTACTCCACGAAGATGACGTGCTACAGACGCGAAATTTAACCGACAGGAAGATGCTGTGACATGCAAATTACCAGCATTTCAGAGCATTCAGACAAGGTTGGCACTGGTAGCGACACCTACCACATGCTGACACGAGGAAAGTTTTCAACCGATTTCTCGTACACAAACAGCAGTTGACCGGCGTTGCCTGCTGAAACGTTGTTGTGATGCCTCGTGTAAGGAGGAGAGATGCGTACCATCACGTTTATGACTTTGATAAAGGTCGGATTGTAGTCTATCGCGATTGCGGTTTATCCTATCGCGACATTGCTGCTCGCTTTGGTCGGGATCCAATGACTGTTAGCAGAATATGGAATCGGTGGGTTCAGGAGGGTAATACGGAACGCCGTGCTGGATCCCAACGGCCTCGTATCACTAGCAGTCGAGATGACAGCCATCTTATCAGCATGGCTGTAACGGATCGTGGAGCCACATCGCACCTGAGTCAACAGATGGGAACGTTTGCAAGACTACAACCATCTGCACCAACAGTTCGACGACGTTTGCAGCAGCATGGACTATCACAATATTCTATTCACTACTGTTGATGAACTGTGGTATCGTGTTGGAGCTCCATGGGCAGCTGTACCTGTACACGCCATCCAAGCTCTGTTTGACTCAATGTCCAGGCGTATCAAGGCCGTTATTACGGCTAGATGTGGTTGTTCTGGGTACTGACTTCTCAGGATCTCTACACCCATATTGCGTGGAAATGTAATCACAAGTCAGTTCTAGTATAATATATTTGTCCAATGAATACCCGTTTATCATCTGCATTTCTTCTTGGTGTAGCAATTTTAATGGCCAGTAGTGCAGTTCGTTGGCTTTTTTGCTAACTCAGTTTCATAAAAAAATGTATTCACGTAAATGTACTTAGGACTTCCGTTTCATTTTCTCATAGACGGAGTTGTTTAGAGGTCATAAAAAACATTTTACTTCAACTACGGAAGACATTGCAGGAGAGCCTCGGAATACCATTGTGAGCCGTCTTTTATTTAACAGCCTGTTTTTGCCGTACTGCCAGCTCGCTGTGTTAGTTTCAATTACTTGTGTCACTGAGTTGCTGCTTTGCCTGTCCGTGAGCGGCAGCAGCAGCGCTTATCGATATGAGACCTGCAGTATTATCTTTGCCGGACTGCTATTACTTCCCGGTCGTCATGTGTCGACAAGTCTGTTGGAAGGTGCCAGCAGTCACTTCGGACCTGGCAGTGTTTGAGTTGGTACGTGGCACAAGTTCAGTCGAGGCGCTGCAGCAGTGAGGTCCGGACCGCCATGACTCGCCCGAAGGTTGTTGACACACATGATTGGAGTGGCGACGACTATGGTTGGTCGTCGGTCGGTCGTCTTGTTGCACGACGTGTATTTGGCCGGCGATCTGCTTATGGGTTGGCTGTGTGTGCCGATTCGTGATTCGTCCATGTTATTGACAGTATCTGCCGTTACCGTTGTCTAGTTCTTCGTGCAAATGTTTGTGAAACTGTGTGTAGTTTGTGCGATTTGTCAGACAAGTTATTTTAAATGTTGTCGGCGTACTGGCTCTGACGAGTCGGTCGGTTGGAGTGGATGAAGTTTGGCCGGGGCCCGCTGCCGGTCTCTATGCGGTATCGGAGAGTGTGGCGCTGTTTCCATTGCTACGAGGTCCGTGGCTCACCGACCCTGGACACGAAAGTTGAGTTTTGATTTAACCTACCAGCAAGTCAAGACTGTTCACACTGTGTCGTTTGGAGTTCGTCGTCGGCTGTTGGGATATTCCCTCGAGCAACAACGTGGTTTTCAAGTTGGAAAATTCTAGCCACCTTCTGGTGAGGTTTCACTGTATTCGGTTATTTGAATTGAAGTGCACCAGCGGAATCTTCTGCCTTGTGGCCGTTATGTTCCGGTTACCTGCCCTGGTCGTTGACGTAAATTTCAGGCAGTGTAGTTTCCTCATCGTGTTGCTGCTGTCTGGTACAGTGTGTAGTTTGACAGCTCCGTGTATGATTGGTTGTGGGCGCCAATATCTTCTACGCTATTCCGTTGAATTCCCTGTTGTTCCCTGGTAGGGTGAAGTGGAAGTTATCTTGTCGTTGGGTCCGCTGACTGTCGGTCGGTAGGGTTGTCGTCGGATCGTGAATGGTTGGCCCGACTGCCTGTATCACCTAAGCGAGCGTTAGTGTTTGAATCACAGGCCGGCCCCCGAACATCTGGGCGCCCTTGACTGTACTGCCTTATATTTTTTAAATTTGTTCTTGTTGTTGGTACTTGTATGGCTTCTAGTCGGTTTTGTGTTTAAATTAGAGTTGTTTTACTTTTAAGGGCTTCAGCCTAGTTTAAGGTATTGTTTCACGTAAGCCCTTTGGCATTGTAAAAAAAAATTAATTTTTAAGTCTTCGGCCTTCAGGCCATTTGAATTTAACTTGTTCACTTCAGCCTAACTAAAGAACTGCTTTAAAATAAGGCTTGCCTTTTAAATTTCTGATTATGATCGGGTTTTAAGTTATTGGTCTTCAGCCGTTTTTAAATGAAATAGGTTTTCAGCCGGTAATTAAGTCCCAAAGATCAAAGCTGCGTGTTTAAAAACTTTTTTGGTCTCTTGTAATGTTTGATCAAATAATAAAGTTGTATGTATGAGTAAAACTAACAGCCCCTTACTCTGGCCCCGTTCCACAGTTTTATTCCATCTGTCCTGTCCTGCGGGTTAAGCAGGGCGCTTCGCATTGTGCTAGCCAAAAATTTCTCTTCGTACCTCAAACGCTTGTAATGTGATAGTAAGCATAGGTTTCGTAGCGATTCAAGAAATACTCTATCTACTTGACTGCCTCGATCGATGGCTTTCAGGACGCCACGTGGAAAGCGGGCGAGCTGTTTTACACATGATCGATGTTTTCAGAATCCAAGCTGATTGGCAGAAAGGTGGTCATTTTGCTGGAGATATCTCATTATGTTTGAGCTCACATTACCTTCAAAGATTTTGCAACAAATGGATTTCCAGGATACTGGACGATAGTTTCCAATTCCACCGTCCTCCTTGTAGACGAACATCCCCATGTGCTTTCTTCCAACAACTGTGAACGGTTTCTTGTCCGAGAGCTCTACGATAGATAGTGTCGGAAGTTCCATGCGGCTTTTCGCGGATGATGCAGTAGTATACAGAGAAGTTGCAGCATTAGAAAATTGTAGCGAAATGCAGGAAGATCCGCAGCGGATAGGCACTTGGTGCAGGGAGTGGCAACTGACCCTTAACGTAGACAAATGTAATGTATTGCGAATACATAGAAAGAAGGATCCTTTATTGTATGATTATATGATAGCGGAACAAACACTGGTAGCAGTTACTTCTGTAAAATATCTGGGAGTATGCGTGCGGAACGATTTGAAGTGGAATGATCCTATAAAATTAATTGTTGGTAAGGCGGGTACCAGGTTGAGATTCATTGGGAGAGTCCTTAGAAAATGTAGTCCATCAACAAAGGAGGTGGCTTACAAAACACTCGTTCGACCTATACTTGAGTATTGCTCATCAGTGTGGGATCCGTACCAGATCGGGTTGACGGAGGAGATAGAGAAGATCCAAAGAAGAGCGGCGCGTTTCGTCACAGGGTTTTTTGGTAACCGTGATAGCGTTACGGAGATGTTTAACAAACTCAAGTGGCAGACTCTGCAAGAGAGGCGCTCTACATCGCGGTGTAGCTTGCTCGCCAGGTTTCGAGAGGGTGCGTTTCTGGATGAGGTATCGAATATATTGCTTCCCCCTACTTATACGTCCCGAGGAGATCACGAATGTAAAATTAGTGAGATTAGAGCGCGCACGGAGGCTTTCAGACAGTCGTTCTTCCGGCGAACCATTCGCGACTGGAACAGGAAAGGAAGGTAATGACAGTGGCACGTAAAGTGCCCTCCGCCACACACCGCTGGGTGGCTTGCGGAGTATAAATGTAGATGTAGATGTAGATGTAGGTAGTGGTTTAAAAAGAGTCTGATGATTTTACAACTCAGTGCCTTGGATAGTACATCAAAAGTGTCTTTTCTTCCTGACAAGTGCGTAATACGTAAAACGAGACACCTCTAAGGAGAAAGAACTGGCAGACAGAGGAAAAACAGAAGGAAAAATCTAACTGCCCACCTCAACGGAGGCTTTATTGCTGGTAATTCCAGGGAAAAGGGATAGGACATTGCTGTCTGCCCGAGTTTTAATTACACTGGATTATTCCCACGTATGGCTCATCCCCTGCAGTTGTCGCGGCAAAGGCATCAACGGTCGCCTATATTACAGTGGACAACGGCACCAAACACTTTCTATAGACAATGGTATCGCGTTTGCTCGGGCCTCGGCTCTCGCTAAATCCAGCAGTCAAAAGTGTCGTTCGTTAGACAGTACCTTGCGTGGCTCGTGCAAGTGAGAGATAAATTTGTTTTCAGAGAGTTAACGAAATGCTGACTTTTTTTTTTCTCCCTGCCATATTTGTAACACTTATTTTTTGAAATATAGCTACTAAGTACTACAGAATTTTCAAAGACTTTACAATTCTCACTTAAAATTAAATCTGTTTTGGTGATATATAGCTTTATATTACGAGGTGCATTCAAGTTCTAAGGCCTCCGATTTTTTTTCTCCGGACTGGAAAGAGATAGAAACATGCGCATTGTTTTAAAATGAGGCCGAGTTCATTGTCAATACGTCCCAGAGGTAGCAGCACCGTAAGGCAGATGGAATTTTACCGCCAGCGGCGAGAATGAGAACTGTTTTAAATACTTAAAATGGCGACGTTTTCCTTACTTGAACAGCGTGCAATCATTCGTTTTCTCAATTTGCGTGGTGTGAAACCAATTGAAATTCATCGACAGTTGAAGGAGACATGTGGTGATGGAGTTATGGATGTGTCGAAAGTGCGTTCGTGGGTGCGACAGTTTAATGAAGGCAGAACATCGTGTGACAACAAACCGAAACAACTTCGGGCTCGCACAAGCCGGTCTGACAGCATGATTGAAAAAGTGGAGAGAATTGTTTTGGGGGATCGCCGAATGACCGTTGAACAGATCGCCTCCAGAGTTGGCATTTCTGTGGGTTCTGTGCACACAATCCTGCATGACGACCTGAAAATGCGAAAAGAGTCATCCAGGTGAGTGCCACGAATGCTGATGGACGACCACATGGCTGCCCGTGTGGCATGTTGCCAAGCAATATTGACGCGCAACGACAGCATGAATGGGACTTTCGTTTCGTCGGTTGTGACAATGGATGAGACGTGGATGCCATTTTTCAATCCAGAAACAAAGCGCCAGTCAGCTCAATGGAAGCACACAGATTCACCGCCACCAAAAAAATTTCGGGTAACCGCCAGTGCTGAAAAAATGATGGTGTCCATGTTCTGGGACAGCGAGGGCGTAATGCTTACCCATTGCGTTCCAAAGGGCACTACAGTAACAGGTGCATCCTACGAAAATGTTTGGAAGAACAAATTCCTTCCTGCACTGCAACAAAAAGGTCCGGGAAGGGCTGCGCGTGTGCTGTTTCACCAAGACAACGCACCCGCACACCGAGCTAACGTTACGCACCAGTTTCTTCGTGATAACAACTCTGAAGTGATTCCTCATGCTCCCTACTCACGTGACCTGGCTCCTAGTGACTTTTGGCTTTTTCCAACAATGAAAGACACTCTCCGTGGCCGCACATTCACCAGCCGTGCTGCTATTGCCTCAGCGATTTTCCAGTGGTCAAAACAGACTCCTAAAGAAGCCTTCGCCGCTGCCATGGAATCATGGCGTCAGCGTTGTGAAAAATGTGTACGTCTGTAGGGCGATTACGTCGAGAAGTAACGCCAGTTTCATCGATTTCGGGTGAGTAGTTAATTAGAAAAAAAAGTCGGAGGCCTTAGAACTTGATTGCACCTCGTACATCCAATTGCAAGAGGGAGAAACTGATTTGTGCCGCGACTACAAATATTTGAGTACCGCTCTTCTTTTTATTGAATATCCCTTCTCGGTTTTTGCACCACACAAGAAGCGGGCAACGGGAGCCTTTCGGAAAGTCAGACATTTTGTGTGCACATACATTTGTTTGTGCCCCCATGGATTCCTTAAAAACTTTTACTGACACTGAATCTCTCACAAATGAAAAATATATATATGTCAATCAATTTCATTAATCTCAATTTCTCTTTATTCCGGTCTCATTCAATGATAAACAATCTAGTGCTGAAGAAAGTCACCTTACTTGACCATATGTTTAGTATCTTCCTGATACCTTATCATTTTCTGACTCACTGGAAAATAAGTAAACATTCTCTTACGTTTAGATATCGCACACAAGAAACCATTCCTGCACTAAATGTCACTTTTATAATTCTCATTGAAACTCAAATATTTGGTTTCAGATCCTGATTTATTATGAATATAATTGAGCCACTTTCATTTTCGGAATGTTAGAGACTAATTTCTAGAATAATCCAGAACATTTGTAAAAGTTCATGACCTCTTCAGAACATTTCAAAGCATTCATACTATTTAGAGAGCACTTCCAAACACAATCATACCATTTCAACACGTGCTACAGCGAAAACTTACGCACATTTCAGAGCGGCAGTAAAAATAAACAGAACTTCACCTCTTGTCACCCCATAGTTTCCAAATCCACACCAACAAACTCTCTCTCTCTCTCTCTCTGTCTCTCTCTCTCTCTCCCTCTCTCTTTTACACATACACACACACACACACACACACGAAAGAGTGAGAGAGAGGGACAGACAGACAGGCAGAGAGAGAGAGAGACTTACCGGGGGAAGGGGACCTACAGTTTAACCTGGAATCTGAACCACGTGTTGTTTATGGTGACTCGCCACTTCGTTGAGGGGTGAAGGCTGGGTTAAAATGCAGCCATGAGGCTTAGAAAGAGAGTTCATCTACATACTGAGTCTTTTCTCGAAAATGAGCTACCTCATTTTATTTATACATTCCAGATTTACGTAAAATTAAATGGAGAAGAATTTTCTTTTGATGTAGTGACATTTAGGTACATATATCCACATTTCGTTCATAAATTTTACTTCCCGGTAAGTGACACGTTACCCAGTTGTTCATGCTGCCTAGATTCTGCTTAATCCTCCGTTAGTAACATTACCTTGTTACAGCGCATCACGTAACAGAAGATCAATCCCACGACAGTTCCACTCATCTGCAAAAAGATTCTGACGCAGCGCCTACGTGAAATTACTGTCGGTTGTCACTGTTGTCACGTTACGAGTATGTAGGCGAGTTATTCGTCCACCTACGTCTGGTGTTGAGGAGAGCTGAAATTGCTTGTTTGGCTGGGCACGAGTCCGTGGGACGAGGACGTGGAGCGGCCGTCCAAGGCAAAGGCAGGTGCAGAGCCAGATCACAAAGCTGGGAATTTGGGCGGCTGTTACTTGTGTGGTGTTTGTACAGGAGATGCTCCAAGAAATGGCGGAACGTCAGACAATCTTAAACATGGGTAAGTTCTGTGGGTGATCGACTTTTAACCCAGTATCCTACTCTCCGAGGGCAGTTTGGTGCCGGCCGGAGTGGCCGTGCGGTTCTAGGCACTACAGTCTGGAGCCGAGCGACCGCTACGGTCACAGGTTCGAATCCTGCCTCGGGCATGGATGTGTGTGATGTCCTTAGGTTAGTTAGGTTTAATTGGTTCTAAGTTCTAGACGACTGATGACCTCAGAAGTTAAGTCGCATAGAGCTCAGAGCCATTTGAGCAGTTTGGTACCAGACCAGTATTTGCATTTGGTCCGATTCTGATTTACCTCCTTGCTACACAGGAAAGCGCTCTGTAGATTAAGCTATTCGAGCAGATATGGGGATACAACAAATAAATCCTTATTCGTGCAAGAGTACACAGGGAGCTCTGCCATTTTCTTCATAGACCTACTTACAAAATTCGAAGGTCTTTACTCTGAGTACTGTTTGCTTAATTAATTACGAACATATTCG
This sequence comes from Schistocerca piceifrons, assembly GCF_021461385.2. Lineage (NCBI taxonomy): Eukaryota > Metazoa > Arthropoda > Insecta > Orthoptera > Acrididae > Schistocerca > Schistocerca piceifrons. The sequence goes on from NC_060140.1 coordinate 924,562,128, forward strand.
TCGGTAGCTGAGTTGAGGAAAAAGTTGACCACGGGCAAGTAGGATTCACGCACAGAGGGCTCCATGCAATTTATCACCTAAAACTTCCTCTGTTAATATTGCGGGAATGGAAAGCGCTATTAATGTGCTGAGAATGGATTGGTACTCAGGGGCTCGTACTATTAGTCAATAAACAGAGTGTAATTTTACTTACAAAGTGTATTTTTGGTACAAACATATAGTTTTTAAATCGAACAATGACTATTGACTTCAACAAACCAGAAGTTCGGTAAATTAGAATGTCAGTGGTATTTGCTGCAGGATTCTAGTGGGAGTCTTTACGAGATACCGTATTTTGAAAAATTTCCATGCCGGCACATGTTCGTACTATTCAATCCTCCCAAGAACCGTGGACCTTGCCGTTGGTGGGGAGGCTTGCGTGCCTTAGCGATACAGATAGCCATACAGTAGGTGCAACCACAACGGAGGGGTATCTGTTGAGAGGCCAGACAAATATGTGGTTCCTGAAGAGGGACAGCAGCCTTTTCAGTAGTTGCAGGGGCAACAGTCTGGATGATTGACTGATCTGGCCTTGTAACACCAACCAAAACGGCCTTGCTGTGCTGGTACTGCGAACGGCTGAAAGCAAGGTGAAACTACAGCCGTAATTTTTCCCGAGGGCCTGCAGCTTTATTGTATGGTTAAATAATGATGGTGTCCTCTTGGGTAAAATATTCCGGAGGTAAAATAGTCCCCCATTCGGATATCTGGGCGGGGACAACGTCGTTATCAGGAGAAAGAAAACTGGCGTTCTACGGATCGGAGCGTGGAATGTCAGATCCCTTAATCGGGCAGATAGGTTAGAAAATTTAAAAAGGGAAATGGATAGGTTAAAGTTAGATATAGTGGGAATTAGTGAAGTTCGGTGGCAGGAGGAACAAGACTTTTGGTCAGGTGAATACAGGGTTATAAATACAAAATCAAATAGAGGTAATGCCGGAGTAGGTTTAATAATGAATAAAAAATTAGGAGTTCGGGTAAGCTACTACAAACAGCATAGTGAACGCATTATTGTGGCCAAGCTACACGCAGCCCACGCCTACTACAGTAGTACAATTTTATATGCCAACTAGCTCTGCAGATGACGAAGAGATTGATAAAATGTGTGATGAGATAAAAGAAATTATTCAGATAGTGAAGGGAGACGAAAATTTATTAGTCATGGGTGACTGGAATTCGATAGAAGGAAAAGGAAGAGAAGGAAACGTAGTAGCTGAATATGGAATGGGGGTAAGAAATGAAAGAGGAAGCCGCCTGGTAGAATTTTGCACGGAGCATAACTCAATAATAGCTAACACTTGCTTCACAATCATGAAGGAAAGTTGTATACGTGGAAGAGGCCTGGAGATACTGGAAGGTTTCAAATGGTTCAAATGGCTCTGAGCACTATGGGACTCAACTTCTCAGGTCAATAGTCCCCTAGAACTTAGAACTAATTAAACCTAACTAACCTAAGGACATCACAGACATCCACGCCCGAGGCAGGATTCGAACCTGCGACCGTAGCGGTCACGCGGTTCCAAACTGCAGCGCCTACAACCGCACGGCCACTTCGGCTGGCCACTGGAAGGTTTCAGTAGATTATATAATGGTAAGACTGAGATTTAGGAAGCAGGTTTTTAATGGTAAAAAATTTCCAGGAGTAGATGTGGACTGAAGAAACTGCAAAAAGGTGGGAATTTCAGGAGATGGGCCCTGGATATACTGACAGAACCAGAGGTTGTACAGAGTTTCAGGGAGAGCAGTAGGGAACGGTTGACAAGAATGGGGGAAAGAAATACAGTAGCAGAAGAATGGGTAGCTTTGAGGGATGAAATAGTGAAGGCAGCAGAGGATCAAGTAGGTAAAAAGACGAGGGCTAGTAGAAATCTTTGGGTAACAGAAGATGTATTGAATTTAATTGATGAAAGGAGAACATATAAAAATGATGTAAATGAAGCAGGTAAAAAGGAATACAAACGTCTCCAAAATGAGATCAACAGGAAGTACAAAATGGCTAATCAGGATGGCTAGAAGACAAATGTAAGGCTGCAGAGGAAACCCAGTTCTAAGCAAAGAAGGGAAGGCAGAAAGTTGGAAGACGTATACAGAGGGTCCATACAAGGGCGATATTCTTGAGGACAATATTATGGATATCGATCAGGATGTAGATGATGATGGAATGGGAGATTGCGTGAAGAGTGACAGAGCACTGAAACATCTAAGTCGAAACAAGGCCCCAGGAATAGACACTAGAGCTACTGACAGCCTTGGGAGAGCCAGCCCTGACAAAACTCTACCATCTGGTGAGCGAGATGTATGAGATAGGCGAAATACCCTCAGGCTTCAAGAAGAATATAATAATTCCAATCCCAAAGAAAGCAGGTGCTGACAGATGTTGAAAATTACCGGACTATCAGTTTAATAAGTCACGGCAGCAAAATACTAACGCGAATTCTCTATAGAAGAATGGAAAATCTGGTAGAAGCCGACCTCGGGAAAGATCAGTTTGGGTTCCGTAGAGATGTTGGAAACCTTGAGGCCATAATGACCCTACGACCTATCTTAGAAGATAGATTAAGGAAAAGCAAACCTGTGTTTCTAGTATTTGTAGACTTAGAGGAGGCTTTTGACAATGTTAACTGGAATACTCTCTTTCAAATTCTGAAGGTGGCAGGGGTATAACACAGGAAGCGAAAGGCTATTTAAATTTTGTACAGAAACCAAATGGCAGTTGTAAGAGTCGAGGGGCATGAAAGGGAAGCAATGGTTGGGAAGGGAGTGAGACACAGTTGTAGCCTATCCCCGATGTTGTTCAATCTGTATATTGAGCAAGTTAAAAACTTTGAGGTTCGCCGATGACATTATAAGTCTGTCAGAGACCGTAAAGGATCTGGAAGAGCAGTTGAACGCAATAGACAGTGTGTTGAAAGGAGGAAGTCGCATGTGTCCTAAGCATCTTCCATCGACAGCTTTCATCCATATCACATCTGTCTCCATCAAGAGCTGCATGGAAAACATTATGAAAATCGTGTTAACTTCCGTACATGAGCATTAAGACAGAATTCTGCAGATACATCACATATCTTGTTTAGTGATGAAGCCATATTTACCAATCATGGCCAGTTAAATCTCCTAAACATGGCCTATTGTACAAAATATTGAGGTCAAATAACTTTGACCAACTCCTCAATATTTTGTGGAATGCAATACTTGTAGTTCTGGTCTTCTCTTCAGTACTGCTTCTTGTACACTTAGTACTAGTATGTTCCCTTCTAAATGTCGTGCGCCGCATATGTATATTCATGATATGCTCTACACATTATTTAAGTAATGACAAACGTAATGTGGTGGCTTAAACCATTTCAACTCTTATCTATGAAGATGGACCATGACCGAAACCGTTTGATATTTGGGTTTAAAATGAAAACAGCTGATGGCCAAACACGCATTTCATACAGGTGAAAGATTGTTGGAAGAAAACAAAAGGACTAGGAATAAGAAACTGAAATTGGCACGTGGTCCATAACTGACCTATCTGAGGAAAAAGCCATTTATCAGTGCCTTAATTCTGTCGTCCAATGGAATAAGAATCTGCTTCGGTAGTCGCATACATCCTGAACAGTTTGCAAGTTTACCGTCTAAACTCCTTGCCTAGGAACGCCAGATGAAAGTTCATATCGTCAAGCCCTGAATCAAAATTGCGCAACTGATAACTGGGGAGGGGAGCTTGAGAGCGCTACCTAGAGAGCGTGTCCTTTCTGTACGCTACTAGGCAAGGGGCTGGAGGGCTCACACGCTGATGTGCGGGTCCCTGCATTCTATATCTTTTATTTTAAATGAATTCCTTTAACTTGACTTCTTTGTGATTTTTAAGGTATGTTAAAGATTGATGACAATTGATTACGTATTTATTTTAAATATTATCACTCGATTTTACAGCGATAGAAGCAATTGTTTCAGTTTACAGACATTACAATTTTACAACTTATAGCTCGGGTATATTATATACTAATCTGCACGCACATTTCTACGGGTAAGACGGAATTGCGTTGGCCAAATGTATACCACCATAGTCTCCCAATATTTTACACAGGACATTCACTATGTGAAGAGGATAACGGGCAAACTGGGGACCAGATACTTTAACACACGGGGTCAAATTTCCGGAATTAAACGAGCACATTCATTACCTTACCCAACCCGAAGATGGAAATAAAAGAATTAGTACAAATATTCAAATACCTGAAACTTCCTGGCAGATTAAAACTGTGTGCCCGACCGAGACTCGAACTCGGGACCTTTGCCTTTCGAGGGCAAGTGCTCTACCATCTGAGCTACCGAAGCACGACTCACGTCCGGTACTCACAGCTTTATTTCTGCCAGTATCTCGCCTCCTACCTTCCAAACTTTACAGAAGCTCTCCTGCGAACCTTGCAGAACTAGCACTCCTGAAAGAAAGGATATAGCGGAGACATGGCTTAGCCACAGCGCACACTCCGCTGCAGAGTGAATATCTCATTCTGGAAACAATCCCCAGGCTGTGGCTAAGCCATGTCTCCGCTATATCCTTTCTTTCAGGAGTGCTAGTTCTGCAAGGTTCGCAGGAGAGCTTCTGTAAAGTTTGGAAGGTAGGAGACGAGATACTGACAGAAGTAAAGCTGTGAGTACCGGACGTGAGTCGTGCTTCGGTAGCTCAGATGGTAGAGCACTTGCCCGCGAAAGGCAAAGGTCCCGAGTTCGAGTCTCGGTCGGGCACACAGTTTTAATCTGCCAGGAAGTTTCATATCAGCGCACACTCCGCTGCAGAGTGAAAATCTCATTCTGGATTCAAATACCTCTCTTCCATGTGTGAACATTGAGACAGACGCACTGAGGGCACGTCTGCTCACTTACCCGTCTTCCTTAACACTCCAGAATATGGCGGGCACCCGGAGGTCTTCCTGGGCCCCGGTGGAGGGGGTGGTCGAACCACTTGTTCGTGACCAACCTCTCCACCCCAAATCTAGTGACACTGGAAAGTCTTTGACTTTTACCTGCCTGTGCTGTCTCTCTGATCCCCTAGCCAGGAGTAAGGTTGGCACTACTATACTACAGAACTACTTCCCATCAAAGATTTGGCCACGCTTTACGGAAAGGTGTGAGGAGGATTAGGAAAGTTCATGTGCAGATTCACATCCACGTACAAGAAATTCATAATACACGACACATATAAATACGTATTATGAAGCCTGACAATTCTTTCCACCCGTCCACATGGGTTCTGTTGCACCCGCGGCCGACAGCGTCGTGTAATAAAATTGGCTGCGGAGCCACCTCTGTTTCTATTTCCCGGTGCGTGCGAGCAGCGAAACCTGCTGCTTATAGAGCGGAAACTACTGTACCGTTTCAAGCGGTCTATAGAATTTCAGCTGATCCTTATCCCTATACAAATTTTCTCTTCTTCCAAGTCTATGGTGTTATATTGCCCTAGGACTCATTGATTCCCTTAGGATCTTGCACTCGAAATTCTCGGCTTCTCTCAGTCCGGCGTTTATTATCATATTTTCATTTTGAGGCATACAGATTGTTTTGATCACTGTTTTACAATGCCTTTTTTGTTCTATTGGACATGCGACCTGCGAAAAGTAATGTCCACATTCCGTCGTTGGCCCTTTTTTTTCGGCAGGTTTCATTTGCACTATCTCACGAAGGTATCCGAACTGTCCACTTGTCTGTTTTACCGTTTTTGATAGACTGTTTGGATGCTGGTTATGTATTTTATTTTCTCGAAAGAAATTTGAATGCCAACTTGTCCTGCTTGTTTCTTCAGCAATTTTATCTGTTCCACAGATGCGTCCGTATTTCCTGACAGGATCGCCAGGTCATCGGAGAATGCTAGGCAGTTTAACATCTCTCTCTTATCCTCCGATGTGAACTTTGTTCAGAAGCCCATTTACGGCTAATTCCCTTTCCCAGTCTCGGATAACTTTCCGTAACAAGCAGGTGAAGAGAAGTGAGGACAGTCCACCACCCTGTCGGACTCCAGTTTCAATTAACTCTTTGCAAAGCTATCCAATGAATTTTACTTTTTAGTTTGTCTACGTTAGAGTTCGCTCGACAATTTCCACTGTTTTAGGGTTCTCTCCAAATTCTATCAAAATGTCGACCGAATCACAGTCTTTCGTCAATCCAACGAAAACCAATTCAATTATTAATTGAAAACAAAATGTTATTTTTAAGTCAAACAAAGTAAAAAATTGATGATATTGTGGGATTCGAACCAACATCTTCATGATAACCAGATTTCAATATTAAGCAATCAGCAATCGATGACATACCTGTGAAACGTCCCCTTAGAAAAATTTCTGAATTACTGTGCTGAAAAACCTCTTACATTATTTGCTTTTCAAACAGCTGAGCAAAACTGAACGTACTCAAACATTCACTAAAGTGACACACAATACTTTTAGGGCAACGCAATCTGACTTTCAGTAATCGCTACAAAGAATGGCCCTGACTAACATTAACCTATACCTTTCACAAATCACTTACCTCACAAAAATCATCGTTACTCGAACTACTGCAATACAGCGAGCGCCACTACTGCCAGCTAAATAAAAGATTTAAACTACTGAAGGCACTAACTATTGATAGGTATAGTTAGCAAATGAAAGATTTTGATAGAGAACAAACAATGTATTTACCTTAATAGTGTTGAAAAGTCATAATATACATAGCAGTTCCTGACATCCAGTCTTACAAATTTTAAAACTCCGCCATCTCTCTCCCCACATCCACCACTGCTGGCGGCTCACCTCCAACTGCACAGCGCTACGCGCTGTTAACAGCCAACTGCCCAACACTACAATGGCAGACAACAATGCAAACTAGCCACATACTGCACACAGCACAGCCAGTGATTTACATACAGAGCGCTACGTGGCGTTACCTATATAAAAACCTAAACAGCCTACTTACACCTGATAGTTTATGAATTTTCTGTACTAACAGGTTGGAAAGGTTCATATCTTCGAAGGTGATTTATCGAGTTTGTTTAATAGTTTCATCGTACTGCATTAGGAAGCAGCTGTTCGGGAACTGAGCTTCAATTGCCAGAAGTATGAAGAAAACAGAAGAGGATCAATCTATAAATCCTCTTGCAAGCACAGGTCGACGCTTCTTGACATATTGTTCACACAGCTAACTTCGTTAAAATGGCTCTGAGTACTATGGGACTTAACTTCTGAGGTCATCAGTCGCCTAGAACTTAGAACTAATTAAACCTAACCAACCTAAGGATATCACACACATCCATGCCCGAGGCAGGATTCGAACCTGCGACCGTAGCGGTCGCTCGGTTCCAGACTGTAGCGCCTAGAACCGCACGGCCACTCCGGCCGGCGTATCTCACTTCTTAGGCTATTTATGGCGGTAAATAATCAATGCTGAGGTGTACGGAGTGTGGCCCGAAAGCACCCATTATGGTCTGCTTAGAGGAAACCTAAGGATGAGGGGCAAACGGTGGCCCCTGCTGAGCAACCGTGAAGAAGCTCAGAGAGGACTGTCGCATTATAAAGGCGGAGCTTGGCCCACGTCCATAGTTCCCTGCTGGCCAGTACAGAGTAGATCTGGTGGAGAAGGTACAGCAGCTTGACCCGTTTCTCTCGTACATGTGCGTTAAAAAGTAGCTTCTTGTCCAGAGTAATACCAAGATATTTAACTCTGTCCCTGCTCCTGCGCGGTACCAGCCCATCAAAACTTCCATTTGTGGCCAATCTGAGATTTATTCCTGCATTCCGAAAACTCCTAACAGATTGTTCTAGAAGGTTTGGCGGCTCTTTTCAGAAGATTTAGAGCGCCAGCGTGTCACAAGAATCTGCGTGCTGCGCTACAGTAAATCGCCACTTCCAAAGATTACGACCGCCGCCCTATCGTAAGACGTCCCGTCAAAACTTTCAGTAACTATATCTTCTCAATGTTTGCGCTCAAGGCACCAGCAGGCCAGTGGCACGAGACAAAAGACTTACCTTTGGAGGCGCCCAATAGCCACTTCACAAGAGCGAAATGTTATCTTACGGGACACGCCATTTGCGTGGGTGGCGGTTCCGTATTCTTATTCGCCATTGTAGCGAGAGCTGTAAGGAGTCAACCAACCTCAGATCATAAGCGCTTTCTTCCGCGAGTGTTGCTAATCAAAGACGTACGCTGCCTCCTGTCGCACATAATGGGACAGAGTTGGCTGCTCCCGTGGACTCGCCGAGAAGAGCGGGCGCTCCAAGGTCTTTGCTTTAACTCTGCTGTAACTACCAGAAGAACGATATCATCATGCATTTTAGAGTTAAAAGAAATTAAAGAAGTCCGCTAGAATCACCGCACACTGCCGAAGATAATACCGCTCCTTTTCTTATACAGTTGAAACTATAGATCAATTACACCTGACACAGAGAGGCATTACGGGGAGGTTTACTATCTTTTGGTTCAAAAGTCGATTTTTTAAAATTGCATTTTTGGATCCATAAAAGTGTTTAGAATACCCACCTGAAAAGGTTTCTCCGAATACGGAACGGAAATGTTTGTTATTCGCGGCTGAAAAAAAAATGCACCTACCTGAAATCGACCTTTTTCACGCACCAGTTTTTTTCTTTCGGAGGACAAGTTATTGCACCGGTGCTTCGGTTGAAACACACAAAATTCAGATGAAAGTTTGAACGCGTATGATTGGAAGTTAGCCCCTAAGCATTTGCATTCTGGTGCAAAGACTGTGGAGATTGCGACTTTCCTGGCGGTGAGCAGCTTCAATGAAAGGTATTCAGCAATTCTGAAGGACCATGGCAACGATCGACGTCACCCTGGGACTCTATTCAACGCAGTCCGCCAAGCATTCAGACGACCACCGGATTCAAGCGGCCGAAAACCGCTTATCAGCGGCCGTACGAAAGGCTCTGGAGCAGAGCAGGATGGCCCAGATCGAGCAGAACGCCGTCTATGAGGAAGAGGAAGGGTCAGTTTATGGATCCGGAATAGCACATTGTACATACGTTGCATAATATTGCATTTATATGTAGTCAAAACTTCAAACGCGTTTTTCTCGAAATGACTTTATTTTTTTATTTATCGCGCGGTATCTACTAAACCGATTGGCACGATTCTTTGTTTCCGTCGAAGCTAACTACATAGTCTAGGAGTTGTACGACTTTTATTCCGATCCATCAACTATAAATATTTTTACTTGGCCGACGAAGTGGAAAAATCCTTTTTTTTTTTTTTTAAATGGCCGCAATGTTGTTTCCTATGGTCCAAATAACTTAAGCGAGGTACAACTTCTAAAGAATCTTATATACTTCGCTAACGCCAACTCATTTTGATTTCAGACGAGCTGACTGACCTGTGACATACCGCGTGTGGAGGTCTGCAACGAAATTTTGCTTCGTTCCGACGGCACTTCCGCCTTTGCTCGTCGACATTTCCCGTCCAAAAAATTTCTGTTTGTAGAGGAAATAGCAATAAACATTTTGACCAAATTTGACATTGGTATCTATCATACATCCCAAGAAATAAATTCTCAAAGAACATGCTTTTTTCGGGCCAAAGATAGTAAACCTCGCTTTAGCATGCTCAGTGGAAAAAAATGAAACTTGAAACAATCGAGGCTGGCCACAGCCTGACGCGTTTCAAGGTAAAATAAGAATTAAGCTGGCACCGAGGCTCACAAAAATTGCTCTTGTAACGTAACACCAGAGGGGGGGGGGGGGGGGGGCGATTGCGGCAATATTACACGAAGTACCCTCCGCCAAACAGCGTAAGATGGTTTGCATTGTCGATGCCGATGTAGTGCAAGGTGATACTTGTAGCGAGCGCAGGAGCTGCACCCTGTGGCAAGGGGCTGCGTCGCAGCTGCAGGCGGCTGCCACACATGCAGATTTAATTCGCAGTCGCGGCCCGTCAGGAACGAGCCCGCTGTGTACAGACGCACAATAGGCGCGCCCCGACGGCTGTGCAGGCGCTGGTGACGCTCGCATATTGCGCCCCCACCTGACACACCTTCCCGTACTGCCGTCGGTACGGATTGTGACGCCGTAAACCCGAATGGCTCGTTCCACCTCGCACGTCGCCCCGACGTCGTAAAACGGCTGGCGTGAATATATTCGAGGTTCTGGGCTCGTAAATATCGCCGGAAAGGGAAACGTACTCGTCAAGAAATGATTTCAGCTCGAGCACATTTTTCCACATCCGGCTTGAGACCGAAATAGCCGGTCGTAAGCTGAAGACTGGCAGATAATCGAGAACCTAAGTACACTACTGGACATTGAAATTGCTACACGAAGAACTGCAGATGATAAACGGGTTTTCATTGGACAAATATATCATACTAGAACTGACATGTGATTACATTTTCACGCAATTTGGGTGCATAGTCCTGAGAAATCAGTAACCAGAACAAACACCTGTGGCCGTAACAACGGCCTTGATAAGCCTAGGCATTGAGTCAAACAGAGCTTGGATGGCGTGCCCATGCAGCTTCAACACCATACCACAGTTCATCAAGATCAGTGACTGCCGTATTGCGACGAACCAGTTGCTCGGCCACCATTGACCAGATGTTTTCAATTGGTGTGAGGTCTGGAGAACGAGCTGGCCAGGACAGCAATCTAACATTTTCTGTATCTAGAAAGGCCCGTACAGGACCTGCAACATGCGGTCGTGCATTATCCTGCTGAAATGTAGGGTTTTGCAGGGATCGAATGAAGGGTAGAGCCACGGGTCGTAACACATCTGAAATGAAACGTCCACTGTTCAAAGTGTCGTCAATGCGAACAAGAGGTGGCCGAGACGTGTAACCAATGGCACCCCATACCATCACGTCGGGTGATAAGCCAGTATTGCGATGACGAATACAAGCTTCCAATGTGCGTTCACCGCGATGTCGCCAAACACGGATACGACAGTCATGATGCAGTAAACAGAACCTGGATTCATCCGAAAAAATGACGTTTTGCCATTCGTGCACCGAGGTTCGTCGTTGAGCACACCATCGCAGGCGCTCCTGTTTGTGATGCAGCGTCAAGGGAAACCGCAGCCATGGTCTCCGAGTTGATAGTATATGCTGCTGCAAACGTCGTCGGACTGTTCGTGCAGATGGTTGTTGTCTTATAAACGTCCCCATCTGTTGACTCAGGGATAGAGACGTGGCTGCACGATTCGTTACAGCCATGCAGATAAGATACCTGTCATCTCGACTGCTAGTGATACGAGGCCGTTGGAATCCAACACGGCGTTCCGTATTACCCTCCTGATCCCACCGATTCCATATTCTGCTAACAGTCATTGGATTTCGATCAACGCGAGCAGCAGCGTCGCGATACGATAAACCACAATCGCGATAGCCTACAATCCGACCTTTATCAAAGTCATAAACGTGATGGTACGTATTTCTCCTCCTTACACGAGGCATCGCAACAATGTTTCACCAGGCAACGCCGGTCAACTGCTGTTTGTGTATGAGAAATCGGTTGGAAACTTTCCTCATGTCAGCACGTTGTAGGTGTCGCCACCGGCGCCAACCTTGTGTGAATGCTCTGAAAAGCTAATCATTTGCATATCACAGCACCTTCTTCCTGTTGTTTAAATTTCGCGTCTGTAGCACGTCATGTCCGTGGTGTATCAATTTTAATGGCCAGTAGTGTATTACTGGTTGAGCCGTGGCTAGCTAATGTAATGCCTTTTTTTTAATCATTTGTTGCAGTCCAGCGGTGTCTTATTTCTTCTTTGGTTATTGCCATAACGTTGCTGTCTTCTCTCCGTGAGTGGCAGCAGCAGCATGTATAGATACTAGTGCTGCTGTGCTACGTTTGGTGTGGCGGATATACTTTCCGGGTGTGCTGTGTGTGGCAGTCGGTCGGTTGCGGCAGAGCAGCGAGGAAGGAAGTCTCCCTGGCGCGTTGTCAGGCTGGAGCCGCCGGCGGTGTGCACACGCGGTTGGAGTTGTGTGGCGCTTCTTGCGTGGGTTGCGAGGATGGTCGCCCACCGATCCTGGACACTAAAGTTGAGTGCTCAGTTATCCTACTATCAAGCCTCAACTGCTATCAAATCTCTTCATTCGATCCTGGTTGTCGCTGTCTGGGAGATTGCAGCAAGCAACAACGTGTGTGCATTGAAGTCGGCTAGACTTAATTTAATTCATTCCCTCATAAATGAAGTGTACCAGCGGTATCTTAGGCCCTGTGGCCATTGACGTTCCCATTACCTGCCCAGGTCGTTGACGTGGTTTCCGACAGTGTATTTACCTCCTCGTGTTGATGCTGTCCAGCACGGCGTGTAGTTCGACAGCTGAGGTGTTGTTAGTAGTTTTGGGCGTTTATTCTGACTTGGTTGGATTGCGCACCAGTTTCCAGAACGTTGCGCTATTGACATCTTGTTGTCGTTCTGCTGGTCGGGTGGAGCAGAACTGATCTCATTGGCTGGTTCGTTCGCTGGCTTTCGGTTGCGTTGCCTTCCGATTAAGAGGTTGTCGGTCTGGCTGTGTGTCTCACTTAAACGTGTGTTAGTGTTACCTTCCCAGGCCGACCCTTGAAACATTCTGAGCGCCGCTCCTTGTGTTTTACATACTGATTTCCTTTTTAGTCTTAAGTACTCTGTGTGGCCTTCAACCGAGTTTTAGCAATTACAAAGCTTTTCTTCTTATGCCTTAAGCCATACAAAAAATTGTTTCTTTTTTTGGTATGTGGGCTTCAGCCGGTTTTGAGCCTTTCAAAACTAAAATTGAAAAATCCTTGTGCCTAGGCCTTAAGCTGTAAATTGGTTTCAAGTTGGTATGCGGCCTTCAGCCGAGTTTTCAGCCTTTTAAAATCAAAAGTTGAAAAATTTTGTCTAAGCCTTAAGCCATAAGAAATATTTTCTAGTTTTTATGTTTCCAGCTTAAATTAAAAATTGGAAATTTCTTTGTCTGGGCTTTAAGCCGTAAGATTGTTTGGGTTTAGTATGTGGCCTTCAGCCGAGAGTTATGTGAAACGTTTTAGGATAAAACCTTTAGCCGATTTTAGTTGAAATTTAGCTCTTTCCTTTAGGCCTTAAGCCATAAAATTGTTTTCTGCATGGTGTGTCACCTTCAGCCGAGTTTTAATCTCTCTTAAATTCAAAATTCAAAATCCTTGCCTTGCTCTTAAGTCAGAAGATTGTTATTCTTTAGTATGAGGCCTTCAGCCGAGTTTAGTACGAAATATTTTAAGAAAAGGCCTTCAGCCTTTTCAAATTGAAAGCTCTTCTTCCTAGGCCTTAAGCTGTTAAAAATTTTTTGTTGATATGCTGACTTCAGCCGTGTTTTCAGCGTATTTAGAATAAACTTTGAAAATCTTTGTCTCGGCCTTAAGCCGTAACACAGTTCTTGATTTAATGTGAGGCCTTCAGCCGGGTTCTATCGGAAAAATGTAAGCTAAGGCTTTCAACCTATTTATATTAAAGATTAAAAAAAAATTTCTAAAGAAGTGAAACCTCCAGAAGAACTCCTGTACCTCAATTCCTTGCTTAGGCCTTGTGCCTTGGATTTTCGGTGTGACCTTAAATCAAAGGAGGTATTTCGTTAAAACCTTGAGAATTTAGATTCTCGCTTGTGTGATTGTGTGTTTTAAGAAATAAAGTATATATGTTGAGTGCAACTGACGGTAACTTACTTTGGCCCCTTTCCACAAACATAACCGCATCCGCTCTGTCCTGCTAGCCCAGGGATTTCACTGTTATCGTCAATGTTGACACAGCTCCTCTCAATAAATTCGGGTGTCTAATAATAAATTTACCTTGTACCAGAACCACACATCAGAAGTTTTATTTTTGTTGGCTAATCTTGTGTCGAAAGGAAATATAAATATAACTGTCATGTATGTAAAACCATTACCGACCGATCACGGAAATCAGCCGCAGCCACGTAATACCCTATGGTAGAACGAGGGCATGAATTTAGTTACAGAAAATGGAGACGCCAGACACATTCAGTGAGATAACACTAAGGTTATGAAATTGACTTAATCAGTGTAGTCACTAGCAATGCGCTCGTCTTGCCGATTCTTGAATATTTTCGTCAATGTGAGACCCTTACGAAGATGGGTCAACGGAACAGACCCGCCACGATTTCCTTATACAGTAAGGGAGCGTCACAGAAATACCTTGCGTAATAATCTCATGTCACAGGCAGCACAGTAAAGATATTTCATATCATGTACAACCATAACATTGAATATCGTGTAAAACCATATCACCCACATCTACCAACATCTTTCTAGCAGTCTGGCGACCTAGTCACGGCTGAAAGGCGTTAGAGAATTTACATGGAGCGAAAATCGATTGTGGAAGTTAAAACCTAGCGGCAACAACTGCGTATCCAGTATCGATATTGGGGTGTTTATATGGTAACCAGAAGTGGAAATGGCAAATAGGTTTATGAAAATTGTGATTGGGAAGCTCAAGTAAACGCAGTAATATAAAAAAAAGATTACAGAAAGTGATCTGTGCCAGAGAATTGTTTCATATTGCAGCGTCCTTGGCTCAAAGCTGTAATTTTTCCTTTACGAGGTGCATTCAAGTTCTAAGGCCTCCGATTATTTTTCAAATTAACTACTCACCCGAAATCGATGAAACTGGCGTTACTTCTCAACGTAATCGCCCTGCAGACGCACACATTTTTCACAACGCTGACGCCATGATTCCATGGCATCGGCGAAGGCTTCTTTAGGAGTCTGTTTTGACCACTGGAAAATCGCTGAGGCGATAGCAGCACGGCTGGTGAATGTGCGGCCATGGAGAGTGTCTTTCATTGTTGGAAAAAGCCAAAAGTCACTAGGAGCCAGGTCACGTGAGTAGGGAGCATGAGGAATCACTTCAAAGTTGTTATCACGAAGAAACTGTTGCGTAACGTTAGCTCGATGTGCGGGTGCGTTGTCTTGGTGAAACAGCACACGCGCAGCCCTTCCCGGACGTTTTTGTTAAAGTGCAGGAAGGAATTTGTTCTTCAAAACATTTTCGTAGGATGCACCTGTTACCGTAGTGCCCTTTGGAACGCAATATGTAAGGATTACACCCTCGCTGTCCCAGAACATGGACACCATCATTTTTTCAGCACTGGCGGTTACCCGAAATTTTTTTGGTGGCGGTGAATCTGTGTGCTTCCATTGAGCTGACTGGCACTTTGTTTCTGGATTGAAAAATGGCATCCACGTCTCATCCATTGTCACAGCCGACGAAAAGAAAGTCCCATTCATGCTGTCGTTGCGCGTCAACATTGCTTGGCAACATGCCACACGGGCAGCCATGTGGTCGTCCGTCAGCATTCGTGGCAGCCACCTGGATGACACTTTTCGCATTTTCAGGTCGTCATGCAGGATTGTGTGCACAGAACCCACAGAAATGCCAACTCGTCAGACCGGCTTGTGCGAGCCCGAGGTTGTTTAGGTTTGTTGTCACACGATGTTCTGCCGTCATTAAACTGTCACACCCACGAACGCACTTTCGACACATCCATAACTCCATCACCACATGTCTCCTTCAACTGTCGATGAATTTCAATTGGTTTCACACCACGCAAATTCAGAAAACGAATGATTGCACGCTGTTCAAGTAAGGAAAACGTCGCCATTTTAAGTATTTAAAACAGTTCTCATTCTCGCCGCTGGCGGTATAATTCCATCTGCCGTACGGTGCTGCCATCTTTGGGACGTATTGACAATGAACGCAGCCTCATTTTAAAAAAATGTGCATGTTTCTATCTCTTTCCAGTTCGGAGAAAAAAAATCGGAGGCCTTAGAACTTGAATGCACTTCGTAAATTTCAAGTGCACAAAAGATATAGTTCTAATGAAATGTAAGTTGTAATTTTCTGCTTCGTTCCGTGTTTGGCTCTTCGAGAATCAGTTATACAGTGCACGCTTCACGGCCGATATATGCGTTCTTGGTTAATTTGTTTTATGGGGTGATCCAAGGGGCATTTCTCTGTTTCATGTTTTGTCTTCAAATGCTGGAGACATCAACAGTGGCTATGAAGACGCAGACAGCAATTTCAACCTTAAATAGGCTCAGCAAGCCGAGCTCTTTATACGTATCCAGGCAACAGTCGTTTCATGACGTCATCAGACCACTGCCCGAGGTCTACGAGAAAGACAGGCCGCGGCGCTTACGTCACGAAATTAGGCTTGAACTTGCTCGCTCGCTCCGTTCAGACATACTGCGTTTCTACACCTATTGACTCGTAACTAGGTGTGTACATACAAACGATAATTTCATTTTCTATTGGAATCCGCTATTATGGAGTCTTACTTTTATTAACCCTACGATGATCCAAAGTCCGCAGGACTACTAATACCCCGCATCTCGTGGTCGTGCGGTAGCGTTCTCGCTTCCCACGCCCGGGTTCCCGTGTTCGATTCCCGGCGGGGTCAGGGATTTTCTCTGCCTCGTGATGGTTGGGTGTTGTGTGCTGTCCTTAGGTTAGTTAGGTTTAAGTAGTTATAAGTTGTAGGGGACTGATGACCATAGATGTTAAGTCCCATAGTGCTCAGAGCCATTTGAACCTTTTTTTTTTTTTTACTACTAATAATTTGTTACGGCTCTACTGGGGTACAATAAAATTAAAATCAAGCCAAAATGGTTATCAGTTGCATGAGGCAGCACTTCTTGTATGAAATGAGAAGTACTAAGCACAAAGGACTAAGTCTATTAACAAGCCGTTATGTCAGTTATATAGAATAATTACCTCAAATTGAATTTTATTGTAGTATTGTTAGTCAGTCAGACAATACGAGATGCCAGTACAAGATGCAATTCTCGTTAGTGTGTGCACACCCAGCTGCGAGTTAACAGGTTTATGAACGCATTTTGTCTGTTGAGCTGAGGGAGCGAGCGAGTTCAGACCTACCGTCGTGACGCACGCGCCGCGGCCTGTCTTTCTCGTGGGCCTCGACCACTGCCTAAGGTCACGGAATCGAGCCAACGAGTTTTATCGAGTTAGGCAGAGTGGACGCATTGGCGCTGTTTGCTTTATTTAGCTCTATGGCGAACAATTTATCTGATTCCAATCCTCCTCATTTTCTGTTCAAGTTGTTTTTTGTCGCCGGCCGGTGTGGCCGAGCGGTTCTAGGCGCTTCAGTCTGGAACTGCGCGACTGCTACAGTCGCAGGATCGAATCCAGCCTCGGGCATGGATGTGTGTGATGTCCTTAGGTTGGTTAGGTTTAAATAGTTCTAAGTTCTAGGGTACTGATGACCTCAGATGTTAAGTCCCATAGTGCTCAGAGCCATTTTTTTGTTTTTTGTCCTTCTGAATTTGTTGTTTTATTCTTAAGGGCGTTCATATTGTAGCCTTGACTCATTTTTTCTTTTATTTTCCAAGGCACTGCGGTTCGAAGTCATATACACTCTCTGAAAAAATTACCTAAAAGGTTTAATTTCTTCTCTCTGAACTGTAATTCACCTTCGAAATATCTCCATACGTGCAGCAACTGCTTATTCAACGCACAGGTTGCAAAACGTTGAGGACAGGCTATAAACTTGCTCACCCCCGTAACAATGACTCACCATTTATGTCCTTCGTTATTGTAGCTGCAGTTTGGTTTGTGCAATATTTTGCCCCTGATATCTTCAAAATTTGGAAGAATGCAGTCCAGTTAATATCTTCAAAGGGTTTCTCTAAATCTACAAATTCTATAAACGTTTTGCCATTCTACAGTTTAGCTTCTAAAAAAATGGTTCAAATGGCTCTGAGCACTATGGGACTTAACTGCTGTGGTCATCAGTCCCCTAGAACTTAGAACTACTTAAACCTAACTAACCTAAGGACATCACACACATCCATGCCCGAGGCAGGATTCGATCCTGCGACCGTAGCGGTCACGCGGTTCCAAACTGTAGCGCCTAGAACCGCACGGCCACTCCCGCCGGACGTTTAGCTTCTAAAATAAGTCGTAGGGAGTACACCGCTTCACACTTTCCTGCGGTTCTACGCATCCAAAACTGGTCTCCTCCAAGTTAAGTTTTTACCAGTTTTTGCATTCTTCAGTAAATAATCCTGTCATTATTTTGCATCCCGGATGAGCCGCGTGTAGCTCGTGTTCATGCCATATCTCATTTAACTTGCTGTTTTTACTGTACTACCACCTCGTTATGTTAATTTCAATTACTGGTGTCACTGAGTTGCCACCTTCCCTGCCCGTGAGTTGCAGCAGCGGCGTTTATCGATACAAGCCCTGGTGTATTATCTTTGCTGACTGTTATTACTTTCCGGTTGTCGTGTACTGGCAGGGACTTCGGATCTGCCAGGAAGTGGGAACGCGCCTGTAATGCAATTCGGACCTGGCAGTCGTAGAGTTAGGACGCGGCGGAATTCGGTCGGATTGGAGCAGTAGTGGGGCTTGGATAGCCATGACTCGCCCGACCGTTGCCAGCACACATGAGTTGAAATGGGGACGGTCTTGGTTGATGGTCGGTTGGTCGTCTTACCGGATTGAAATTGTGTGTAGCTTGTGATGTCGACTGCTCAGTTATTTTAGTGCTGTCCCCGTGCTATTATGAGAGGAGTCGGTCGGTTGGCATGGAGCAGCGAGGAAATCTCCGTGGGGCGTAGTTTGGCCGGGCCAGTTGGCGGTCTCTCCACAGTCTCGGAGTGTGTGGGGCTGTTTGCATTGCTACTAGGTCCATGGCTCACCGACCCTGGACACGAAAGTTGAGTTTGGATTTAATTTATCAGCAAGTGAAGATTGTTCATATTGTGTTGTCTGGTTCTTGTTGTTGACTGTTCGGACATTCCCGCGATCAACAACATGTGTGTTCGAGTTGGCGAAGGTTTAGCCACAGTCTGGTGGAGTCTAACTGTATTTGTTTATTTGCAATTGAAATGTGAAACGTCCCCTTTGAAAATTAAGAATGACAGTGCTGGAAAACTCTTACGTTATTTGGCTTTCAAACGGCTGAGCAAAACTCAACGTACTCAAACAGTTTTCTCTTTATCATCACTAAACTGACACACAATATTTTTAGCGCAACGCAGGCTGACTTTCAAAAATCCCTACAAAAGAAAGGCCCTCACTAGCAATAACCTATACCTTTCATGAATCACTTACCTCACAAAAATCTTCGTTACTCCAACTACTGCTATACAGCGAGCGCCAATACTGCCAGCTAAATAAAAGATTCTAACCACTGAAGGCACTAACTGCTGATAGGCATAGTTAGCAAATGAAAGATTATGATACTGAAGAAACTATTTTTTTTTTACCTCAATAGCGTTCAAAAGTCATATATATATATATAATTTTGTGACATCCAACTAAACAAATTTCCTTTTTCTGACGGACACATGCCCAGATCGTCCACTCAAAACTCTGCCATCTCTCACCCCACATCCACCACTGCTGGCGGCTAACCTCCAACTGCGTAATGCTATGCGCTGTTCACATCCAACTGCCCAACACTACAATAGCGAATATTCCAACAATACCAACCAGCCACAGACTGCACACAGCACAGTCAGTGATTTTCATACAGAGTGCTACGTGGCGTTACCAACAGCCTACTTACAAGTGCACCAGCGGAATTGTTTGCCTTGTGGCCATTAACGTTCCGGTCACCTGACATGGCCGTAGAAGTAAATTCAGCCAGTGTCCTTTCCTCACCGCGTTGGCGCCGTCCAGCACGGTGTGTAGTCTGACAGCTTAATGTATGTTTGATTGGGGGCGTACATGCCTTTTACGTTTTGCATTGAACTCCCGGTTGTGTGCTGGTCGAATGGATTTGCAAGTTACCTTGTCTGGGGGTCCGTTGGCTGTCTCCTGGTTGGGTTGTTTTCGGATCGAAAATGGATGGGCCGACTGCCTGTCTCACCTAAGTGATCGTTAGTATTTCAAGTGCTGGCCAATCCCCGAAACTTCTGAGCGCCGTTAGGTGCACTGCCTTTTATTATTTTCTGTTTTGCGTATTTGTATGGCTTATAACCGATAGTTTTGAATTAACGTTGAATTCTTTTAGTGGTGTATTAACTCATGTGCCTTCAGCCACTTTAAAATTAAAATTCCTTGCTTGTCAAGTGTTAGATTGTTTGGGCCTACAGCCTGATTAAAATATTGTTTATAGATAAAGCTTTGGGCCTTCTGCCTAATAAAAATTATCTTAGTCGTGTTTTGAATCATCGGCCTTCAGCCGTTTTAAAATTAATGTTCCTTGCTTGTCAAGTATTAGATTGTTTGGAGACTTCAGCCTAATTTAAGATAAGGCTTTGTTGTTTAAATTTATTTTACCTTGAGTTTTAAGTCATGGGGCCTTCAGCCGTTTTTAAATTTAGGATCTCTGTCTTTCGAGCATCAAACTGTTTGGGGCCTTCAGCCTAATTGAGGATAAGGGCTTCTGCCTTGTGTTTTTTCATTTAATTTTACCTTGAGTCTTAAATCATCGGTCTTCAGCCGTCTTTAAATTAAGGTTGTTGCTTTTCAAGTGTTAGATTTTTTGGACCTTCAGCCAAATTATAGAACTTACTTTAACGTCAGGCCTTCTGCCTTCTAAATATTCTTTTTGGCGTCTGAGTTTTGAGTTTATGCCTTTTAGCTGTTTCTTTTTTAAATTAAAGTCGTTGCACCCTTAAACGGCCTTGCCACAGTGGATACAAGGGTTCCCGTGAGATCACCGAAATTCAGCGCTGTCGGGCGTGGTCGGCACTTAGATGGGTGACCATCCAGGCCGCCATGCGCTGTTGCCATTTTTCTCGGTGCACTCAGCCTCGTGATGCCAATTGAGGAGCTACTCGACCGAATAGTTGCGGCTTCGGTGAAGAATACCATCTTACGACCGGGAGAGCAGTGTGCTGACCCCACGGCCCTGGTATCCGCTTCCTCCACCGAGGATGACACGGCGGTCGGATAGTCCCGGTAGGCCACTCGTGGTCTGCAGACGGAGTGCTTTTTTTTTTTTTTTTTTTTTTTACCCTTAAGGTATAAGTTGGGGTGCGTATTCAGCCGATAACTAAGTTCAAAGATTTGTACTGTAATGTTTGGTCAAATAAATGAAGTTATATGTGTTCGAATGTAACTGACAGCCGCTCATTTTGGACCCTTTCCACAATTCCAGCTACCTTACTTACTAAGATATTAGTTCAGTAATATTCACACTTGTTAGTACCTACCTTCTTTGGAATAGGAATTACTACATTTTTCTTGAAGTCTGGAGGTACCTTGCCTCTCTCATACCATGCATTAGCACACGAAACAAGCTAGACGGTCTATACCATGACAGCAGTTCAGGCCATTATCTTTTCCGACATGGAGAAGGGGGAAACGAAAAGCAAAACCCTGTCTGCCACAGAAGGCGTCTAAATCCCTCTGTCGTATCGTAAGCAGCTGTCAGAAGGAGTAACGATACACGGCGGACTCCACAACTCTGCGCTCTGCGCAGGCCGCTAGTCACTTGGTTTGCCGCGGGCTCAGCCAACACTTGACGTGGCTGGCTGGCCCTTTGAGTCAATACCGCCGGCGGCTCATTAATGCTTCAGCCGCTCCTCCCGACTTCTCCGCCGCCTGCAGGGTCACGACTGGCCCCAAGGGCGGTTAGCGCACCGCCCTCAACTGCGCCCATTATTTACCGACGGCGTTTCTGACTTTAGGGTTTTTCTCAGACGAAATACCATTATCAGCACACAGTAAAAGCACTACTCAGAAGAAACTGCAGGGTGTTACAAAAAGGCACGGACAAACTTTCAGGAAACATTCCCCACACACAAAGAAAGAAAATATTTTATGTGGACATGTGTCCGGAAACGCTTACTTTCCATGTTAGAGCTCATTTTATCACTTCTCTTCAAATCACATTAATCATGGAATGGAAACACACAGCAACAGAACGTACCAGCGGGACTTCAAACACTTTGTTACAGGAAATGTTCAAAATGTCCTCCGTTAGCGAGGATACATGCATCCCTCCTCCGTCGAATGGAATCCCTGATGCGCTGATGCAGCCCTGGAGAATGGCGTATTGTATCACAGCCGTCCACAATACGAGCACAAATAGTCTTTACATTTGGTACTGGGGTTGCGTAGACAAGAGCTTTCAAATGCCCCGGTAAATGAAAGTCAAGAGGGTTGAGGTCAGGAGAGCGTGGAGGCCATGGAATTGGTCCGCCTCTACCAATCCATCGGTCAACGAATCTGTTGTTGAGAAGCGTACGAACACTTCGACTGAAATGTGCAGGAGCTTCATCGTGCATGAACCACATGTTGTGTCGCACTTGTAAAAGCACATGTTCTAGCAGCACAGGTAGAGTATCCCGTATGAAATCATGATAACGTGCTCCATTGAGCGTAGGGGGAAGAACATGGGGCCCAATCAAGACATCACCAACAATGCCTGCCCAAACGTTTACAGAAAATCTGTGTTGATGACGTGATTACACAATTGCGTGCGGATTCTCGTCAGCCCACACATATTGATTGTGAAAATTTACAATTTGATCACGTTGGAATGAAGCCTCATCCGTCAAGAGAACATTTGCACTGAAATGAGGATTGACACATTGTTGGATGAACCATTCGCAGAAGTGTACCCGTTGAGGCCATACAGCTGCTGATAGTGCCTGCACACGCTGTACATGGTACGGAAACAACTGGTTCTCCCGTAGCACTCTCTGTACAGCGACGTGGTCAACGTTACCTTGTACAGCAGCAACTTCTGTGACGCTGACATTAGGGTTATCGTCAACTGCACAAAGAATTGCCTCGTCCATTGCAGGTGTCCTCGTCGTTCTAGATTTTCCCCAGTTGCGAGTCATAGGCTGGAATGTTCCGTGCTCCCTAGGACGCCGATCAATTGCTTCGAACGTCTTCCTGTCGGGACACCTTCGTTCTGGAAATCTGTCTCGATACAAACGTACCCCGCCACGGCTATTGCCCCGTGCTAATCCATACATCAAATGGGCATCTGCCAACTCCGCATTTGTAAACATTACACTGACTGCAAAACCACGTTCGTGATGAACACTAACCTGTTGATGCTACGTACTGATGTGCTTGATGCTAGTACTGTAGAGCAATGAGTCGCATGTCAACACAAACATCGAAGTCAACATTACCTTCCTTCAATTGGGCCAACTGGCGGTGAATCGAGGAAGTACAGTACATACTGACGAAACTAAAGTGAGCTCTAACATGGAAAGTAAGCGTTTCCGGACACATGCCCACATAACATCTTTTCTTTATTTGTGTGTGAGGAATGTTTCCTGAAAGTTTGGTCGTACCTTTTTGTAACACCCTGTATATCCGCAGTGTCGTGGCTGGCTTTATTCTTTTTCTTCCCACTCCTTCACCATAACAAGAAAACCATAGACTACGTTTAAAAAGCTAATTAGATAGTAAATTCCTCCAAAGCTACTTAATCCGTGTACGTCTTTATTTCTGCTGTTCTTTTGATCTTTATCTATCTTCTGTTCGTCTGTGGCTTTCTAATGAAGCTCTTCACTTCTGTATGGATTTTCCTACGTCTGTAGGTGAACCGAGCGCGGCTCGCGATCATGCCGTTTATTGCTCGTCATCTTGTTTTTGTGGTTATGATGCCTCGTTTCTTTTTTGATTTGGTTTTTCGTTTTTTTTTTTTTATTCGATTTACTAGGGTCACTAGGTTGCTGGTTTGCTCGTCCGTGAGTGGCACCTGCAGCAGCTCTTATCGATAAGTACACTCTCGTACTGTATCTGGAACGACCGCTAGCATTTCCGGATAGTCGTGTGTCTGGAGTTGAGTTGGGACGGAGCTCCAGTGAGGCGCGGACAGCCAGTACTTGCCGACCGCGCTGTCCACACATACATGAACTGTCCGACGGAAGGAGATTGGAGCGGGAACGACCGCTGGTTGGTCGTTCGGTTGGTCGTCTCGTTGGGCGACGTGTATTTGGTCTTTTGAGCGTTTCTGGGCTTCGTCAGTTGGTGATCTTGCCGGGCGTGGCTAAGTTCCTTCCTTGTGCAGAGATGTCGAGGCCGATGGGGGCCTCCTGCATGGGTAGGTCCGAGCCGTATTTGGTCGCCGACTGCTTATACTAACTCTCTGTGTGTGTGTGTGTGTGTGTGTGTGTGCGTCTTGTCATTTCTCCTTGTTATTCCACGGTGATTGGTTTTAGGCCTGTCGTAGTTCTTGGTGGAAATGTTTACGTGGATGTGTGTGTAGCTTCTGGGATTTCCGCTGACCAGATCAATGTTGTCCGCGTACTTGAGTAGCCAGTCGGTCGGTTGCGACAGAGCAGGAATTGATTAGGTTGGTTGATTTGTCAACCGTCCCTAGGTCGTGCTGCCAACCGATTATTTAGTCTTACGCGTCCTTGCCTGTCTCACCTAAACTGTTTTTAGAGTTTCCTACCCAGGCCGACCCTTGGATCACTTCTGAGCACCACTGTTACACTCCTGGAAATGGAAAAAAGAACACATTGACATCGGTGTGTCAGACCCACCATACTTGCTCCGGACACTGCGAGAGGGCTGTACAAGCAATGATCACACGCACGGCACAGCGGACACACCAGGAACCGCGGTGTTGGCCGTCGAATGGAGCTAGCTGCGCAGCATTTGTGCACCCCCACCGTCAGTGTCAGCCAGTTTGCCGTGGCATACGGAGCTCCATCGCAGTCTTTAACACTGGTAGCATGCCGCGACAGCGTGGACGTGAACCGTATGTGCAGTTGACGGACTTTGAGCGAGGGCGTATAGTGGGCATGCGGGAGGCCGGGTGGACGTACCGCCGAATTGCTCAACACGTGGGGCATGAGGTCTCCACAGTACATCGATGTTGTCGCCAGTGGTCGGTGGAAGGTGCACGTGCCCGTCGACCTGGGACCGGACCGCAGCGACGCACGGATGCACGCCAAGACCGTAGGATCCTACGCAGTGCCGTAGGGGACCGCACCGCCACTTCCCAGCAAATTAGGGACACTGTTGCTCTTGGGGTATCGGCGAGGACCATTCGCAACCGTCTCCATGAAGCTGGGCTATGGTCCCGCACACCGTTAGGCCGTCTTCCGCTCACGCCCCAACATCGTGCAGCCCGCCTCCAGTGGTGTCGCGACAGGCGTGAATGGAGGGACGAATGGAGACGTGTCGTCTTCAGCGATGAGAGTCGCTTCTGCCTTGGTGCCAATGATGGTCGTATGCGTGTTTGGCGCCGTGCAGGTGAGCGCCACAATCAGGACTGCATACGACCGAGGCACACAGGGCCAACACCCGGCATCATGGTGTGGGGAGCGATCTCCTACACTGGCCGTACACCACTGGTGATCGTCGAGGGGACACTGAATAGTGCACGGTACATCCAAACCGTCATCGAACCCATCGTTCTACCATTCCTAGACCGGCAAGGGAACTTGCTGTTCCAACAGGACAATGCACGTCCGCATGTATCCCGTGCCACCCAACGTGCTCTAGAAGGTGTAAGTCAACTACCCTGGCCAGCAAGATCTCCGGATCTGTCCCCCATTGAGCATGTTTGGGACTAGATGAAGCGTCGTCTCACGCGGTCTGCACGTCCAGCACGAACGCTGGTCCAACTGAGGCGCCAGGTGGAAATGGCATGGCAAGCCGTTCCACAGGACTACATCCAGCATCTCTAAGATCGTCTCCATGGGAGAATAGCAGCCTGCATTGCTGCGAAAGGTGGATATACACTGTACTAGTGCCGACATTGTGCATGCTCTGTTGCCTGTGTCTATGTGCCTGTGGTTCTGTCAGTGTGATCATGTGATGTATCTGACCCCAGGAATGTGTCAATAAAGTTTCCCCTTCCTGGGACAATGAATTCACGGTGTTCTTATTTCAATTTCCAGGAGTGTATGTTGTTTGTGATTGTGATTTTCTTTTGTCGCAAGTACTGTGGTTCATGGTGTGGGTTCCTGTAGTCATGTCCTAGTTCATGAACCATGGGCAACGTATGAGTGGCCAAGTAAGTGGTCCCGACAGTCGGGATACCAGTTACTTTGGAATAAGGCTGGGTATCTCGGACATATTCTGAGTCGTGGTCACTTTTGTGCTCATACGGCAAAGACTACCAAATCCACCGGTTAGTCCCTCAACCGTTAGGGGTAATACCTAATGGTACTCAGGACAAGTAAGGCTAGCAACCTGCTTCCATGGTACTTTAAATATGATGCTGGCAACAATCAGAGCAAAATGCCTCAGACCTTTGGAGGTGACGGAGTCCCACCTCTAACTGACAAACCAGATACTCCTAAGATACGACTTGGCAAACAAATGGTAATGAGATGGGGAGCTATTAATATCAATGGTGGCTACTCTGGGAAGAAGGTAGAGCTGGCAGAGGCTGCAAGTAAGATGAGGCTGGACGTTTTAGCTGTTAGTGACATTCGGGTAAGGGGTGAGAAAGAAGAGGAAGTGGGAGAATACAAGGTCTACCTGTCAGGGAGTCAAAACAGGAATAGCACAATGGGGTGTAGGGCTTTACATCAGGAAAGAAATGGAACACCAGCGTAGTTGCAATAAGGTATGTAAACGAATGACTGATGTGGATAGATTTGACAGTGTCTAGCAAGAAAATTAGGATTGTGTCAGTATATTCGCATTGTGAAGGGACAGATCAAGATAAGATGGATAGTTTTTATGAGACACTCAGTGATGTAGTTGTTAGGGTAAAGGACAATGACAGTGTTCTGCTCATGGATGATTTTAACGCCAGGATTGGAAATCGAACATAAGGGTATGAAAAGGTTATGGGTAAATTTGGAGAGGATATGGAGGCCAACAGGAACGGGAAACAACTCTTGGATTTCTGTGACAGTATGGGCTTAGTAATCACAAACTCCTTTTTTAAACATAAGAACATTCACCGGTATACTTGGGAAGGCAGGGGAACCAGATCTGTCATTGACTATATAATAACAGATCAGGAATTCAAGGAGGCTGTGAGGGACACACGTGTATTCAGGGGATTCTTTGATAACACTGATCATTATTTAATCTGCAGTGAAATTGGGACTGTGATGCCGAAAATGCAGGAGGTCAGGTCCATATGTAGGAGAATAATAGTGGAGAAACTTCAGGATAAGGAAATGAGGCACAAGTACATAACAGCGATCTCAGAAAGGTACCAGTTAGTTGAATGTAGTCAATTACAGTCATTGGAAAAGGAATGGACAAGGTACAGAGACACAGTACTAGAAGTGGCTGAAGAATGTCTTGGAACAGTAGTGTGTAAAAGTAGGAAGAACCAAACAGCTTGGTGGAATGACACAGTCAAGGCAGCCTGTAAAAGGAAAAAGAAGGCGTATCAAAAATGGCTACATACTAGAACTCAGGTAGACAGAGAAAGTTATTTTGACGAAAGAAACAAAGTCAAACAGATAATTGCAGCATCCAAGAAGAAAGCTTGGGAAGACTTTGGAAACAGGTTGGAGACTATGGGTCAAGCTGCTGGAAAACCATTCTGGAGTGTAATTAGCAGTCTTCGAAAGGGAGGTAAGAAGGAAATGACAAGTATTTTGGACAGGTCAGGAAAACTGCTGGTGAATCCTGTTGATGCCTTGGGCAGATGGAGGGAATATTTTGAAGAGTTGCTCAATGTAGCTGAAAATACGCTTTGTAATGTTTCAGATTTCGATGTACAATGGGATAGGAATGATGATGGAAATAGGATCACATTTTAGGAAGTGGAGAAAATGGTCAAGAGATTGCAGTGCAATAAAGCGGCTGGGGTGGATGAAATTAAGTCGGAACTCATCAAATGCAGTGGAATGTCAGGTCTTAAATGGCTACACAGGATAATTGAAATGGCCTGGGAGTCGGGACAGGTTCCATCAGACTGGACAAAAGCAGTAATCACACCAATCTTTAAACATGGAAACAGAAAAGATTGTAACAACTACAGAGGTATCTCTTTAATCAGCGTTGTGGGTAAAATTTTCTCAGGTATTGTTGAAAGGAAAGTGCGAGTATTAGTTGAGGACCAATTGCATGAAAATCAGTGTGGGTTTAGGCCTCTTAGAGGTTGCCAGGACCAGATCTTTAGCTTACGGCAAATAATGGACAAGTGTTATGAGTGGAACAAGGAATTGTGTCTATGCTTTATAGATCTAGAAAAGGCTTATGACCGGGTTCCTAGGAGGAAGTTATTGTCTGTTCTACGAGGTTATGGAACAGGAGGCAAACTTTTGCAAGCAATTAAAGGCCTTTACATGGATAGTCAGGCAGCAGTTAGAGTTGACGGTAAACTGAGTTCATGGTTCAGAGTAGTTTCAGGGGTAAGACAAGGCTGCATCCTGTCTCCACTGTTGTTCATAGTATTTATTGATCATATGTTGAAAACAATAGACTGGCTGAGTGAGATTAAGATATGTGAACACAAAATAAGCAGTCTTGCATGTGCGGATGACTTAGTTGTGATGGCAGATTCGATTGAAAGTTTGCAAGGTAGTATTTCAGAGCCATATCAAAAATGTAAGGACTATGGTATGAAGATTACCATCTCCAAAACGAAAGTAATGTCAGTGGGAAACAGATATAAACGGATTGAGTGCCAAATAGGTGGAACAAAGTTAGAACAGGTGGACGGTTTCAAGTACTTAGGATGCATATTCTCACAGGATGGCAACATAGTGAAAGAACTGGAAGCGAGGTGTAGCAAAGCTAATGCAGTGAGCGCTCAGCTACGATCTACTCTCTTCTGCAAGAAGGAAGTCAGTACCAAGACTAAGTTATCTGTGCACCGTTCAATCTTTCGACCAACTTTGTTGCATGGGAGCGAAAGCTGGGTGGATTCATGTTACCTTATCAATAAGGTTGAGGTTACGTATATGAAAGTAGCTAGGATGATTGCAGGTACTAGTAGATGGGAACAATGGCAGGAGGGTGTCCACAATGAGGAAATCAAAGAAAAACTGGGAATGAACTCTATAGATGTAGCAGTCAGGGCGACCAGGCTTAGATGGTGGGGTCGTGTTACATGCATGGGAGAAGCAAGGTTACCCAAGAGACTCATGGGTTCAGCAGTAGAGGGTAGGAGGAGTCGGGGCAGACCAAGGAGAAGGTACCTGGATTTAGTTAAGAATGATTTTGAAGTAATAGGTTTAACATCAGAAGAGGCACCAATGTTAGTACTGAATAGGTGATCATGGAGGAATTTTAGCCGGTCGAAGTGGCCGTGCGGTTAAAGGCGCTGCAGTCTGGAACCGCAAGACCGCTACGGTCGCGGGTTCGAATCCTGCCTCGGGCATGGATGTTTGTGATGCCCTTAGGTTAGTTAGGTTTAACTAGTTCTAAGTTCTAGGGGACTAATGACCTCAGCAGTTGAGTCCCATAGTGCTCACAGCCATTTTTGAGGAATTTTATAAGGGGGCTATGCTCCAGACTGAACGCTGAAAGGCATAACCAGTCTTAAATGATGATGATGATGATGCAAGTACTGTGCCAGGACTTCAGCTTTGTATTAATTTTGTCTGTTCTATGTTCAGTATAAGGCCTTCAGCCGAACCTTATCTGAAGTATTTCATGCTTATGCCTTCAGTCGTGTTTCTATTTAAAATTCTTGTTTCCTCTGTATTTAGGCTTTCAGACGTGTTTGTTTTAAAATTTGTGGCTTTCAGCCGTACTGTGTAAATTCCTGTTTCTAAGTTTTCTCTTTCATTATCTTGAATTCTTAAAATGGCTTTAGCCGTACTGCGTAAATGCTTATCTTAAGGTTTGTCTTTAGCTATTTGAATAATCGTTTGGGTCTTCTGGCGTGAAGATATTTCAAGTTTCCTTAAGAGGCTTTCTGTTGTACTGTTTAAATCCTTGTTTTTAAAGGTTGCCTTTTATTATTTTGAAATATTATTGGGCCTTCTACCGAGGAATTACCTCCAATTTTTCTTAATATGGCCTTTAGCCGAAATTTGTAAATGCTCGCCTTTTAATGAATTTCCTTTGGTAATCTGGAATATTATTTGGGTCTTCAGTCGGGAGGATATTTTAATTTTACTTAAGCAAGGCCTTCAGCCGCTTGTCGAAATCCTTGTGTTTTAAAATGTATTATTTAAACCATCCCTCATTGAAAACTTACTTGGGCCCTCAGCCGTGAATTGATTCCTGTTTTAAGCAGGAATGTGTGTTGTGTTTTAAAAGCAAAAAATTCTGTGTTCTTGTGTAACTTACAGTAACTGATCTTGGCCCCTTTCCACACAACCTTATCCTGATCCGCTCTGTACTGCGAAACCGGATTTCAGTAGGATTTACCTATTAATGAAATTATTTCCAGTCAGCAACGGAGTGTGCGGTGATATGAAACTTCCTGGCGGGTTAAAACTGTATGCCAAACCGAGACTCTAAGTCGGGAACTTCGTCCTTCACAGGTAAGTGTTCTACCGATTGAATTATCCAACAACGAATCATGACCGACCGTCACAGCTCTACTTCCGCCTGTACCTTGTCTTCTGAGGAGGGGTCGTGAGTGCTGCGTGGGTATCTCAATCGGTAGAACAATTCCCCACGGAAAACCGAGGTCCAGAGTTCCAGTCTCTGTGTGGCACACAATTGTAATCTACCGGGAAATTTCTCATCAGCGCACATTCCGCGGCAGAATGGAAATTTCATTCTGCAAACATCGCCCCGGCTGCGGCTAAGCCACTTCTTCGCAAAATCCTTTCTTACAGGAGCGCTAATCTTGCAAGTTTCGCAGGAAACCTTCCATAACGTTTGTAGGATAGAGGACGAGGTACTCGTAGAAGAAAAGCTGTCATGCGTGGGTAGCTCGGTTGGTCGAAATGAGCTACATGACCGAGGATCTACCGGCGCGGAGGACACCGACCACGACAGATCACTACCGCACCTACCAGGCACGACAACCTCGCAACAACGTCGAACAACAACACCCAACCATCACGTGGTCGAGGGTGTAGCGATCCGTCCACATCCCGTACCTCCCCACGTACTATCGTTCCTTATGGTATATGGTGGTGAACGGCGAGTTAGCCTCACGCCAGCGCCTCCACTCCATTTATCCCACTGACGACCCTTTGTGCCCGCACTGCGCAGTCGTCGATTCGGATGCGCACCGCTTGACATGTGCTGGGACGGGCAGCTGCCGGGATCTTCTACAACGTATGCCGGCGCTCCTGTTCCGACGACAGCCAGAGTCTATCACACCGGACGAACTCCTACACCTAGGTACCGTTTACTTCCCCACTACCAGAACGAACGCTGTCAACTGGCTGAAGGGCATGATGCTGCATTACATTCTGCAAGACGTGCCCGAAAGCTCTCTGGACTTGTGGGTCCGCCTAACGACGACTCACCATGCATTTTACCGAGCACGACTATCGAATTATTTAGGCGCATTATTCGGGGATCCTCCCGTCCCATTCGGGCGTTCCGAGTACTAGAAGGCACACTCGAAAATGATTCACGGCACACGATTGATCCTCTGAGAAAACGGTTTATACGGAGTCCCCCTTACATTCATTACGCGAAGAGGGCTTGGAAGCTTCTGGTGGCTATATGTATATATACATATAAAAATAAACAAAATCATGAAAAAAAAGGAATATATATATATTGTGTGTGTGTGTGTGTGTGTGTGTGTGTGTGTGTGTGTGTGTGTGAATTCATGTATTGAACTGGGGACCTAGAAACGACGGAGAGGCTTCGTCCCCGCCGTAGTCCTCAGTGGTACACAAACTCACAACAGGCTACAGCAGTCCACTCAACCTACCGCCGCCCGCCGCCCCACACACCGAACCTAAGTTTATTGTGCGGTTCGGCCCCCAGTGGACCCCCCTGGGAACGTCTCATTCCAGACGAGTGTAACCCCAATGTTTGTGTGGTAGAGTAATTACGGTGTACGCGTACGTTGGAGACAGTCTTTGCGCAACAATCGCCGACATAGTGTAACTGAGGCGGAATAATGGGAACCAGCCCGAATTCGCCGAGGTAGTTGGAAAACCGCCTTAAAAGCCACCCACAGGCTGGCTGTCACACCGGACCTCGACACTAAACCGCCGTGTGGATTCCTTCCGGGTACCGGCACGCCTTCCCGCTCGCGGGAAGCAGTGCGTTAGACCGCTTGGCTAGCCGGGTGGGCTGTGAGTATGTATACTCATACCCCTTTCCCTCCTTGGATCTGGGAGAGCTGGAGATAGTCATTGAAGCCAGGCTTCGGAAGACGACCCATGCCCTTTTTGCCCCGGACCCTTCTCTCAGGTCATTCAAAAAAAGAAAAAAAAAAGTTGGTAGAGTACTTGCCCGCCCCGCGAGAGGCAAGGGTCCCGAGTGCGAATCTTGGCCCGCCATACAGTTTTCATCTCCCAAAAAGTTTCCTGGATGCTTGTTTTTCTTGTCGACTTGATAGCAATCATTCTTTGACGTATTTGAAAATTACGAAAAATCTCTCACTGAACTTTTGTGTTTTTGTGCGCTTCGGAATTATATCCATGACCAAATTTTTGCTGTTTTACTGTCTAACATGTAGTGAGAGCCAAAACATTATAAATACTACTCACAGCTAGTATGAGTGTCGCCCGGTGGCGTTGCGGACGCGTGACGTCGTCAGGGAAGTGTACAAATAGATCAGATAAGAATGGGGAAACCCACTGACATAAGCGACTTTAGACAAAGGCAAATTGTTAAGGTCCGCTGCCGGGAAATAAGCATCTGTGAAACGCCAAAGCTGGTCGGTTACTCGCGTGCTACTGTCATCAGTGTTTGTGGAGCGTGGCTGAAGCAAGTTGAGCCTCCAGTAGGCGACGAGGTATTGGATGTCTTCGCCTCATCACAGAACTTCGAGATGGGAGACTCACCCGTCCTGTTAAGCAAGATATGCAGCGAATCTGTGGCACAGGTAACGACAGAGCACCAAGATGGTAAAGCGATGTGCGTTCGTCGCATAGTCCTGAATGTGGCTTGCCGCAGCAGACGACTCCTAAGTGTTCCCATATTGATCCAACGATTCGAACCTGCGACCGTAGCAGTCGCGCGGTTCCAGACTGAAGCGCCTAGAACCGCTCGGCCACACCAGCCGGCGCCTCTGGAGGAATGTGGTGGCAGGTATCTACGTACAGAGCATGCGCTGGTTTGTGGGCACGAAGCTGGCGTCTGATAGCCTCCCAGATGTGTACGTCGGTTTGAGATCACAAGATGTCAACGTGTATTTACTATCGTCCTCCTCGGATCGCTGAAGGACGACTCTGACCTTGTGATAAGGGCAAGTGTACTGGCAAAAGACGCCATCACCGTTGCAGAAGACATCGTGCGAGAAGGGATGCAGGTGGTCGACGCCGTCAGTTACGACTGCAGTAAACACAGGATCATAGAGATTGGACCGTGGATCACTGGACGTCTCATGTCGGA
Organism: Schistocerca piceifrons; assembly: GCF_021461385.2. Classification (NCBI taxonomy): domain Eukaryota; kingdom Metazoa; phylum Arthropoda; class Insecta; order Orthoptera; family Acrididae; genus Schistocerca; species Schistocerca piceifrons. Next base: position 924,595,446 of record NC_060140.1, read on the forward strand.
AGAGTCGCGTTTCTTGTTACACCAGGTCGATGGTCGTGTCCGGATTCACCGCCGTCCAGGCGAACGGTTGCTTGAAACATGCACCGGCCTTGGACACTGTGTTATGCTATAGGTGACATTCACTTGGTTCCACGAAACCTGCGGTAGTAGCCGAAGGCATCATGACATCAGTGAACTACTTCAACATTATTTTCGACCTGTCGACCACCTGCATCCCTTCTCGCACGATGTCTTCTGCAACGGTGATGGCATCTTATGCCAGTACAAGGTCAGAGTCGTCCTTCAGTGATCTGAGGAGGACGATAGAAAATACACGTTGATATCTTGTGATCTGAAACCGACGTACACATCTGGGAGGCTATCAGACGCCAGCTTCGTGCCCACAAACCAGCGCATGCTCTGTACGTAGATACCTGTCACCACATTCCTCCAGAGGCGCCGGCCGGTGTGGCCGAGCGGTTCTAGGCGCTTCAGTCTGGAACCGCGTGACCGCTACGGTCGCAGGTTCGAATCCTGCCTCGGGCATGGATGAATGTGCTGTCCTTAGGTTAGTTAGGTTTAAGTAGTTCTAGGTTCTCGGGGACTGATGACCTCAGATGTTAAGTCCCATAGTGCTTAGAGCCATTTTGAACCTCCAGAGGCTGAAAAATGACTTGATGAATCCGTATCACGCCGAGACATTGCTATATTTCGCTCTAAAGGTGGACTAACACATTATTCAGCAGCTGACCATTGTATTTCCACTGATCAGTGTTTCTTCGCTTTTCCTATTGTCGATGTTGTTGGCCCTAGCACTGATCATCGTTACAATTACGTGCCTTCTGGACGCATTGCTATAGTCTCATGAATTTTTGCCTTTCTGTAGACAGATTCTTCGTTATAAATGACATTTGTTAAGTATAATGGCAGGACCAGCTTTCACGCTATAGCTCTATAGGCTTCTTCCCCCCCCCCCCCCCCAATACCTCATAACTACTTAGACCAGTTTATAACTTTCATATTTACCTTAATTTCCCCTTGATTAGGCATATTTTATTATGTAATTCTTTCGTTTCAAAACGCATTTGCATTCCTGCTTTTTCTTCTTTTTCTTTTAACATTTTTTCGATCTTTGTGTCATAACGACTCTGTCTGCCACGTCCGTTTACAATTTTAAAGCTATCAATTTTCCAACCAATTTACACTCTAGTTTTCCTTTTACATTCCGCTAGTTATTTTTCTCCATTTTCCAACCGATTCTTCAACTATACATTTTAAAAAGTCTACGAATCTTCACTAACTAATTTATTAATTTTTATTTTTAGCACGAATTTTACTTTATTTCGTGCAAGTATCTCTTGTTCAAGTACCTCTTGTATCCTTATATCCTTTAAACTCTGTCTACAAACAGGACTCTCCAAATGTTCAGTATTGTTCTTGACCATGTTTGGCCCTTTCCGCTTATGTTATCTTCCGAGTATTTATTTCTGCTGTGCATGACTTATCCATCCCAAACTGTGCTTCATATTTTCATAATTCTGCGTACAACTTTTATTTCCACTGTTCTAAGACTCATCTATAACTTTTTTTAACTCGAAGGGAATCACGTAAATTATTAACTAAGGAATGACATTTAGTGTTACTTTTAGCTTGCCAACATTCACTCTCCAGTAATTCACATGTTACTCGACGTAGAAACGTTATTTTTTTCGTTAAAAATTAAGTAATTAGCCTCATAGAATAAAAGATGTTTTGCCAGCTCTCACTATTTAAGACGACGAGGTTTCTACCATTTCAGCTGGCAGCAAATGAAATCATACCGTTACATATCTGTATCAAATCGCAGATGACTTGAAAACACTAAATTAAAATACTTACAAGTAAAGGTGCGTTCTATTGGCTTCAGTCAGGAGACTGGTTTGATGTAGCTCTCCGCGGTATTCTATCCTATGCAGAGCTGTCCGTCACTGAGTAAGTATTGAATCTTACAACCGTATGAACCTGTTTGCTGTATTGATACGTAAGACTCTCTTTACAATTTTTACTCCCACTCTTTCCTCCAGTTCCTTGGAATCTCAACCAGTGTGCTAGTATCCGATCCCCCTTTTTAATCAACTTGTGCCATAATTTTTTTCTTTTCCCCGCAATTCGATTCTGTGCCTTCCCATAATTACTCGATCTGTCTGTTTAGTACTCTTCTGTAATAAGACAGTCTAAATGGCTCTATTTACTTTTTGTATGACCTACTCATCATCTACGTTTCACTTCCGGGCAAGGTTGTACTCCATACTTACCTTCAGAAAAGATTTCCTAACACTTTAATTTGTATTAGATGTTCAAAGATTTCTGTTGTTTAGAAAGATTTTCTAGATACAGCCACTCTGCATTATACATCATCGTTATTTTGCTGCCCAACTAGCAAAACTCATCTACTACTTTCAGTGTCTAATCTCCTAATCTCCTTCTTTCAGCGCACCTTATTTTGCTTTTGTTGACATTCATCTTTTCATCACGTTCCAAGGCTTTATCCATTCTGTTCTACTGTTCTTCCAAGTCCTTTGTCATCTCCGAAAAAATTAAACCCCAAAGCTGTTATTTCTAATCAATGATTTTAAGTCCGTTTCCAAATTTCTTCTTGGCTTCTCTTGTTGATCATTGAATGTACAAAATGAATAAAATTTGGGGAAGTCTACAACTTTGCCTCGCACCTCAACTAGCTTCCTTTTTTACGCTCTTCGACCCGCTAGAGCAATCTGCCTTTTGTACTACAAATTGTAAATAAAACTTCAGTCCCTGCATTTTACCCTGCTAGCTCCATAATTTTCGATGAGTGTGTTCCGACGACAACATCAAAAGCTCCCTCTAAACCTGCAAACGCTACAAAAGTCGGTTTGCCTTTCTTTAACCTATCCTCCAAGACATGTCGTAGAGTCTGTATTGCCTCATGTTCCTACATCTGTTCAGATCCCGCACTCACATTCCCTGAGATAGGTTTCCACCCACTTTTCCATTCCTCATTATATAATTCGCATCAGTACTTTGCAACCATGATTTATTTAACTGGTGATGCTGTAGTATTCGTATCTAGAATTATAATTATTAGACTCATCTTGAAATCTGACGGTATTTCGCCTGTCTCATACTACTAGCAGAGCAGGTGAAATAGTTTTGTCGTGTATGGGTCTTCCATGGGATTCAATAATTCTGAGGGAATGCTGTGTACCCCAGGGGCCTTGTTTCGACTTAGGTCTTTCAGTGTCCTGTAGAAGGTTTCTCGCAGCATCGCATCTCTAGTCTCGTTCGACTTCCTCCTCTTTTTCTACAATATTTCCTTAGTGTCTAATTTCTCATTTACAGCCTTTCTATATACTTCCTGCAGCCTTCAGCTTTCCCTTATTTGCTTGGTACGTCTTTACCATCTGAGCTCTTGATATTCATACAGCTCCAAGTGGTTTCTCCAAAAATCTCTTTAATTTTCCTATATGCAGCTAATATCAGTTTCCCTAGTTGTGCATGCGTCTACAGCCTTCCGTCTATTCTCTAGCGCGTCCTGCTTAGCCATTTTGCACTTCGTGTACCTAACATTTTCTTGACGTATTCCCTTTCATCTGTTTCATTTCTCCTTTACTCAGTTAAATTCAGTATCTCTTGTATTACCCGAGAATTTCTACTAGTCCTTGTCTTTTTATATATTTGATCCTCTGTTTCCTAACATTTTATATTTCAAACTCTTCTTTTGTATTCGTTTCCCCTATTTCATTAGAGGTTGTCTAATGCTCCCTCGTGAACTCTCAACAACCTCTGGTTCTTCCAATATATCCAGTTATCTCCTTAAGTTCCTGCCTTTCTGCAATTTATTCTGTTTTAATGTGAAGTTCATCTCCAATATAATTTCATCAGAATCCACGTGTGCCACTGGAAATGCGTTGCAGTTCAAAATCCTTTTTCAAAGCCTTTGTCTTATTATTATACGGTGTAATCTATATGTGACCTTCAAGTACCTCCAGGTCTCTTCGATGTGTACAACAGTCTCACATGATTCCTAAACCAAGAATTAGTAGTGATTAAATCACGCTCTGCATAAAATTCTGTAAGGAAGCATACTCTTTCATCATCTCCCATTCCGCCCTCTCTCCGCTAGTCCATGTTCTTCTACTACTTTTCCTTCCTTGCAAACTAAAGGTATAATACTTCAATAACTGCATCCAGCTTGGTGGCACAATAACACACCGAGCTCGCTTTCTGGAGGACAGTGCTTCAAATCCCCTACCTACTTCGCTGATTTATGTTTTCTCCTATTTCCCTAAATGGTCGGATGGATCGTTTGGAAATGATGCTGCCGGTTACTGTCCCCACTTGTCTCCAATCTGATCTTGTACTCTTTCAGGTTCTGGGATATTAGTGGCGGTTCAGTTAGTACAATTCCATACTTTTAGAAGTTTCTTTCTCTTATTCAACGAAATAACGATTTTCTGCTAAGCAGTAAGACAGTTTATGTACAATTCGTTAGTATGGATGCGGAGAATGTATTCTTACTGTTTTATAAATATAAACTTTACTCTTTCCTCTAAACTGGTGTGTTGCTGGCGTATTTCTAGGTTGTAGAATTCTCGGGCGTCCTCCCGGATAACTTAATCTCTCCACGATATTTCACAAAACAGACTTTCCATTTCATTTTCAGATAATTCCTGAATACTGCTGCACTTCTCGGCTCGGTGTCATGCGTACGTTGCTACGCACAGATCACCTCCTATCAACAAATAGACCGCAACTTAACGTAGACGAGAGCATCAGTGTTCATAAAGCTGTGATAGCATCAGTTACTTCGGGTGTTATTAGAAACATTTAGATAGGTAACAAGAATGACAGGATACAAATTACAGAGTATCTGAGCAGCTAGGGCCGGCCGGGGTGGCCGAGCGGTTCTAGGCGCTACAGTCTGGAACTGCTACGGTCGGAGGTTCGAATCCTGTCTCGGGCATGGATGTGTGTGATGTCCTTAAGTTAGTTAGGTTTAAGTAGTTCTAAGTTCTAGGGGACTGATGATCTCAGAAGTTAAGTCCCATAGTGCTCAGAGCCATTGAACCATTTTCAGCAGGTAGCATCAAATATTCATTTCTGAGGACGAGGATGTAAAGCACAAATGAATGAAACTGAAAATTATCGTTCAGTACATCTTACGCAAGTATGCTACGAGGAAGATTTTAAGGGATGCGAAATACCCACTGTAGTTCAATAGCCATGTTGGATAGGTGCTGGGATGCAAAGAGAGCTCCATCACAGATTTAAACAGTCAAAACCCAGCTTGCAAACAAAAGCTGAATGAAGTGAAAATGAACTTAGGGAGAGCAATGAAAGAAGCGTTCAATTTGAAAGAAAATTTTTTCCAACTGATCGTCCTAAAAACATTAAGAACTTTTGGTCTTCAAATCGAAATCATCGTTTCCGCCACTCATCGACTACACTGGCATCGAAACGGAGGAGAGAGAAAAAGCCGAAACTATGAAATCTGTTTTATGAAAGTGATACTTCGAGGAAAATCGTGCTACGGTTCATCTTTTCATTCATCGCACAAACAGCGAAATGTCAGATATTAAGTTATCGTAATGTAGAAATGCATGTATAACCGATAACTAGTGGGAAGTATTTGGGGATGATGATATACGTGTAACAGTCTGCAGATATTATGCGAAAGAACATCCCTTCTAGCATTAATTTATTGAAGGACGCTGAAGCAACGAAGGGTTCCTGGAGCCTGGATAAAAGCGAAGGTCATTCCTGTTTTCTAGAAGGGTAGTAAGACGGTTGAATATGATTATGGGCCTATATGGCTGACGACACTCTATTTAAGAGTTATGGAACATAGTTTATGCTCACATATTAAGAAATTTTTGCAGAACAAAAATCTTGTCAATAAACTTCAACATCAAGTCCGCAAACTGTCCAGCACTGCCGATTAGTGAAAAAATACAAGCCTAGTAAGTACCGGATCTGATTTTCGACTGGATTCAAAACTTTCTTGCACATACAACTCAACAGGTCGCTCTTAACGTAAGAAGATCGACAGTTGTTAAAGATCATTCAGGAGTACCCCAAGGAAGTCTGATATGGCCGTTACGCTGCAGCGAACTGCAGGAACACCTGCAGAGGATTGATGAGTGCTTCAGCGACTGGTAGTTGACAATAGAAGTAAATGAAAGTAATATATTGCATCTACACCTACATCTACATCTACGTAGACGCTCAGCAAGTCACCGTAAAGTGCGTACAGGACGGTACCCTGCACCACTATTAGACATTTCCTTTCTTGTTCCACTTGCAAACAGAGCGAGGGCAGAACGACTGTGTGAATGCCACCGTTCCAGTCTAATTTCTCGTATCTTATGTTCGTGGTCCTCAGGCGCTAAGTATGTTGGCAGCAGTAGAATCGTGTGGCAGTCAGATTCAAATGCCGGTTCTCTAAATTTTCTCAATAGTGCTTCTCGAAAATACGGTTGCCTTCCCTCCAGGGATTCCCATTTGAGTTCCCGAAGCATCTCCGTAACACTTACGTGTTGTTTGAACCTACGATAACAAATATAGCAGCACTCCTTTGAATTGCTTCGATGTCTTCTTTCAATCCGACGTCGTACGGATCCCAAGCACTCTAGCATTACTCAAGAATAGGTTGCACCAGCGTCCTACACCTGGTTTCCATTCACAGATGAACCACTATTTCCAAAAATTCTCCCAACAAACCGAAGTCGACCGTTTGTCTTCTCTACCAGAGTTCTCAATGCTCGTTCTATCTTTGCAACGTTACGCCCAATTATTCAAACTACTTGACTGTGCCAAGCACGTCACTACTGTATCTGTACATTAAAGGTTTGCTCTTCCTAATCATTCGTATTAACTTACATTTATCCACATTTAGAGCCATTCATGATACAAACTAGAAATTTTGTCTAAGTCGTCTTGTATCTTCCACAATCACTCAACTTCGACACCTCACCGCAAACCACACCATCATCAGAAAACAACCACAGATTGTTGCCCACCCTGTCTTCCATATTATTTATGTATGTAGAGAAATGTCAACGACAGGCAGAGGATGGGGCGTGGAGTTAATCCATTTCTGAATCGATACTCCGCAAGCCAATCATTTATGCGTATAGAGAGAAACAGCGCACCTATAAGACTTCCTTGGAGCAGGCCTGACGAATCGCTTGTCTCTGATGAACACTCGTCGTCAGGGGCAACAAACTGGGGTCAATTACTTAAGAATTCTTCGGACCTCGCATGTAACTGTGAACTCATTCTGTAGGCTCCTAGCTTCCTTAATGCGATGGGGCACCATGTCAAATGCTTTGCTGAAATCTAGAAGAATGGACTCTGCCTGTTGCCCCTCATTCATACACTACTGGCCATTAAAATTGCTACACCACGAAGATGACGTGCTACAGACGCGAAATGTAACCGACAGGAAGAAGATGCTGTGATATGCAAATGATTTTTTCAGAGCTTTCACACAAGGCTGGCGCCGGTGGCGACACCTACAACATGCTGACATGAGGAAAGTTTCCAACCGATTTCTCAGGCACAAACAGCAGTTGATCGGCGTTGCCTGGTGAATCGTCGTTGCGATGCCTCGTGTAAGGGGGAGAAATACGTACCATCACGTTTCCGACTTTGATAAAGGTCGCATTGTAGCCTATCGCGATTGCGGTTTATCGTATCGCGACATTGCTGCTCCCGTTGGTCCAGATCCAATGATTGTTAGCAGAATATGCAATCGGTGGGTTCAGGTGGGTAATACGGAACGTCGTGCTGGATCCCAACGGTCTCGTATCACTAGCAGTCGAGATGACAGGCATCTTATCCACGTAGCTGTAACGGATCGTGCAGCCACGTCTCGATCCCTGAGTCAACAGAGGGGACGTTGGCAAGACAACAACCATCTGCACGAACAGTTTGACTTTTTCAGCAGCATGGACTATCAGCTCGGAGACCATGGCTGCGATTAGCCTTGACGCTGCATCACAGAACGGAGTGCCTGCGATGGTGTACTCAACGACGACCCTGAGTGCACGAATGGCAAAACGTCATTTTTTCGGATGAATCCAGGTTCTGTTTACAGCATCATGATGGTCGCATCCGTGTTTGGCGACATCGCGGTGAGCGCACATTGAAAGCGTGTATTCGTCATCGCCATACTGGCGCATCACCTGGCGTGATGGTATGGGGTGCCATTGGTTACACGTCTCGGTCACCTCTTGTTCGCATTGGCGGCACTTTGAACAGTGGACGTTACATTTCATATGTGTTACGACCCGTGGCTCTACCCTTCATTCGATCCCTGAGAAACACTACATTTCAGCAGGATAATGCACGACCGCATGGTGCAGGTACTGTACGGGCCTTTCTGGATACAGAAAATGTTCGACTGCTGCCCTGGCCAGCACATTCTCCAGATCTCTCACCAATTGAAAATGTCTGGTCAATGGTGGCCGAGCAACTTGATCGTCACAATACGCCAGTCATTACTCTTGATGAACTGTGGTATCGTGTTGAAGCTGCATGGGCAGCTGTACCTGTACGCGTCATCCAAGCTCTGCTTGACTCAATGCCCAGGCGTATCAAGGCCGTTATTAGGGCCAGAGGTGGTTGTTCTGGGTACTGATTTCTCAGGATCTATGCACCCAAATTGCATGAAAATATTGTCACATGTCAGTTCTAGTATAATATATTTGCCCAATGAATACCCGTTTATCATCTGCGTTTCTTCTTGGTGTAGCAGTTTTAATGGCCAGTAGTGTATATCTGAATCGATACTCCACAAGCCAATCTTTTAAGCGTATAGAGAGAGAAACAGCGGTCCTATAACACTTCCTTGGAGCACACGTGACGATTCGCTTGTCTCTGATGAACACTCGTCGTAGAGGACAACAAAACGGCGTCTATTATTTAAGAAGTCTTCGGACCACGCATATAACAACTTATTCTGTAGGCTCGTAGCTTCCTTAATGCGATGGGGCACCATGTCAAATGCTTTGCTGAAGTCTAGAAGTATGGAATCTGCCTGTTGCCCTTCGTTCATAGTTCGTAGTATATTATGCAAGAAAAGAACAAGGTGAGTTTTGCACGAGCGATGGTTTCTGAAACCATGCTGATTCGTGGACATAAATTTAGTGTATGAGAACTGAGAATATGTTCATAAATAGGCGAAGAAATCCACTACACTAGATCTACATTGTCAGTGACAAACCTCTGGAAAGAGTAACTACAGTAAAATATCTAGTAGTGACCTCCTGGAGTTACCTACAGCGGAATGGCCTCATAAAGAAAACATTGGCAGAGTGTAAGTCAGGTTGAGAGATATTGGAAATACAACTCACACGCCGGCCGGTGTGGCCGAGTGGTTCTAGGCGCTTCAGTCCGGAACCGCGCTGCTGCTGGGGTCGCAGGTTCGAATCCTGCCTCGGATATGGATGTGTGTGATGTCCTTAGTTTGGTTAGGTTTAAGTAGTTCTAGGGGGCTGATGACCTCAGATGGTAAGTTCCATAGTGCTTAGTCATTTGAACATTTTTGAACTCACGCACGAAGAAAGTGCCTTAGAAAAAGTTTGTTTGACCAAACCTTTAGTACCGCTCATTAGTCTAACGTTCTTAAGAGATTGGATTAATAGAAGGTCTTGCGGCATGTTTTGTCAAATGATGGTTCAGTAATAAGCGCGAGAGAGTTACGGATATGTTCAACAGATCCACAGGTAAACGCTACGAGATAGGCGTTGTGCATCTTTAGGGGTTTGGGGCGGTTGGGGGGGGGGGGGCGGAGGTTTACTAATGAAATTACTAGGGAGTGTCTACCGGGAGAAGGCGAGCAAGATATAACTTCTCCCAACATACGTCTCACGAAATGACTACAACTAGAAAATTCGAGGAATTTGAGCTAATGTGGCGGTTTACCGATAGTCGTTCTTTCCACACACTATTCGCGAACGATTGATCAGGTACTGGTATGAGAAGTGCATTCCGCCACACACAGCAAGGTGGCTTGCGGAGTGTTGATGTAGCAGCAGATGTAGGTGACGCAATGCGATTGCAGGTGGTAATATTGCACGGTTCTATTAACGACGTTGTCAGTGCTTGTATGGTTTCACGTGGGCCAAACTATTATCGTTTTAGGAAACCATCGTGCAACTTGGCTGCAGTCCCACTTTAATCTCTGTCGACCTGTAATTATACTTCGCTTCAGGCACTCACATTCTGCATCCGAAATTAATTCACAATTAAAATGAAACGGTAAAACAAACTAATTGCATTTTGTCACAGTTATTTCGATCTGAATGTCTCATGTTTAACTAAGCATTCTGCAATTTAGTATTTATTTTTCCTTTGTAATTCGCTTCAGGATTCCTGCCAAAGGCGACGAATTTAAATTCATCCGTGTGTTTCGCTGTATATTTTACCTACATGCTATTACCTCTGTTCATATGTAGCTTACGGAAATAAATTAAACTTCCTAAATGTTTCCAAACTGCTATTACAAGCATGTTATTGATCAAATGAGTGTACATATTTCTTTCTCTAAAATCTGTTTAACTAGCAAGATAAAGTTTCAAATTGCGTTTAACTTCCTAACAGACATTCCTCGAAGCCCTGTTGAACACGAAATACTTAGACGTTTGTCAACATTCAATAAATATTACTATTAATATGTATGGAGCTGTAAGGACTAAGAATTAAATTGGTAACGATTAGAACAGTAACAAATAACAGGGTGCGACTACGAAGAGTTTTGGCATTTGAGGTAACAATTAAGTATGAACAATAACAATAAATAACAACCAGGGGTAAATGTCAAAGTAAAAGGAATTCAGGAATTAGTCTCAAATTCAGTCTGTACTTTATTGCAGATCCACATTTGAGGTATTGAACAGCTATGGCCAGTGCTTTCAAACTGAGTCATACAGACCTGTCATGCTTGTGCCAAATCTACTATAGAACTTTGAAGATCACGTGACTCTTTTTTTGTATTATACTACAGTCGCTGCGATCAACTGATTCCATTGCATCGGACTTAGTGATGAATTTATTGCGAATTAAAAACTGTAAAATATCGTATATTATCAGTGAACAGTCCTGACATAATGCTAGCAGGGAAAGATAGTCATAGTTATGACTTACGAAGATCAGTATTCCAAATAGGGCTGTTGATAAAACATCGATATTTCTGTATATTGATATATTAACAAAGAAGTCGCAAAATATCGGCGATATTACTTTCCCCCAATATATCAATGTAGCATCGAAAAAGCAATATCGAGTGTCGATGTTTTTATTTTATATTACATTTTTTCACAATTTTTGGTAAATGTTTGAAATTGTTCTTTTGATATTGTAGTAGAACAAAATTTTACTCTCACTGTGTGAAGGAGTCTTACTACTTTTTGAGCTTTCATCACGTCCACTCTTTCTCTTTGACTGTATGAAGCGAGTATAGGTGGCACAAAGAAGATGTAGGATTGTACTGGGGGATGATTGTGCTGAAGGAATAAGAAGATTTTCGATGCAAAGAAACAGCACACCAGTTGCGTTAAAAAAAATTAACGCAGCTAGTGTGCTATTTCTTCAAATCGGCATTCTTCAGAAACAGGCTTCTGAAAATGATGAACAGAAATCTAAATTACGTTACTTGGCCTTTGCGGTGGGCGGAGACGAAAGAGGGAAAATGCTGACGTAATCGGCGCTCGGCGCTCCTAACACAAACTGCAACGTGTTTAACTTCACCACGCAATTTTGACACTACAACTGCTAGGTCGCTGCGTTTGCAGAAATCGAAAAATCAGGGAAGTCGACATGAAATGTTCCGGGACATATCCGATATTTGACGACACCGAACGGCGGAACCATCGGACACCTTTTATTGTGCCACTTACGTGCAGTTAGGCAACGGCCTTGCCGTAGTGGATGCACCGGTTCCCGTGAGATCATCGAAGTTAAGCGCTGTCGGGCGTGGCCGGCACTTGGATGGGTGACCATCCAGCCGCCATGCGCTGTGGCCATTTTTCGGGTTGCACTCAGCCTCGTGATGCCAATTGAGGAGCTACTCGACCGAATAGTAGCGGCTCCGGTCAAAGAAAACCATCATAACGACCGGGAGAGCGATGTGCTGACCACACGCCCCTCCTATCCGCATCCTCCACTGAGGATGACACGGCGGTCGGATGGTCCCGATGGGCCACTTGTGGCCTGAAGACGGAGTGCTTTTTTTTACATGCAGTTACCACTGGTGGCAAAGTGGTTATCGCCAACCGTTACCGTACGTCTTTTTCCTTTCAATTCTTGGTCTAAGGCAGATAAGCAGATTGCTAGCTTGTCGATGGACAGACTGTCTAATGATAAATCACTACTTAAATATACAGCTCTAAAACCGGCAGTATATTTAAAATGTGCAGCCAATACATTTACAGGCCGGTACGTCGATGTATCTTTCGTCTACGTAAAGAGAAATTGATTGATTTTCTGATATCGATGGCATGTAATTATGACTTTTTAAGTGTCGATATATCTGACACCCGATATATTTAAAAATATCAAAAGTCCTAGTTCCAATGAAAAACTTATACTTGAAAACATGCTCAACTAACAGGACCATTAGAGAGACAGTAGTAAGTTACACGTGTTCGCATAATACTTGAGAATCTCAAGTTGAGAGTGGAAATAAAGGCAGAAAGCTATCGTACTTGCAACGACTTGAGCAGTCACGAAATTTACTCCACTGAACAACGATGATGGAAAAAACGAAATCTTGTCCCGAGAGGGTGGTATACTCTGTTAATTCAACATTTAATATTTTCATTGACATAATTAAATGACAGTTTGCTACTGTTCACCGATTTCGGCTACTTTTGGCGATCAACAGAGCAACTGGAGCAGCATCATCTACAGTGAGTCTACAGTGAGTTAGTATGGGCAGAGGTCATTGTTGGCAACCGGAATAAAATAATAATTGGACCATTTTACCGACCTGCCAATTGAGATGATACAGTTCCTGAAAGGTTCAAAGAAAACTTGAGTTTGATTTCAAAGACGTACCCGACTCATACGATCATAGTTGGTGGTGACTTTAATTAACCCTCGATATGTTGGCGAACATACATGTTCAGTTCCGGAGGAACGCATAAAATGCCATCCGAAATTGTGCTAAACGCATTCTCTGAAAATTGTTTCGAGCAGTTAGTTCATGAGCCTACGCGAATAGTAAACGGTTGTGAAAACACACTTGACCTCTTAGCAACAAATAATCCTGAGTTAATAACCAGCATCAAAACCGATATAGGGATTAGTGGACCCAGAGTTGTCGTAGCGAGATTGAATGTTTTAATCCCCAAATCCTCGAAAAATAAGCGAAAAATATACCTATTCAAAAAACCAGATAAAAATTCACTTGGCGCATTCCTGAGAGACAATCTCCACTCATTCCGAATTAATAATATAAGTGTAGACCAGATGTGGCTTAAATTCAAAGAAATAGTATCTGCAGCAATTGAGAGATTTATGCCAAAATAACAAATGACGGAGCTGATCATCCTTGGTACAAAAACGGGTTAGAACAATGTTGTAGAAACAACGAAGCAATCATGCCGAATTTAAACAGACGCAAAATCCCCAAGATTGACGATCTTTTACAGAAGCTCGAAATTTAGCGCGTACTTCAATACGAGATGCTCATGACAGTTTCCACAACAAAACTTTGTCTCGAAACCTGGCAGAAAATCCAAAGAGATTCAGGTCGTATATGAAGTATGTTAGCGGCAAGAAACAATCAATGCTTTCTCTGCGCTATAGCAATGAAGATGCTATCGAAGACAGTGCTGCCAAAGCAGAGTTACTAAACACAGCCTTCCGAAACACCTTCAGAAAAGAAGACGAAGTGAATATTCCAGAATTGAAATCGAGAATAGCTGCCTACATGAGTAACGTAGAAGTAAATATCTTCAGAGTAGTGAAGCAAACTTAAATCACTTAATAAAAGCAAGTCTTCTGGTCCAGGTTGTATACCAATTAGGTTCCTTTCGGAGCATGCTGATCCATTAGTTTCATACTTAACAATCATACACAACCGTTCGCTCGACGAAAGATCCGTACCCAAAGACTGGAAAGTTGCACAGGTCACACCATTATTCAAGAAAGGTAGTAGGAATAATCCACTAAATTACAGGCCCATATCGTTAACGTCGATATGCAGCAGGATTTTGGACATACATTGTGTTCGAACATTATGAATTACCTCGAAGGAAACGGTCTATTGACACACATTAAACACTGGTTTAGAAAACATCGTTCCAGCGAAAAACAAATAGGTCTTTATTCACATGAAGTGTTTAGTGCTACTGACAAGGATTTTCAGGCCGATTCCGTATTTCTGGATTTCCGGAAGGTGAAATTGCGTCGTTACGGAATATCGTCTCAGTTATGTGACTGGATTTGTGATTTCCTGTCAGAGAGGTCACATTACGTAGTCATTGACGGAAAGTCATCGAGTAAAACAGAAGTGATTTCTGGCGTTCCTCAATGCATTGTTATAGACCCTTTGCTGTTCCTTATCTATATAACCGATTTGGGAGACAATCTGAGCAGCCGTCTCCGGTTGTTTGCAGATGACGCTGTCGTTTATCGACTGATAAAGTCATCAGAAGATCAAAACAATCTGCAAAACGATTTAGAAAAGGTATCTGAACGGCGCGAGAAGTGGCAGTTGACCCTAAATAACGAAAAAGTGTGAGGTCATCTACATGAGTGCTAAAAGGAACTCAAACTTGAGTGATACGATAAATCAGTCTAATCTAAAAGCTGTAAATTCAACTAAATACCTAGGTATTACAATTACGAACAACCTAAATTGGAAGCAACACACTGAAAATGTCGTGGGGAAGGCTAACCGAAGACTGCGTTTTATTGGCAGGACACTTGGAAAATGTAACAGACCTACTAAGGAGACTGCCTGCACTATGCTTGTCCGTCATCTTTTAGAATACTGCTGCGCGGTGTGGGATCCTTACCAGATAGGACTGACGGAGTACATCGAAAAACGTCAAAGAAAGGCAGCACGTTTTGCATTATCGCGAAATATGGGAGAGGGTGTCACAGAAATGATACAGGATTGGGGCTGGACATCATTAAAAAAAAAAAGGCGTTTTTCGTTGCGACCGAATCTTCTCACGAAATTCCAATCACAAAGTTTCTCCTCGGAATGAGAAAATACTTTTTTGACACCGACCTACAGAGGGAGGAACGATCACCACGATAAAATAAGGGAAATCAGAGCTCGTACGGAAAGATATAGGTGTTCATTCTTTCCGCGCGCTATACAAGATTGGAATACTGGAGAACTGTTAAGGTGGTTCGATAAACCCTGTGCCAGGCACTTAAACGCGATTTTCAGAGTATCCATGTAGATGTAGAAGTAGATGCAGTGTGATTAACGAAGAAACTACCGTAGACCACGCCTTAAGAAAGAGCGGAACCATCTAAAATCCAAATCTGGGTAGCCAAACGGATACTTCAGCTTCTCTCCTCCTGAATGCGACTCCTAAGCCTTAACTATTACGCCTATTCCCTTGTTGGATGCGTTGGTGTGTAACTACCGACTGGGGCACCCTAGTGATATCAAGAGGGGTGTTCAATAAGTAACGCAACATTTGTTTTCTGAAAAGGGGTTGGTTCCATTGAGGATTCCAGTACACCATATTATTCCGCACTCTGCTGGTTACAAAACCTGTTTCTAAGATAATCTCCGTTCAATACGACGGCTTTAAACCACCCTACCGCGAACGCGTGTATGCCGCATGGTACCACTATACTGGACCACGTCGGAGCCAACGTCTTGCTGCACTCTTTTGGTTACAAAATCTATTTTTTAACATAATCCACGCGCATTGCGACGACCTTACGCCACCTTACCGTGAGGGCCAGCATGTCCACACGGTACCTCTCGATTGGTCAAAATCAGGGCCAGCGTCTTGCTGCATCAGTAACCTCTGCATCATCCAAGTACTGCTTCCACTGAATGCATCCTTCATTGGGCCAAACAGATGGAAGTTGGAAAGCGCAAGATACGGGGCTATAGGGCGCATGTAGGAGAACAGTCCAGTGAAGTCTCGTGAGCTTCGCTCGCGAAGGCAGATTTGGGTGCAGCTTTGCATTGTCATGGAGAAGGAGCAGCTCGTTTGCGTTTTTGAGGCAACGAACACACTCGTCTCTTCAGTTTCCTGAAGAGTAGCTGAGTGCGGCAGGCAGACACGCGGGACATCGGACAGGTTTCCGCGACATTGATGCGGTGATGCGAGACGCTTCTCCCAACGACTCACTGCTCTTCGGTTCACTGCTAGGTCTCTGTACACATTCGGCAAGCGCCTATAAATACCTGCGATACTCTGGTTTTTTGCCAAGATAAAATGAGCACTCTGCTTGAAACTCGCCTCAGTTACAGACGCCATTTTGAAGGATATGTATAGCCGGAACTTCATGAAAGTATAGGAACTGAAGCGCGAATATTCCACGATGTCACCCAGCAAATTCCTCATGTTTTCAACCGAAATTTGTCGAGAACAAAACTGTGTTGCTTTACTTATTGGACGCTTCTTGTACGTTCACTACTGGACATTAAAATTACTGCACCAAGAAGAAATGCAGATTATAAACGGGAATTCATTGGACAAACGACATGTGACTTGTGATTACATTTTCACGCAATTTTGGTGCATAGATCCTGAGAAATCACTACCCAGAACTACCACCTCTGGCCGTAATAACGGCCTTAGTACGCCTGGGCGTTGAGTCAAACAGAGCTTGGATGGCGTGTACAGGAACAGCTGCCCATGCAGCTTCAATACGATACCACAGTTCATCAGGAATAGTGACTGGCGTATTGTGACGAGCCAGTTGCTCGGCCACCATTAACCAGACATTTTCAATTGGTGAGAGATCTGTAGAATGTGCTGGCCAGGGCAGCAGTCGAACATTTTCTGTATCCAGGACCTGCAACATGCGGTCGTGCATTATCCTGATGAAATGTAGGGTTTCGCAGGGATCGAATGAAGGGTAGAGCCACGCGTAGTA
Organism: Schistocerca piceifrons; assembly: GCF_021461385.2. Lineage (NCBI taxonomy): Eukaryota > Metazoa > Arthropoda > Insecta > Orthoptera > Acrididae > Schistocerca > Schistocerca piceifrons. The sequence goes on from NC_060140.1 coordinate 924,612,528, forward strand.
ACACATCTGAAATGTAACGTCCACTGTTCAAAGTGCCGTCAATGCGAACAAGAGGTGACCGAGACGTGTAACCAATGGCACCCCATACCATCACGCCGGGTGATACGCCAGTATGGCGATGACGAATACACGCTTCCAACGTGCGTTCACCGCGATGTCGCCAAACACGGATGCGACCATCATGATGCTGTAAACAGAACCTGGATTCATCCGAAAAAATGACGTTTTGCCATTCGTGCACCCAGGTTCGTCGTCGAGTACACCACAGCAGGCGCTCCTGTCTGTGATGCAGTGTCAAGGGTAACCGCAGCCATGGTCTCCGAGCTGATAGTCCATGCTGCTGCAAACGTCGTCGAACTGTTCGTGCAGATGGTTGTTGTCTTGCAAACGTCCCCATCTGTTGACTCAGGAATCGAGACGTGGGTGCACGATCCGTTACAGCCATGCGGATAAGATGCCTCTCATCTCGGCTGCTAGTGATACGAGGCCGTTGGGATCCAGCACGGCGTTCCGTATTACCCTCCTGAATCCACCGATTCCATATTCTGCTATCAGTCATTGGATCTGGACCAACTAGAGCAGCAATGTCGCGATACGATAAACCACAATCGCGATAGGCTACAGTCCCACCTTTCTCAAAATCGGAAACGTGATGGTACGCATTTCTTCTCCTTACACGAGGCATCACAACAACGCTTCACCAGGCAACGCCGGTCAACTGCTGTTTGTGTATAAGAAATCGCTTGCAAACTTTCCTCATGTCAGCACGTTGTAGGTGTCGCCACCGGCGCCAACTTTGTGTGAATGCTCTGAAAAGCTAATCATTTGCATATCACAGCATCTTCTTCCTGTCGGTTAAATTTCGCGTCTGTAGCACGTCATCTTCGTGGTGTAGCAAATTTAATGGCCAGTAATGGATATTGTCATTAGACGTGGCAGGAACGGAGAAGCACAATATTAACTCAAAGGGAGAGTATGGAGAATTGAAACAAATGTTGAACACAAGAGCTACATCGAAGATTGAAATGAAGGAGTGTGTGAGTACGGCTAGGAACATGGCTAGACGGGAACAGGTAAGAAAAATTTCATGTTCTTCCTTTTATTTGATGGTCATCAATCTTGGTTAGATACCACCTATAGAAACTTCGTCTCAGATGCGAAACTCTTTATCTCATAGTAACCACTACTATCAACTTCCTCGTTCATTTGTTGGATGTATTCCAGTCACATTCTTCCCCTACAGTTTTAACCCTGTGGGGACTCCGCCTAGTGGTATGGAAGTTATCCGCTGATGTGCTGTCATCCTGTCCCTTATTCTTGTCAGTATTTTCCATGTATTCGTTTCTTCTCCTGCTCTGCGGAGATGCTCCTAGATTCCTTATAAATCCGTCTAACTTAAAAACACTTGTAGCGCATCTCATCTCCATTTTCTTCTTTTCTAGCTTTCTCACACAGAGCTGCGCTCCAAAACTACATTATCAGAAACTTCTTCCTCACAGTAAGCCTACGTTTGATACCACTAGACTCCTTTTGATCAGGACAGCATTATTTGTCTGTGCTAGTCTGGTCTTTATGCCCTTCTCGCTTTATCCGCCTTCTGTTATGTAGCGTCCAAATGTACCCTTGACTTGAAAACTTATCGCTAATCTCATTTCTGCTCTATCTCATTGTTGTCGTCTTTCTTCGGTTTACCTTCACTCCCGTATTCTGTGCTAATCAGACTATTCATTTCACTGGACGAGTCTCGTAGTTCTTCTTGACTTTAACTGAGTGTAGCAACGCCACCAGCGAATTTTATCACTGATATCCGATGATCCTCAATCTTAATTCCACCACTAAAACTGTTTTTTTTTTAATTTCCGTCATTACCTCTTCGATGTACTGATTGATCGTAGGGGGAAAGACTGTATCCTCTTTTTAATCCCAGCGCTTCGTATTTGGTCTTCCATTCTTATTGCTCCTTTATAGTTGTTGCACATCTCTCTGTTACCCGTGTTTCCCTACTCCTTACTTATACTTCTCAGTATTTCGACCATCTAGCACCATTTTACATTTTCGAACGCTTTTTCTAGGCCGACAAACGCTATCAACGTGACTTGATTTTTGTTAGGTTTTGCTTGCAGTATCAAGTCCAACATCAAACGTGTGTCCCTGGTGCCTTTAGGTTTCCTAAAGTCATCGAACAGATTCTCAGTTTTCTTTTGTATTCTTCTGTATATTATTCATACCGTCATCCTTGGCGTGGCACCTGTTAGGTTGAATGCATGATAGCTCGTCGATGCGAGCTCTTTTCACAAAATTTCAAGCACCATCTTTCTCCAAAAAATTTTATTGTCGCCATCCTACACATTGTGATCATTATAATAAGGGAAATCAGGGCTAGTGCAGAAAGATCTGAGCGTTTATTGTTTTCAAGCTCTGGTAGAGATTGGAACGGTAGAAAAACTGCTTGAAAGTGGTTCAAAGAACCCTCTGCCAGGCACTTATGTGTGAACTGCAGGGTAGTCGTGTAGATGTAGAGCCATGTAGGTGTAGATGTAATGAAAATGTACCTTAGACACCGTTTACTCCGAAAACCCGAGTTCTTGTGTGATCTGAGATATTCCATAACCCAAACGTCTTTCAACGCTAATCGTACAATGTTCAAAGCCGGATAATCACTGACGTTATTCCATGTCCACTACACGCCTGTCTCTAACAGTCTGCTCAGATATCGTATTTACATGCGAGTCATTCACCGAGACATTCGGGAATCATACTCTTCGCGTCTTCAAATGGGACAACCCTCCGAAGTCTTTTGATTCTCCGGCTTATTAATTTGTGCTTTCCGTATTCTGGACGTTTGCTAACGGTCCAAAGGAAAGTGGTTTTAACCAACATCGTTGGCAGTGTCAACGATCTTATTTGTGATAATTAAGAATGAAGAAACAGTCACTACCGCAAAATATCATTTATTCAAAATGACCGGTTTCGGCGCATACAGTAGACCATCTTCAGAACGATTGCACAATTTGCTGGAGCTGCGTTTGAGCAGTTACCGTCTTGACACCAAGAAGCTGCTCAAAACGGTGCCAGCTCCAGCAAACGGTGCAGTTATTCTGAAGATAGTCTACTGTATGTTCCAAAACTGGTCATTTAAAAAAAGTGATATTTTACGACAGCGGCTGTGATTACCAAAGAAAGTAATTAATTCATTCCTTAAGAAATGCGTACTCTTTCTCTGACACTACCTGTCTCTCGGTTCATCTTTTTTACAATCAGTTTATATTTCGTTTCGTTGTTGGTGAAACGACCTTACGCATGACCTACGCTAATATATACTCAACTTTAGGTAAATATATAACGTGTTAAAAACTAAGACGATGAAAAGCAGATATCACGCTGAGATTCACTGGAAAATTCATGGGGAAATGTAATTCATCCATGAAACAAGTGGCTTACGAAGCACTTATTCGAGCAAGTCCTGAGTATTACACATCAGTCTGAAATCCTTACGAAGTGGAGTTTCTAAAACAGATAAGCAGCAACGAACGAAAAGCGGAATGATTTCTCACGGGATCGTATTCTAAGCACGAGACTGTTATGAAGACGATGAATGACCTCCAGTAACAGACGCTGTAAAAAACCAAGTCGGAGAAATTTCAGCTCATTCCCACAACTATTTTTTGCAAGCACCATTCGTGAATACAACAGGAAAACGGGACACGCCTAAGGTGATTTGTAGGGTGCGCTTGCAGACGTAAGCGAACATGCCGTACATCTACGTGATTACTCTGCTATTCACGATAAAGTGCCTGGCAGGGGGTTCAATGAACCACCTTCAAGCTGTCTCTCTACCGTTCCACTCTCGAACGGCGCGTGGGAATAAACGAACACTGAAATTTTTCTGTGCAAGCCCTGATTTCTCTTATTTTATTGTGATGATCATTTTTCCCTATGTAGGTGGGTGCCAACCGAATGTTTTCGCGATTGGGGGAGAAAACTGGTGATTGAAATTTCATGAGACGATCCCGTCGCAACGAGAACCACCATTGTTTTAATGATTGCCACTTCGATTCACGTATCATGTCGGTGGCATTATATCTCGTAATTTGCGATAATACAAAACGAGTTGCCATTCTTTGTACTTTTTCGATGTCATCCGTCAGTCCCACCTGATGTGGATCCCACACCGCACAGCAATACACCAGAATAGGGCGGACAAGCGTGGTGTAAGCAGTCTCTTTGGTAGACCTGTTGCACCTTCTAAGAGTTCTGCCAATAAAACGCTGTCATTGGTTTGCTCTACCCACAACATTATGTATATTATCGTTCCAATTTAGGTTATTTGTAATTTTAGTCCCTAAGAATTTAGTTGAATTTACAGCCTTCAGATTTGTGTGACTTACCGCGCAGTCGAAATTTAGAGGATTTCTTTTGGTACTCATGTGAATAACTTCACACTTTTCTTTGTTCAGGGTCAGTTGCCACTTTTCGCCCCTTACAAATATCTTATATAAATCATCTCGCAATTCGTTTTGCCCATGTGATGACAAGACGGTAAATGACAGCATAATCTACAAACAATATAAGACGGCTATTGTGATCTTCTATGTCGGTAATATAGGTCAGGAACAATAGAAGGCCTATAACACTTCCTTTGTGAACGCCGGATATTACTTCTGTTTTACTCGATAACTTTCCATCTATTACTAAAAAACTGTGACATTTCTGACAGGAAATCACGAATCCTGTTGCACAACTGAGGCGATATTCCATAGGCACGCAGTTTGGTTAGAAGGCGCTTGTGAGGAACGGTGTCTAAAGCCTTCTGGAAATCTAAAAACATTGAATCAGTTTGACATCCCCTGTCGAAGGCACATATTACTTCATCGGTATAAAGAGCTAGTTGTGTTTCGCAACAACGATATTTTCTGAATCTATCCTGACCATGTGTCAATAAATCGTTATGTTCGAAGTACTTCACAATGTTCGAATACAGTATATTGTGGGTTAACGAGCATTTCGCGCTCATTTAAGTATATGGCCGAAAGAGACAGCCTTCCAGAAATTGAGAAACGAAACCTGTCGTCCAGGACCGTGTGCCACAAAGAGTTCAGATTGGCCACGAAATGGGGAAATTCACAGGCGTCTGTTGTGCTGAATGAGGCCAGGCTGGTCAGGCCTAAGCGCTGTAGTGTGCGAGTGAGACAGACGAGAACCTACGTCATAGAGAAACCTCGTAGAAGCTGTTTGTGGCCAGGGAGATATATTAGTGTTAAATATGGCGGACCTAGGATCTGCCATAAAGGGAAACATTTATGCAAAATATTTAATTAAAAAAAATGGCTCTGAGCACTATGGGACTTAACTTCTGTGGTCATTAGTCCCCTAGAACTTAGAACTACTTAAACCTAACTAACCTAAGGACATCACACACATCCATGCCCGAGGCAGGATTCGAACCTGCGACCGTAGCAGTCCCGCGGTTCCGGACTGAGCGCCTTAACCGCGAGACCACCGCGGCCGGCAAAATATTTAATTCTGTAGTAATTCAGGGAATGAAGCCACATTAATTTTAATCTACAATCTTTCATACATTTTGATAGTGACCCCAGTAATACTTGAATATTGATCATATCTGTAATAGTTTACTGTTGAAGTGAAACTAACAACTTTTTTAACAAAGACCTCAATGCTAAAATCTGAACGCTTTGGTCGATCTTAACGATCTACATTTCTTATAGAAGTGCATCATTAAAATGACAAACGTCGTAAATATCAACTCTGTAACTTTATTTTTTTTAAAAAGATATAGTAAATTTAAATTAGCACTGTTTTCAGTTAAGCATCAGATCATCATTTCCTCCACACAAAACACAATAAAAGATGACAGTTTGATACATTATTAACTCATTAGGTAATACAATATTTGTTGTAAAATGTAGTGCATAATAGCTACTTTTGTTCTCTATTTATTTATTTATCAGAAAGCACATTGGTGCAAGGCTAATGGCTCAAATGGTTCAAATGGCTATGAGCACCATGGGACTTAACTTCTGAGGTCATCAGTCCCCTAGAACTTAGAACTACTTAAACCTAACTAACCTAAGGACATCACACACATTTATGCCCGAGGCAGGATTCGAGCCTGCGACCGTAGTAGTCGGGCGGTTCCAGACTGTAGCGCCTAGAACCGCTCGGCCACCTCGGCCGGGCAAGGCTAATGGCCTTGACATTCAAAGTTAAAAAGGAAATTGTATTGGTTTTATGTAGAAGAACTTAACGTTTACTATGTAATGGATATTATTGTTGAAACTTCCTGGCAGATTAAAACTGTGTGCCCGACCGAGACTCGAACCTCTGCTTCTCGCGGGCAAGTGCTCTACCAACTGAGCTACCGAAGCACGACTCACGCCCGGTACTCACAGCTTTACTTCTGCCAGTACCTCGTCTCCTACCTTCCAAACTTTACAGAAGCTCTCCTGCTAACCTTGCAGAACTAGCACTCCTGAAAGAAAGGATATTGCGGAGACATGGCTTAGCCACAGCCTGGGGGATGTTTCCAGAATGAGATTTTCACTCTGCAGCGGAGTGTGCGCTGATATGAAACTTCCTGGCAGATTAAAAACCATGTCTCCGCAATATCCTTTCTTTCAGGAGTGCTAGTTCTGCAAGGTTCGCAGGAGAGCTTCTGTAAAGTTTGGATGATGATGATGATGATGTTTGGTTTGTGGGGCGCTCAACTGCGTGGTTATCAGCGCCCGTAAAGTTTGGAAGGTAGGAGACGAGGTACTGGCAGAAGTAAAGCTGTGAGGACCGGGCGCGAGTCGTGCTTCGGTAGCTCAGTTGGTAGAGCACTTGCCCGCGAAAGGCAAAGGTCCCGAGTTCGAGTCTCGGTCGGGCGCACAGTTTTAATCTGCCAGGAAGTTTCATATCAGCGCACACTCCGCTGCAGATTGAAAATCTCATTCTGGATATTATTGTTATTTTGTATAGAACGTGAAAGTCGTTAAGCTTTGATTATTTACGTAAGTTAAAATGTAAAATAATGTAGAATAAGCTGTAGTCAATCAAATGGACGGCTTCAGGGAAGGGAACTGCGCTAGTCAGTTGAGCGACGACGTTAGTACACTGGAAACGCGGCCGGGGAGTGGCAGATGGACAGTGCTGGTGGAGACGCGAAAGAGGATGGTCGGTCTTTAGGTAGCTAGGAAGTGAAACGACTTAGAAAATTTCGCGTTGTGTGGTATAGCGGGACTTAAGTCTCTGAGCGGTTAGCATAGATAACGAGGTGGAGCATTGGACTTTTATTTCGCGATGAGATTGTGAATGATCGAACTGTGTCAAATGGATATGCGCTCGAGTGTAACAGTAACTCTCAATTCGTCCACTTTCGCTATTAGTTTGCTTTCTGAATAAACATTATTCTAACCAAATCGCAACTGTGTGGCCTACATCATTTATGGGTCGTCAATTTAATTCCCGTTATTACTATTACTGTTATTATATGTCATATTAACTTCGTATGTTTTATACAATTTCGCAAACTTTCCATCAGCCAGACAATTTAACCAAAGGGTCACAAGCGTCTTATTTAGGGTGTGTAATGCGACACGTGCGGTTCAACCCCTAGAAGAGTTTGAGCCAAGACATTTCGACGAAGTGCAACCGCATGTGAGCCCGAACATCTTTGGGATGTTAGCTCGTAATATGTTCCAAACCCTACTGAAAATCGACGTTAGTGGTATGGGCCTGTAATTCAACGGATTACTCCAACTTCCCTTTTAGGGTATTGATGTGACTTGAGCAATTTTCCAGTCTTTAGGTACGGATCTTTCTGTGAGCGAGACGTTGTATATACTTGCTAAATATGGAGCTGCCGTATCAGCATACTCTGTGTCGAACCTGACTGGTATACAATCTGGACTGGAGGCCTTGCCTTTATTAAGTGACTTAAGCCGCATTGCGACACTGAGGATATCTCCTATGTTTCTCATCTTGGCAGTTGTTCTTGATTTGAATTCAGGAATATTTACTTCGGCTTCTTTGGTGAAGGAGTTCCGGGAAACCCTGCTTTAGTGGCACTATCATCAGTGACTTCAGCGTTGTTATCGCGCAGTGAAGGTGGTAATTGCGTTTTGCCACTGGTGTGCTTTATGTATGACCAGAATATCTTTCGGTTTTCTACCATATTTCGAGACAGAGTTTCGTTGTGGAAATTATTAAAAACATCTCGAATTGAAGTACGCGCTATATTTCGAATCTCTGCAAAACTTTGCCAGTCTTGGGGATTTTGCGTCCTTTTAAATCTGGCATGCTTTTTTCGCTGCTTCTGCAACGACGATCTGGCCCGTTTTGTGTAACATGCGGGATCAGTATCATTACTTAATAATTTATGTGGTATATATCTTTGAATTTCTGTCGATACTATCTCTTAGAAGTCGTTCCACAACTTGTCTACGCTTACATGATCAGATCGGAAAGAGTGAAGACTGTCTCTTAAAACGGAGTTGAGAGCATTTTTATCAGCTTTTTTTAAAAATAGATATACTTTGCGTTTCTTTTTGATGGTTGTAGGTGTGGCGGGATTCAGCCTAGCAGCAACTGCCTTGTGGTCGCTAATCCCTGTATTCGTCACGATACTCATTACTTTATAAGCTACTTATGTTAACCGCTAGTTCGCTGGTCTACAGTGGGAGCTATTTCTACACTACTGGCCATAAAAATTGCTACACCAAGAAGAAATGCAGATGATAAACGGGTATTCATTGGACAAATATATTGTCCTAGAACTGAGTTGTGATTACATTTTCACGCAATTTGGGTGCGCAGATCCTGAGAAATCAGTGCCCAGAACAACCACCTCCGGCCGTAATAACGGGCTTGATACGCCTGGGCATTGAGTCAAACAGAGCTTGGATAGCGTGTACAGGTATAGCTCCCCATGCAGCTTCAACACGATACCACAGTTCATCAAGAGTAGTGACTGGCGTATTCTGACGAGCCAGTTGCTCGGCCACCATTGACCAGACGTTTTCAATTGGTGAGAGATCTGGAGAATGTGCTGGCCAGGGCAGCAGTCGAACATTTTCTGTATCCAGAAAGGCCCGTACGGGACCTGCAACAAGCGGGCGTGCATTATCCTGCTGAAATGTAGGGTTTCGCAGGGATCGAATGAAGGGTAGAGCCACGGGTCGTAACACATTTGAAATCTAACGTCCACTGTTCAAACTGCCGTCAATGTGAACAAGAGGTGACCGAGACGTGTAACCAATGGCACCCCATACCATCACGCCGGGTGATACGCCACTATGGCGATGACGAATACACGCTTCCAATCTGCGTTCACCGCGATGTCGCCAAACAGGGATGCGACCATCATGATGCAGTAAACAGAACCTGGATTCATCCAAAAAAATGACGTTTTGCCATTCGTGCACCCAGGTTCGTAGTTGAGTACACCATCGCAGGTGCTCCTGTCTGTGATGCAGCGTCAAGGGTAACAGCAGCCATGGTCTCTGAGCTGATAGTCCATGCTGCTGCAAACGTCGTCGAACTATTCGTGCAGATGGTTGTTGTCTTGCAAACGCCCCCATCTGTTGACTCAGGGATCGAGACGTGGCTGCACGATCCGTTACAGCCATGCGGATAAGATGCCTGTCATCTCGACTGCTAGTGATACGAGGCCGCTGGGATCCGGCACGGCGTTCCTTATTACCCTCCTGAACCCACCGATTCCATATTCTGCTAATAGTCATTGGATATCGGCCAAAGCGAGCCGCAATGTCGCGATACGATAAACCGCATTCGCGGTAGCTACAATCCGACGTTTATCAAAGTCGAAAACGTAATGGTACGCATTTCTCCTCCTTACATGAGGCATCACAACAACGTTTCACCAGGCAACGCCGGTCAACAGCTGTTTGTGTATGAGAAATCGGTTATAAACTTTCCTCATTTCAGCACATTGTAGGTGTCGCCACCGGCGCCATCCTTGTGTGAATGTTCTGAAAAGCTAATTATTTCATATCACAGCATCTTCTTCCTGTAGGTCAAATTTCGCGTCTGTAGCGTGTGATCTTCGTGGTGTAGCAATTTTAATGGCCAGTGGTGTATTTGTAGGCTTAAGCTACACCTCGTAACCTTATCGATGATAATCGACTGAATCGAACCATATTAAGTACCGAATTGCATCCACACTTGGCAAATATCTGCGGTTAAGCTACCATCAAAAGACAATTTTTTTTACAATAAAATTTACTGGTCGCCACCAGCCCAAGCGCTTCCTAATATACAAGAATGACTGAACTGGAATTAATTCAAATTTGGAATTCAATCGAAACAAATGAAGTAGCAGGACACAGTATTAGCCTTTACGGCATATTTATTCGTTAATAAAGATTTTTGAAATAGCGTGCACGTCCTATGGGTACACTTAGCTGGTGCCTGAACATGAACTACATTAATCTATTTTCGGTAAGTGAAATTATATTGTACAATTTAACTGTTGTGATTAATGGAAAAGGTGAGAAAGGGGAAAGTGGAAACATCCTCTCAATCTTTTAATCTAGATTCACACGACAGAGAAAGATCACAGGAATAACCGACCATCTTTACAAACATGCACTAATTTGCAAAGAGGTTTATTTCCGTTGCAAGATTTGGTCAGCGTAAGTACATGAGATGAGAAGCAGTGCACCCACGTGCAAAGAACGCAGTTCACCACGTGATGAACTGGGTCACACATTTATGGTTTCAAAGCAGAATTTAAGTGGACAGCACAAATACAAGAAGCGTTTCTTTTCTTGGGGAACGACTATAAAATGAATTTGTCACTACAACGGAAAACTACATCACCATGACACAAACCTTCCGATGATTGAAGGTACACGTTGTAATGTTGTTGCATTAATTTTCTATGGAAGCGGTGCTGATGTTCAAGATAATAAAAGCGGGTTAAAAGCTGTGAGCTATCTGAGGAAGTTTGAGCAACTGTTTCACCAGGTATCCAGTCTAGCTTACCAAATTCCCAACCAGACTAACATTGAAACTTCCTGGCAGATTAAAACTGTGTGCCCGACCGAGACTCGAACTCGGGACCTTTGCCTTTCGCGGGCAAGTGCTCTACCAACTGAGCTACCGAAGCACGACTCACGTCCGGTACCCACAGCTTTACTTCTGCCAGTATCTCGTCTCCTACCTTCCAAACTTTACAGAAGCTCTTCTGCGAACCATGCAGAACTAGCACTCCTGAAAGAAAGGAACCGCACATTCGCATTTAAGATTGATGATGTTAGAGTTACTGATCAACACGTGGTTCCACTTCACTCACAAAGTAGTGACAAAGCAACTACTGGAAGATACTCTGAACTGTACACTCGAATCACACTGCGTTGCAATTTAAGATAACATTACCTATTTTAGAGCTAAATCTGAAATAAAGGTGATTAAATTTTCAGTTAGGCTGAACGTAAGAAATCCATTGTCCTACGGACTTAGCAGACACGCGTTTAGCCAGAGATCTTACCACTTCAGACGCTCGCTGCGGACAGACTGACCTGGGCTCCTACAAAGGGTGCTTCCGTATACAAAACGGAAGTGACCAGAGAGGCAGCTTCCTGTACCAACATGACAAGGGACGGACAGGACCATACTAAGGATAGAAACCTCTTTGCTTTTAGAAAGCGTAGCTACCTGTTCCGACGTTGGTCCTACTGTTCTCTAGCAGACAGGTTTGTCTGCTACCATCCAGAATGCAACTAGAAATACATTTGCTCATTCATCCTCTCACACAGAAGGGAAGGGAGATGACAGTATCTTATCATATATAGTATATAAAAGAAAGCGGATGTAGGTTCCGTATGAGACTGTGTGACATGAATTACATATAAACTGTGTTTTAAAGTGTAGTAGTGTGACAGATCGTTCTTGTTTATGTGTAAAAGTAACACGTTCCACTGCTCAGTCTCCTCCCAGATAGTCAGAAACACCACAGTAAATTTAGGAGAGAAATTTATGCTGTAAATGACAACAGATTTAAGAAATTAACATGAAAGGAATCCAACAGAGACCTTTCAACGTGGTCCGTTAAGAATTAAACCATTACAAAAGTTCACCTTAATTCACGAAAATCCGATGTTTCACGAATTTATCCCGCACAAAACAGATTAAATTGGCACTGGAAAAAACCTATCGGTATGCAGTAGCAAGCGGAAACGCATATGGGTTACCACCCCCATAGTACAATACGAACACAAGCATATACTATCACCAAGAAACCACAAAAAAAATAGAAAAAAATAAAACCATTCACGCAAAACACACGATTAGTCTCACATTGGCACGAGATATAAGTTCACTAGCTGTTCCTAATCATGTTCAATAGTGGATGCTCCACACGACGATGTCCCAAAGGAATAAAGCCAATTTCCTCCAAAACTATTTTTAATCACGATCATGACCTATTATTAACCAATTGTACTACAGTCCGAGCAGAAATTCGTAAGGTTTCAGTTAGGCTGAACGACTTAAATATTCCAACGAATTTAACATAGGAAAATCGCGATTAACACTACCTCCTACTTTGTCATTAGCACTAGAAACCTTACTTAGGAGCTGCGAACCGTACTCACCAACAGCCTGGAGAAGAGTGCCTTCTCTGCCCAAAGCTCCTAGCAACCCCTGGCTGAGACTGAAGCGACCAGAGGAATCGTTTCCGCCACCAACCTGACAAACACGCAAATCTCGGGACAAAATGGATGAACCTCGGATGAACCTCTTTTCTCAGGTAAGCAATTCTAAGTTGGTGAGCCTGTGAACCCTGCCAGACGACAGTCACTCATCTTCTGCTCCCAGCAGACGACAACCAACTAGCTTCCACCACAAAATAAGCCCGAAAAGATACGTAAAACACCCATTCACTCACATTCAACCACACATAAGGTAACATAACGGAGGGGCATGATAAATATGGCTCATGATTTCACGTAGAACATAAAATTAGAATACAATACATTGAAATACTAGTGCAAGGCACCATTTGCTTGCATTTTACGTCGGATATATAGCGAATTACTTTCAGTTCCACTGCTCAGACTTTCTGGGAGAGTTAATAAGCAAAATCGCAATTATGCAGTGGATCAAATGAGACGTAACTGAATCATATGAGGCAAACACGTATGAAAAGACTCGACAGAGACGTTTCAACTTGTCAAGGATTATTTTGCTAAGAAGTCAAGTATGCGTTCGCAACCATTTACGCTTCGAGTGGGCTCATGAACTAATTGTTCAAAATAATTTTCTGTGAAAGCGTTTAGTACAATAGGATGAGGTTTTTGCCCGCCGCCGGCTTTAAACGTGTAATTTTTCAGCATATCGAGGGTGGATTGAAGTCACCACCGACTATAATTGTTTGAGTAAGGTATCTATTTGAGATGAGACTCAAGTTTTCTTCGAACTGTTCAGCAACTATATCTTCTGAGTCGGAGGATCGGTGAAACGATCCGATTAATAGTTTAGTACGATCGTCAAGTATAACCTCTACCCATACTATTTCGCAGAAACTATCTACTTCAATTTCACTACAAGGCAAACTACTTCTGATAGCAATAAATACTCCACCACCAACCGTATTTAATCTACCCTTTCTGAACATTATTAGATCGTTATGTTTATGTGGTTTCCTGAGACCGTCTAACCAAAAAAACTGCCCAGTCTCTTCCACACAGCCCCCACTACTCCTGTAACCGTTTCCTGTATGTAGTGGACTCCTGAGCTATTAGCGGAACTCGGAAACCCACCACCCGATGGCGCAAGTCAAGAAATCTGCAGCCTACACGGTCACAGAACTGCCTGAGCCTCTGATTCAGACCCTCCACTCGGCTCTGCACCAAAGGACCACAGTCGGTTCCATCGACGATGGTGCAGATGGTGAGCTCCGCCTTAATCTCGCAAGCAAGAGTAGCAGTGAAACTTCCTGGCACATTAAAACTGTTTGCCGGACCAAGACTCGAACTCGGGACCTTTGCCTTTTGCGGGCAAGGGCTCTACAAACTGAGCTACCCAAGCACGACTCACGCCCCTTCCTCACAGCTTTAATTCCGCCAGTACCTCGTCTCCTACCTTCCAAAGGGGCGTGAGTCGTGCTTGGAGGGCGGGGCGTGAGTCCTGCTTGGGTAGCTCAGATGGTAGAGCACTTGCCCGCGAAAGGCAAAGGTCCTGAGTTCGAGTCTCGGTCCGGCACTCAGTTTTAATCGGCCAGGAAGTTTCATATCAGTGCACACTCCGCTGTAGAGTGAAAATTTCATTCTAGAAGAGTGGCAGTCTTTGCCATTTCCGCTGGCTGCCCGAAACCAGATAGAATCTCCCCCGATACAAAACGACACATGTCATGGTACCGACATGAGCCACCACCTGCAGTTGGCTGCACCCTGTACTCTTCATGGCATCCGGAAGCACCCTTTCCACATGCGGAATGACTCCGCCCGGTATTCTACACCTGCAGTTTCGTATTCAACACATTGACTCTGCGTTAGTGTCTGGGTAACAGACTGAAAATAAAGTGGATCGCTCGCCCCCATGCTCTGCGATGACAATATGCCAAGGGCTGAACACGGCGGCACCGACCGCGGGACAGAGCTCGTTCTGGCTTTGTACTGGCTGTCCACCGCCGCAGACAACGGCCATTGTCCCCGGTACGTACGTGCCGCCTCGCACATTCCGCCTCCGCTGCCATCCGCCCCCACTTGTGAAGCAATAGCCCACTTCCAACGAATTCTCTCCCTCGCTGGATTAAGACCATTGTCAGAGCTCTGTGTTACATCTTTTGTAGCGCGTATTCGTGCGCGCTACCTTATTCACCTGTCAGCTTCAAACATTCGTAGTCATCTATTTGTGTGCTGGTGCAGTACATGTCTGAGTAGAAACTACAAGGTATGACTTGACGGGCCGCCCCGACTTTGACTGAAGCCCACGAATAGGAGTCCTAGGCGGCAGTATCCGTTTGTGATGCATCGTGGCCAGCACACAAAGGCACTCCGCTTCCTCTCATGTTGCTGGGACGACTGGACTTCACAAATTTCCCCCGTACTACACACGCATTGTCTTATAATAGTGAAACGGGCGCATTCAGACAACTTCATTCTGAATTATGGTGAGATTGCCCTGGCTTCCATATCTTTGCTGCATTAATGTGGCCTATGCATATGACGTTTTATATCATGGTGAATTAAGTTTCTGTCCTAGAAATATTTTGTAGTCTTTGTTCATGCTTTGTGGTATGGTGTAAAGTCAGTGGCGCCATGCCAGTCGGGAACGACAGAGAAGAGACGGCAGTGAGAAGAGGTCAGCCAGTCGCTTGCTGACCAAACTCCCTCCAGGACGACAACGAGACAGCAGCGGCACCTATGTGAGCACGACATGAGCACTGCACCCGACTGGTGGGAGCCCACTTCGACACCAGCTTCAACGTTAGCGGCACATCTATCAAAGTTAAGTATTTGTACTTGTGTTCTTGTAATACAGCTCATTAATACGAGTTGTTTGGTGTTTGTCTAGCGAACCAAATATGCAAGATTCCTAGCCACAACACTCGGAACTTCTTCAAGGGGCGGGGGGGGGGGGGGGAGGGGAGGATAGTGAATTCGTAAATACTCAACTGCACTCAGACCTACTATAACGATCAGTAGCCATGTACAGGATAATATAGTTAGTGTGTGAGTACAGTTCATAGACTATGTACTATTATATTCCCACCAGTTCCAACATTTGGGTATCGATATTCACTCCTGATTTAATCGTCCAAAGTTTCAAGCGACTTATCTGAATGCTCTGCCACTTATAAGAATGTCTCAGGAATTAATAATAATGTGCTGTGGTTTTATTTTGTCTGTTGGAACTGGTGAGAATATAATAGCACATAGGCCATGAACTGTATTCACACATTAACTATATTATCCTGTACATGACTACTGATCGTTATAGTACGTCTGAGTACAATTGAGTATTTGCCAATTCACTATCCTCCTCCCTGCTTTTTGTTTAATGAATCTTCCACTTGTTCAGTCAAGGGCAACAACCGCGAAATTTGTCCCGTTCATTTTACTTTTACTTAAAGCACAGGATGAAGTAGCCTACTATATATTACTCCTATATAATACGTAGCTTACATGAGTGAAATACAAAAACACATAAAACCAAAACATTGCATCACAACAAGGGTTCAGTTCAAAAAGTGGTTCAAATGGCTCTGAGCACTATGGGACTTAACATCTGTTGTCATCAGTCCCCTAGAACTTAGAACTACTTAAACCTAACTAACCTAAGGACATCACACACATCCATGCCCTAGGCAGGATTCGAACCTGCGACCGTAGCAGTCGCGCGGTTCCGGACTGAGCGCCTTAACCGCGAGACCACCGCGGCCGGCGGTTTCAGTTCCTAGTGCTGTGAAATGTGGGGAAAAAACCGCCAGTTACCATTTGTAATAAGAGGAACAACACCAAAAACGCAACAGGAGCGTAATATGTAGAAAATCGTCCACGCAACCCGCCACTGGAGATGCCTTCCAGAAAATAAAGGCGAAACGCGTATGGCACGAAAATTGTATTTCATTCAGTTGTAATCAGACGGTCCATAAAGTAAAAATCATCAGTATACCGTAATAAGCTAAAATTTCTTTCGCGTCGTTCTGCGGGAAGGGAAGTCATATTTTTTCAACTTATAAAAATTGATATTGTTATTTAATGGGATCTTTTCCTTTCTATGTCGCTGTAGTAAAAATACAACTCTGTCTTTTAAATAAAACTTTCTTTATAGGGCACATTCTGAGAACTGACATTCTGAGTGTATTATATAATGCTATTTGAGTTCGAAACTTCCTGGCAGATTAAAACTGTGTGCCCGATCGAGACTCAAACTCGGGACCTTTGCCTTTCGCGGGCAAATGCTCTACCAACTGAGCTACCGAAGCACGACTCACGCCCGCTCTTCACAGCTTTACTTCTGCCAGTATCTCGTCTCCTGCCTTCCAAACTTTACAGAAGCTCTCTTGCGAACCTTGCAGAACTAGCACTCCTGAAAGAAAGGATATTGCGGAGACATGGCTTAGCCAGAGCCTGGGGGATGTTTCCAAACTTTACAGAGAGCTACTGTAAAGTTTGGAAGGTAGGAGACGAGATACTGGCAGAAGTAAAGCTGTGAGGACCGGGCGTCCGTCGTGCTTCGGTGGCTCAGATGGTAGAGCTCTTGCCCGCGAAAGGCAAAGGTCCCGAGTTCGAGTCCCGGTCGGGCATACAGTTTTAATCTGCCAGGAAGTTTCATATCAGCGCAGACTCCGCTGCGGAGTGAAAATCTCGTTCTATTTGAGTTCGATCCAAGCCAAAGCTACTGAATAGCATCTGTTCTGTGTGGCTGCGTTTATGTCGCCTCGTAATGTGTAAACAATTTTGGAACTGTCGCTTATATAAACATCGCACTTTGAAAGCTACTAACAAATAAAACAGGCTTTTACTTGCAGATACTGAAATTACGGTCGGTCGAGAATGGCGACCGATCGTCTACACTTTCACACAAAGCTTCAACTACCACTATTACTAAGGCCAAAATTACTGGTTAAGAGTGACTCCACTTTGAAACGTAACTCGGGGTGATCAAATTACTTGAATCAAAGAACGGTGATAGTACTTAAATACAGCAGCTCGCACATACAAAACAATAAATTTACATCAGTGACGAATCATCATTTTGTAACCATTACGTGATAAACAAACTCGACACGATAATGAACAGTACATAAGAGTTTCTTCGTATTTGCTGTATAAGAGCTAGTGCAATTCTTGAAATGAGTGATTCATTTTGAGGTACCAATTTTAATTGTAATTTTATTGAAAAACCGTTTATAATAATACCGAGGATTGTTCTGAATTGTATATACAAGGGGCAGCCATGTTGGCACTAAAGGTCAGTACTTTATGGTCATTCGATGGAGTAAGGTGTACGTCAGTGTCTTAGGAGATTTTGTGCAAGAAGCATGTAATTGCTTACGTGAGTCCTTTCGTGCAATAACCATGCCAGACTTGACAAATTGTATGGAATATATAAGAAGAGTGATCTATCATTACATCAGTGTATATAAAATAGTTAAAAACTAGGTGATATAATAAAAAGTACTGAAACATAATGCTCGATTTAGTCATTCTTGGCATAAAACACCAAGTTACAGTGGACATACAGTAACTCAGTGACTGTTGCAGCAGCGGATCAACAAAAAAGAACGAATGAGTACGCCACACAGTATTATACGCATTTTAATATTTAATTTTGCAGTATTTGGTTTGAAAATTCTTTTTGAGATGTATTGAAGTTGCATTATTAGCAGATAGTAGTCGAAGTGAAAGTACTCGGTGGGAGGGAAATTTCACGTTATCTCAGACATTTTGTCGCTATTTCAGACACTTCACTCTTTTATGTAACATACGTAATCGCAAACAATTGCTTAAAACACTTTACAGGCTACAATTAGTAAAAGGAGTGCCACACTGCCTTTAGCACTAATGACAAACATATTAGGCAAGATTTTCAGCTATACAAATGCAGGAACCACTCAAAATGCAACATGTTGTGTAGGAAAACGTTTGGCACCCACAACAGCTTCCAGTCATCCTGGAATGGGTCCATACAGATCCTGTATCGTTTTCAAGGGAATCTTACACCATTCTTCCTGGAGAATAGTGGCCAGTTCAGGTAAAGACGATGCAGGTGGAAAGCAATCACGTACGCTTCTCTCCAAAGTAGACGACGAAAGCTCAATAATGTTGACTCTAGTATCTGTGGTGGTCAGGAGAGACTCGAAAATCCATCCTCGTGCTCACAAGAACGATCCTGCACGATTCTAGCTGTGTGTACAAGATCTCTGTCGTCGTGGAGTACCGCATCGCCGTTGGGGAACAGGCATTCTACTATGGGATGTACCTGATCAGCCAAACTGATCACATAATCGTCGGAGGTAATGTGCCCTTGCAAAGTAATCATGGTGCCCAAGGAATACCATGATAAGGCTGCCAAAATCAACGCTGAACGGCTGCCATGTTTTACAATTTGGACTTAAAGTCGGCCGGAAGTTGGAAACAGTCTGAAACAAGACTCTTCAGACCATATGAGTTTGTTCTACTGCTCCGTAGTACACGTTTTATGGCGTCAGCATCACGTTCTCCATTTACCTGTACCAGCATCACTGACTGAGTGGTTTTGGAATTGCTTCTCGCCCTGCAATTCCTTGCTTGTGGAGCTCCCTTCTCATTATTTTGGTGCTGACAAGGTTCGCCAGTGTGATATTCAGTTCCGCAGTGACTTTGGCATCTGTCGTCCCCCTATTGTTCGTCACAGTCCTCTTCAACGACCGTCTATCACGATAACTGAACTCACAGTTTCGTCCGCATTGTAATTTAGCGAATGATGTTTTTCCTCTTTCCTTGTTCAAATGTTCAAATGTGTGTGAATTCCTAAGGGACCAAATTGTTGTGGTGATCGGTCCCTAGGCATACACACTACTTGAGCTAAATTAAACTAACTTATGCTAAGAACAACACACACACACCCATGCCCGAGACAGGACTCGAACCTCCGGCGGGAGGGGCCGCGCAATCCGTAACATGGCGCCTCAAACCGCGCGACCACCTCAGCGCGGCCTTCTTTCCTTGTATATGGTTTAAATATGCGACTCGGTGCCTCTTGACACAGCAAACATTGCGTCTGCCTTGAGCATACGGGAGCACCCATCATACGAGAGCCAACAATTTGTTCGTCTGCAGGCCTCAAGTGGCCCATCGGGACCATCCGACCGCCGTGTCATCCTCAGATGAGGATGCGGATAGGAGGGGCGTGTGGTCAGCACACCGCTCTCCCGGTCGGTATGATGGTTTTCTGTGACGGGAGCCGCTACAACTCGGTGGAATAGCTCCTCAATTGGCATCACGAGTCTGAGTGCACCCCGAAAAATGGCAACAGCGCATGGCGCCCGAGATGGTCACCCATCCAATGGCCGGCCACGTCCCACAGTGCTTAACTTCGTTGGTCTGACGGGAACCGGTGTATCCACTGCGCCAAGGCCGTTGCCTGAATTCAGTTAGCTCCGTTATAATGCATCTACAACTTCACAGAACGCTATTCTGACCACGACTGACACTTTCAATGTATTTAGGACATTGCATAGGTGCCGTTTGTGGTCAAATACAAGAGGGCACCGGCAGGCTTGACCAACATCTACATTTATTTTCAAGCATTCATATTTATGACCAATCGCTGTAGCAGCTGGCTTCAGTTAATTAAACAAGTATATTTGTACTATTCTCTAATTTTTCTGCAGCCACTGGCTGTCTAGCGTCAGTCTCTCCCCTATCATTTTTATGTTAACTGTTTCCAGACCATTCACGCAGCTGTAACTCGTCCGCTCTTTCCTATCTTACCTCGCATGGCAATGAGCGAAAAGTCAGCACTGTACGATTTTCACAACACACATGTTCTGAAGTACACAGTACATTAATTGAGCCGTCCCTTGTATGCTGCATACATTAATCTTGCAAGTTCCAATACAAAGTCTTGACATACTGAGCACTTTTAACACACAAACGTCTGTCTGCCTCGAGAGCTCGAGACTCACCACCCCAAAAGGGGCGCTCCCCCAGGGAACCTCAACAGACTAGCGAACCTGACGTGTTTCAGTGTCTGCAGTTTGTGCTTAATAAACTATCACTGCACATATATCTTAGAGTTTAAAAGGTTTAGGAACAGCCAGATTTCGAACATGCCCTTGGCCTCTTCAACATGCAAACATCTCGGAATATGATCGTAGGGAACTTTACCTTTAGACAGTATGTACAAGCCCGACTAGGTGTGAAAAGAAATATCACACTGTTCTGTTTAGTACGTGGTCTTCTCTTTGTTTCTTATTTTTTCTTTTACACTTCAACATTTTTACCTCATCCTGAAAATGCCCAAGACCCTAAAGAAGAAACGCTGTGTTCCAGAACAAACGTAAACTCATATAACTCTTTCAGCTTGTATCTGACCAAATGCTGGCACATCGCCATTTTTTTTTTGCTATCCACATATCTCTAATATTTTTATACAGTGTTGGAGCGAAAGGCACGTTGCGAACCAATAAATGTAATTAATAGTCTGCCATTTAAAGATGAACGCTACAGCCCAAAACTAATAATGACATTAAAATGAAGATTTGCAGACGCACTTGTACCTGGTTTCTTTATTCATCAACAACTCTTAAAGGGCACAGCTTTCAACAAGACACAGTAAGGCTAAAATAACTTTCGGTTTTACTTACTGCCAGTTGCAGTGCAGCAATAAAGTCATCGTAGTATCCACACCACCTACCTGAAACAAAGAAATAACAGAGCTTTTACAAACGAAATAGTGAGAAATCATTACAAAATACCCCTATGTTTCATTGAAGTTTGACAAATATGCGTGATAAATTACTGCTAAACACAAAATAGGGTTATTTTCTGTCTGTTACTTTTTCTCTGTTTCAAAATGACCGGTTTCGAGCAAAGTCGACCATCTTCATATCACATCTTGTAGTTGCAGAGCAGTCTGTCCTAATGGAGCTATCAGTTCACTATCATATATTCATATGACTGTGAACGGGTATTTCTATTAGGACAGACTACTCCCTAACTTCGAGATGTTATGTGAAGACGGGTGACAGTCCGCAACCGGGCAGTTTGAAATTTAAAAAATAGTGATCGACAGAGGGAAAATAAGCCTATTTTTATAATTAAGGTTCGCTGATAATCTCCTGTGACAAATATCAATATTTGACATTTAAACATTACAAAGTAAAAGTATTACTATGGAAATATGAGATTATATGGGATTCCTTTTTGTTCTGATTCCAATGTTTGCGTAAAAGTACCTTATGTCCTTCGCTGTAGGCCAAATTTATCTTCACTGTGGAAATTTCGTACTTATTCACTGAATAATAATAATAAGTTGTTCTGAACGCCACTTTACGTGTTTTGATTCTTATGAGGTTACCTCGGGTTGTTGGAATTTATTCAGTGCTGTTACGGCGTGGCCAGGGTGGTTGCATAAAAACTTTTTTGTATTGCAACATTCTAACATTCTGCATGGTGTCTGTTGTTCTATATCGTGTCTCCCTACCACTTTCGCGCAACGACGCTCTGAGCGTGTTTCTTAGGGATTTGACTAGTTTG
The DNA here is from genome assembly GCF_021461385.2 of Schistocerca piceifrons. Taxonomy (NCBI): domain Eukaryota; kingdom Metazoa; phylum Arthropoda; class Insecta; order Orthoptera; family Acrididae; genus Schistocerca; species Schistocerca piceifrons. The sequence continues at coordinate 924,634,739 of NC_060140.1, forward strand.
AACCTGGGACCTGTTGCTAGTAAGGAGACGTCAGGCCACACATAACATGTAGAGTTCAGAAGAGTTCAGTGAGACTAGCGACGATATAACCAAATACTTAATGATTTCAGCGTCAGCTCCACTGCGCTCCCTGTAAAAGAATCTTAATACTAGTGGAAGGGGTTCAAGGCTTTCCTATTTTTAGTTAGTAGGTAAAATAAAGTCGAAAAAGCAGTTAAGTTTAACATTGGAAATTTTATTCTACTCACAAAACATTGTTTATAAATTGCACTATTGATAAAAGGAAATGTTTTAATACAGGATGGTAAAAACTAACTGCGTTCAACAAAAATGTGAATGATTATTCCCTGAATGGGTTTCCAAGTTCTACAATGGATCGAAGGATGACCTATGCCATATCACATCCATAATCTAGGTTTAAATTAAGTTTCACAAAAGAGAAAATTATCAAAATGGTCTACAGTGACCCTCAATTATCTTTAATTACTTATCTAACTTGTCGTAAATTACAGTGGCTGATGTGGCTTCTCAATAACTATATAACAGAAAGATCATCACGTTTCAGATTTTTAATTCAAGTGGCAAATGTGAACACCATGAGCTTTAATTGACGATCGACACTAGTATTACGCAAAAAGGGGGTGTAAGAGATGAGACTTCTGCAGTTCTGAGTGAAGCTTTATGAGCTGTTATTGCATTGGGTGTGTTCATTACCTTGTCGGTGTTCGTCAGGGGACGGCGGACAGCACAGGTCCGCTCACCTCGCCATCTCGTATGCAACTCTCTCCTAACTTCTCCCTACTACAATTTACCGAAGTTGGTTTAAAAAAACTATCTGGCTGTGTTTTCATCTGACCAATCAGGGTCTCAATGTTAACCTTAAGCTCTGCCTACAAAAATTCTGCCTATCCAATGAGAAACGTTATACTTTTCGTAGTGGGTCAATGATTTTAAAGTCTGCAACGTAACAGAGACGCGAAAAAGTCTCACGCTAAAACTTGCAGCTGGTGTGGTCCTTTTAATGTTATCGTAAGATCTATACTGTTCTTCTGGAGGGCTCTATCTTTTAACATGGGCTGGGAGGTGGTCCTGACGTAACAGAGACGCGAAAAAGTCTCACGCTAAAACTTGCGGCTGGGGTGGTCCTAGCGGTTAGCTGGCGACGTGGGTGTCCGTCCCTTATCGTAAGGCCTTCCAGCTTAACACGGTTCTGCTCTCGGCTTCTGTTCTCGTTTCTCCCCTCAGAACTGCGTCTGTCTCACGGTGGGAAGGTATGACATGCATTTAGGCATTCTTGTGTTATTCTGTGGTATCCCATTTGCTCACTCATTACTCGTATTACTTTGGTTAATTTAATGTCACGATTTATTCGGAGCTATGTGACATACTACTGGATTTGCTTATCATGTCAGGGTTTTTATGGAAGGTGTTGGATTTGCCTGACACCTTACAACATAGTGACACGTATGGAGGAAACTGATAAAAAAGCATGACGCCCATATTTAACTGTCTTTTTTTTAAATTTGTTACTGACTCTCTCATGAAAGGGCCCACAGTATTTAATTACGCCAATGTTTAATTACCACTGGCTCACAGCTAAACAGATTAAATATTTAAAAATAGCATTCAAATTTTCCACTAGCTACACCAAGCGTACATACTCTAGTTGTCTTGGCTACGGGAATAGAAGCCTCTGATGGAATAATAAATACAGCGTTAACTATTTTTTTCTACTTTAGTAAAAGGGTCTCGACAGTATCACTGGTATTTATAGTTTGAAATTCTATCATTTTTTACTGCATAAAAACATTAATTACCCTTCTCACTCAATTTCGTAGCAATCGCAGTCTCCCTTGCATATGTAACGACAAGGCTAGTCAGCATTAAGCACGAAAAATGAATACCTCAGGGCCATTTGTAGGTGACCAATCTTTATGATGCAATATTTCGAAATCCTTATTGTTCATATATTTTGCGCATTAGAAAAACAAACACAATCAACAAGACAAATCATCTAGCGAATACATACAAACAATATATATATATATATATATATATATATATAATTTATATATATATATATATATATATATATATATATATATATAAAAATTGTGTGTGTGTGTGTTCGTGTTTGTGTGAAGTGGTACTTGCATTGGTATGACTATTTTTCATTTATTTGTTATAATTTTATGTGTGTGATCAGAGAGAGAGAGAGAGAGAGAGAGAGAGAGAGAGAGACGGTATGTATTTGTTGTTAATGTCGCTGCATGTGAAAATGGAATGAGTTTTTTTATCTTATAATTTCTTTTATTCAGTGCAGTAGAGAATCTGTGCGGATGTGTGTTTGCTGACTTATCACATATTTGTTTTCAGCAGTAACTTTCTGGGTGTGAAAGCCTTGCATCTGCAAAAGATATTTTTCACAGTTGTTTATTCTGATTACTTTCATGTCTTGTTCCATGTTTGTAGGGTGGTGGTTATGGCGTTTTAAGTCCTTTTCAAATGAGGATTGGTATGTTTCTTACTTCCAACACCTCATGTATTCTTTGTACCGTGTTTTAAAATTCCTTCATGCAATGCCTATGTACATCCTATAACAACTTTGAAATTCAAGTTTGTATGTACCTGATACCTGGAATTTCTCTCTTTTGCTTGTTGGTTGACATAAATTTGATTGGAGGGTTTGCACAGTTTTATATGCTATTTGGAAGCCCTGTTTATTTAATATGTTAGCCACTTTGTGTGTTAATTTATGTGTGTGTGTCATAATGTACCATCGGCTATCGCACAAAAATGTGTTTCATTCAGTTGTGATTACAGAGTCCAAAAGTAAAAATTTTCAATGTGCCGTTATATTAAACGCAACTCCGGACAACAGGTCTACAGCAGTTGAAAATGTTACACACAGTATTCTTTGTTTTTAAGTAACAATACTCCTATTTCTCTTTATATAATTTTTCTACTTTTCCTCATGCAGATTCTTCAAGTATTACATTTCCTGTTTGGCGTAACAAATAAGAATTGTAAATTTACTTGCTGTATTCGGGAGGCTTTGAAGATCCGTTACATCCCGCTGTCATTTCAGAAATTATTAAGTTTTTCCTGAGTTTTTCACACAACTCACTTTTTCTTAACTAAATCGGTAGCCGACGTAAGACTATTTACTTGACGCATTCTTCCGTCGGCGGAATCTTTTACCGGACAGGGTGCCATCAGTAGGAATGTTTTCTTTGCATGCATTTTCAGGAAGTGTAAGGTAAGTTTATGTTGTTGAGAAATTCACGAATTCCTGCCGATTCTGAATATGTCGGATGATTACAGTGATTCATGTTGATTATCAATATGTATTAAACCATAAAGAGAGAGGTTTTACATTCTCGTTGGACATACCCTTTCTATAAGGGAGGGTGAGGGTTTAGTATGAGGTCATTAGATAACGTTGGTAATGATGTTGCATTCACTTAAATAGATGTTCAAGCTTTCCTATAGTTACTCATTGAACTACAATCAGATAGCGTTAATATTTATTAATGGGTGAAAATTTTGTATAAAAAGGGAAATAGTTTCAGGAAATTTTGATTGAAGTTACATCAGTTATGTACTCAGCTTAGTTCAAGAAAAGGAGTCGGATTTTCAGGACACTTCAAATTTCCTAAAGTAACACGACATGATCTCCCCCCACCCCCCACCCCCCCCAAAAAAAAATTCAAACGTTCCGACTGTGTTCAAGTCCAAAAAACTAGAGCATATAAATAAAATGTATATTCAGTGAATGGTTAGCGTAAAAGTCGAGTAATCAATGTCATTGATTCGATTGTCATTAGTGGTAACTTGTTTCTATTTTCCTTAAATCTGTATTTATTACGAAACGGAAATGTTGTTTAACAAATATTGAACCACAATTTTGATACAAATAACTTCGTTTTATTTTTAATTGCTAAGCAAATGAAAATAATTAAAAATATTTAAAGCAATATGTTATGCTTTGATGTACTTAAATAATACTGTTAAGTATTCTAGAAATAAAAAAAAATTTAATATTTCGGTTTCTGTTATCAATTTTTTATTTATTATATAAACTTGCATTTTAAGGTGATTAGTAATTAAAAATAAAAATTGTTATTTTTATTAAAAATTTTGATTCATTATTTGTTAGTTAACATTTTCATTTGATGATATATATGAAACTCAAATAAAATTTCAAAACATGTTGCTGCTAGTGAAAAAGAAACAGCGACTTTGTGATTATTAGAGTCTTGCGCTAACCCCTCACTCGTCGGCCATTTTGTTGAATGTTTGAAAGGTTTGTTAAGTATCTGCCGACGGAAAAGTTGTAATCTTCGAAGGCGATTAGACCAAAGGGATTTTTTTGTTTGTTTTGATTCAACTTCCTCCGTAATGCTGCTTAAGTAACCTGATGTCCAGGCTCTGACCTGCAGATGCTAGAAGGCAAGTTTGGCGGCGGCATTACTGTATTGAGTATACCTCTTCGGTACTTTGCCCACCTGAAAGAAGCATGAGAGAGTGAAAGCCATTATGAGCACAACTAGCGCGTATGTGGTTGTTTGAAAGCAATCGCTATTCGAATGCTAATGCAGTTGGGGTAAACCAGGCACTGCCGTTGTATTTGCAAGACAGACGGGACGGCGTACGCAGAGCACTACGTAAGCACAAATGTTCGATCAGAAAGCGAATACATCCAAGAAGAAGTAAGTGTGTGTGTGTGTGTGTGTGTGTGTGTGTGTGTGTGTGTGTGTGTGTGTGTGTGTGTATGTGTGTGCTGTCGCCTGATGGGGACAAATCTATCGTGCCCCCGTTTTATATAAAGCTGCGACCCTACTTTACAGTAAGGAAGATGCAAATGCTTCCCCGCAACTAAGCAGTAACATTCAGCAACTCATTCAGTCGTTAGTCGTGGTAGCTGTGTACATTAGCCCACTCATAACTCACAGGTGAGAGGCACTTCCAAGACTTATGGAGTGGTGGTGAAAGACATGCATGTGACTACGTGAATCTTGTGCAGAAGTGCATTCGCGTCAGGTGAATTGCAGCAGTACACTCATAATTCATTTCTTCGACTAACGTCATCTTCTCCATAGGTTCAACCGGCGACCGAGGTGAAAGTTTTCATAATGATATGTTGGTCATGAGGTCACGCTACCAGGATCGATGGAATGCATCGATGTCGCCTGAGTACTGCCGGACACTTTCGCGTTACAGCGCATATGTTCAGAACAAACGCAAATCTGCAGCCAAGAAATTTAAACCAATCACACCTTAAATTGAAGAAATATGTTCCGTATGAATATCTACGTAATTTGTAAGATCGTACCTGTAGGAATGATCTGGCGGAGAATGAGAAAGACACTCATCGAAACGCCGCGGATTTTCGACGCAGCTACCCGGATGGAAGCCCGAGAAGATTTCATCAGCAGTATACACCGAGAAGGCCTACTTTCACATATATATCAATGTTTCTTCAATTTCAGCACTCTCGGCACAAGGCATTAAAGCGGACTGGGTGAGATTTGGTCCGTTATGGGGACAGTCTCTCTTTCTCTCTCTCTCCCCCTCCCCTTCTCTCTATCTGTCTCTCTCTCTCTATCTCTCTCTCTCTCTCTCTCTCTCTCGCACGCACACACACACACACACACACACACACACACGCGCGGTGAGAGAGGGAGGGGAGAGAGGGGGGGAGGGAGACAGAGGGGGGGGGGCGTTGAAAGTACATTGGCTCTCCATGTAGTAGTGCGTTAACTGCCATAGAAAAACTACTGCCTGCGTGTCGTCTATCTTGATGCGATGTTACAGATGTGTAAATGGTTGACGTCGCCCCTCTCAAGAATGGTGGTTAACAGAGACGAATGATTTGTGTTTTATTAATAAGCGTGTTTCAATTGTCTTTGATTCAGTGCTAGACATCAATATATTCATACAGTTTCTTTAATCGGTATTTTAAAAAAATGATGTAAAACTATGAATAATTCACAATAATTCAACGAGAAGCGACATTACTGCTACGGTTAGCTCCCCAGTGCTTCACCTCCCCTTTTTTTGTGTCTCTAATGATTTTTAATTAAATTAGTTTTATCAATTCAACAACAGATTGTAATAACATCGTGCTACGCGAGACTGACTCAGTAACACTGTGTGATTAGATACTTATTTGATATTTCAGTGTCCAAGTCTATTTTAATAAAGTCGCATATATATACGACGGTTGTCCAGAAAGTAAGTTCCGATCGCTCGTGAAATGAAAACCACTGGGAAAATCCGGTAAAGCTTAGAACAGACGTGTTGGTCAGTTTTTCTAATATGCCCGTCGATCGTGTCGCGTCGCTCTTTTCAGTTTTGAGTGGACAGTGAGCCGGTAAAGATGCGTAGGGAATAGTGTCTCACGCCAAGTATGAGGGCCTGGTTAGAGATTTCGCCTGTGTCATGCAGCCCATATAACACTACTGTCGGGCAGTTCCTTCTTCATGCCAATTCTCGGTCGCACACTGCAGGGGCAATGAAAACGCTCCTGCAGCGTTTCCGATGAGAGGTGTTTGATCCCCCACAATAAAGTCTGTAAGTGGCTCCCCTTGAGTCTCATCTCTGCTCACGAGAACCGCTTGCTGTGAAGACAAGATTTTTACACAGACAACGAGCTGCAGACCAGTGCAGATAACTGGCCTAAAGCACAGGCGGCTGCTTTCTATGACGAGGATATTGGAAAGTTTATACAACACTACGAGAAAACTCGAAGCTGGAGAGGCGAGTATGTAGAGAAGTAGGTGGAAGGTGTACCCAACTGTTACAAATAAAACGTTTCTGGTTTTCACTGTGGTTTCCATTTAGCGGCCGATCGATACTTACTTTCTGGACAATCCTCGTATTTGGCATGCGCGGGCAGGAAGGGCACTTTCCGTCTGTCGTAAACAGTTCATCTCTCGCATTTACTCTGTCTTTCCTTTTGGTCGAAGATGTCACATTATCTGTGGTTCAGTAAGACAAGTGACTATCGAACTGAGCTGCATCTATGACACAAGGCAAGTGGTTTGTCTTGGGTACTGACATGAGAGCGTAAACAGAGGAAAAAAAGACCTGCTGGCTGCCATCACAGACGCACTAGACTGACAAAGACGCATCTTTCACTGAAGCCTGAGGTTTGGTGAGGTACGATGGCCGTGTCAGAAAGTTTGTGAATGGCACTACTACGAGTTTCTGAAATGAAATGACGTCGTGCACTTTACGAGACGATCTAAACAACTTCTTCAGTTGAGCAAATATTTGCGTACTAGTTGAGTTTAAGAGATACCTTGCAGAACGGTGTTATGAGAAGAACATCAGGTTACATGTACACACGTTTAAAGCAGACCGTAGTTTTCGTAGTAACACTCAAATGAATAAAGAGTCTTATTATCCATCACAAATAGCTCTTACTACTCACATAAGCACTTTCATAACGAATACACAACTCGAAAAAAGCCGAAGTTTATCAAAACTGCTTAAAATCACGTCATTGGGCTACATCTGTTAATACGAGTACATTGTTTAATCTCCTTAATGTATACGTGAACTACGTAAACACTGCCGGTTTTTCAGATAAGATAAACTTATTTAGGCTTACATACTGTACAAAAGCAAAAATACTTAAGATTTTTGTACTTATGCTTGCCATGAGAAGTGTTTCTTTCCTTGTATCTTCCGTTTTCTGTACGAAAAATTACAGCCAAATACGACCTATGTGTTGACCATTATGTCGAAACTCTAAAGCTAACGTAGCTATATCAGTTCATCCCATTTCTTACGACTGTTTCATCAGTAAACAAATAGCTGCTTAGACGTCCTTTGCGCTTGCCGCCGCAATGCGATTCTAAAGTGCTGGTTTTAGTGACACCAATCATACTTTATGTGGTATTCCCATGGGGCTATAAAAAGTAGGGAGATGGCGCTACAGACATAAGCTGTACGTCGTTTTGAAGCCAGTATGGGCGGGGCCTGCCGCCATCTTAAATGGGCCAAAACATTAGCAGACTACTTTTTACGCCTGTTTTTGTTCATTATTTCTGTCGTGTGCACGGAACAACCATTTTCATACTACAAATTAAAGTGATTTCACGAATAACCCTATCAGGAAGGCAATTTCGAATAACTTTTTGCTCTTCAGTTGCGTATTTGCTCTAGTAATACGAGAAATTTGGCCTTGTTAATGTAACTTTTTGTTGTTGATATATTTCGAAGTGATGTAAAAAGAATACTTTCGTAGTTAATTCAGTTCCACTTTCACAATATTTTTAATGATAACTAACGAATCTTCATCTCCGAACCAATGCTTGTTTGCTTACTGTTACTGCTTGTTGTTTATTACATTTTCAGCTTTCAACTCGTATTCACAATATTTTCAATGTTCACGTTTGCAAAACACTGACCTACGTGTTCGTTGCTAGCAAGTAAAGTGTGCAGTGGGAAAAGAGACAAGGCATGCTATCGTAATCGTGTCTTATGCATGTCAATAAAGTAAACGATTATTGAACTGTCAAAGAAACGGAACTGCATATAGGTACACCTCCTCACAGAATAGCGTTCTCGTTTTATTAGATTGTCAGTGCACAGGTTTCACTGTAGTTTACACATGTTTCCACTTTGAAATCTTACCTACGATGCGTCATTCCGTTTACGACTAATAATAGCAATTTACAGAATAAAAAAAGATGTACATGTTCCAGCAATGAACAATACTATAAATGAATTTAATCGAATGGTCTCACGCGCTTGAACACCAGAAAATTAATATTTTGCTGTAACATGTGTGTAAGTCATTTTTAGTAACGATAAAAAAGCCTGTGAACATTTAAGCCTACATTTCCAACATACAGACCAACAGTTACTATAGTAGCCTATTTGATTATTTTTCAGGAATAACCAAACATATCACAATCAGATTGTACGTCTACTTCCATTATTGGCTTCATTTTACCATTAAATTTCATTTTGAGGTTTTCTAAATGCATAAGTCTCTAGCATACTTTGTGATATGGCAGTAGTTAGTTAGGTTTATGTTCCACACATCATTCGCGAGATAAATCGTACCTTTGTGGAATGAGTCACTGTAAACTAATAGCTTTTTTTTAATAATATGCCTCCATGTTGATCATTTATTAATGTTTTGCTTTTTCCTAAAGGCAGACAGATAAAAACTCTACCCATCACCATTTACATATTGCAACAATAGATAGTCCTCTGCAGAATAAGAGGAGTTGTCAAAGAGAAAAGTTTTCAATTTAGATTCAAATTCTATTTTGCCGTCTGTCAGGCAATTTGTATCACTGCGTAAGTGATCAAAATTTATGGTTGCAGCATTGTGTACCCCTGTTAATGATACCGACAACCATAATGTAGAGTAACGAATTTAATTTTTTCTTCTAGTATTATAATTACGTACAACATTGTTTCATTTGAAGTGCAGTGGAGTTTTTACAACAAACTTCATAATGGAATAACTATACCGCGAAATTGATAGGTCGTTACACACCAACGAAATTAGTGTTCACATAACTTTTAGGCCAAAGCCTTCTTCACAAAGGAACACACACACACACACACATACATACATTCATTCAATCACAAACTCAAAACACACACACACACACATACACACACACACACAAATTATATATCTATGAGACCGCTGTCTCCGGCTGTTCTAGTCAGAATCGTTTTTTAAACAGGGAGGAACTGTGAACAATGAATAATTATCAGCCGGAGGAATTTAGGGTGTGAATGAAATGCTGCACGAACAAGCAGAGCGATCACGTAGCAGTTTGTTGAGAGGGGAGGACTGCGATTGACGAGACCTGGATACAGTGTGATTCGGCCGTCCCAACGTCTGTGGTTTGGAACAGATTGAACAACACACTGATGAATAAAGGTAAATAGTGCAACCATAGTTTATGTATAGATTTTACTTTTATATAGCTTCTACATAGTCTTTGGTTGGTCTTTCTATATTTAATAATAATCTTTTGTTTGAGTGACATGAAGAATAAATAAACTCTTCGTTATTAAATCCTTGATTTACGTTCGTTATCTTAATCCGTAAGCTATAGTCTTAATATTAATTTGCTTTAGGGATAAGAGCATAATTGTTTGAGAGAGCTGATCTCGACAAAGCAGATTGCGACCTCGATGTTGGATTACGAAGAATTTTGGATGCATGAGCCCAGAGATTAGGCGAGTTTCGCTTGAACGGCTCCACTTACGAACGGAATGTGATTCCTTTGCAATTTAGAATACGCTATGGTGTGTTATTACACCCTCAATCAACACAGGCCGACATTTTTGATGATACGACTACATCTCGATGTAATCAAAGTATCAGAGGCTATTTTGGATACGACCACAAAACTTCATAGATATCCCCAACGTTCGAAGAGTCGACATCACGGGGAAGTATCACCACGGTGAACTATGGAGGTATAAACAAGGAGAACCTAATGTTTTGGACTATACACGATGTCGGACGTCGGCTTCATGTTTATGGCGAAGTGACAACTCCCTTCTTTTTTTATTTGCCACTATAGCATTGTATGTCTGTGGCTGACCCATTTGTGGTCGAGACACTACCTGTGGTAGGCCTCGTTGTCGCTATTTGAATTCCGTGTTGGTATGCGCTTTTGCCGTGCTGAGCTTGTGTTAGAGAGCGAGAGGTAGTTTTGTAGTATTTCTGTCTTTACTAATCTTCTCTCAGTTAAGGTATCTGAACAGTATTCTGTACATTGAATCGCCAAATTGATAATTAAAATCTTCAAAATCCACGTGGCCACCAGCTAACTATTTCATTATTACCTTACCTTGTTTATTTATTACATAAATGCTTTACCGCTCAGTGTCTTATGATTGTACAGTAGCCTATATACGTTTAGCGTGGCAGTACTATGGTGTTTCTTACCGTATTGCTTCGTGCGATTTCATATGCTGCTGCCATGGTCGCCCCAGGGCCGTGTAACTTGTATGTGTTCAATAGCGGGTTACTATGAAACACGCGGCGCGCTCGTAACTTCCTGGAGATGAAGTTCTTGACAAATTCCTGATTTTGTGTACGACGTAGTGGTTAGTGAGCGCAAGTCCTTCGTCTTCCCTGGCAGTAATTAACGAAGCCTAAATCCGTGCATCATTTACGAAATAAGGATGCTCCCTCTTACACGCGTGGAAATTTATAGCTATGTGAGTCAGCTTCGAGATGAAGTTATTTAGTTGATTATGGGAAGTCGTAGCTATTGTGACGAGTACGTCTGTAGAATACGACAGATAATCTGGAACCCCAATTTACAGAACTGCCTATGTATTATATTTCATGTAAGTTTTAGTTAGAATATATGTGGACGATTTCACTTCATGTACATTTAGTGTCATGAATTTCTCTACTAAAAAACAAATATTAGACTTCTATACCATATATGTTCAGAAATAAAATATTTTAATTCTCTCTTGGTTTTAAAAATGGTAAAGGCCAGTGAAAAATGTATATTTTGAAATTTCCTGACAAACTCAAACTGTGTGCCTGACGAGACTCGAACTCGGGACATAGAGCATTTTGTAAGGGGTCCATAGGCCCTTACTATAACTTTGCACTAGGCACAGGTCAATAGGACGAACAATCGATTGCGACGTGTTGAACGAGAGAGTTTAGAGATGCGCCAGTGTGGTTGGCGGGTTTATGTGTGTGAAGGCCATCGTTGAAATACAGGGTTTTAACGGAGAAGGGTGTTGCCATCGCCGTGGTTAGACCCCTATGTAATAGATTAATACCGGGAAAGTGAAGAAATATCATTACGAAAGTGATCAGTGACGTTACTACTGCCGATATACAGTTTCGCGTCTACCGCGCCGGCCTAACCTTGGATTGCAGTGTTGGATGCAGTGATGGATTAGCGTGTGACGATAATGGAAAATGAAGAAAGCCTGTGCTGAGATTAGCCGTAATTAGATATGTATGGCGAAGGCAGTGGCTGTCTCCTTTTTTGTGTTTTGAGAAGTTTTGAAGTTCGTGATTAGTAAAACTGTGTTGGTGTTCCTCATTACCAGACATTCAGTATTATAGTATTGTGCAGAACGAAGTGGAAAGTAACAACTTCCGTAGCAGTCAATTCCGATTACCAGCCCCATTAGGTTCACGGCCATGTTAATAATAAATATTGGACTGCTATTCGATCACCACAGGTCGGGATAAAAACGGAGGTGTTACAACTTCCATGCGAAAGCCAAAGATTCCTAGTTCGAGTCTCGGTCCGGCACACAGTTTTAATCCGCCAGAAAGTTTCGTATCAGCTCACACTCCACTACAGAGTGAAAATCTCATTCCGGAATGTATATTTCATAAATAACGCTTAATATAGGAGGGAACTAAAAAAATATAACTAATAAACCGAAAGTACTGGAGGCGTGGCAGATAGTTTGCTTTAAATCTCCCTTTTAGTATGTTGAAAACTTAGTTGATACACATACTTAAAGGTTTCCTTTTGACTTAGAAACTTGCGAAAAAGACCTGTATTAATCTTCCTGTTTTATTACCATCAACAACTTGTCTAACTGTCAACAATGTTTTTCCTGATTCAGCTATCCACACACGTTCAAAATTTATTAATAAAAATTTTAAGAAGTCGAATTTTAACGAACTTTACAAATTTTTACTTGAATACTGCCATCACAACATTTATGAGTATTTCACATCATACTATATGGTTATTATGTTAGTAGTTGGTGTAATCAGAGTGGGCAAATTTTCTGTATGTAAAGTGTTAGATATTTTTCAGCATTTAACTTATACTGTAATCTAGGCATGTTGTCAACCCTATTTTCCAGCTTTCTTCTGTTTGTTATTAACACGCCTGAATGTGTTTATGAATCTTTCTGCTTAGCGTTTTGTGTGTATATATATATATATATATATATATATATATATATATATATATATATATATGTGTGTGTGTGTGTGTGTGTGTGTGTGTGTGTTGAATATTACACATAATGTAGCAGAGGGAATGGTTTAGCGTAAGGGTGAGATGTGTGGTCTATAAAAACAGACAAGAAAGTTGTGTTTAAGAAAAGTGGAAAATTCTTCACATTAATTGGTGGAAATGTAGCTGAGTTACTGCAGAAATACTTTGGTCCTTAGCTAACTGTGGTGTCATCACATTCACTGTGCAGGAACTGCTATACTTTTGTGTACGGCAATCAGTGATGGGTGGGACAGATAACTACCGCGTCTCATGAGCTGTAAGAGCTTTGACGCCTCGTGATTAAACACATCCTTTCAAATAGCAGTCATCAGCTGATCAGTGAGCAGTTCGTATTTCCCGTATTCGGACTCGCTACAAAAGCAGCAGGTGAAAAAACCAATGAACGCTGTGCAGCAGTGCGCTGCTGATTGTCACAGTTCGAGTCTCTTTCATCAGACTTACTATACAGTGGTTGAAATGCACATCCAGGGAAAAAAACATGGACAATTAATTGATTGTCTAGTAAAGTAAAGAGACTCGTCGCTTTACATTTCAAACCCTGGACCAGTGTAGACGATTCTAGTTCATCGAAAGTCGTAAAAAAGTAAAAATCAGGACGGAAGAGAGTAATAATTTTGAAAAATAAACGCAGAAAAATGCATCAAGCTAACATGCATTTTCTATGTCTCATTTTATTATAAAATGCATGAACAAAATCAACAATTGTTAACCCACTCACCCACTTTGACTGAGAAATACCTATTTTCCGCTACGTTTATTACATTTTGCTCCAGGGCAGCAAACATTTTAAATATTTAAGTGTCTGATTTTTTTTTTTTTACTTTAGGTGTATACAGGTTCAACTTGATAATTTCTCAAGTTTTGCACAAATAAATATTGCACTTTCTGACTGTACCTTCCATCAGCACAATGACCAAACAATATCAATCAATTTTCAAAACATACACGGTCGGAGATTTGCAGAAAATAATTTGTAAAAAATCAAAATATTTCAGATTCTCTCATTTTTGTGAAGCAATACTGGCTAGTTCAAGAAGCTAAGCCATTAATGTCATTATTGATAGTCTCTGCAAGTTATCATTTCTCAAGACAGTTAACATCCTATGCTTACTCATATTTCGAAACACAATTCTGAATTTTGAATAAAAATCTGAAATTTTCTTGTCCTCTTTTCGCAAATTAAAGGTGAAAAGATTTCTCAGAAATGTGTATATGTTAATCATGTATGGAAGGAATGTGAAAAAGGCATCAATTAAAAATAATTTCAGATATCTATCTCTTAGTTTTTTTAATTTCAATATTTATTTTTCCTTTCGCTAAGAAATTTTTGCAAACACCGTCATTTGGATCAACATAAAATGAAAACACGTTATTTATTTATTTAATTTTTTCTCATAAACGTCATCAACATACATTTTTTTCGGCACACTTTGACTTATTGATGTTACACATTCACTTATGACCTGTATGATTTGACATATAATCGGCCAAATATAAACACTGAGTTTGTGAGTTGGTTTCTAGAATGAGATGTCTACTGCTCCCGAATGCTTTGTCCAGGAACTAACTATGTGTGAGATCTGATGAAGATGTATGCATTTGTTAAAAAGTAATTGACGTATAAATTTGTGAATAATACGCTTGTATTTTCTTCTTATGTCACATAATCTGCACTAAAGAGCTGTTTAGCGTTTGTTCATCACATGGCGTCTACGTCTCCGTCTTTGATTCCTTTTCATTAAAACGAACATTCTGTCTGAAGATGATATTTCAGAAGCAGAATTAATAAAATACTCAAATTAAAAATGGCAAAGTTTACTATCCACTTGACCACTACCCATTGCATCATTACTGTCTACAAGAAGTAGTACAGCATTTCTTTTGTTCCATCTTCACCCTCCAGTGTGAAGCAGGCTGTAAATAATATTATAGCTACACTATGTGATCAAAAGTATCCGGTCACCTGGCTGAAAATGACATACAAGTTCGTGGCGCCTTCCATCGGTAATGGTGGAATTCAATATGGTGTTGGCCCACACTTAGCCTTGATGACAGCTTCCAGTCTCGCAGGAATACGTTCAGTGAGGTGCTGGAAGGTTTCTTTGTAAATCGCAGCCCATTATTCACGGAGTGCTGCACTGATGATGTTGAAAGATGCAAACGCCATCCCCGAATTGCTCTTCAACAGTTGAAAGCAAGAAGGTGCTTAAAAAAATCAATGCAGGCCTGTGCTGTGATAGTGCCACGCAAAAAAACAAAGGGTGCAAGCCCCCTCCATGAAAAGCACGACCATAGCATAACACCACCGACTCCGAATTTTCCTGTTGGCACTACACACGCTGTCAGATGACGTTCACCGGGCATTCGCCGTATTCACAACCTGCCATCGGATCGCCACATTGTGTACCACGATTCGTCACACCACAAAACGTTTTCCCGCTTTTCAATACTCTAATATTTACGCTCTTTACCCCATGCGAGGTGTTGTTTGGCATTTACCGGCGTGATGTGTGGCTTATGAGCAGCCGCTC
Organism: Schistocerca piceifrons; assembly: GCF_021461385.2. Taxonomy (NCBI): domain Eukaryota; kingdom Metazoa; phylum Arthropoda; class Insecta; order Orthoptera; family Acrididae; genus Schistocerca; species Schistocerca piceifrons. The sequence goes on from NC_060140.1 coordinate 924,650,280, forward strand.
GACCATAAAATCCAAGTTTTCTCACCTCCAACCTAACTGTAATAGTACTTGTAGTGGACCCTGATGCACTTTGGAATTCCCGTGTAATGGTCTGGACAGATGTCTGCCTATTACGCATTACAACCCTCTTCGACAGTCAGCGGTCTCTGTCAGTCAACAAAACGAGGTCAGCCTGTACGCTTTTGTGCTGTACGTGTCCCTTCACATTTCCACTTCACTATCACATGGGAAATAGTGGACCTACAGGTGTTTAGGAGTGTGGAAATCTCGCGTACAGATGTATGACACAAGTGACACCCAATCACCTGACCACGTTCGAAGTCCGTGAGTTCCGCGGAGCGCCCCATTCTGCTCTTTTACGAAGTGTAATGACTTCTGAGGTCACTGAGATGGAGTACCTGGCAGCGTGGCAGGGTGTTTTTGGAGGTGTCCGGATACATTTGATCACATAGTGTAAGTGCCAATTGTTCACTGCCACGACAGGGCTGCTAGGACGCTCAAAATCTAGTTAGATACAGACTAATAGAGCAGAAGGTAAAGTTTTCGTGTTAGGTGTGATGTTATTTAAGTAATAGTAAATAAGTTTCTTCTCACTTAGATAATCAGTGAGTATAGTTTCCCTTTGCATATATTTGAGATGAACAGTATAAATAACGACAAAAGAACTATACATGCGTAATGTTGTGTAAACTTTAAGACCCAATTGTGATGCGGACAAAGTGACGAAATAACTTTAAAGACAATTTATCGATTCTGATAATAGAAAAAAGACATTATTCTCCGTAATACAAGATCATATGTGTAAACTAAAGAACTGAACACTGTAATCTTTGTTATATTATAAAAGGACTGAAAAACAACGAACTTAGTCGTCTTCTGATGTTTTCTTGTGTCTTAGCTATTGTTTGAGTGGAGAAGGTACGATTGTTTTGCGATAGCTTTTGTCTTGGTCTCGTTTTATTAGTAGAACACAATTGATGTGTAAAAGAGTTACGAAAATATAGTAAGCTAATTTGGAGTGCAGAGTAATCATTTAAGAAACCCACGCCACATTTTTTATAATGCAGGAGTTTGTGCAGCATTTTTTGAATCTGCTGCGGAGCTAGCTGCAATCATCTTTGACTGAGAAAGTTGGCCGCCATTATGCGGCGCATTTAAACTTTTTATTTCCACAGGAAATACGACGAAGCCAGAGCGGAAGAACTTATTTAAAAATACTATCAAAATTAATTTGACTATTTTCAGTGATACAATTTATTACAGGACAGGTGCCTCTTTGCATAAATTTTAGTCCGCCAACGCCTCTGATATTATTTGTGGGAAGCCTGGCGCTCGTTTTAAATCAGAATTTAAAGTTTAATTTGGCAACATGCAAATATATAGCTTATTTGTAGCTTCTTACGAGGTTTTATGAAAGATAGCTTTGTAAGGTGTCAGGCAAATCCAACACCTTCCATGAAAACCCTGACATGATAAGTAAATCCAGTAGTATGTCACATAGCTCCGAATAAATCGTGACATTAAATTAACCAAAGTAATACGAGTAACGAGTGAGCAAATGGAGTACCACAGACTAACACAAGAATGCCTAAATGCATGTCATACCTTCCCACCTTGAGACAGACGCAATTCCGAGGGGAGAAACGAGAACAGAAGCTGAAAGCAGAACCGTGTTAAGCTGGAAGGCCCTACGATAAGGGACGGACGGACACCCACGTCGCCAGCTAACCGCTAGGTCCACACCACCCGCAAGTTTCAGCGTGAGACTTTTTCGCGTCTCTGTTACGTTGCAACTTTAAAAACATTGCCCCACCACGAAAAGTATAACGTTTCTCATTGGATAGACAGAATTTTTGTAGGTGGAGCTTAAGGTTAACATTGAGACCCTGATTGGTCAGATGAAAACACAGCCAGATACTTTTTTCGAACCAACTTCGGTAAATTGTAGTAAGAAGAAGTTAGGACAGAGATGCTTCCGACACAGCGAGTTGAGCGGAGCAGTGCTGTCCGCCGCCCCCTGACGAACACCGACAAGGCAATGAACGCACGCGATGCCGCATAACAGCGCGTAAAGCCCCACTCAGAACTGCGTAAGTCTCATCTGTTAGACCCTCTTTTTGCGTAATACTAGTGTCGATCGTCAATTAAAGCTCATGGTGTTCACATTTGCCACTTGAAGTAAAAATCTGAAACGCGATGATTTTTCTGTTATATAGTTATTGAGAATCCACATCAGCCACTGTAATTTACGACAAGTTAGATAAGTAATTAAAGATAATTGAGGGTCACTGTAGACCATTTTGATAGATTTCTCTCTTGTGAAACTTAATTTAAACCTAGATTATAGATGTGATATGGCGTGGTCATCCTTCGATCCGTTGTAGAACTTGGAAACCCATTCAGGGAATATTCGTTCACATTTTTGTTGAACGCAGTTGGTTTTTACCATCATGTATTAAAACATTTCCTTTTATCAATAGTGCAATTTATAAACGATGTTTTGTGAATAGAATAAAATTTCCATTGGTAAACTTAACTGCTTTTTCGACTTTATTTTACCAGCTAACTAAAAATAGGAAAGCCTTGAACCCCTTCCACTAAATTTAGTTAGTATTAAGATTCTTTTACAGGGAGTGGAGTGGAGCTGACGCTGAAATAATTATGTATTTAGTTGTATCATCGCTAGTCTCACTGAACTCTTTTGAATTCTACATGTCATGTGTGGTCTGGCGTCTCCTTACCAGCAACAGGTCCCAGGTTCAAACAAGTTAATTCCCTAAAAAACACGCTCAGAGCGTCGTTGCGCGAAAGTGGTAGGGAGACACGATATAGAACAGACACCACGCAGAATGTTAGAGCTTTACGAAATTTAACTTCACGAACTTAATAGAATTCTTTATTATTTTTAACATTTTTATGCAGCGACAGCAACTGATATTGTTTATATAAGAATATACAGCCTACAGTCGGAGGTTAACTTTATCGTTTACCTAGGTTTCAACGTTAGTAATAACGTCTTCTTCAGAACCTGCAACAAGTTAATATTATAATGCACTAGGAAATTACACTCCTGGCAATGGAAAAAAGAACACATTGACACCGATGTGTCAGACCCACCATACTTGCTCCGGACACTGCGAGAGGGCTGTACAAGCAATGATCACAAGCACGGCACAGCGGACACACCAGGAACCGCGGTGTTGGCCGTCGAATGGCGCTAGCTGCGCAGCATTTGTGCACCGCCGCCGTCAGTGCCAGCCAGTTTGCCGTGGCATACGGAGCTCCATCGCAGTCTTTAACACTGGCAGCATGCCGCGACAGCGTGGACGTGAACCGTATGTGCAGTTGACGGACTTTGAGCGAGGACGTATAGTGGGCATGCGGGAGGCCGGGTGGACGTACCGCCGAATTGCTCAACACATGGGGCGTGAGGTCTCCACAGTACATCGATGTTGTCGCCAGTGGTCGGCGGAAGGTGCACGTGCCCGTCGACCTGGGACCGGACCGCAGCGACGCACGGATGCACGCCAAGACCGTAGGATCCTACGCAGTGCCGTAGGGGACCGCACCGCCACTTCCCAGCAAGTTAGGGACACTGTTGCTCCTGGGGTATCGGCGAGGACCATTCGCAACCATCTCCATGAAGCTGGGCTACGGTCCCGCACACCGTTAGGCCGTCTTCCGCTCACGCCCCAACATCGTGCAGCCCGCCTCCAGTGGTGTCGCGACAGGCGTGAATGGAGGGACGAATGGAGACGTGTCGTCTTCAGCGATGAGAGTCGCTTCTGCCTTGGTGCCAATGATGGTCGTATGCGTGTTTGGCGCCGTGCAGGTGAGCGCCACAATCCGGACTGCATACGACCGAGGCACACAGGGCCAACACCCGGCATCATGGTGTGGGGAGCGATCTCCTACACTGGCCGTACACCACTGGTGATCGTCGAGGGGACACTGAATAGTGCACGGTACATCCAAACCGTCATCGAACCCATCGTTCTACCATTCGTAGACCGGCAAGGGAACTTGCTGTTCCAACAGACAATGCACGTCCGCATGTATCCCGTGCCACCCAACGTGCTCTAGAAGGTGTAAGTCAACTACCCTGGCCAGCAAGATCCCCGGATCTGTCCCCCACTGAGCATGTTTGGGACTGGATGAAGCGTCGTCTCACGCGGTCTGCACGTCCAGCACGAACGCTGGTCCAACTGAGGCGCCAGGTGGAAATGCCATGGCAAGCCGTTCCACAGGACTACATCCAGCATCTCTACGATCGTCTCCATGGGAGAATAGCAGCCTGCATTGCTGCGAAAGGTGGATATACACTGTACTAGTGCCGACATTGTGCATGCTCTGTTGCCTGTGTCTATGTGCCTGTGGTTCTGTCAGTGTGATCATGTGATGTATCTGACCCCAGGAATGTGTCAATAAAGTTTCCCCTTCCTGGGACAATGAATTCACGGTGTTCTTATTTCAATTTCCAGGAGTGTATATTAGATATGGTCATCCTACAGGATGCAACGTACAGTACTTATATAAATTATTATTTAAATGTTTGCCTAAAACAGGCCATGTCCTAAGTCAACTTCATAAAACTTGATGCATAACCATAATGTTTTGTCACTTCTATTAAACCAACTGTAGAAATTCGATTTAAGCCCGTTGTAAGGGCCTCGTCGTGTGACTAGAGACTGCGGACCATAGGGCTTCGCGGTCTGCCTCACAGAGGGTGGCGCGCATGCGCGAGACGTATAGAGTCAAACTTATTACGCACGCGTCAGATAACCTTTTTGCTAAGAATTAATTTTATATTTTACTATTGTAAGTTAATTACAGAATCCAGCATGACTACGTTTTACATTCTACTACAGAGCTTTCTAAACTGACCAACAAATCTCGTATGAACATCTGTAGGAAAGGATCTATTATTACAGAAACTGTGAGGTCACATGCATTATGAATTATTGTAAACCTAGTATAGGTTGAAAGCCCTATTTTTTAGATACAGTTGATCGTTCAGTAAATTGCTTCCGTCTGTAATTAGGTGTGCATAAATTTGTAGTTCTTCAAGCGTGTCGAGTCTATATCCCTTCACGTCATGATGTAGTAGCTCTATGTCACGTAAAGATTTAGGTGTATGAGCCATTTGCACCAGATGTTCCGCAAAGGCTGAGCCCCATGTTCCTACGCCCTTTATTGGAAGATGTTCTTTAAACCTTACTGCTATAGCTCTGCCTGTTTGACCTATGTAATAACATGGGAAATCATCACATATAATCTTATATACGCCTGATTTCGCTGACTTGTCACCGTCTTTCTCAAGGGAATGAACCAAATTTTGCTTTAAACTATTACTCGTCGAGTAGGAAATTTTAAAACCTGACTTTTTCAACAGGCGCCCTATCTTGTAGGAGACATTACCTATGTAAGGATCCGACAACCATATCTTGGTCTGATCTTGGGTTTGAGTATTTGTGTTTACTAAAGTCGTTGTCTTTTTTCGCGTTTTCTTATGACATAACTGCCTCACTATCTTTGGATCATAGCCATTATTCTGCGCAATACTCTCGAGAATTTGTAATTCTTTTTCGAGGTTGACATCTGACAACGAAACAGAAATCGCCCGATGGTTACTAGAATGGAAAAACGCCATTTTATGGGCTTGGGGGTGGGTTGAATAAGTTGCCTTCCGGAATATGTTGAACTCTATTTTAGCATCTTTAATAGTCAACGTTAAATCAAGATAATTTAGTGATCTGTCAGCTGATTCCAATTCTTGTGTGAATTTTATTTTTTCATGTATACTGTTAAACGCTGATAAAATTTGCTCTATTCCTTCTGGAGAATTATTAACCAGTAGAAGAATCTCATATATTGTCATATATTAGTAGAATTCTCATATAACTTATAGCAGAAAGAGACATTACATGAGATACAATGTTTATTCACTAAACATCAATCAGTTAATCTTTCAGTTGTAAGACATGTGTTGATAAAGAAAAAAACAGGTTGAACGAATGATACGTCATTGTACCCTATAGGTGTACTTAAAGAATTTCAAGTTTTGGATGCCTCGTCGGTGACAATCTGCTCAGTGTTCAGCCGTGTTCAGTATGATGGTCACGACACTACAGAGACTTAACGTCCGTAGCGCGCCGCATGTCTGCACCGAGCAACCCCACTCCGCCACCGCAGCTCATAGACAGCTGGCGGTTGCCTTTGTTCCACTGCTTTCCGCTTCGCCTTTCAGCGGGATTGCTTCCCTTTGAGTTTCCTTCTCGGCGGAAATCCGTCGACTTTGTCTTATTGATCCTCATCTCGCTTAGAAGCCAATTTGCCGTTTCGGGCTTGTCTTTGAGTGCAGCCGCTTGCAATCAGAGTAAGTGAGATTATTACACACCTCACACACCCAGTGCGGGTAAAAATCTGAGAGAGCAGAAGACCAACAGCCCAGCGGCCGTCGGTAAAAGGTCCAGCTTCACGAAAGGCAACTGTCTCCTAGCGGATCGAGAAGCAATTTAATTAATGAATAGGCTCCTCGATGGTTGTTTCATACGTTGAGTAATATAATTTCGTAGTAGCTTAACGAAACAAAATCAGTTGCTAGACCTAACAACAAACTCTTTGAACCTAAGTAATATTTTTGTCAAGTGAATTCCACATTTTCCTTATACATGAGGCATATTTATGACAACAGAGCAACATTTCTGTTTGATAATTCCAGCCATACCATACAACCCTTCCGGAATTGTATTTTAGGATTCCTGTAAGAAAACCACATTTCGTACTTTGAAACAATTTTAATAAGGTATCCCGTATTTTGCTACTAGACACTGAAGCCATGCAGCAACGTAAGGCCAACTAGGTTTCGTGAATTATCAAATAATTTGGCTAATTCAAATACTGTATCACATATGAAGAAAGGGAACTGTTGCTTAACATTCAAATGTAACTAAAAGACTCTTTTGAAACACAGCATTTATTTTTTAAATGCAGGATGACATGAGATAATATTTTACACGTAGAACTGCAATCCACACACAACAGCTACATTAATATTACTAAAGTATACATCAGTATATTAAATTCTCCATAACTTCGGAAATTTTACTGACTTGCAAAATCTAATAGTACCTTTACGATCGCAGAGTAATTTTTTTTTGAGATAAGACACTTTACTTTCGTAAAAATGGCGAAACTTTATTTTTTTAGTATGGCAGTCAGGTTTTGAGGCTAAAATAATGACTTCAAATATGTTTGCTACCGCATTAATATACATTCAAACGAATTTCATATGCTACGGAAAAACTGTATACCTGAAACAATTTTATTCAACATTTTTGGAACAGTGATTGATTTTTTTTAAATTTTTTGTTTTTAAAATTCAGTCTTAATCACACCACATATGTTACAAGAACATAGGTGACCGGCATTGTTCATGTCACATGACCATCATCAGACCTGTAATTTAATTTAGAAAGTAATAGAAACCTTAGTAGATTTACAATAAAATAAGACAAAATGCTTATACGGATAAAATACAATAAGACGTGTTATACCCATGGCATCCTTCGAAGACCAGGTTAAGGGGACATCGTACGTGAAATTCGTTGAAATTTTACATTTTCTGTTTTCTGCTCCATAATGTACTTTGAACTTTCCTAAAAATTTGGTATATAATACATTAAAATCAGACAATTGTGAGATCTTCAAATAATATACTGATTGTTGACTTGAGACTGACAAATTTCGCAACTAAGCATATACTGCCACAGTTGAGCAGTCATATCTTGGGAACTACACAGTCTAGAAGGTTGTGAATTGCCTCGCTTTGTGCCTCCTGCTACGTCTCACAAGTTGGCATTACGAATAAACAAATGAGTCCCTTTTTTCTTGTACTAGTTTTCGTTTAAAGACTATTGGCTATTTTTGTAGTAAGCTAACTTCTATCGCTTTTTATACATAATAAAATAACTAATCGTAAAAACAACTTCAAAAAACGCAAATGTGCGATTAAGAGATATGTGAGACCTGCATTTTCTTCTGAAGCACTTGAAAATACCGATGAAAAGCCATGTCATGTTTTGTGTCCACCTGCATCAAACACTTGGTGTAAATATAGGCGAGCTGAATTTTCTGGCACCCTACATGAATCTACACATAAACACTCTCTTCCTTGGGCAGTAATGGAGGCAATCAAACCTATTTACAGAGATTTGTCAAATCCTGAGCTATTAAAGATGTGTTTACATGGGACTACCCAGAATGTGAATGAGTCCTTCAATAATGTTGCGTGGTGCCGCGTGCCTAAAGATGTACACTCCTGGAAATTGAAATAAGAACACCGTGAATTCATTGTCCCAGGAAGGGGAAACTTTATTGACACATTCCTGGGGTCAGATACATCACATGATCACACTGACAGAACCACAGGCACATAGACACAGGCAACAGAGCATGCACAATGTCGGCACTAGTACAGTGTATATCCACCTTTCGCAGCAATGCAGGCTGCTATTCTCCCATGGAGACGATCGTAGAGATGCTGGATGTAGTCCTGTTGAACAGCTTGCCATGCCATTTCCACCTGGCGCCTCAGTTGGACCAGCGTTCGTGCTGGACGTGCAGATCGCGTGAGACGACGCTTCATCCAGTCCCAAACATGCTCAATGGGGGACAGATCCGGAGATCTTGCTGGCCAGGGTAGTTGACTTACACCTTCTAGAGCACGTTGGGTGGCACGGGATACATGCGGACGTGCATTGTCCTGTTGGAACAGCAAGTTCCCTTGCCGGTCTAGGAATGGTAGAACGATGGGTTCGATGACGGTTTGGATGTACCGTGCACTATTCAGTGTCCCCTCGACGATCACCAGTGGTGTACGGCCAGTGTAGGAGATCGCTCCCCACACCATGATGCCGGGTGTTGGCCCTGTGTGCCTCGGTCGTATGCAGTCCTGATTGTGGCGCTCACCTGCACGGCGCCAAACACGCATACGACCATCATTGGCACCAAGGCAGAAGCGACTCTCATCGCTGAAGACGACACGTCTCCATTCGTCCCTCCATTCACCCCTGCCGCGACACCACTGGAGGCGGGCTGCACGATGTTGGGGCGTGAGCGGAAGACGGCCTAACGGTGTGCGGGACCGTAGCCCAGCTTCATGGAGACGGTTGCGAATGGTCCTCGCCGATACCCCAGGAGCAACAGTGTCCCTAATTTACTGGGAAGTGGCGGTGCGGTCCCCTACGGCACTGCGTAGGATCCTACGGTCTTGGCGTGCATCCGTGCGTCGCTGCGGTCCGGTCCCAGGTCGACGAGCACGTGCACCTTCCGCCGGCCACTGACGACAACATCGATGTACTGTGGAGACCTCACGCCCCACGTGTTGAGCAATTCGGGGATACGTCCACCCGGCCTCCCGCATGCCCACTATACGTCCTCGCTCAAAGTCCGTCAACTGCACATACGGTTCACGTCCACGCTGTCGCGGCATGCTACCAGTGTTAAAGACTGCGATGGAGCTCCGTATGCGACGGCAAACTGGCTGACACTGACGGCGGCGGTGCACAAATGCTGCGCAGCTAGCGCCATTCGACGGCCAACACCGCGGTTCCTGGTGTGTCCGCTGTGCCGTGCGTGTGATCATTGCTTGTACAGCCCTCTCGCAGTGTCCGGAGCAAGTATGGTGGGTCTGACACACCAGTGTCAATGTGTTCTTTTTTCCATTTCCAGGAGTGTATTTGTTGGCCTTATGAGTCTAAAGTTAGCAGTGTCTGACGCAATATTAATTTTTAATGCTGGGAACTATGAAAGACTTAGGTTTCTAGAGAAGTTAAGGGTAAGATTTGGACAGAACACAGCTAAAGGACTGCGGGAACTGGATGAGATTCGTGTACGTGAAGCAGAGCTAGCTGCTAAGAAAATGACAAAAGAAGCAAGAAAGAAAAGAAAGCAAGCACTGGGCTGTTGTGACACTGAAGAAAATATAGACTATGGGCCAGGGCAGTTCTAGTCGCAGAAATGTAACTCTGTAAAAGAATTTTTAATAAAAAAAAGTTTTAAACCTGAATATCTCTGAACTACATTTTCCGCAATAATGGACCCGTTTTCTAAAAAATTACTGATGCCAAGTATGAGATTCAATACAAGGTGCATTCAAGTTCTAAGGCCTCCGATTTATTTTCTCCGGACTGGAAAGAGATAGAAACATGTGCATTGTTTTAAAATGAGGCCGTGTTCATTGTCAATACGTCCCAGAGATGGCAGCACCGTACGGCAGATGGAATTTTACCGCCAGCGGCGAGAATGAGAACTGTTTTAAATACTTAAAATGGCGACGTTTTCCTTACTTGAACAGCGTGCAATCATTAGTTTTCTGAATTTGCGTGGTGTGAAACCAATTGAAATTCGTCGACAGTTGAAGGAGACATGTGGAGATGGAGTTATGGATGTGTCGAAAGTATGTTCGTGAGTGCGACAGTTTAATGAAGGCAGAACATCGTGTGACAACAAACCGAAACAACCTCGGGCTCGCACAAGCCGGTCTGACGACATGATCAAGAAAGTGGAGAGCATTGTTTTGGGGGATCGCCGAATGACTGTTGAACAGATCGCCTCCAGAGTTGGCATTTCTGTGGGTTCTGTGCACAAAATCCTGCATGACGACCTGAAAATGCGAAAAGTGTCATCCAGGTGGGTGCCACGAATGCTGACGGACGACCACATGGCTGCCTGTGTGGCATGTTGCCGAGCAATGTTTACGCGCAACGACAGCATGAATGGGACTTTCTTTTTGTCGGTTGTGACAATGGATGAGACGTGGATGTCATTTTTCAATCCAGAAACAAAGCGCCAGTCAGCTCAATGGAAGCACACAGATTCACCGCCACCAAAAAAATTCGGATAACCGCCAGTGCTGAAAAAATGATGGTGTCCATGTTCTGGGACAACGAGGGCGTAATCCTTACCCGTTGCATTTCAAAGGGCATTATGGTAACAGGAGCATCCTACGAAAATGTTTTGAAGAACAAATTCCTTCCTGCACTGCAACAAAAACGTCCGGGAAGGGCTGTGCGTGTGTTGTTTCACCAAGACAACGCACCCGCACATCGAACTAACGTTAAGCAACAGATTCTTCGTGATAACAACTTTGAAGTGATTCCTCATGCTCCCTACTCACCTGACCTGGCTCCTAGTGACTTTTGGCTTTTTCCAACAATGAAAGACAGTCTCCGTGGCCGCACATTCACCAGCCGTGCTGCTATTGCCTCAGCGATTTTCCAGTGGTCAAAACAGGCTCCTAAAGAAGCCTTCGCCGCTGCCATGGACTCATGGCGTCAGCGTTGTGAAAAATGTGTACGTCTGCAGGGCGATTACGTCGAGAAGTAACGCCAGTTTCATCGATTTCGGGAGAGTAGTTAATTAGAAAAAAAATCGGAGGCTTTAGAACTTGAATGCACCTCGTACATGTCCAACTAGAATAATTAAAATATCCTGAGTTGTTTTGTTTTTATGTTCATTTATTTACAAAATTCTGTGAAAAAATTGTTTGAAAAAAAGATAAAATACTCCACAATGTAATTGCAGTAATAATTATAGTTCAGTATATCTAGAAAGGTGCATTCAATAATTATGGAAAATTGTAAGTTGGTGTCGTAAACAGTTTCCAAGATAATGGGTCACAACATTTAACATTGGCGGCATAGGACATACAATGTCCCCTTGATGTAGGTTAGTAGAACAATATCGTACCGTTCGAGTAGAGGATCAGTGAAGTACTGCCTGACACAATCACGTCAAATAAAAGCGATACGAAATTGAGGAAGGCCAATTGTCGATTTCGGTATAGTGGGAGAATTGTAGGAAAGCGTGGGTCACCTGTAGAGGAGACGGCGTACAGGACCCTGGTGCTACCCATTCTCGACTCTTGCTCGAGTGTTTGGAATACCCATCGGGTCAGAACAGTTCTTGGCTAGGCTGTTAGATTTATTTCAAGTATGTTCTAACAACGCGCAAAATTACGGAGATGCTTCGGGAACTGAAATGTGAGTCACTGGAAGGAAGGTGATGTTCTTTTCGACGAACACGGTTGAGAAAATTTAGAGAACCGTAATTTGCAGCTGACTGCAAAATGATTCTACTGGCGCCGGCGTACATTCCGCATAGGGAACACAAAGATAGTGTAAGAGAGATCATGGTTCTTACAGAGAAATATAGACAGTCGTTCTTCCCCCGCTCTCTGTCCGTGTGGAACAATAAAGGAAATGAGTAGTAGTGGAACAATTTATCATATCTAACAGGAATGACGGAGTGTATCGAAAAAGTTCGAAAAATGGCAGGTAGCTTTGTACTACCGCGAAATAGAGGAGAGGCTGCCACACATATTATATGCGAGATAGGGTGGCAGTCATTAAATAAAAGGCTTTTTCGTTGGTGGAATCTTATCAGGAAATTTCCGTGACCAACTTTCTCGTTCGAATGTGAAAATATTTGTTGGGTCCTACCTACATAGGGAGAAATGATCATGTAATAAAATAAGACAAATTTCGTAAGTGTAACGATAGAGAAATACCCTGAAGGTGGTTCGATGAACCCCTGACAGGCACTTCATTGTGAATTACGGAGTATTCGTGCAAAATAGATACGTGTTTCAAAGTTTTACTGACGTTCAAAGTAGTCACCAGCATTGTGTATAACCCGTTGCCAGCGATGTGGAAGTCGCAGGATACTCTTAGCAGTGTATTTTACAAGTTCCCTGCTTTTCTAACTTATTTATATTTTCACAAACATCACGCCTCAGGTTAAATCTTACTAGATTATTTGCCTCGAATGCTATTTTGACACTGTGAGGTTTAAAACTATTCGCAGTCTTTTGCTAGACTGTTTCGAAGTTCGCCAAGGTGACAACTTTCATTAAATCATTACTACTGCGCAGCAGTTTATTGACAGCATCTGCTCTGTCCAATAGTGAACTGTAGAAATATTCAAGCACATACGTTAAGTAGATAGCTCGACTAAAATCGTAAATAAACTTACGGTATTGAGAACAACTATTCGTTCCATAGTAGTGTGAGTGATTAATGAAATAAACTAGAAACAATTCTCTGACTCTTCTCGTTTGATTTCACTGGATGTTACGAAGTTAACAGTAATATCCCGCTTAAGCAAACCGTCTGTATAATTAGGAGGAATTTACTTAATTTCAGGACAAAGTACTATCCGTTTCATAGAACTTTTACGTTCGATTACAGATTTTAACTATTTCACGTTCAGTTATAAGTTTTATACTCAAAAAAATGTTTTAGCCATGGGATGCAAGCAGCATTTCAGGGACTGTGGCTGACGTTATTATCGATGACCTCGGATGTAAAGTATTAAGTCCGACCAAACCACTACGGGTAAAACTGTTTCATGAAAAACGTTACGCGGACGATGCTTCATTGTTTGTTTAGTGTTCCGAAAAAGATACAGAAGAAATAGTAAAAAACGTTCTACGATGCGCAAAGAAACATTGAGTTCACCAAGGAGCTCGAAACAGACATCTGTTTGCAATTTCTTGATTTGGACATTTAAAGTCACAGCAATAAGCACGCATCTATCGTTTACGGGAAACAGTCAACTGATGCTGTAATTCCTAATGATTCACGCCATCGACAGGCTTTTAAAGAAGGTGCATCTCGTAGCTTAGTGCACAAGGAAGTCAGTGTGCCAATGAGCAGGAAGACTAAACAGACAAATCTGAACAATATTAAGATAACGATCAACAACGGTTACAATGTAGGTATTAATAAATTGTAGCGCAAAACTAAAAAGAAAAGGAAGAATAAAATATCCAAATAAAACTGAAAGTGCTCGCTACGCCATACTACGGACCAGTCCCACAAAAGATTGCGAATAGTTTTAAAACTAACGGTGTCAAAACAGCGTTCCAGACGAAAAAGGTAGTAATATATAGCTGAGGCATGATATTCGTACTTGGGGAACACAAGATGCCTTAGAAATCTTGCACACAAAAAATGAAAATGATATGCTGGAAGAACTGGAACTCGCCATGCATGGAAATAATCGTGACAATATTCTTAATGCGCAACGGAAAGACACTGGTACGAGATTTCTTAACGGCTTCTTAGATTACGAGAAAGCAGACACATAGTCATAAATCTGCAATACCCCTTAGAAGAAGTAACTAGAAGCTGACTACCTTAGACAACGAACAAAATGGTTCAAATGGCTCTTAACACTATGAGACTTGACATCTGAGGTCATGAGTCCCTTAGACTTAGAACTACTTAAACCTAACTAACCCGAGGACATCACATACATCCATACCCGAGGCAGGATTCGAACCTGCGACCGTAGCAGCAACGCGGTTCCGGACTGAAGCGCCTAGAACCGCTCGGCCACAACTGCCCGTGACAACGAACAAGTATCATCTTTGGAAACGAGGGAAAGTAGGTGACCAAGACAACAGCGCTATGTTTCAGCCAATAGCGTTGTTAATACAGTAATAACGCTGACATGTTTGTTCATAACAACCCACGGACCTCTGGAGAAGTGTCAGTTTGACACTATGAAGCCCACAGCAGATCATCAGGACGTAGTCTAGTAGCTCGTGAGATGGGACGACGATTTGTTGTTGTTATTCGATTTCATTTTATCATCATTACAAAGTGTTTGTTAAACTTTTTACTGTTTTAACGTCATCAACTAAGTTTTACAAGCTGATGATAGAGTACTGTCTCTCGAAATGCATTGCTGAGCTGTGTGTAGGACACAAAAGGATTGTATGCTACCAGTTATTACCGTTAAAATACAACGGTCGTTACCTGACACCCTCAGAAATGCATAATATTAAACTACTCCGTTGTTGGACAGTGAGCGAGCTGTATACGCGGCAGCTGGGTGAAGAAAGCGCAGTGTTGCCGCCTAAGCCATGTTTGCTATAGACGTCTGATGGATAGCAGTCGTTTCTATACGAAACTAGTTGGACAAACTGACACGCTAGAACTGACATTGATAACGGCGTGCGGTTACAGTCGCGGGACGAGAAAAAGACCTATATTAGACTACTGGCCATTAAAATTGCTACACCAAGAAGAAATGCAAATGATAAACGGGTATTCATTAGACAAATATATTATACTAAAACTCACATGTGATCACATTTTCACGCAGTTTGGGTGCATAGATCCGGAGAAATCAGTACCCCGAACAACCACACCTGGCCGTAATAACAGCCTTGAAACGCCTGGGCATTGAGTCAAACAGAGCTTGCATGGCATGTACAGGTACAGCTGCCCACGCAGCTTCGACACGATACCACAGTTCATCAAGAGTAGTGACTGGTGTATTGTGACGAGCCAGTTGCTCGGCCAACATTGACCAGACGTTTTCAATTGGTGAGAGATCTGGAGAACGTGCTGTCCAGGGCAGCAGTCGAACATTTTCTGTATCCAGAAAGGCCCATACAGGGCCTGCATTATCCTGCTGAAATTTAGGGTTTCGCAGAGATCGAATGAAGGGAACAACCACGGGTCGTAACACATCTGAAATGTAGCGTCGACTGTTCGAAGTGCATTTAATGCGAACAAGAGGTGACCGAGACGAGTAACCAATGGCACCCCATACCATCAAGCCGGGTGATACGCCAGTATGGCGATGACGAATACGCGCTTGCAATGTGCGTTCACCACGATGTCGCCAAACACTGATCCGACCATCATGATGCTGAAAACAGAACCTGGATTCATCAGAAAAAATGACGTTTTGCGCCGGCCGGAGTGGCCGTGCGGTTCTAGGCGCTACACTCTAGAGCCGAGCGACCGCTACGGTCGCAGGTTCGAATCCTGCCTCAGGCATTGATGTGGGTGATATCCTTAGGTTAGTTAGGTTTATGTTCCAGGCGCTGACCTCAGAAGTTAAGTCGCAGATTGCTTAGAGCCATTTGACGTTTTGCCATTCGTGCACCCAGGTTCGTCGTTGAGTACACCATCGCAGGCGGTCCTGTCTGTGATGCAGCCTCAAGGCTAACCGCAGCCATGGTCTCCGAGCTGATAGTCCATGCTGCTGCAAACGTCGTCGAACTGTTCGTGCAGATGGTTGTTGTCTTGCAAACATCCCTATCCGTTGACTCAGCGATCGAGACGTGGCTGCACGATCCGTTACAGCCATGCGGATAAGATGCCTGTCATCTCGACTGCTAGTGCTACAAGGGCATTGGGATCCAGCACGGCGTTCCGTTTTACCGTCCTGAATCCACCGATTCCATTTTCTGCTAACAGTCTCGACCAACGCGAGCAGCAATGTCGCGATACGAAAAACCGCAATCGCGATAGGCTACAATCCGACCTTTATCAAAGTCGGAAACGTGATGGTACGCATTTCTCCTCCTCTACACGAGGCATCACAACAACCTTTCACCAGGCAACGCCGGTCAACTGCTGTTTGTGTATGAGAAATCGGTTGGAAACTCTCCTCATGTCAGCGCGTTGTAGGTGTCGCCACCGGTGCCAACCTTGTGTGAATGCTCTCAAAAGCTAATCATATGCATAGCACAGCATCTTCTTCTTGACGGTTAAATTTCGCGTCTGTAGCACGTCATCTTCGTGGTGCAGTAATTTTAATGGGCAGTACTGAAGTCAAGAACACACTGGGTATGGAAACTATCGCACCCCTCTCGGTTAATTGTGAAACCGTAAACCATCTCGGATTTTTGCGCAAAGTTTTTCGCCCCCTCTGTGCCTGCGACATTGTCGTCTGACTATTTCGCCAACCCCCAAACCCTCGGTACAGCCCATTGTTCCAGAAACTGAAGGGTATAATGCAACTATAAAAAGCAGAGAAATTTATGAAAAGTATTGTTGAATATGTAGATTGGGAAAAGGGTGTGTGCAGTCCTGAATATAATGCATTGGGGACCATTCGAGAAGAGCGTCCATTCTAATTGGGTTGTCCCACTGGAGAGAAGCCGTTACATCTTGGGCGGACATTCGGTGGCCCTCTTAGGTCAGACGGAGAGCCCTCATGTGCGGTGTGAAACAACCGGCTGTCTGCCGACTGATCCCCTGGTAATTACGGCGCGGTCCGGGAGATTCGTGGCCCTTGAGCCTCGACGTCTGCCCATGGCTGCAGCGGCGGCTCCAGCCTCAGCCCTCAACCCTCAACCCTCAACCCTGGGCTCTCCTAGGAGGGCGCCTCTCCTCCTCCGCCTTCCTCCTCATTACTCATCTGCCACCGCCGTCGCCGCCGCCCGCCCCAGACAAAGGCCCCCTAATGTGCGCAGACAGCTGCAGTTAGCGAGCTCGCGACGGCACACTGCAGTCCCGGCCCACTGTCGACAGAGGGATGGAGACACTGTGCGTTTCATATTTCACCTCACTCCACTGGTATATTCTTAGTGGAGCAATTACAAGAGCACAGCGTAGGCATAAGGCGTGACTGTCATAACGCAAAAGGAATCCTGTCACGGTCGCCATATACAGCGGAAGAGAGGCAGGGTGAGGTTATTTCTTCTGTATAACAGAGGACATTTAAAGTCACCCTGTTAATTTCATGACGTCATATACGGCTAATTTGCTTCCCTTAGATCCGGGCGACTATTAAATTGAATGCAGGCCCCGTCTACTTGGCGCAGCGTGCGTTCAAATACTTTTTATATTCGACTCTTTTTATTATTGACAATGCAATACACTGACGGAAAAACATCGCAACACCAAGGAGGGGTTGTGCGACAATAACGGAAGTTTGTAGGTGTGTTTCAGCATCTGAAATGATATGTCGGTTCAAATTTCGTGCCATTCGTGTACGAATGAGCCTTTGTCACCTTTCAGATCGGCGTGATGGGTTGATGTTAGTCAATACTGCCTTAGAGGAGATAAATACCGCATTAGCGACACCTCACTGAGTTTGGACTACGTCGTGTAATACGGCAACGAGAAGCTGAAAGTCCCTGAGACCTCGCAGTCAGGGAAAGGCAGGGTTGGGTTACGACTGTGGACGGGCCCATAGTCAGTTACTGTTGATTGCCTTTTACAGTTATACACATTTATTTTAAGCCAATAAATTCAGACTCAACAACAAATAGAAAACCACACGTTATTAATGAAGGAATGAACAACAGTATAAACTAATAGTGTTTTCAGTGCGTTACAATTTAGCAAGTTACCATAAAATACAGATACAACAGATAATGTTTTAAAAACAAAAAACTGTGATCACGGCTGAAGGCCTTATACGCCAAGAATGCCAATAAATTAAGAATGTTAAAGAACTCGCATCAATTTAAAACATACAAATATTAAAATATTACGGGTAAGTAGCCACAAACACAGCAGAAGGCATCAGACGCCAGACATGGCGGTAAATAAGGTTTCAAGGCTTACTGCTAAAAATACCAATACCAAATTGGAATTTTAAGGCAAATAACCGCAATTACGGCTGAAGGCCTTACATGGCAGAAACGACAATTACATAAAAAATTTAGAAACCTGCCGCATAACAGAAAATGCAATAGCAAAGGTTGAATTTTAAAAACCAAGCAATGATCACCAAACGGGCGAAATAAAATGATGGTAAACCTTGCCAGATTTATTGAAAAAAGCGACAACAAGTATTAACTAGGCATACATAACCTTTAATGTAGGCATTACAAGGTATTATAATAAATAATACGATACTAGAACAGAAGGACCAGTCACAGACGGTGCTCAGGAATCGACCTCTGAGAACAAATAGTATCACGAACGATGAGATAGGCAGCCAAGAGTTGCATTCACTTCGCAAGATGGTAACTCAGACTAGTGGCAGTATAACGAATGACTAACGATAACTTGCTGAAGCTACCTGACGTCCGACAAAGACCTGAAATATATCATAATTATAAATCCTGAGCATTATAACTGCCGGCCGCGGTGGTCTAGCGGTTCTGGCGCTGCAGTCCGGAACCGCGGGACTGCTACGGTCGCAGGTTCGAATCCTGCCTCGGGCATGGGTGTGTGTGATGTCCTTAGGTTAGTTAGGTTTAAGTAGTTCTAAGTTCTAGGGGACTTATGACCTAAGATGTTGAGTCCCATAGTGCTCAGAGCCATTTGAACCATTATAACTCTAAAAAGATTCTCTGATAAGGGAGATCAAATGCAACGATGGAACAATACGCCAAAGCGGGAACCGGCGGTCTGCACTACGTCCCCAGAATACTGGGTCTAGAGCGCTCGCAACGAGAAACGAACCACTACCAGATCTCCGTCCGATTCCACAAACCCAAAAATCTGAACAAACAAGTCACAGTACAGAACACCAGACTAACTAACAGTAAATTAGGCACACAAACGCACACTGACTCACTGTGATAACTCTGACAGTGGTTGACAGAATGAAACAAATCTATTCACTGTTTTATTAATTCACAGTTGAGTAGCCACACCCTTCTAGTCACTGAGCCAAGTGCATTTAACACGGTAGGGTCTTCAAGTACAAAGCGTACGCAGATCCGCCAAACTGCACATGACGGCGAGATGATAATCTGTCATATCATCAAATATGTAGTACCGGGCCTACATGGGTGACTGACTCGGCTCTACTAGGATTGAAACGCACCTCTCAAACAAACAGAAGCTAAACGATGTCAAAGTTAGCGTAAGGAGGGCTATGCGTGAAGCGTTCAGTGAAATCGAAAGTAAAATTCTATGTACCGACTTGACAGAAAATCCTAGTAAGTTATGGTCTTACGTTGAATCAGTAACTGGATCGAAAGGCATATCCAGACACTCTGGGATGATGATAGCACTGAAACAGAGGATGACACGCGTAAAGCTGAAATACTAAATACCTTTTTCCAAGCTGTTTCACAGAGGAAGACCGTACTGCAGTTCCTTCTTTAAATCCTCACATGATCGAAAAATGGCTGACACCGAAGTAAGTGTCCAAGGTATAGAAAAGGAAGTGAAATCACTCAACAGAGGAAAGTCCACTGGACCTGACGGGATACCAATTCAATTCTACACAGAGTACGCGAAAGAACTTGCCCCCTTCTAACAGCCGTGTACCGCAAGTCTCTGGAGGAACGGAAGGTTCCAAATGATTGGAAAAGAGCACGGGTAGTCCCAGTCTTCAAGAAGGGTCGTCGAGCAGATGCGCAAAACTATAGACCTATATCTTTGACGTCGATCTGTTGTAGAATTTTAGAACATGTTTTTTGCTCGAGTATCATGTCGTTTCCGGAAACCCAGAATCTACGCTGTAGGAATCAACATGGATTCCGGAAACAGCGATCGTTTGAGACCCAACTCGCTTTATTTGTTCATCAGACCCAGAAAATATTAGATACAGGCTCCCAGGTAGATGCCATTTTCCTTGACTTCCGGAAGGCGTTCGATACAGTTCCGCACTATCGCCTGATAAACAAAGTAACAGCCTACGGAATATCAGACCAGCTGTACGGCTGGATTGAAGAGTTTTTAGGAAACAAAACACAGCATGTTGTTCTCAATGGAGAGACGTCTACAGACGTTAAAGTAACCTCTGGCGTGCCACAGGGGAGTGTTATGGGACCATTGCTTTTCACAATATATGAAAATGACCTAGTAGATAGTGTCAGAAGTTCCGTGCGGCTTTTCGCGGATGATGCTGTAGTATACAGAGAAGTTGCAGCATTAGAAAATTCCAGCGAAATGTAGGGAGATCTGCAGCGGATAGGCACTTGGTGCAAGGAGTGGCAACTGACCCTTAACATAGACAAATGTAATGTATGACGAATAGATAGAAAGAAGGATCCTTTATTGTATGATTATATGACAGCGGAACAAACACTGGTAGCAGTTACGTCTGTAAAATATCTGGGGGTATGCGTACGGAACGATTTTAAGTGGAATGTTCATGTTGTTGTTGTTGTGGTCTTCAGTCCTGAGACTGCTTTGATGCAGCTCTCCATGCTAATCTATGCTGTGCAAGCTTCTTCATCTCCCAGTACCTACTGAAACCTACATCCTTCTGAATCTGCTTAGTGTATTCATCTCTTGGTCTCCCTCTATGATTTTAACCCTCCACGCTGCCTTCCAATACTAAATTGGTGATCCCTTGATGCCTCAGAACATGTCCTACCAACCGATCCCTTCTTCTGGTCAAGTTATGCCACAAACTTCTCTTCTCCCCAATTCTATTCAATACTTCATCATTAGTTATGTGATCTACCCATCTAATGTTCAGCATTCTTCTGTAGCACCACATTTTGAAAGCTTCTAATCTCTTCTTGTCTAAACTATTTATCGTCCATGTTTCACTTCCATACATGGCTACCCTCCATACAAATACTTTCAGAAAGGACTTCCTGACACTTAAATCTATACTCGATGTTAACAAATTTCTCTTCTTCAGAAACGCTTTCCTTGCCATTGCCAGTCTACATTTTATATCCTCTCTACTTCGACCATCATCAGTTATTTTGCTCCCCAAATAGAAAAACTCCTTTACTACTTTAAGTGTCTCATTTCCTAATCTAATTCCCTCAGCATCACCTGACGTAATTCGACTACATTCCATTATCCTCGTTTTTCTTTTGTTGATGTTCATCTTATATCCTCCTTTCAAGACAATATCCATTCCGTTCAACTGCTCTTCCAAGTCCTTTGCTGTCTCTGACAGAATTACAATGTCATCGGCGAACCTCAAAGTTTTAATTTCTTCTCCATGGATTTTAATATCTACTCCGAACTTTTCATTTGTTTCCTTCACTGCTTGCTCAATATACAGATCGAATAACATCGGGGAGAGGCTACAACCCTGTCCCACTCCCTTCCCAACCTCTGCTTCCCTTTCATGTCCCTCGACTCTTATAACTGCGATCTGGTTTCTGTACAAATTGTAAATAGCCTTTCGCTCCCTGTATTTTACTCCTGCCATCTTCAGAATTTGAAAGAGAGTATTCCAGTCAACATTGTCAAAAGCTTTCTCTAGGTCTACAAATGCTAGAAACGTAGGTTTGCCCTTCCTTAATCTAACTTCTAAAGATAAGTCGTAGGGTCAGTATTGCCTCACGTGTTCCAGCATTTCTACGAAATTCAAACTGATATTCCCCGAGGTCGGCATCTACTAGTTTTCCCATTCGTCTGTAAAGAATTCGCGTTAATATTTTGCAGCTGTGACTTATTAAACTGATATTTCGGTAATTTTCACATCTGTCAACACCTGTTTTCTTTGGGATGGGAATTATTATATTCTTCTTGAAGTCTGAGGGAATTTCGCCTGTCTCATACATCTTGCTCACCAGATGGTAGAGTTTTGTCAGGACTGGCTCACCCAAGACTGTCAGTAGTTGCAATGGAATGTTGTCTACTCCCGGGGACTTGTTTCGACTCAGGTCTTTCAGTGCTCTGTCAAACTCTTCACGCAGTATCGTATCTCCCATTTCATCTACATCTACATCCTCTTCCATTTCCATAATATTGTCCTCAAGTACATCGCCCTTGTATACCCTCTATACACTCCTTCCACTTTTCTGCTTTCCCTTCTTTGCTTAGAACTGGGTTTCCATCTGAGCTCTTGATGTTCATACAAGTGGTTCTCTTATCTCCAAAGGTCTCTTCAATATTCCTGTAGGCTGTATCTATCTTACCCCTAGTCAGATAAGCCTCTACATCCTTACATTTGTCCTCTAGCCATCCCTGCTTAGCCATTTTGCACTTCTTGTCGATCTCATTTTTGAGACTTCTTATTCATTTTCGCCTGCTTCATTTACTGCATTTTTATATTTTCTCCTTTCATCAATTAAATTCAATATTTCTTCTGTTACCCAAGGATTTCTACTATCCCTCGTCTTTTTACCTACTTGATCCTCTGCTGCCTTCACTACTTCATCCCTCAAAGCTACCCAGTCTTCTTCTACTGTATTTCTTTCCCCCATTCCTGTCAATTGTTCCCTTATGCTCTCCCTGAAACTCTGTACAGCCTCTGGTTCTTTCAGTTTATCCAGGTCCCATCTCCTTAAATTCCCACCTTTTTGCAGTTTCTTCAGTTTTAATCTAGAGGTCATAACCAATAGATTGTGGTCAGAGTCCACATCTGCCCCTGGAAATGTCTTACAATTTAAAACTTGGTTCCTAAATCTCTGTCTTATCATTATATAATCTATCTGAAGCCTGTCAGTATCTCCAGGCCTCTTCCATGCATACGGCCTTCTTTTATGATTCTTGAACCAAGTGTTAGCTACTATTAAGTTGCGCTCCGTGCAAAATTCTATCAGGCGTCTTCCTCTTTCATTTCTTAGCCCCAATCCATATTCACCTACTACGTTTCCTTCTCTCCCTTTTCCTACTACCGAATTCCAGTCACCCATGACTATTAAATTTTCGTCACCCTTCACTATCTGAATAATTTCTTTTATTTCATCATACATTTCTTCAATTTCTTCGTCATCTGCAGAGCTACTTGGCATATAAACTTGTACTACTGTAGTAGGTGTGGGCTTCGTATCTACCTTGGCCACAATAATGCGTTCACTATGCTGTTTGTAGTAGCTTACCCGCATTCCTATCTTGCTATTCATTATTAAACCTACTCCTGCATTACCCCTATTTGATTTTGTATTTATGAACCTGTAGTCACCTGACCAGAAGTCTTGTTCCTCCTGCCACCGAACCTCACTAATTCCCACTATATCTAACTTTAACCTATCCACTGCCCTTTTTAAATTTTCTAACCAACCTGCCCGATTAAGGGATCTGACATTCCACGCTCCGATCCGTAGAACGCCAGTTTCCTTTCTCCTGATAACGATATCCTCTTGAATAGTCCTCGCCCGGAGATCCGAATGGGGGACTATTTTACCTCCGGAGTATTTTACACAAGAGGACGCCATCATCATTTAATCATACAGTAAAGCTGGATGCCCTCGGGAAAAATTACGGCCGTAGTTTCCCCTCGCTTTCAGCCATTCCCAGTACCAGCACAGCAAGACCGTTTTGGTTATTGTGACAAGGCCAGATCAGTCAATCATCCAGACTGCTGCCCTTGCAACTACTGAAAAGGCTGCTGACCCTCTTCAGGAACCAAACGTTTGTCTGGCCTCTCAACAGATACCCCTCCGTTGTGGTTGCACCTACGGTACGGCTTATCACTGAGGCACGCAAGCCTCCCCACCAACGGCAAGGTCCATGGTTCGTGGGGGGAGGGGAATGATCATATAAAATTAATTGTTGGTAAGGCGGGTGCCAGGTTGAGATTCATTGGGAGAGTCCTTAGAAAACGTAGTCCACCAACAAAGGAGGTGCTTACAAAACACTCGTTCGACGTATACTTGAGTATTGTTCGTCAGTGTGGGATCCATACCAGATCGGGTTGACAGAGAAGACAGAAAAGATCCAAAGAAGAGCGGCGCGATTCGTCACAGGGTTATTTGGTAAGCGTGATAGCGTTACGGAGATGTTTAGCTAACTCAAGTGGCAGACTCTGAAGGGGGGCCCCTCTGCATCGCGGTGTAGCTTGCTGTGCAGGTTTCGAGTGGGTGCGTTTCTGGATGAGGTATCGAATATATTGCTTCCCCCTACTTATACCTCCCGAGGAGATCACGAATGTAAAATTAGAGAGTTTCGAGCGCGCACGGAGGCTTTCCGGCAGTTGTTCTTCCCGCGAACTATTCACGACTGGAACAGGAAAGGGAGGCAATGACAGTGGCACGTAAAGTGCCCTCCGCTACACACCGTTGCGTGGCTTGCGGAGTATAAATGTAGATGTAGATGTAGATCCTAAAGCTTGCTGGATCCGGTTTACGACGAGGTCGTGCACCCTCGTAACCACAGCCCTTCCATCCGGCAGTCCATGCGTGCTGCCAGCGGTCCAGGCGTGTTCCCGCACTGTGCAGACCTGGCTCCTCCTGAGTCCCCAACCGAACTGGCCCACTCACACGACCAGAGAGAACAAAGACATCGCCCCAAAGATAGGGCCTTTCTACATACCGATAAGCGCCACTGCTGCCACTAGCCGACAGGGGAAGCTTGCGAAACCGAGTGGCGCCAGTCAACACAAGAAGCAACCATGCCAACTACCATACCTTCTGGCCTCCAACAGAGGGCTGAAACCTACAAACAGCACCAACGCGAGCCACAGCACGGTTCAGTGGCTTCTGGGATATTGCAGAAAGACTTGGCAAGAATGTAGCCACTGTAGACGTTTGCTGGCAGTAGTGGTCACGAGAATGTCCAGCCACATGAAGACCGTGCCCCGGACGGCCACAAGACACTACCGAGAGTCAAGATCACCGTGTTCGACTTATGGCTCTAGCGCGTCGTACTACATCTGCGGTAGCAATTTGAGCAGCAAATGGTACCACAGTGACTCAACGAACTGTTACGAATCGATCACAGCTCCGAGCCATATGCCCTGTTGTGTCCATTCCACTGATCCCAAATCACCGCCATTTGCGACTTCAGTGGTGTCATGCGAAGACTCATGGAGGTCAGAATGGAAGTCTGTTGTTTTCTGATGAAAGTAGGTACTGCCTCGGTTCCACTGATGGCTGGGTGTTTTTTGAAGCAGGCCAGTTCAAAAATGTGTGTGAAATCTTCTGGGACTTAACTGCTACGCTCATCAGTCCCTAAGCTTACACACTACTTAACCTAAATTATCCTAAGGTCAAACACACACACCCATGCCCGAGGGAGGACTCGAACCTCCGCCGGGCCAGCCGGGAGGCCAGTTGAGGGCCTGCAGTCAAACTGCCTGACTGATAGAGACTCTGTATCTACACCTAGAGCTATGGTTTGGGATGCGATTTCATATGGCAGGAAGCGGCTCTCTTGTGGTTATCCCACGCACCGTGACTGCAAATTTGTACCTCAGGCTGGTGATTCGACCTGATATGATGCCATTCATGAACAGCATTCTAGGGGGTGTTTTCCAACAGGATAATGCTCGCTCACATACCGCAGAGAGTCGATATGTTGCCTTCGGCTGTTTGATCGCCAGATCTGTTTCCAATCGAACATGTATGGGACGTTATAGAACGACAGCTCTGGCGTCATCCACAGACAGCATTAATTGGCCCAGTGTTGAGTCACCAAGTGCAACAGGCTTGGACCTCCATCCCACAAACTGATATTGGGCAAGTGTACAACACAGTGCACGCATTTTTACATGTTTTCATTCATCATTCTGGCGGTTACAGCGGTTATTAATGTACCAGCATTTCACATTTGCAATGGCTTATCCCACTCTTACATTAACCTGTGATCTTGCAATGTTAATCACATAAATAAGTTACCTACATAAATGTAGCCTCTAAATTTCATTATTCTGCATTAATTACACTACTGGCCATTAAAATTGCTACACCACGAAGATGACGTGCGACAGGCGCGAAATTTAACCGACAGAACGAACATGCTGTGATATGCAAATGATTAGCTTTTCAGAGCATTCACACAAGGTTGGCGCCGGTGGCGACACCTACAGCGTCCTAACATGAGGAACGTTTCCAATCGATTTCTCATACACAAACAGCTGTTGACCGGCGTTTCCTGGTGAAACGTTCTTGTGACACCTAGTGTACGGAGGAGAAATGCGTACCATCACGTTTCCGACTTTCATAAAGGTCTGATTGTAGCCTATCGCGATTGCGGTTTATCGTATCGCCACATTGCTGCTCGTGTTGGTCGAGATCCAATGAATGTTAGCAGAATAGGGAATCGGTGGGTTCAGGAGGGTAATACGGAAATCCGTGCTCGATCCCAGCGGCCTCGTATCACTCGCGGTCGAGATGACAGGCAGCTTATCCGCATGGCTAAAACGGATCGTGCAGCCACGTCTCGATCCCTGAGTCAACAGATGGGGACGTTTGGAAGACAACAACCATCAGCACGAACAGTTCGATGACGTTTGCAGCAGCATGGACTATCAGCACGGAGACCATGGCTGCAGGTACCTTTGACGCTGCATCACAGAGAGGAGCGCCTGCAATGGTGTACTCAACGACGAACCTGGGTGCACGAATGGCAAAACGTCATTTTTTCGGATGAATCCAGATTCTGTTTACAGCTTCATGATGGTCGCATCCGTGTTTGGCGACATCGCGGTGAACGCACGTTGGAAGCGTGCATTCGTCATCGCCATACTGGCGTATCACCAGGCGTGATGGTATGGGGTGCCATTGGTTACACGTCTCGGTCACCTCTTGTTCGCATTGACGGCATTTTGAACAGTGGACGTTAGATTTCAGATGTGTTACGCTCCTTGGCTCCACCCTTTATTCGGTCCCTGCGAAACCCTACATTTCAGCAGGATAATGCACGACCGCATGTTGCACGTCCTGTATTGGCCTTTCCGGATACAGAAAATGTTCGAGTGCTGCCCTGACCAGCACATTCTCCAGATGTCTCACCAATTGAAAACGTCTGGTCAATGTTGGCCGAGTAACTGGCTCGTCACAATACGTCAGTCACTACTCTTGATGAACTGTGGTATCGTGTTGAAGCTCCATGGGCAGCTGTACCTGTACACGCCATCCAAGCTCTGTTTGACTCAACGCCCAGGCTTATCAAGGCAGTTATTACGGCCAGAGATGGTTGTTCTGGGTACTGATTTCTCAGGATCTATGCACCCAAATTGCGTGAAAATGTAATCACAAAAATGACTCTGAGCACTATGGGACTTAACATCTGAGGTCATCAGTCCCATAGAACTTAGAACTACTTAAACCTAACTAACCTAAAGACGTCACACACATCCATGCCCGGGGCAGGATTCGAAGCTGCCTCCGTAGCTGTCGCGCGGTTCCAGACTGAAGCGCCTAGAACCGCTCGCCACACTGGCCGGCTGTAATCACATGTCAGGTCTAGTATAATATGTTTGTCCAATGAATACCCGTTTATCATCTGAATTTCTTCTTGTTGTAGCAATTTTAATGGCCAGTAGTGTATTTTTTCGTGTTGCGATTTATTTCCGTCGGTGTACATAAATGATCTAGTGGATATCACCGGATATCTCATGAGGCTATTTCCGGGTGATGCGATCGTCCATGTCAAGGTAGCAACGTCAGAGAACTGTAGCGAACTACAAGAAGACAATCAGAGACTGATGACTGGAGCAGGGATTGGCTGTTGGCCTTTAACATGAACAGATATAACATATTGCGCGTACCTACTAGTAGAAATCTACTACTGTGCAACTGCTTTACAGGTTACTGACTGCTGAAAACGGTAACTACCGTAAGATGTCCAGCAATAACAATCCGGAGCAACATAAAACAAATAGCAGGAAAAGCTGATTCCAGACTACAATTCACAGAAATAACCTCGAAAGAATGTAATTCACTCCCGAAAAAAGTCTGTTACAGAGTACTTGTTAGACCGATTCTCGAGTATTATTCATCTGTTTGGGACCATGACTAGATTGAATTAAGAGATGGAAAAGATCGACAAATATCCATTTTGGGACAGGTATGTTTGGTCTGCGTGAGAGAATTAAGGCGATATTCAACACCAGCGGCAGATGTTAGAATATACAGGTCGTGCACTGCGGGGAAGTGTGCTATTGAAATTCCGAGACAATACGTTCCAGGAAGCATCGGATAATGTATTATTACCGTCCACATACATCACCTGAAATGACCATAACGAAACTCAGATGTCTCTTCTTTTACTCCGACAGTCTATTCTACTTATGTAGGTCTGAGTAAACAAAATATTTTCGCGTTCGCTTGTGAAATTTGGTAAAAGAAATGTCGTGAAAAGATTTCGCCTCAGCAAAACATGTTTATGTTTCAATTATTGCAACCGCGAGTCTCTCATTGTATCCGTGACACTCCATCCACTATATGGTGTTAGTGCGAAACGAGATGCCTTTCTTTTTAAATTTTTCGTTGTTCTACGTAAATCCCGAATGGTTGGGATCCCATACCTACAAAAGAGGACAAACAAGTTTAGTCCAGCCAGTCTCTTTGGTAGACATGATGTGTCTTTTAAAAGGCCTGTAAAAAAAATAAAAATAAAAAAGCATTTGATTCGTCTTCTCCACAACTTGCTTTATGTGAAGGCTTCAACTCAATTTGTTTGTAACTCTGATCCAGTGGTAATTTTCTGAATCGACTACCATCAAGTTTATGAGAGTTATGGTGTAATCAAAATTAAGGGGCTTTTGTTTATCACTCATGTGGATGACCCCACACTCTTCCTTACTTTGTACAAACTGCCACTTCTTGTGCCATTCCGATATCCTGTTTTACGATTGTTTGTTATCTTCTCATGACTTGACTGGACGATTAAGGACATAATGTAAGAGGGCTGCTCAGATTGTCTCCTAATTCATTCCTACAGATTAGTGACACTTCCTCCCGCAACCTCGGATGTCACTTTTGTTTTACTCGACGACTACCCGTCCATTACATCAAACTGACTTTTCTAACGGGAAATCACGAATCCAGTCCCAAAACCGAAATAATACTCTATAAAAACTCAATCTGATTAGAAACGCCTCTTGAGGAACCATGTCAAAGTCTACTGCAAATCTGAAACACGGAATCAGGAGATCCCCTGTTGACAGCAGCCATTACTTCGTGTGAATAAATAGCCTGTTATATTTCACAATGATATTTTTAATCAGTGCTGGTTATGTATCAATAGATTTATCTCTGAGGTATTTCATAAGGTCTGACCACAGCATATGTTCCAAACTCCTACTGTAAATAGAAGGAAGTGATATGGATCAGTAATTGAAAGGATTACTTCAGTATCCATTTTTTCGTAAAGAACTGTATGATGGATGATTTAACTAGAATCGTTATACCTCCACCAGGATCCTGCATCTGGTCCATCAAGTAAGCTTGTTCCATCACGAAATTAAGTATTTAAATTTCAAGTCAGCTCTCACTAAAAGAACTTCGAAAACTTAATTTCACTTAGCACAATTTAAATATTTTCTTCAGCCTAATTAATTGTTGCTATTCGGTTGTGATTTGTTACTTTGTTTACTAACATGGGTGCATAATTTCGCCAGTTATGTAACAGCGTTCTGTGTTTCTTATTATCTGAGACTTGAGTAATAAAGTTTTGATGGTACAAAAGACACCCGTCCCTTAGTTTGCACTGACGACTGTGGCGTTCGGAATAGCATCCAGCCACAGAGTTAAATGACAAAAATAAAATATGACAAATAAAAAAAAACGAGAATCCTATATTGAACGAGATAAACGCTAGGGAAAAGGAACAGGAATAAATTATCATAGTTATAAAAAAGAAGAATTCAACAGCGTTTTACTCTTAAAAATCAGATTGCTAGTATCGTAGAAATTACAATATTTACAACTCAGGATGCTGTATTATACCGACGTTCGTATTATTAAACGGAAATGTCTCATCAAACTGAAGGGGCGCTCCAGTTTGACAGAGTTAAGACAGGCTGCCTCCGAAATCGGTGAAATATTTCCTTACGTTATAAATAATTACATCAAAGGAAAAATCCTCGTACCCCGCGGCATTTAAAGACGCGAGTAATTCAAAAGTTTCGCGTACATATTTTTCCGCGTCAGGAAAGCACAACAAAAGTGATGATTTGTTTACCATTATCTGGGTAGTTGCTGCTGAAAAAATTAAATAATTTAGATCTTAAATAAATGCATTTACTTTTTTCCCTTTGCTGACTGTTAGACCAATACGTGATGGATGACTTGCGACATTGTTCAATGACATTTTCACCTTGAAAATTACACGAAATTCTTACTCCGTTACAGCGAACAGAGAGAGAGAGAGGGGGGGGGGGTTAATATGACCAAATTTCGTCTCATACGAAGATAGGTTCTATCTCAATGCGAGAATGATTAACGAAAAAAGCCAACACGAAACTCAAATCGTTTCCTCATTGTACAATGTTGTTGCAGCCCTACTGAACACGGCCTCCTATATAATGGCCTGGTGCTTCCTGTCGGAAGATTCAAGTGGCATTCTGGAGACATTTTCGCTGGTGGCTCAGGAGTCCGATGCGAGAGCCGAGTTGGTGCGCACACGAGAGGGAAGTACGAGTCGCTTCAGCAGGGAGGTTAGTCATAAGCTCATGTGCGCGCAATCGTTTTCAGGCTAAGTTGTTGAGCCATACTTGGTCGTCCATCTTGATTCCATCTGCAGTCAGTTTCCTGCATTTGCTGCTAACGTCAGCGAGTTGCTCCCACTTGTCACTGTCAGTATTAAGTGCGTACGTGTCAGACTTGATACAATTACTAAAGCGTAGTGAAGGTCTTCCTCGAGGTCTCATTGCTCCTGCTATTTCACCGAGTAATGTGTGCCGGGGCAGACGGGAGTGGTCCATACGACGCAGATGTACTACCCACCGCAGGCAACGTTGCTTTAGCGTGACAGTGATACTCTGTTGTTTTGCAGTTTTCAGAACTATATCATTTGTCACATGATCCTTCCATAATATTCCCAACATATTCCGTAAGCACCGCAGGTGAAAGACGTTCGGCTTTGGTTCCTGTTTGACATACGACGTCCAAGTCTCAGCTTCATACAGGGGAGTTCTCAGCACATATGATTGATACACAAGTATTATTGTCGACAATGTAAGACGTTTGTTGCCCCACGCTTGTGTGCAGAACTTTCCGAAAGTGCTGGCAGCCTTTCCTATTCGTACATTTATCTCGTCATCCAAGAAGAGATCTTCTGTCATTATTGAACCAAGATTTATTTTTATTTATTTATTTATTTATTGTTCCGTGGGACCAAATTAAGGAGAAGTCATGGAACGAGTCAATACATGAAATTATAACACGATAGTAGAAACAGATAAAATGAAATATAAGAAACATATTCAGGCGACAATTCGTAAGTTTAAATAAAGAAAATCAACAATGTAACACTGGAATTTGCTTAATTTTTCAGCTCTTCTAGGAGGATAGCAGAATTTATCGACTATCTTCAACAAGGAGCCGTGCAGTTTGATGACAGACAGGTCTGTGTATCCTTGTGCCATGAAAACCGTCTTCTTTACGTTTACAGAGAATATATCCACAAGCTCTTGCAGATCGTCTTGAGTATGCTCTATAAGTGTAGAATCGTCAGCATATAAAAGGCTATTTACAAACAAGTCTTCTCGGAAGCGCTTGGATCTGAGTAGAGCAATGTTGTACAGCTTCCCATCAGCTCTGGTATACAAATGAATGCCCAGGTTAGCTTCACCAAAAAGCAAATTTGAGGAGTGCTGAGAAAAAAAAAATATTGAACAGAGTGGGAGACAATACGCAGCCTTGACGAACACAGCAAACGGGTCAGGTGTGATTCCGTCGAAGACCACAGCACCATCCATATCTTCGTGAAAAGCCTTGATCATCTTTAACAGCTTTGGATGACACCCTATCTTGAAAAGTACTGCATACAGTCCTACTCTGCTGACACTGTCGAAAGCCTTGTTTAGGTCGATAAAAGCAATGAACACTGGGGTTCTTTGTTCGTGGCACTTTTCCAGAAAAGACCTATGTCATTTATCTTAATAAATAAATAGCTAATAGTTGCAGTAATAACATTTTTGTGATAGTAGTCATATCTTTCCGCTCAGTTTTATCTCTGACCAGTCATCCACAAGGTGTCGCTGTCATAGTTCAGTACTTCCGTACATTTTTAAGTGACTGTGCTGTGTGTTTGTAGCACTTGGTGACTTCTGTATATTTCTACAGTCCGGTAATTCAGCAAAATATGTATGAGTCAAATATTTCATTGTATAGTATCCAGCCTTTCTGTATACTCACCGTCATTAACTTTACTTCATTCTTGTTTACTTTATTGTATGTCCGATCATCCACGCTCTGCTTCTAAAATTGTATGACGTATATAATTACACTAACTGTAACCGAAGTATGTCCGTTTCACTGTTTATGCTCTATGTGTTCTCTTTCGATTCTGTCAAATCATCAGCCAGTCGTTGCGTTATACACTGTATATTAATTAAGTTGTTTCTGACAATTGAAGACACTTCAAAACGGCTACACTACATGAAATGCTTGGTAGTGAACAGTACAGAGTAAAAGTCTGGTGTACAGAATAGAAATCTCGTTTAATCTTTTTAACAACCAGAGCGGCAAATTGATATTACCCAAGGAATGTGAGAAGATGTGACATTTCTTCGTTTATAAAATTGTTGTTGTCGTGGTCTTCAGTCTGAACACAGGTTTGATACAGGTCACCATAATACTCTATACTGTGCAGCTCTTTTCGTCTCCGAGTAACTACTGCAACCTACATCCTTCTGAGTCTGCTTTCTAAAGTCATCTCTTGTCTCCTATGATATTTACCCTCCACACTTCCCTCCAATACTAAATTGGTGATCCCTTTGTGTGGTGTCACCGCCAGACACCACACTTGCTAGGTGGTAGCTTAAATCGGCCGCGGTCCATGTAGTACATGTCGGACCCGCGTGTCGCCACTGTGATCGCAGACCTAGCGCCACCACCAAGGCAGGTCTCGTGATACGAGAGAGGACTCGAGCCCAGTTGTACGCGAACCTAGCTATCGCCCAGTTGTACGAGAACCTAGCTACCGCCCAGTTGTACGAAGCCTTTCTCTCTCATTAGCCGAGAGACAGAATAGCCATCAGCTAAGTTAATGGCTACGAACTAGCAAGGAGCCATTTGTATCTGTCTATAGCTTACGAGTATTCAAGAGAGATGTATTCCAAAGAACCATTAAAAGATAAGTAATAAGCATCTACATACTTTTCTTCTTATTCATTTATAAGTTCTCATGTTCCAGACTTCACGCCCGTCTGCTTTATGCCGTGCGTGCAATATCGGCTACAGCGTTAGTCTAGCATTCCTTTTCAGCAATCCACTTCACGGTGTCGGTCCAGCTACCGACACAACACTTTGTGTCTTAGAATGTGCCCTATGAAAAGATCCCTTCTGTTAGTCAAGGTGTACTACAAATTTTCTTTTGCCACAAATTTCTTTACTCCCTAGTTCTGTTCAGTACCTCCTCATTAGTTACGCCATCTACGCATCTAGTCTCAGCATTCTTCCGTAGCTCATTTGAAAAGTTTCTATTATCTTCTTTTCTAAACTGTTTATCGTCCATGTTTCACATCCATACATGGCTACATTCCATTAAATACTTTCAAAAAAGACTTTCTGACATTTAAATTTCGCTTTTTCAGAAATTCTTTTCTTGTCATTGGCAGTATACATTTTATATCCTTTCTACTCATCAGTTATTTTGCTAACCAAATTGGAAAACTCATCTACCACTTTAAGTGTCTCGCCTTCTAATCTAATTCCCTCGACATCACATGATTTAATTCGACTACATTCCATTATCTTTGTTTTGCTACTTTTTATGTTCATCTTATATCCTTCTTTAAAGCCACTGTCCATTCCGTTCAACTGCTCTTCCAAATTCTTTGCTGTGTGTCATATCATTATGATGTAAACATACAATGCCTGAAAGGTTACTTTTACTAATAACTTACCGCCGACCAGTAAATCCCTCTTGATTAAATTCTTCATTTTTATGACCCTCTTAGCTAGCCTGTGCACATTCAGCCCTTGAATATAAAGGAGTAAGAACCAATTTGAGTGCTCACAGCTGCTGTACTGACACAAATGTCTGCGCTTGAGTCGAATATCAGATTTATGTTTACAAGTGCTCAACAACACCTTCTACATCCATACTCTGCAAACCACCATGATCCACTTGATAGAGAGTACTTCCCCTACCACGTATTAAGGTTTCTTCCCGACCTATTTGCGAATGGAGCGAGGAAAGGATTATTGGTTAAATGTCTCTCTGCGCGCTGATATTAGTTTAATCTTGTCTCCGTGTCCATCGGGGAGCGACAAGAAGTGGACTGTAGCATGTTCCTAGAGTCTTCACTTACTAATATATTCAGGAACTTAGTAAGTATACTTTCTCGGGATGGTTGATGTCCCTATTCAAGCGTCTTCCAATTCAAGTGTTTCACCATCTCTGTCACAGTCCACATGTCTCAAAAAACTATTTGTGCTAACCTCATTTGTATTCATTCACTGTCCCCTGCTATTCCCACTTGGTGTGAGTCCCACACACTAGTTCTACCCTACCAATGAACCTATCCCTGTCACGTTTTAAACCTACAATTCAGTTTGTGTAATCATTCTGTTTCATATCCCCAGAAATTGACTCATCAAGGTAATTGTATGAGTCGAGTAGCTCCAGTTATAACTCACTGATAATGCGGTCATAGGACAACTGTTCTGGGAATTACACATTTTTGAGCATTTAAAACCATTTGCGCAAGTTTGATCCGCTTTGAAATCCTATGAAAGTAATCGAATATCTGTGCTTATATTTCAGGCACCACGAAGTAACAGATAACTTCATCATCTACAAAAAGTTTCAGGTAATTAATATACAAGATGGACAGTAAAAGTCCAAATGCAATTCCCTGCAGCACGCCTGACCTAACTTCTACGTCTATTAATGACTCTCCACGCGAGATGACACATACCAATATGCCCTAGACAAGTATGTCCCGAGTAAGTTTTTGAGGGATGCAAAAGATCCACCATGGTTTAGTAGCCGTAGCCACTTGTATGAATATCAAGAGCTCAGATGGAAACCCAGTTCTAAGCAAAGAAGGGAAAGCAGAAAGGTGGAAGGAGTATATAGAGGGTCTATACAAGGGCGATGTACTTGAGAACAATATTATGGAAATGGAAGAGGATGTAGATGAAGATAAAATGGGAGATACGATACTGCGTGAAGAGTTTGACAGAGCGCTGAAAGACCTGAGTCGAAACAAGGCCCCGGGTGTAGACAACATTCTATTAGAACTACTGACGGCCTTGGGAGAACCAGTCCTGAAAAAACTCAACCATCTGGTGAGCAAGATATACGAGACAGGCGAAATACCCTCAGACTTGAAGAAGAAGAATAATAATTCCAATCCCAAAGAAAGCAGGCGTTGAAAGATGTGAAAATTACCGAACTATCAGTTTAATAAGTCACAGCTGCAAAATACTAACGCGAATTATTTACAGACGAATGGAAAAACTGGTAGAAGCCGACCTCGGGGAAGATCAGTTTGGATTCCGTAGAAATGTTGGAAAGGCAAACATACGTTTCTAGAATTCGTAGACTTAGAGAAGGCTTTTGACAATGTTGACTGGAACACTCTCAAATTCTAAAGGTGACAGGGGTAAAATACAGGGAGCGAAAGGCTATAATTTGTACAGAAACCAGATGGCAGTTATAAGAGTCGAGGGGCATGAAAGGGAAGCAGTGGTTGGGAAGGGAGTGAGACAGGGTTGTAGCCTGTCCCCGATGTTATTCAATCTGTATATTGAGCAAGCAGTAAAGGAGACAAAAGAAAAATTTGGAGTAGGTATTAAAATCCATGGAGAAGAAATGAAAACTTTGAGGTTCGCCGATGACATTGTAATTCTGTCAGAAACAGCAAAGGACTTGGAAGAGCAGTTGAACGGAATGGACAGTGTCTTGAAAGGAGGATATAAGATGAACATCAGCAAAAGCAAAACAAGGATAATGGAATGTAGTCGAATTAAGTCAGGTGATGCTGAGGGAATTAGATTAGGAAATGAGACACTTAAAGTAGTAAAGGAGTTTTGCCATTTAGGGAGTAAAATAACTGATGATGGTCGAAGTAGAGAGGATATAAAATGTAGACTGGCAATGGCAAGGAAATCGTTTCTGAAGAAGAGAAATTTGTTAACATCGAGTATAGATTTAAGTGCCAGGATGTCGTTTCTGAAAGTATTTGTATGGAGTGTAGCCATGTATGGAAGTGAAACATGGACGATAACTAGTTTGGACAAGAAGAGAATAGAAGCTTTCGAAATGTGGTGCTACAGAAGAATGCTGAAGATAAGGTGGGTAGATCACGTAACTAATGAGGAGGTATTGAATAGGATTGGGGAGAAGAGAAGTTTGTGGCACAACTTGACTAGAAGAAGGGATCGGTTGGTAGGACATGTCCTGAGGCATCAAGAGATCACTAATTTAGCATTGGAGGGCAGCGTGGAGGGTAAAAATCGTAGAGGGAGACCAAGAGATGAATACACTAAGCAAATTCAGAAGGATGTAGGTTGCAGTAGGTACTGGGAGTTGAATGAGCTTGCACAGGATAGATTAGCATGGAGAGCTGCATCAAACCAGTCTCTGGACTGAAGACCACAACAACAAAATTGTGCCTACATAGGAAAAGAAATCCACTACTGTACAGTTATACTATTGATGACGAACAGCTGCAGACAGCGTCTGCCGTAAAATATCTAGGCGTGTCTATCTGGAGCGACCTTAAGCGGAATGACCATACAAAACAGATAGTGGGAAAAGCAGACACCAGACTCAGACACATCGAGAGAATTTTAAGGAAAGGTAACTCATCCACGAAAGAAGTGGCTTATAAGGCTCTTGTTCTCCCAATTCTTGAGTATTGCCGGCCGCGGTGGCCGTGCGGTTCTGACGCTGCAGTCCGGAACCGCGGGACTGCTACGGTCGCAGGTTCGAATCCTGCCTCGGGCATGGGTGTGTGTGATGTCCTTAGGTTAGTTAGGTTTAAGTAGTTCTAAGTTCTAGGGGACTTATGACCTAAGATGTTGAGTCCCATAGTGCTCAGAGCCATTTGAACCATTTGAACCATCTTGAGTATTTTTCATCGATCTGGGATCCCTAAAAGGTAGGACTGATAGCGGATATAGACAAGATCCAACGAAGAGCAGCGTGTTACGTCACGGGATCGTTTAACTGGAGAGAGAGCGTAACGGATATGCTAAACAAACTCCACTGGCAGACGTTAAAAGAGACGTTGTGCATCACGGAGAGATTTACTAGTGAAATTTCGGGACAGCACTTTTCAAGAGGAGTCAGACAACATTTTACTTCCCCCCACACGCATCTCGCCGCGAGGAGAAACTTTGAGAAATTAGAGCCAATACAGAGGCTTACCGACAGTCATTTTTCCCACGCACTCATATTCGCGAGTGGAATAGGGTTGGAAGTATCAGATAGTGGTACCGAAAGTACCCTCCGCCACACACCATTAGGTGTCTAGCGAAGTATCATGTAGATGTAGATTGCCTCTTCGACACCAACCCAGACACAAATTTCCTTTGCCACCTCACAACACCGTACTTTGGATAGCAAGCACAGTTGTGATACTGATTCAAATGCTTTTCGGGAGCCAAGGAATACTGCCTCTACCTTAGTGCCTTTATCCTTAGCTACCAATTTGCATTGTGTATGATCTCTACTTCGGCCATTGTTTACTGAAAAAAGAACTCTCATTCTTCTAGTGTCTCATTGCCTAATTCCCTCAGCATCACGTTATTTAATTCGTCTGCATGCCATTACTTTTTTGAAGTTCGTCTTATAATCTCTTTACTGTACACTACCAATTCCGTTCAACTGATCTTCGAAATCTTTTACTGTCCTACAGAGACTACAACATAGCTCTCTTCATTTTGTCCCTGACACACTTAAAACTTCAAAGAGAGTAGTCGCGTAAAGATCGTCGAAAGCTTTCTCTGAGTGTACAAAATAGCACAAGGGCAGGTTTGCCCTTCGTTAAGCTATCGCCTAAGAGACGTCGTAGGATCAGTATTGTCTTTCGTGTTCCTGCGTTTCTCGAACTGGTCTTCCCCGAAGTCGGCTTTCACCAGTTTATTCATTGTTCCGTAAATGCTTCCTGTCAGTATTTTGCAATCTTCACTAATTAAACTGGTAACTGGGTAATATTCACACTCGTGTGCACCTTCTTTTGTGGAAATTGGTATTATTACATTCCATTAGAAGCTTGAGGTTATTCCGCACGTCTCGTGTGAACTGAAATAATTTTGTATTCTCTGGTTCTCTCAATAATTCTGAGACAACATCGTCCACTCCAGGGTTCTTTTTTGGATTTACGTCTTTCAGTGATCTTTCAGATACCTTCCACAGTATCTTATCTTCGGTCTTCACATTCGTTTGTTCTCTCTTCCTTTTCTTTAACAATACCATTAGGTTCATTTTCCTTATATATCCATTCTACATACGAGAGCTGGAACGTTAATAGTGGCAACTATTTATATACAGCTCGTACAAAATAGATACGTTTTTCAGAGTTTTACTGACCTTCAAAGTAGTCACCAGCATTGTGTACAACCCGTTGCCAGCGATGTGGAAGTCGTAGGACACTCTTAGCAGTGCCAGTTGTGTTGACAGTTCGAGCGGTGCGGTCTATTGCTCGACGAATTTGTAGCAGTTCTGAAACGAGCACCGTTAAGTGTTTCCTTCAGTTCAGAAATCGAGTTGAACTTACGAGGGCATAAGTCAGGGGAGTGCTGTAGGTGGTACAGCACTTAGCAGCCCCATCAGTCAAACAAGTCAGTAACAGCTTGCACTGTACGTGCTTGAGCACTGTCCTGCAAAATGATGGTCAACTCCTGCCGAAAGAGTCACCAATTCTGTCTCTGTACTGTTCATTTTTGGAACGCAACCTACGACCAGCTTAGAGACAGAAGTGGTGACACTTTCTGCAGGACCTGACCATCATTTTGCAGGACATTGCTCAAGCACGTACAGTGCAAGCCGTTACTGGTTTCCAGAATGATATTTTCACTGCAGCGGAGTGTGCGCTGATATGAAACTTCCTGGCAGATTAAAACTGTGTGCCCGACCGAGACTCGAACTCGGGACCTTTGCCTTTCGCGGAGAAGTGCTCTACCATCTGAGCTACCGAAGCACGACTCACGCCCGGTACTCACAGCAGGAGAGCTTCTGTAAAGTTTGGAAGGTAGGAGACGAGATACTGGCAGAAGTAAAGTTGTGAGCAGCGGGCGTGAGTCGTGCTTCGGTAGCTCAGATGGTAGAGCACTTGCCCGCGAAAGGCAAAGGTCCCGAGTTCGAGTCTCGGTCGGGCACACAGTTTTAATCTATCAGGAAGTTTCGTTACTGGTTTATTTGACTGATGGGTCTGTTGTGTACTATACCTCCTACAGCACTTCCCTGACTTAAGCCCTCGTAAATTCAACTCGATTTCTAAACTGAAGTCAACACTTCACGGCGTTCGCTTCAGAACTGCTACAAATTCGTCGGGCAATAGACCGCGCCGCTCGAACTGTCAACACAACTGGCACTGCTAGGAGTATTCTACGACTTCCACATCGCTGGCAACGGGTTATACACAATGCTGGGCCGGCCGCGGTGGTCTCGCGGTTCTAGGCGCGCAGTCCGGAACCGTGCGACTGCTACGGTCGCAGGTTCGAATCCTGCCTCGGGCACTGATGTGTGGGATGGCCTTAGGTTA
Organism: Schistocerca piceifrons; assembly: GCF_021461385.2. Lineage (NCBI taxonomy): Eukaryota > Metazoa > Arthropoda > Insecta > Orthoptera > Acrididae > Schistocerca > Schistocerca piceifrons. The sequence goes on from NC_060140.1 coordinate 924,690,522, forward strand.
GTTAGGTTTACGTAGTTCTGAGTTCTAGGGGACTGATGACCGCAGCAGTTGAGTCCCATAGTGCTCAGAGCCATTTGAACCATTTGAACCATAATGCTGGTGACTACTCTGAAGGTAAGTAAAACTGTTTAACACGTATCTATTTTGTTGGAGTTATAAATGAATAGTTGCCACTATTTAAGTTCCAAACCTCGTATATTCCCTCTGCCCTTCTCCACATGTCTTCTTAATTCATTTCCACAGTCCTGGTGGTGGTGGTTGTTGGGATGTTTAAGGGAGACCAAACCCACAGTCCTGCATGACTGTAGTGTATAACGTTAATTATTTATAGTATCACTGTGTAAACGACAGTCTACCCATAGTGTAGTATTAGGTTGGTGCGTAAGTTGGTGGCGTTTTTGTTTCGCATTCCGGTCAATGTGGGTTTATTTGTAGTTCAATGTTGCTATTTGAATTTACATGCTGTGATTTTGTCATAATGTGTGGAGCTGTGGACTCTAGAAAATGGAGTGCCAAGTGGAAAAATCGGAACATTTTCGACATATTCTTCCGTTTGAGTTCAATAGAGGGGTGACAACTGCAGAGGCAGCCAGAAACATTTGCGCCTTATATGGCGATAATGGCAGTGCATAGAGTGCGAAAACAACATGGTTTTCTCGCAATGAATAGGATCGTTTTGACATACCGAGTGACGTGGCGCAGTGGTTAGCCCCGGACTCCCACTTGGGAGGACGACGGTTCAAACCCGCACCCGGCCATCCGAGATTTAGGTTGTCCGTGATATTTCTAACTCGCTCCAGGCAAGTGCCGAGATGGTTCCTTTCCAGAAGGGTACGGCCGATTTCCTTCCCCGTCCTTGATACAATCAGATCTTGTGCTGTTGCTAATGAACTCGTCGTCGATGAGACGTTAAACACGATCTTCCTTCTTTTCCCTTCAGTTTTGACATTAGTGACTCTCCGCGTTCAGGAAGACCTTCGGAGTTTGACGAAGATCGTTTGAACGCGTTCATCCGCAATGATTCACGTCATTGCACTCGAGGACTGGCAAATGTGATGAACTGTAGGACAGTTTCATGCAATGGGGAGGTTCAAAAATCGAGTGTATGGCTACCGCATGCTCTAAGCCAAAATCACAAAAATTTGCGAGTGGCCATATGCATGTGCATCTCTGCTTGCTCGTCATCAACTGGCTCTTGAACAACACCGACCATTCCTATGCTGCACCGTTATTGGTGGCGAGAAATGGTTTATTTATCCTAACGTGATGAAAAGTAAGGTATGGTTGAGCCCAAACAAAGCAGCAGAGAACTGCGCACATCCACCAAAGATAATGTTGTGCATCTAGCGTAATGGCGGCGGTGTGGTGTACTAAGAATTGCTTGCCTGAGGTGCAGCCATCACTGCTGACGTTTATTGTGAACAATTTATTGGTCTCGCTGTAGCAATCCAAGAACAGCGACTAGGAAGACTGCTTGACTGACAAAAAACGCTAAACAGGAGATGCCTTGGGAAGTCGTTCCGCAGACACCTTACTCACGTGATCCTGCGCCCTTAGATTTTCGCCTTTTCTACTCTCAGTCGAACAACATTCAAGGAACTTCCTTTCCGGATGAAAATGCAGTCCGAACAGGGTTCGACGAGTTCTTCACCACAAAATGACGTAATTTCGCGGAATCGTGAAGTTACCCTAGCGTTGGCAGACAGCTGTAAATAGTGAAGGAGAATATACGAATATTATTGATGACTTAAGTGTATTGTTCTGTTTATGAAACTCGCGGAAAATAGCTACGAATTGATCCATCAACCCAATAGCTTCCAGACGATAATACAGGGTGATTCAAAAAAAATACCACAACTTTAAAAAGTGTATTTAATGAAAGAAACATAATATAACCTTCTGTTATACATCATTACAAAGAGTATTTAAAAAGGTTTTTTTCACTCAAAAACAAGTTCAGAGATGTTCAATATGGCCCCGTCCAGACACTCGAGCAATATCAACCCGATACTCCAACTCGTTCCACACTCTCTGTAGCATATCAGGCGTAACAGTTTGGATAGCTGCTGTTATTTCTCGTTTCAAATCATCAATGGTGGCTGGGAGAGGTGGCCGAAACACCATATCCTTAACATACCCCCATAAGAAAAAATAGCAGGGGGTAAGATCAGGGCTTCTTGGAGGCCAGTGATGAAGTGCTCTGTCACGGGCTGCCTGGCGGCCGATCCATCGCCTCGGGTAGTTGACGTTCAGGTTTCATAACTAACCTTTTTCGTAGGACTCTCCATACAGTTGATTGTGGAATTTGCAGCTCTCTGCTAGCTCTGCGAGTCGATTTTCCTGGGCTGCGAACAAATGCTTGCTGGATGCGTGCTACATTTTCATCGCTCGTTCTCGGCCGTCCAGAACTTTTCCCTTTGCACAAACACCCATTCTCTGTAAACTGTTTATACCAACGTTTAATACACCACCTATCAGGAGGTTTAACACCATACTTCGTTCGAAATGCACGCTGAACAACTGTCGTCGATTCACTTCTGCCGTACTCAATAACACAAAAAGCTTTCTGTTGAGCGGTCGCCATCTTAGCATCAACTGACGCTGACGCCTACTCAACAGCGCCTCAAGCGAACAAGTGTACAACTAAATGAAACTTTATAGCTCCCTTAATTCGCCGACAGATAGTGCTTAGCTCTGCCTTTTGTCGTTGCAGAGTTTTAAATTCCTAAAGTTGTGGTATTCTTTTTGAATCACCCTGTATGTTCCCGATATCTCCGCCAGAATTCACGCGGCAACGTAGCTTCATTTCCAGCAGTCGGGCTCGGGTTAGTGACACCAACCAGCAGGACACCGCACCAGTTTGCCTTTGCGCCGTGCCGAGTCACGCTTCCTCTTGTACACGGCCGTGGGGCCACCTGTTGAGCGTCATCTGATGCATCTGGCACCCGCCCTGCGCGGGATGCACGCCTGTCACAGCTAGCTAGCGGCTTCTAGCTCCACTTCTGCTTCTCCTCAGGAAATGGGCGCTTGTCTGACCTCCGTACCTTTCAAGTACCACTGACATTGCGCTTTGCTCGCAATAAGGCTTGACAAAGTTTCCTAGCAACGATGCGGGTCACATGAATTGCAGCTACGTGTTCATCAACAACGGCGGCCATTCCAGAATGAGATTTTCACTCTGCAGCTGAGCGTGCGCTGATGTGAAACTTCCTAGCAGATTGAAACTGTGTGCCGGACCGAGACTTGAACTCGGAACCTTTGCCTTTCGCGGGCAAGTGCTCTACCAACTGAGCTCCCCAAGCACGACTCACGCCCCGTCCTCACAACTTTACTTCTGCCAGTACCTCGTCTCCTACCTTCCAAACTTTACAGAAGCTCTCCTGCGAACCATCCAGAACTAACACTCCTGAAAGAAAGGATATTGCTAGGAAGTTTCGTATCAGCGCACACTCCGCTGCAGAGTGAAAACCTCATTCTGGAAACATCCCTAGGCTGTGGCTAAGCCATGTCTCCACAACAGCCTATCTTTCAGGAGTGCTAGTTCTGCATGGTTCGCAGGAGAGCTTCTGTAAAGTTTGTAAGGTAGGAGATGAGGTACTGGCAGAAGTAAAGCTGTGAGGAAGGGGCGTGACGCGTGTTTGGGTAGCTCAGTTGGTACAGCACTTGCCCGCGAAAGGCAAAGGTCCCGAGTTCGATTCTCGGTCAGGCACACAGTTTTAATCTGCCAGGAAGTTCCAACGGCGGCCGTTGTTGCCGCACGGTCAGAAGCTTTTACGCGAGCACAGTATTATCGCGGAATGGACCAAAATCATACAGGGGAAGTGAGCGCGATTCTCCTGCCTTTGCTTCTGATGTAACCCAAGTTGTACACGGGTATTCCCAAGACCCACTGAGTGCTTAATCTATATGAACGATCTTGTAATTATATGTTACCCTGAGACATTTAAGTCTCTTCTTTATCTAAGGTAATGATCGAAGCAGAAGAAATGAATTTAAAATTTGTGGTGCAGCCGGGATTCGAACCCGGGTCATATATGTTATATAAGCAGAAATGATAACCATTTTACCACCACAGCACTATGGTCGACAATGCTGCACGAACTACCCAAGCTGTATATCCTCCCCAACGCAAACTTCAATTCACATCTTCTGCTCCTTTTCCCTTACATTGTTACTACTGCGGGTTCGAGTCCCGGCCGCAGCACAAATTTTAATTCATTTGTTCTGCTTCGATCATTATCTTAGGTAAAGAAGAGACTTAAATGTCTCAATGAAAAATATAATTAGAAGATCTATAACACCATCAATGGTACAGGACTTTCCCATTACGTCCAACGCTGGGTTGATATTTCAATGCCGGAGAGCCCTGGCAATAGTGACAAGGTAGGGGAAAAATAAGCTGAAGATATGAATTGAGGTTTGTGTTGGTGTGGGTACACAGCTTGGATAGTTTGTGCAGCAGTGTTGACGATAATGCTGTGGTGGTGTAATGGTTAGCATTTCTGCCTACCAAGCAAAAAGCCCCACGTTCGATTCTCGGCCGCAACACAAATCTTAATTCATTTCTTCTGCTTCGATCATTACCTATACGAACGAGTTTGGAGACAAGCTGGACAACCCGATCTGATTGTTTGTAAGCTATGGTGTCCTTTACCGTGTAGTAAATTCACCAGAAGTTCAAAACCAACTACGGAATGATTAAGACAAGGTGTCCACATGGTGCGAAAGGTGGTAGTTGACACTAACCAAAAAAAAAATTATAAGTCTTCCACATGAGTGCTAAAATACTTTCTATTGCACGATAAATGACACTGATTTAAAGGTTGTCGTTTCAACATAATACCTAGGGATTACAATTACGAACTGAATCCATCATATACAAAATGTTATAAGGACGGCGAATCAAAGACTCCGTTTCATCGGCAGAACAATGAAGGTGCAACAAATGGGCCGAAGGGATTGCCCGCACTGCGCTTGTTCTTCCTATCATGCAGCACACGTGGCTGGATTCAGAAGTTTTTAGCAAACAGAACTTAGCATGTTGTTCTCAATGGAGAGACGTCTACGGACTTAAAGTAACCTCTGGCGTGCCACAGGGGAGTGTTATGGGACCATTGCTTTTCACAATAAATGACCTAGTAGATAGTGTCGGAAGTTCCATGCGGCTTTTCGCGGATGATGCTGTAGTATACAGAGAAGTTGCAGCTTTAGAAAATTGCAGCGAAATGCAGGAAGATCTGTAGCGGATAGGCACTTGGTGCTGGGAGTGGCAACTGACCCTTAACATAGACAAATGTAATGTATTGCGAATACATAGAAAGATGGATCCTTTATTGTATGATTATATGATAGCAGAACAAAGACTGATAGCAGTTACTTCTGTGAAATATCTGGGAGTATGCGTACGGAACGATCTGAAGTGGAATGATCATATAAAATTAATTGTTGGTAAAGCGGGTGCCAGGTTGAGATTCATTGGCAGAGTCCTTAGAAAATGTAGTCCATCAACAAAGGAGGTGGCTTACAAAACACTCGTTCGACCTATACTTGAGTATTGCTCATCAGTGTGGGATCCGTACCAGGTCGAGTTGACAGAGGAGATAGAAAAGATCCAAAGAAGAGCAGCGCGTTTCGTGACAGGGTTATTTCGTAAACGTGATAGCTTTACGGAGATGTTTAACAAACTCAAGTGGCAGACTCTGCAAGAGAGGCGCTCTGCATCTCGGTGTAGCTTGCTCGCCAGGTTTCGAGAGGATGCGTTTCTGTATGAGGTATCGAATATATCGCTTCCCCCTACTTATACCTCCAGAGGAGATCACGAATGTAAAATTAGAGAGATTCGAGCCGCACGGAGGCTTTTTGGCAGTCGTTCTTCCCGCGAACCATACGCAACTGGAACAGGAAAGGGAGGTAATGACAGTGGCACGTGAAGTGCTCTTCGCCACACAGCGTTGAGTGGCTTGCGGAGTATAAATGTAGATGTAGATGTAGAAAATGGGTGGGGGGTTTTCATTGTTGTGAGATCTTTTCTACCACATTTCAATAGCCGACTACCTCCTCCAAATACCAAAACACTTTGTTGACTCCGACTTACGTAAGGTGAAATGTCCATCGTGATGAAATAAAAGAAATCGGATCTCGCACGCAAATATTTGAGTGCTCATGTTTCCCACGGTTCATAAATACCTAGTCCTTCTTATAAAACAATAGTATGTGAACCTCCCTTGCACAGAAATCAAATGGTTCACATGGCTCTGGGCACTATGGGACTTAACATCTATGGTCATCAGTCTCCTAGAACTACTTAAACGTAACTAACCTAAGGACATCACACAACACCCAGTCATCACGAGGCAGAGAAAATCCCTGACCGCGCCGGGAATCGAACCCGGGAACCCGGGCGCGGGAAGCGAGAACGTTACCGCACAACCACGAGTTGCGGACGCAGAGAAATCATAGGTACAATGTGTGCACCGAGGTTGGTGGTCGCCGTGTTGGACCTTACTTACAGGGAAACAGACTGCTAACCTTCATTTGAAAAGGAGAAAAATGGTTTAAGTTTAACTGTAAACAATAGCGTTTGTGAAAACTGTTTAAGTTTCCTTTTTACGTCTTTTGTTATTAATGAGTGGAACTATAGAGCAAGTGATGTACTGGGTCACATCTAATAAATTACAAGTAAAAGTTGCGTTGCTAACATGTTTCCTAAACGCTGTAGCACGGAAGCGTTATGTTTCCAGTTATGGGTTCCTATTCAAAACGTTTCATACCCACTCCCCACTAGAAGTCCAAAAAGTTTGTATCGGGAATTTCCGAACACCCGGTATAAAAGTTTGTGCCCGACCGGGACTCTAACATGGATTTCCCGCTTACTGTGAGCTGTCGCATAATCACTTCGACTATCCCAGCACGCCTCCAGGGCCAACACATTTCGCCTTACATCCCAGTCTGTGGTTCCCAGAGCACTCACACAATTATTTGACTCCCGCACAAGCCGGCCGTGCGGTTCTAGGCGCTACAGTCCGGAACCGCGCGACCGTTACGGTCGCAGGTTCCAATCCTGCCTCGGGCATGGATGTGAGTGATGTCCTTAGGTTAGTTAGGTATAAGTAGTTCTAAGTTCTAGGGGACTGATGACCACAGCAGGTAAGTCCCATAGTGCTCAGAGCCATTTGAACCATTTGATTCCCGCACAGGACTTATTTATATTTCTCGTCAGGTTGCCTTGGTTTGGCAGGGAATACGTCACTGTAGTGTGTGTATATTTCGATACATTGTTCCTTCGCAAATGCTGGAATGTGCCCACTTGCAGCTCTCACATCATTTGTGAATAACGAATAGTCGACAGTCGTTCGTAGCTGCTGGACACATTTCACTATGAAATTCAAGAGTTTTTTCTGTTGGTTCCAAAAAGGCAACACATTGCTCCAGTCTCCGTTCTATGTTCTATCACATTCACAACACGTAGACTCAACAACCTTGATAGGAAGCAAATGGGGAAATGGGTCTCTTCCTCATTACCGGTATTATTTGTCTTGTGCTTCCCCTAGTGCCAACTGAACTGTAATTTTTGGATAATATCTGACTGCTCTTTCGTGTAACTTTCGTGTCTTTCAACTGTAGATTTATTCCGACTGCTTTGTCGCTCTAGAAAGGCTCTTTTCTGTGTTTTAAACTTCGGTTACTGATATCCTGATCTCATTTGTCTATGGTATGTGCCTTTACTCTTTTGCTCATCCTTCCACATTCTCACAAAATATTATTCCGAAGCGTCCTCTTACCTACACAAATTGTTTCCGTCGACCAGCTGAGGTTGTCTTTTTTTCCATTCATTGCAAGATATACAGAATACTTTTAGTCAGGGTCTGTATCGTACTGGACGATTGCAAACATTGAACACTCTTGTTACACGGTATGATTAAAAACTTTTTATGTGAGACGATTCTAGTGCTTCTCTGCTTCTCGAATAATCTTCCAAGGAAAACACGAACATTACTTTGGGGAGGGAAAATAGTTAGTTATACATAGTGGTTCGGCAGAAAATAGCACAACCTGCTTTGTTTCTTCCCTGATATTTTGCTCCTCCACTATCTTTCGTAGCTGGGTCTGTATACTTTTCGTGAACGACATTTCGGTTTTCTAGTTTCTTATTGGCTACTGCCCATTCGACTGGCAGGTACATACTGTCAAGATGTAAATTATCGGCCGGCCGGAGTGGTCGAGCTGTTCTAGGCGCTACAGTTTGGAGTCACGCGACCGCTACGGTCGCAGGTTCGAATCCTGCCTCGGGCATGGATGTGTGTGATGTCCTTAGGTTAGTTAGGTTTAAGTAGTTCTAAGTTCTAGGGGACTGATGACCTCAGAAGTTAAGTCCCATAGTGCTAAGAGCCATTTGAACCAATTTTTTTTTTTTTTTTTTTTTTTGTAAATTATCCTTCTGTACATACAATGGTACTTCGTATACTAATGAATAGGTTGCAAATTGTTTATCATTACTGATAGACACGCATACCATGTGTACGTAAGTATCGTTTGGCTCAGGGTATTTTATTTACGATTTAAAACGCTAGACATATTTTCAAATTTTTAGCCTCCTTCAGATTTCTTCGTACTACCAGTGAACCTCCTGTCAACGCCATTTCTCTATTTTCCATTAGTTAGACATACGCAGGTACTGCACGGAGATACTTGACCTATACTCCATCTAGCTATTCTAAAGTACGGAAAAACGTTTCATGCCAAAGCTGACTCAGCTGGAGTCCTCATATTTTCCGGGCAGCGCGAAAGTGATAGGCTTTGAACCATTAGAGAGAAGAGTAGGTAGGAATATAAATGTTGGTGAAGAAATATTAAAGTTAACTGGAAATCAGTGACTTACTTTGATAGTATCATTGTGCAGGTACTGGTGTTTTAGTTGGTGACTTCGTGGTCATAATAAATGGTGATTTAATTAAATCCTTGATTTATTAGAGAAATCAGCTGTTAATGTTCAATTCTCGTTGAATTTCACTTTTAAGAAAAAATTAAAGAATGTCCACAAACTGAAGAAACAATCTTCCTCATCATCTGTGAGAACGAATTGACATGTACGATCGAACCCTCGTAGTGCTACCTTACTGAGGATATACGTATGTTAAAACAATGATTATTAACCATCTCTGTTCTGAAATCTTGAAACAGGTGGGAGTAATGCAGTTTCCATAGCGTGTAAAAGTTATTCTACCACCAACGATTAACGTTTGGTAGACAGTACAGTCACCCAAAAATACTGACACTAAAAAGTAAAACAATGACAATGGAAAATAGTGATTTGTACGTCACACTCTATCCTTGACAGGTATCAACTTTCAAGCATGACTGGATATAGCCTACTGCTTTCATTATGTCTACATTACGTACCCACAAGCGGACTGGTGAAACGATTGCGTAAGTGTGAACGTTAGTCAACAGAAGTAACAAAACAAATGTGATTAAATGTTGCTTCGAGTAAACCATTACGAATGGCGTATACGATCAAATTGCTAACAAAGACATTGCATCCGCAACAGCACCGGAAACCAGTTTATATGAAATAAGTTACATTTACACTATAAAGCGAAGTCATACTTTACACATCATACATTTCTTTGTTAAGCTAGCACAATATTAACAGCACTGTTTCCTTAAAGCTGAATACGGTCACTATGATAACATCTAATTTAGATATGCTCACCACAGGAATTACCCGTTTCTTTCAAGAATTTCAGAAGAGGTATAACTTTTAAGTCCCTCCTCTGGGAAGGACTAACTCGATTCAGCACTTGAAACTCTAATTTTCTACTTCACTGCTCGCTGATTGGGGCATAGAGAGCTGGGAGCGATCGGTGGGTGCAAGCAGTAATGATAGTGTGGCCACATCTTGACGGACACTACGCAAATGAGTAACGTAATGTGGAATAATCGGGGTGCATCGGATATGACTAAAACATAAGAAAAACGAGGAAATTATTAACAATGGTCACTATATTAGTAAGAGTGCGAAACATGTACTTAAAAATTCTTTTCATTTTCTAATCTATCGTCTTGGTATCGTAGGGCAACGAAGACACCCAATCTTACGGATGTCCGCATTGAGCCGTTATAGCTTCTCATATTGAGAAATGTATGTAAATCACCGACTCAGTTACTGTTAAACATGCTCTACTTTGCACTACTGATGGCGTTCAACAAACGTCAGGTGACAAGTGGTTGGAATGTGGTTAAGTGCTATCGCAAATATAAAAACAGTTACAATATCGTGTATGTTTGAATCTAGCATTACAGTATAATGCCACCAAGTACAAACACCATTGTAGAAAAACACACAGAGGTTCATAACTAATAGATACAACTGACATGGGTAAAAGTAAATCCATATATACAGGGTTATTACAAATGATTGAAGCGATTTCACAGCTCTACAATAACTTTATTATTTGAGATATTTTCACAATGCTTTGCACACACATACAAAAACTCAAAAAGTTTTTTTAGGCATCCACAAATGTTCGATACGTGTCCCTTTAGTGATTCGGGAGACATCAAGCCGATAATCAAGTTCCTCCCACACTCGGCGCAGCATGTCCCCATCAATGAGTTCGAAAGCATCGTTGATGCGAGCTCGCAGTTCTGGCACGTTTCTTGGTAGAGGAGGTTTAAACACTGAATCTTTCACATAACCCCACAGAAAGAAATCGCATGGGGTTAAGTCGGGAGAGCGTGGAGGCCATGACATGAATTGCTGATCATGATCTCCACCACGACCGATCCATCAGTTTTCCAATCTCCTGTTTAAGAAATGCCGAACATCATGATGGAAGTGCGGTGGAGCACCATCCTGTTGAAAGATGAAGTCGGCGCTGTCGGTCTCCAGTTGTGGCATGAGCCAATTTTCCAGCATGTCCAGATACACGTGTCCTGTAACGTTTTCTTCGCACAAGAAAAAGGGGCCGTAAACTTTAAACCGTGAGATTGCAGAAAACACGTTAACTTTTGGTGAATTGCGAATTTGCTGCACGAATGCGTGAGGATTCTCTACCGTCCAGATTCGCACATTGTGTCTGTTCACTTCACCATTAAGAAAAAATGTTGCTTCATCACTGAAAACAAGTGTCGCACTGAACGCATCCTCTTCCATGAGCTGTTGCAACCGCGCCGAAAATTCAAAGCGTTTGACTTTGTCATCGGGTGTCAGGGCTTGTAGCAATTGTAAACGGTAAGGCTTCTGCTTTAGCCTTTTCCGTAAGATTTTCCAAACCGTCGGCTGTGGAACGTTTAGCTCCCTGCTTGCTTTATTCGTCGACTTCCGCGGGCTACGCGTGAAACTTGCCCGCACGCGTTCAACCGTTTCTTCGCTCACTGCAGGCCGGCCGGTTGATTTCCCCTTGCAGAGGCATCCAGAAGCTTTAAACTGCGCATACCATCGCCGAATGGAGTTAGCAGTTGGTGGATCTTTGTTGAACTTCGTCCTGAAGTGTCGTTGCACTGTTATGACTGACTGATGTGAGTGCATTTCAAGCACGACATACGCTTTCTCGGCTCCTGTCGCCATTTTGTCTCACTGGGCTCTCGAGCGCTCTGGTGGCAGAAACCTGAAGTGCGGCTTCAGCCGAACAAAACTTTATGAGTTTTTCTACGTATCTGTAGTGTGTCGCGACCATATGTCAATGAATGGAGCTACAGTGAATTTATGAAATCGCTTCAATCATTTGTAATAGCCCTGTATATATATATATATATATATATATATATGTGTGTGTGTGTGTGTGTGTTTTTCATATCTCATCATAAACCGCTGTATCGATGTCAACCAAAATTTATACACATATCCTTTCCTGTATTTGCTACAATAGCTGTGACTTAAGAAACACCTACCTAACATGGTTCAGGAGACATAACAATGAGATGTGTCAAAAATTGCCATATCATACATAGCGTGTATATGTATTACTTCTCTGCTACGAATTGAATTTGCAATAAATTTTTCAGACAGAGTCTACGCCACACATTTACTTGTTAAGCTAGTACAATATTAACAGCACTGTTTCCTTAAAGCGCATATGCTCAAATAGCTAACAAAGACATTGCATTCGCAACAGTACCGGAAACCAATTTATACGAAATAAGTTACATTTACAATAGAAATCGAAGTCATACTACGTACATCACACATTTTCTTGTTAAGCTAGTACAATATTAACAGCACTGTTTCCTTAAAGTTGAATATGTATCATGGTACCACACACAGTTCAGGAGACATTATGTCAAAAACAGTGGAATGTGTGAAACATTGCCACGTGATGCGTGACGTTTAACGCATTTATTCTTCGCTACTAAGACACTGGTAGAGACGAATCGAATTAAGGAAATCCCTGACACCTGGCAGCACTTTTGACAGCTTTCAACTGCGAAGCGCAAACGGCTTCAGGCGAAAACAATAGCCCTCTACTGAACTATGAAGAGACGTTGCCACAGAGACGATTACAGAATCACATTGCAGACACACGAAGCAGCTGCAGCCAGCTTACAGGAACTGTGTGGGATCGTTTTTCTTAATTCGGATACTGTACTTATACACTTGTACATTAATCATCGTTTTTTGTACGACTCTTGCAATTTCGAAGGTGTCTTCATGAACACATGGAAATGAAATTTTTTCGATAGTTCGCTACAAGTATATTTCATTTTTTGTTTTCGTTTCTAACAGAAAATTGGAAAAATTAAAACTTCGACAACGCTGTGGCAGCTATTATTGTTATAAAAATGAAGGTAATTCCAGTAAACACAGGACCGTGAAATAGCCGTTTGTGTGTTCGTATGTGCCTATGAGACGCTACTGACTTCACTACGAAATAATGTTGTCACGTCGTAACCACGCTGAAGCCCCAATCTGAAAACAGGGTCATTAATAAAATAAAACACTTAGCACTGAAAGTACGTTTACTACGAACACCAGTGTACAGCCAAAACAGAACTGAATGGCTCAAATGGATCTGAGCTCTATAGGACTTAACTACTGAGGTCATCAGTCCCCTAGAACTTAGAACTACTTAAACCTAACTAATCTAAGGACATCACATACATCCACGCCCGAGGCAGGATTCGAACCTGAGACCGTAGCGGTCGCGCGGTTCCAGACTGAAGCGCCTAGAACCGCTCGGCCATAGCGGCCGGCTAACAGAATTTAATTCCTGGATGAAGTGTGCTGCTATTTAAAAAAAAACATCGAATGCTCTAAAATATACAAACAATGCTAACGTAGGAAATTTCGAGAACATCCCAGCAATGGTAACTTTTAAACAACACACTGCCAATGACGAGGTTTGAACTGGTGACCTACAACAAAGTTGTCATGACGCTAACCGCTACATCATACTGCACGCACCGCAGCTCCCGCTAATATTGTCCTAGTTACCACAAATGCATTTGAAATGTAAATGTCCCCATCCAATTGGCCTGAAAGCTCCCCACGACCTATCGCAACAAAAACTCTCTACTGCTTCTCCACGTTACATGTTGTTGCAATTCTCGTATTTGAATGCCACATTGCAGTTGTCCGTTACGAATTATTTCAAACACCACGCGGTCATTTCATAAAAATTGACGAGACTGTACAAGTCCAGTGCATTGAAGTCATGTGATTTTTCAGGCCAGGAGGCCAGGAACAGACCCATTTCGGATTATCATTCTTGGACCTTATCGGCACATTAGACGTCATGCACACAGCAAAAGATGTGCAACCATAAATCGAATAGAGGGTAATATCAACAGCATCAGAAAATGGTATATCACCAGTAGGGTTCGTTATGAACAGGAAGTTGCGACAGAGTGTAAGCTTCTTCGTACAGTTCAGTGACGGAGTTGTTCTCATCAATTCGACAACAAATCAACTCCGACGACAATTGTTCAAGTATGCATGCCGACGTCGCTAGCAGAAGATGAAGAATAGAGAAAGTTTATGAGTTAATTAAACGGGTCATTCAGTTTAGAAGGGGACGTGAAAGTACAATAACCATGGGGTATTAGAAAGTGGTTGCCGGGGAAGAAGAAGAAGAAGAAGAAGAAGAGATTATGGGAAAATATGGGCAAGCCAGTAGAAATGAGAAAGGAGAAACAGTAATTGAATTCTTCAATAAATTTCAGAGCGTGATGGAGGAGATATATTTGGAAAGCACCAAGAGACACGGGAAGATTCGAGTTGGATTATATCATCGAAAACACAGGCTTAATCAGTAACAGATAAAGACTCACCTCACAATTTAGTAATGGTGAAGAGTAGACTGAAGTTTAAGAACATCGTCCGTAAGAATCAGTATTTCTACACAAGTCGGGTGCTTAAGTACTGAGGAGTGATGAGAGGTGAAGTTCGCTGATACCAGAGCGGGCAGTACAGTTGAAGAGGATGAACGTCTCCAAAAAGGGCAATTACAAATGTTCGACAGCCAGATTGTCGAAAGGACTGACTCAGTATGCAGAAAAGGCAAAACCAGGTACGGTTAAATCAAACACAAGTTTGGAACATTAAGAATAGAATTGGAATTCGACTGGTGCGCGCAGAAGAGAGAGCAGATAGCTAGACAGAGTCCATTAAAGGCCTTTATGAAGGGAGGAGGGGCGAGGAGGGGGGGTGGGATTTGTGTGATGTGTTAGAAGAAGAAACCGCAATCGATAATGAAGACTTAGGGGTTCCAGTATCAGAGGCTGAATTTAAAGGAGCTGTACAAGACCCGATATCAAATAAAGCAAAATGAATAAATAATATTCCATAGACATTTCTGAAATCATTGGGGGAAATTGCAACCAAATGACTGTTCAGGCTGTTATGTGGAACCTATGAGACTGACGACAGAGGACCACACTTTCGGTAAAACTATCATTAACACAACTCTGAAGATAACAAGGACAGACAGGTGGGAAAACTATGCCACATTCAGCCTAACAACTCATGGATCCAAACTGCTGGAACTAATAATATACAGAAGAATGGAAAAGAAAAAAACTGGGGATCTGTTAGATAACGAATAGTATGGATTTAGGAAAGGAAAAGCCACAAGAGAGGCAGTTCTTACTTTGTGGTTGATAATGGAAGAAAGAATGAGGAAATATCAAGATTCATTCATAGGATTTATAGATATACGTAAAGAGAGACTGTGTGAAATGGTGCAAGATGTTTGAAATTCTGAGAAAACTAGGTGTAAGCTATGGGAAAAGACGAGCGATATACCGCATATTCAAGAACCTAGAGGAAACACTAAGACTGGAAGAAGAAGAACAAAGTGCTCGGATTGAAAAGACGGGGATGCAGACTTTCTCCCTATTGTTCAGTCTATGCAAAGAAGCAATGGCGGGACAAAAGAAAGATTCAAGAGTGGGGTTAAAATTGAGGGTGAAGGGATATCAACTATAAGATCCGCTGATGATATTACTGTCCTCAGTGAAAGTGAAGAAGAATTACAGAGTATGTTGAATGGAATGAATAGTGTAATGAGGAAAGAATATGGACTAAGAGTAAGCCAGAAGAAGACGAAAGTAATGAGAAGATAGAGAAACTTATCAAAACTGGTGGTCATGAAGTAGACGAGGTTAAGGAATTTCGCAGCCTTGGAAGCAAAATAACCTATGGCGGACGAACCAAGGAGGACATAAAAAATAGACTAGCACTGGCCAAAAGGGTATTCCTGGCCCAGAGACGTTTACACATATCAACCATAGGCGGTAATTTGAGGAAGAAATTTCTGAGAATGTACGTTTCGAATACAGCACTGTATGATAGTGAAACATGGACTGTGGGAAAAGCAGGACAGAAGATAATCGAAGGATTTGAGATGTGGTGCTGCAGAAGAATGTTGAAAATTAAGTGGAATGATAATGTTATGCAATGGGGAAGTTCTGTGCAGAATCGGAGAGGAAAGGAGTACATGGAAAACACTGACAAGAAGAAGGGACAGGATGGTAGGAGATCTGTGAAGACTAGAGGGAGCTGTAGAAGGTGCAAACTGTGAAGAAGAAAGAGATTGGAATACATCCAGAAAATAAATGAGTACACAGGTTTCCAGTGCTACTCTGATATGAAGAAGTTAGCACAGATTGGGAATTCGTGTCGGGCCGCATCAAATCAATCAGAAGACTGATTACAAAAAAGAAAAATACCCAGCCATGCATTTATCACATTGCCAAGCTCTGCGCAGTATGCATGGTTGGGGTTCGAGGTCAATCACATGTCTACTTCGTCGGAGAGTTTGTACTTCAGATACATTTGTACTAACCAGGATACTACAATACACTGAAGTCATGGCGGCTTGTAACCACACCTACTGAAAATTTGCAATCATTTCGCAAGTGATTCTCTTGTAGCCCCAGGTTACATACATAATGCCTGACAGAAAAAGATAAGCACTCTCAAGGGGAGAGGGAAACGAAATGAAACTTCACATGTTGAGAGGGTATGTGGTCTTACTGTAACGATTCCAAAATCGAGTCAAATTTACAAAGAACTTGTCAGTATAACTTCGCAGCCCCTCCAAAGTGGATACATGCACTGATTCGGTTGGTGAGGGTGTCAAAGATGTTGTAACTTCTCCGGAGGCATACAGGATCACAGCTGTTGTAACTGGTTCCAGATGTACTGGACACTGGCACTGGTACAGAGTCGACATCCAAACTGTTCTCACACATGTTCTGTCGGGGACTGATCAGGGAATATTGATGGTGACCCCATGGGAATACCTCAACATCGCGCTGGCAGTTCATACAGATACGTGCTATGTGTGGAAGGAGAGTGTCCTGTTGAAAAATTGCAGCATGATATCGGCATATAACGGGCAATTGATGTCGACATGGGATGTCCATGATGTACAGTCTTGGCTTCAGAATTTCTTCAGTCACTAACAGTCGTGACCTGACGTCAAACCAGATGGTTTCTCCATGGCATGGTGCAAGGAATAACATCACTGTGCCTCTCCAAAGAATACGAACAACGGGGTCTATCCCCAGGTCTCCGCCCCTTTGGCCAACGACAGTCAGCCAGGATAGTGCCACAGCGCGATTCATCGCTGTACACAATGTGCGGCCCTTCATCAGCAGTCCATACTTTCCTGTCTTAACACCTCCCAACGCAGTCGTTTGCGCTGTGGTGTTAACGCCAGCCTATGCATGAGATGGTAGTTCCCCAGTCTTGTTGCTGCTAGTCCCCGACCACTGGTGTAGGACTACACACAATGCTGCATGAAGTCCACTACTACTTCTCAGACGGTAGGCACGGCTGTGAAGTGATTACGAAGTGTTTGGAGCACAATCATTCAGTCCTCCATTATGAGGGTCAGACATGGCTGACCGGAACCTTTACGAGGACTATGTCTGCCCTCACGTTCCCATGCATTCTAACATATGCCCCAATGATGTAGATATTGCGTGAATCGACCAGTCAGCCCACCAAGAGGCCTCTTTCAAACTCTGTTAGGTACTGATAATGCCATCTCACATGTGTACGATTCATATCGTGTCCTTCACAACAATCTGTCAACATCTGCCGCTTTTCATATCTCTTCTGTTCAACGCCTGGTAGCGCTAAACACTAACGTGCTTGGATGGCTGTTCTACCTGTCACAGAGAGTTGCAACTCTAATCTTTTACTGACCCACATCGACGTCTGACACCTGTGAAATGAGGTCGCTCTACAGGGATCCCACGAACTGCTAGTGAAACAAATGTCGACCCAGGCAGAGTCCAAGAGCCTATGTGTCTGAGCAGTGGAGATTGTTCACGTACATGACAAGGGTTGGATAGAGGAGGCTGGTATGAAATTACGGGTTAACAGAGTGTGAGAGAGAAGAAAAGGTGCTTTATTGAAGAGTAGTTCTCTTCATGTGCTAGATGAGTTTAGTAGTCATTTGAAAAATTGTGTGAAAGAGAAATTGAGATAGCGAGATAAAGAGATTGCTATTATACCAGAAGGACTGCTTTCACAATTGCAGCCTCTTGGTTTGATACATAAATTATTTAAATTGCATATGAGAGAGGAGTAGAACAAATGGATGAAACTCAACATGAATTCACACCGAAGGGTGCTTTAAAAATCCCTACAATCAAGCAGGTGTATGAGTGGATAGAACAGTCGTGGTTTAGAGTGAGAGAACACATTGTGAAATATATCAAGAAGCGCGTGATTAGTGACGCGCTCGATGGCCGTGGAGACAGTCTCGTATATGAAGCGGACAACAATGACGACGAAGAAGAGGAAAAAGTAGAAGTAAGTTCAGATGACGATTTCCAGGGATTTTAAAGATCAGTTCGGCTTTATAAACTAAGAATTCTCTTTAGTCTGGCTTTGCAGTCTAATAATAAAAATAGCATAAATGCTATTTTTTTAATTTTTTAAAAACTAATGCGCGTCTTACAGTCCGTAAAGTACGGTATTCAGTCTTTTGACAGGTGGTCACATTAATGTGACTGACAGTGTAGTACTCTACTCTGAACACTAAACTGAAGATGCCCAACTACTGCTTGATCTCTTTATCATTCTTTACTTTTTTCGTTACGTTTTTCAGAGCATAAAGTTTTCATTTCAGTTTACAAGAACAGATTCAGCTGAAATATGCTAAAATTTCAGTATTGTTTCTTTCGTACTTGTATTCTTAACAACTATAAAACTAATTCCACAGATCAGTTGAAGTCTCTCAGTTCGTACTTTATGACCTTCTATAGGCGTAAGAAATTAGAATACACGTACAACTATGTGCTTCCAAAACTAAGCCGTAACAGTATTTAAACTTCCTGAATTAAGTGCTCAAGTATAGTTGGCGATTTATTACGTCGTGTAGAGCGGAGCAGAGCGCCATGCAGGTATACATATAAACCATCTTATTGCAAAAATACCAGCGTCTGGCACTAGTTTGTGAAATAGGATGTGGTATCCATAGTAAATATGTTACATAACAGCTTACGGTAATAAAATATGATTTTCGGTAAGCATCATCAGTTTCTGTGGAAGTACGTATTGAAAATATTTATGGATATCCATCCTATTTCTTGTATTTCCTTTCACTTCTCAGTTACGTATGTACTGGTAGTAGCGCTGTAAGTGCACATTCATTTTTCATATAACTTTGGACGGTGTGTTTCCGTACACAGTGAGCGCCTCCTCTACCATTTACCATTTTCATCGCCAGTATTTTACAGGTAACGGTAGGACTGCTGATGGCGTTAAACTCCTGATAATCAGGTTTTGCACCAACGTCCTGAATAAAATCACAAGCCTGTCTGCAGTGACGTGTTGGCATCTGACACTGTCAGAGTTGATTTGTCCATGGGATAATGACATTAAGCTCAGCGGCTCACGTACTGCAATGCGGCAGAAGCAGCTTATATACTGATGCCGTATTTCATTCTCTTCCTTCTCTTAACAACACCACAAACATTGCACCACCCAATTTCCTATGCTCACAGCACGGTCAACTTCACGAAATACTTAGACATACCTGATTCGAAATCTGCCCCTCCAGAAACATTACACTGTACACTACCATTACACTGTTTTACACTGATGAGCCAAAGAAAGTGTTATACAGGATGATGGTTGGTTTGTGGAGCGCTAAACTGCGCGGTCATCAGCGCCCGTACCAAGTCCTAACTTTTACACACGACAATTTTCTTTATGCAGTCCAATGTAGCCACTATCACGAATGATGAAATGATGAGGCCAACACAAACAACCAGTCCCTGGGTAGAGGATATACCCAACCCGGCCGGGAATCAAACCATGGACCCCGTGATCCAGAGGCAGCAATTCTAGCCACTGGGCCACGAACTGCAGACAGAAAGTGGTATAGGCATGGGTATTCAAATACAGAGATAGCTAATCAGGCAGGATATTGTAACGCCGGAAATGCATATCCTCCTATTTTCATCTGTTGTACTATAATTTCTTTCCTTATTTTGTTACATGAACGTATGACATTTCTGTATCCTTATATATTGTAATTGTTTTACTATTTGCATATATATATATATATATATATATATATATATATATATATATATACATGCCGCCGACGGACGAATCTGAGTATGCCTTACTTCGGTCGTATGTGTAGATGGTGTACAGAGTTTACACGAACAGATGGTGTAAGATTCGAGTATGGTAAAATGGGTATCAGTGAGAAACATGACGAAACAGCCAAGAACTTTGCAAAACTTCAACATTATATATATATATATATATATATATATGCATTTAAGTCGATGTATAATTGGTTTGTTTTGTAAATATTATTTGTATTTTTACGCTGGATCTGGCCTAGGGAAAAATATGCTATCGAACGACTACATCGATAGGTCGTGTGGAGAACCGAAGTGTTTAGGATCATTGGTAGTGTTAACTCTGCCGCATGGAGCGCTGGCAGAGGAGAGTCTGGCTGGAGTAGAGCAGTGGAGCAGGTGTGTTGTGTGACGCTCCCGCGAGTTGCCGCGCTTTTCGGGGTTTGGCAGCATGTAATTGCGCTCGACTTGCTATGATAGTTTCTGACACGGTGTCGCGGACGGGAAGCATTAGCTGGCGCACATCAAGAGCCCGTTTCGCCTGGTGACCGTGTTGAGAAGAAGGCGCGCCAGCATTCAGCTTGTGCAACAGCGACGGCCGACAATGAGTGACTGTCGCCACATCCCCGATCGATGACTGCAAACCTTCAATCAACCAACAAGGAAGACTAAAAGCACGTAAAGTTTTAGAACTGTATGGCAGACCTCAGCTTTTTCAAACTGTTGCATCACATAATTACAGTAACTTAGCATGAACCTTTGTTGCTCATTGTCCCAATTGCATTACCAAGCAGGGTCCCTTCCTTTTCCGGAATGAACCCGAGTGTCGTTGAAATTCAAACGTCAGCATTAAAGTAATATCATTCGATTTCACTGCTTTAATTTCAAAGTTCCGTTAAGGTATTCGTAGCTGGCTACAATATTTGGATTACACAAGCACAAATTAAGAGTGCGGGTTTTCTTACCGTATTTTAGCTTACCTGTGACTGCAGCTCAGCTTGGTACGTACTAAATTTTACTATTGTTAATTGTTCAGAATCATTTAATTCAAGTTCAAAGTTAAATCTCTTGTTTCTAAATTGCGTAGATTCAAGTATCTTTTGAAATGATTGTTGAGGTAGCCCAAGACTCACCTTATTTTACTGAATTTCGATGTGCTTCAGAAACAAAGCTCACTATTAATTTCAGTCACTAAATTAACTTTCAATTTTCCGGTTTTATTAATTCTTTTGCTAAATTAAGTCAGAGTGTAGCGAAATTTATTACTTCTGACAAACATTCAGTTTTCACACTACACGTGTCAACCTTCAGTTGCAACGCTTTTAGTGCTAAATATACAGGGCTATTACAAATGATTGAAGCGATTTCATAAATTCACTGTAGCTCCATTCCTTGACATATGGTCACGACACACTACAGATACGTAGAAAAACCCATAAAGTTTTGTTCGGCTGAAGCCGCACTTCAGTTTTCTGCCGCCAGAGCGCTCGAGAGCGCAGTGAGACAAAATGGCGACAGGAGCCGAGAAAGCGTATGTCGTGCTTGAAATGCACTCACATCAGTCAGTTATAACAGTGCAACGACACTTCAGGACGAAGTTCAACAAAGATCCACCAACTGCTAACTCCATTCGGCGATGGTATGCGCAGTTTACAGCTTCTGGATGCCTCTGTAAGGGGAAATCAACGGGTCGGCCTGCAGTGAGCGAAGAAACGGTTGAACGCGTGCGGGCAAGTTTCACGCGTAGCCCGCGGAAGTCGACGAATAAAGCAAGCAGGGAGCTAAACGTACCACAGCCGACGGTTTGGCAAATCTTACGGAAAAGGCTAAAGCAGAAGCCTTACAGTTTACAATTGCTATAAGCCCTGACACCCGATGACAAAGTCAAACGTTTTGAATTTTCGGCGCGGTTGCAACAGCTCATGGAAGAGGATGCGTTCAGTGCGAAACTTGTTTTCAGTGATGAAGCAACATTTTTTCTTAATGGTGAAGTGAACAGGCACAATGTGCCAGAACTGCGAGCTCGCATCAACGATGCTTTCGAACTCATTGATGGGGACATGCTGCGCCGAGTGTGGGAGGAACTTGATAATCGGCTTGATGTCTGCCGAATCACTAAAGGGGCACATATCGTACATTTGTGGATGCCTAAAAAAACTTTTTGAGTTTTTGTATGTGTGTGCAAAGCATTGTGAAAATATCTCAGATAATAAAGTTATTGTAGAGCTGTGAAATCGCTTCAATCATTTGTAATAACCCTGTATGTGCATTAATCTTTCATTTTCAGTTATTATAATAGTTGTCCATGGGACTGGCGACCATAATGTTCCCCAAATCTCAAATATCTAATTAACGCCAATTAATTGTTAACGTAACGGCTGCACATTTACTTTGTTTATTAATTTTATCCTTTTCTGAAAATTAATTTCCACCAATTTCATTTGCATTTTTCCTTTCATTTAGATGTAACCCTTTCCTCCCTGTTTACCGACAAATTGACTTCGGTGACGATTGCTTTTCCCAAATTTCCATTAGGTGCATGCGGTTTAATTTTTCACTGCCATTAAGGTCGATAAGTGAGGGAGAGGTTACAATATGGCGCAGCGGCCGGGAACGCACATATAAGACAACAAGTGTCTGGTGCAGTTGTTAGATCGGTTACTGCTCCTACAATGGCAGGTTATCAAGATAAGTGAGTTAGAATGTTGTGATAACAAAACGCCCGCATCTCGTGGTCGTGCGGTAGCGTTCTCGCTTCCCACGCCCGGGTTCCCGGGTTCGATTCCCGGCGGGGTCAGGGATTTTCTCTGCCTCGTGATGGCTGGGTGTTGTGTGCTGTCCTTAGGTTAGTTAGGTTTAAGTAGTTCTAAGTTCTAGGGGACTTATGACCACAGCAGTTGAGTCCCATAGTGCTCAGAGCCATTTGAACCATTTGATAACAAAACGAACGAACGAGAGATGAGACACAGCACCTGCGAGGTAGCACTGAATATCAGGAATCCCGTAAAACATCAAATCTCAGACATCGCTGAGATCGGAAAAAGATCCTGCAAGAACTGGATCAACGGCGACTGAAGAGAATCGTTCAACGTTACAGAACTGCAACCTTTCCGCAAATTGTCGCAGGTTTCCGTGTTGGGCCATCAACAAGTATCAGCGTGCGAACCATTCAATGAAACATCATCGATACGAGCTTTCGGAGCCGAAAGCCCCTCGTGTACCTTTGATAGCTGTACGACACAAATATTTACGCCTCACCTGGGCCCATCAATACCGACATTGGAGTGTTGACGACTGTTAACATGGTGCCGTGTAGGACGAGTCTCGTTTCAAATTCTATCGAACGTGTGGACGTGTACGGGTATGGAGACATAATCTTGAATCGATGGACCCTGCATGTCAGCAGGGAATCGCTCAAGCTGTTGGAGGCTCTGTAATAGTGTGGTGCGTGTGCAGTTGGAGTGATATGAGGCCCCTGATACCTCTAGATAGGACTCTGACAGGTGACACGCACGTAAGCATCCTGTCTGATCACCTGCATCCATTCATGTCCATTGTGCATTCCGACGACTTGGGCAATTCCAGGAGGACAATGCTACACCCTAAACTTCCAGAATTGATACAGCATGGCTTCAGGAACACTCTTCTAAGTTTAAACACTTTCGCTGGCCACTAAACTCCCCAAAAATGAACATTATTGAGTATATCTGGGATGCCTTGCAAAGTGATGTTCAGAAGAGATTTCCACTCCCTCGTACTCTTACGGATTTATGGACAGGCCTGGAGGATTAATGGTATCAGTTCCATCCAGCACTACTTCAGACATTACTCGAGTCCTTACCACGTCGTGTTGCGGCCTTTCTGCGTGCTCGCCGGGACTCTACACGATATTATGCAGATGAAGCAGTTTATTTGGCTCTTCAGTGTATTTCCCACGTTCACAGCACAGCAAACTACACGAAACATTTAGGCCTACCTGATTCGAAATCTCGACGTTGTCAACTAGGAAGGTTTGGGTCAGGTTGTGAACCACCCGCGTAAATAAACATGGCGATTTATAGCGCATAGATTTCTCATGGATTTTGGTGGTTAAGTAGAAAAAAGGCTGAATGTAAAGAAAGCAGGTGGGCTACATATTGTGCAAAGCAGAAGTTATGCTAACTTATGTCCTCTTGGTTTCTTATGTGTGTAGAGTCTGTAGTCAGTCACTGTAGATCAACGTAACGTCGCACAGTACTAGTTTTCTGACTGGTCAGTGAGCGAGAAACTGATGGGGTCTCCCTGTGAGCTGAAACTGCAGAATCAGAAAGATTTTGTCCTCATTTCGGTGGAAATTTATGTTCTGTTTCCCCAGAGTAATTTCATTGCGACTGTTCACCATTGGCTAACCCCGTACGCATGTCTAATAAGGCTCACACAAAGGGTGGTTGGACAGTCGACAGTAGTAATTTTGGTGACGGCTCTCATATACTTGCAGTCATTAGGAGCCGAGAGAGATGGCTTCACATGCATGACTCACACCATATAAAATACAGCCACTGGAACATTTTTCTAGTTTACCGAAGCATGTCCGCGATCCGGAATATGTACCTTTGTTCTGACTGTATGAAGAATAAAACTTGGAATCCTTTATCAGCCTATCTGTTTGGCTTTAGGAATGATCAGCCATCCATGTGTAGAGCTGACGTCACGCTCGACAAGGAATCAATGCTTAAGAAAATGCAATAAATTTTCATATAAGATCTGTACAAGGCGTTCAACAAGGTGATGTGACGCAAGAAAATAGGTGTAGGCTGTAATAAAACATGGTAATATTCAATAGGTACAAGATAAATGATCAAACATTAAGAAAGAAAAACCCAAGACCGAAGTGCTCAAAAAATGGTTCAAATGGCTCTGAGCACTATGGGACTTAACTTCTGAAGACATCACTCCCATAGAACTTAGAACTACTTAAACCTAACTAACCTAAGGACATCACACACATCATGCCCGAGGCAGGTTTCGAATCTGCGACCATAGCGGTCGCACGGTTCCAGACTGTAGTGCCTAGAACCGCTCGGCCACTCCGGCCGGCGATCGAAGGGCCTGGATTAAAGCAGGCGTAAAGCAGAGGGTGTGGGAGCGGAGTTGAGAGTTTTCTTTCCTTCTATTTAACCTGAGCTTAGGAGAAGCAATAACGGAAAAAACGGAAACATTTAAGAATGGCACTAAACGTCAGAGTGGAAAGATATCTTTCATTTTGTCAGTTACGCAATACTTGTCGAAAACCAGCGACTGGAAACAATGGTTTTACTTGTTATACAACAACACTTGGTGCTGCCAGTCAGAAAATGAACAAAGAAATATCGTGATTTGCGCCATAAAATATTACTGTATAACATACAAAACCACCGAAGAGGATATCAATGATGAGATTTGCTGTCGCTATTGGTGTCCTCAGCGAACGTGGGGAAGAGTTAAGCGACGTGCAGAATGAAATGAAGTGTCTACTGAGTACAAAATATGGACTGAGTGTAAAGCAGATTGAGACGAATGTGTTAAGGAGCACTAGAAGTAAGTTTAATGACAAACACAGTATTAAAATTAGGGATGACCTAGGAGACAAAGCTAAGGAGTTTTGCTGCCTTGAAATAAAAAGCAAAGAAGATATAAGAAGCATGTTAGCCAAGAAGAGAGGGAATTTCTCAATATAGAAGGTTACTAGTATCGAACAGAGGCTTTGAGGAAGAAATTTCTGACAATTTGCCTCTAGATCACACCATTGTATGGAAGCAAATCATTTGTATTGAAGTACATCATGGACGGAGGGAAAACCAGAATAGAAGTATCTCGAAGCGAAGGAGATGTGTTGTTACAAGAGGGTGCTGAACACAAAGTGAATTGACAAGAATTGATGTGCTTCGCTTCAAAATCGTCAGATGTGGAAAACATTGATTAGAAGAAACATCAGCGTAAAAGGACAATCGTAAAGACAAAGCTTGTAAAGACTGTAATGCATTCAAATGGTGCTGGGTGTAAGTGCTGTTCTGATATTAAGATGATTTTGTAAAAGAGAATTTCGTCTCGGGGCGCTTCAGTTCAGTCACCGAACCTCCACACACACACACACACACACACACACACACACACACACACACACTCAAAGGTAGTATTGCACTGTTACTTGACACACAGTTCATGATACGGTGCCGGAAATCGACATGGAAAGAGATATAAAATAACAGTTCACGTTATTTCTCGTGGGGCTTCTCATCTGATTAGCTGTCTGTTCACTTTATAGGTTTTTGCGTGGCTGCCAGCTGCTCACAGATATCAGTTTAAATTTTGAGTGACACGGAAATAAATTACAGAGTATATTTAGATGAGTGCTTTCTGGAACTATCTTGTAAGTCGAGAACTTTATTTTTTAGGCAGGTCTGGCGACGTATAACTAGTATGCCTTTTCCTTTAATTGCAATAGTTATCTTGTCTAATTTATTCAATTCTGCTCACTATGCAACAAGTTTTATTGATAACCTGATTTACATGTTGTAACATTTTTCTGTTCATATGATGTTTCTATCTTGTTGCGCCTTCCAGTCTCAAATCTACTATCCATTTGCAGTTTTCCTGTTCCTTCATCTGGTATAAATTTTTCGTTGATTTGTTTGCGTAATAAATTTTCAAATCTTTCTGATATCTCTTCATTTTGTACTTTATTTGACTACTTATTTTTAATATCCTTCTCGCTAAAATATACCAAATGTATTGGATTCCTTTGGTTTACAGCTTTTTATATTTTACTACCATACGCTACTGTGCTGCAACTACACATTTCAGATATTTCTTCTTAATCAGCAATTGATAAGACATAACGGATTTCTAAATAAAGCATACAGCGACCTTATTCTGATGAACGCCTAGCTTCAGGCGTATTGTATAATATTGCTGATTTAGAAATCTACTTTCAACATATATATTAATTAATTACTCTAAAAGAGAGCGTGTTCCACCCCTCCCCCACAGCGTAAAATTTCATGAGGTTAATTAACTACTTAAATATTTATTACACAAATAGCTAAATTGGGCCATATGAGCATCGTCAGGAACCATCTGAAACTGGCTGTAGGGTAAAAGCGTCTTTTGCGCTTCTATATTTACTCGTAGTATACTTTTCATAGTACAGAACATGGACTGAGAATAAATCTAAGAAACACTAAAGTAAAGAGAAGCAACAGAAATAAGAACAGCGAGAAACTTAACATCGGGATTGGGGATCACGAAGTAGACGAAGTTAAGGGATTCTGCTATCTACGCAGCAAAATAGCCCGTGACGGACGGAGAAAGGAGGATATAAAAAGCAGACTAGCAATGGCTAAAGAGAAATTCCAAGAGACGTCTATCAGTATCATACATAGGTCTTAATTTGAGGAATAAATTTATGACAACGAACGTCTGCAGCACAGCGTTAAACGGCAGTGAAACAAGGACTGTGGAAAAACCAAAAAGGAGAGGATCTATGCATCTGAGATACAGTGCTACAGACGGGTGTTGAAAATTAGGTGGCCTGATAAAGTGAGGTATGAGGAGGTTCTTCGCAGTATCGATCAGGAAGGGAATATGTGGGAAACGACGACAAGAAGAAGGCACAGTGTAATAGGACATGTGTTAAGAAATTAGGGACTGACTTACATGTTACTAGCGGGAGCTGTAGAGGGCGAAAACTGTAGAGGAAAACAAGAGATCAGAATACACTCTGTAAGATGGCTAAAATTTCCCACTTTACAAGCACCCATCCACATACTGTGGTGTCACCGCCAGACACCACACTTGCTAGGTGGTAGTCTTTAAATCGGCCGCGGTCCATTAGTATATGTCGGACCCGCGTGTCGCCACTGTCGGTGATAGCAGACCGAGCGCCACCACACGGCAGGTCTAGAGAGACGTACTAGCACTCGCCCCAGTTGTACAGCCGACTTTTCAAGGAAAGGTTCACTGACCACTACGCTCTCATTTGCCGAGACGATAGCATAGCCTTCAGCTACGTCATTTGCTACGACCTAGCAAAGCGCCGTATTCAATTGATATTTATTATATGAAGCATGTATCATCAAGAGAGATGTTCTACAATTGTGGATTAAAATTAAGTATTACATCATCTACGTACTTTATTTGCAATTCTCAAGATATTGTCCTGTTCCAGACCTCACGCCAGTCAGCGCGTAATTAAACGCGTGCATTTCGGCCTCCTCTAGAAACACAGTGTTGGCTCTTCTGCCAACACTACACATACTTTGCCGTGATCTACAAACACAATTAGGTATCATTTGATAGGTTGTACATCGTTTATATGAATACATAAAGGAGACTGACATTGTCACGTACGCCTTGTAAATAATTGTTAACGCTTATTACACGAAAGGTGACGGAGTGTCTTTATTATCAGAATAGCGTAATGAATGATTGTCTATACTAGTAGAGGACCGAACGCCAGTGGAGATGGAACGGCAGAGGGAACTCAAGCCCTGGATGGAAGGTCCACACAGGTGTGTTGGTCCTGCTTAAACACAGGAAGTACCTAGATGGACGTCGTGACACCTGAGAGCGAAAACACAATACAAGGACGACCGGCTGCTATCGGCTGCTATTGTAGTAGGGCCGGAAGGATAGCCGGATAATACTTTCGAACTCTGCAAATTTTGGACGCAGGTGCGAGGAACGAAGAAGCGGCATCTCGGAGACCACGCAGGGTGGGTTAACGATTTTTTTACTCAGAAGCGTACCATAGTATGAATATAGGTTTTTCCTCGCAAGATTTCCGCGCTGGACGACAAAAGACTAAAATATGGTAGTGAGGGAGAATATTCTGTGGTTGCAGAAATAGGATTCGTTTTCGGAAATACGATGGTGTGGAACTGACCCTTGCTGGGAGGTCAGCGGTGGAGAGACGAGGTCTTCCGTTGTGGACGCCCGTGTGTGACGGTCGCGCGATATCAGCTTTTGTTGGTACAGACGGAGTAGCTGTCTTTGCTCTCAGGAGAGTTTATAGTCAGAACAGTTAGGAACTGTAGTCTTGCGAACTTATACGATTCTGGACTTCACCTCCGGGTTGGAAAGCGTCGTTGAGTATGGGGCGTTCAGTAACTGAAAACACTTCCTATACTTACGTTGAGTCGTTATCCGAACTCCGTCCTTGTGGCTGGGAATTCGCGTTTCTGGTCTGTAGAACACAGAGAGAAGAAGACAGTATTAGAGTATATTAGTCAGAGGACCGCCTTCTGCCGTCCTAGTGTTTGAAAGAGTTTATTTGTGGCTGGAGTTCTTCCATCGTCGCAGACGAGTACGAGAACCATCACTTCGACGAACCGGATGCAGTACATACGGTGACCTCCCGAATGGCTTCGGCTTATTAGGGCTATAAAAGCTGAACAGCTGTGATCACGTCAGTTTATATCCACTGTGGTTCCACACAACCGTAGATCATCTTTGAAAGTAGTGTCTTCTAGTGTTCGGTACGTAGATGATGTCAGTCATTTCGTGTTATTGATATTAGACCGCGCAATCATAATAAGGGGTGGAGTTGGGCAATTGATTAGTAATTTTACTTACAAGGGAACCTCCCCATCGCACCCCCCTCAGATTTAGTTATAAGTTAGCACAGTGGATAGGCCTTGAAAAACTGAACACAGATCAATCGAGAAAACAGGAAGAAGTTGTGTGGAACTGTGAAAAAAGTTAGTAAAATATACAAACTAAGTAGTCCATTTCAAGATAGGCAACATCAAGGAGACTGGGAGTAAAGGAGCGCCGTGGTCCCGTAGTTAGCGAGAGCAGCTACGGAACGAGAGGTCCTAGGTTCAAGTCTTCCCTCGAGGGAAAAGTTTAACTTTTTTATTTTCAGTTTATGTGACAAACTCTTATGTTTTCATCACTTTTTTTGGGAGTGATTATCCATATTATCCATATTTTCAAGGCCTATCCACTGTGCCAACTTATAACTAAATCTGAAGGGGATGCGATGGGGAGGTTCCCTTGTTAGTAAATGTAAACTTTGTAATATAAAGGTTTCTTTTAATCTGCAATAAATATATAAGCAGGAACGACGTTTATCATTTAGTAGGATTAGTTGCCTTCATCATTCATTTATGTTTAGATTTTAATTTATAGAATAAGAGATCCTGAAATCTGCTTCAGGGGGTAGTCAGACAGGGCCAAATCTTCATTTTAGCGTTTATTATTCTCCGTTGCGCACATTCATTTTACACCCGCCTGGAGTAGCATCTTGGGACTCAGAAAATAACGGAGGATATACCTTGCAGGTGCTACTCTGAGATGTAAGCGTTGGCACGGGACAGGATTTCTTGGCGGGCCTTATCAAACCAGGCAGAAGACTGGTGACAAAAGTAATGCATGCTTGAACATAAATGCAGATGCTAGTCTTAGTTGTAATGTTATATATGACCACGAACAGGACCTGTGCAGAGTCCTCATTTGTTGCAAATGTCACTCGTGGCCAAAACAGCATCCTGTGCAGTTGTAAGTGCGTAATGTCGGAGCTAACTGAATCCCAATTTGGGCAAACTGCCGGTACTCGTATGATAGGTGCTATCATAACCAACGAGTGTCGAGGATACGGAGAAGCCAGGAGAGGCCAAGAAACATCATCCGCTAAGTAACAACGCGAACGAAAGTGTTTCATGAGAGACTGTGACAGACTGTCACTGAAGAGGATCGTGACGAAAAATTAGGAAACGACAGCTGCAAAAGTCACCGCAGAAATGAATGTCGCACTCGTCACACCTGTCAGCTCCAAAAAAACAGAAGGGAGCTACATGAGCAGGGTACTGCAGAGAGAGCTGTAATTTCAAAACCACTCATTAGTGATACAAATGCTTGTAACAGGAAAACATGGTACCGAAGCAATAAAACCTAGAATATGAAGCAGTGGAAAAGTCATTTAGTCGGATGAGTCTACTGTTGGAACTTGTGGCCGAGTTCACGTTGTAAGAGGTCCATGACTAAGGAATTTATTGCTAGCGCACTCGAGCAGATGTAATTTCGATGGAATGCTCACGCGCTGCCTGGGATATGTAAGCTACAATAGAATCGCAGACCAGAGAGCAGTAGTAGTTGTAGCTCCAGCAGTAGGAGTAAGTAGTAGCTAGCAGTCTGGTGTATGGAGTTTGCGGGACAGGTCGTGTGGAACGATGGCGGTGCCTGAGCGATGTAGTGTAAGATAAAAGCAGCCGCGTGCATATGTAGTTTGTTATAACTAAATTTGTACTGTTGTTATATCAAGTCCCACGTAGATGTTTTGAAAATCTTTTAATAACAATCTTTTTTATAAAATTTACTTTTTTGACAATCATTTATTTGAATTAATTTCTGCAATCCATGGTCATGCCAATTATCGTAAAGAAGAATCAGTTGTTTATTTTTATAGATGACAAATATAGCGGCCATCATTGCACTGGACTGCGCCAGAAAAATTTCTTATAGGAGCAGGTATATACGCGTTATCCGGCGACTTCATTGAGGTAAGAATTTTCTATTCATTCAGAATGATCTTTCAGGGCCATGTCGCTGCACTGCTGACGTCCAAATTTACCAGTTTAGATTCACAGTCAGTTAATTGTTGAAATGTTGTATATATATATATATATATATATATAGGGTGTTACAAAAAGGTACGGCCAAACTTTCAGGAAACATTCCTCACACACAAAGAAAGAAAATATGTTATGTGGACATGTGTCCGGAAACGCTTACTTTCCATGTTACAGCTCATTTTATTACTTCTCTTCAAATCACATTAATCATGGAATGGAAACACACAGCGACACAACGTACCAGCGTGACTTCAGACACTTTGTTACAGGAAATGTGCAAAATGTCCTCTCTTAGCGAGGATACATGCATCCACCCTCCGTCGCATGTAATCCCTGATGCGCTGATGCAGCCCTGGAGAATGGCGTATTGTATCACAGCCGTCCACAATACGAGCACGAAGAGTCTCTACATTTGGTACCGGGGTTGCGTAGACAAGAGCTTTCAAATGCCCCCGTAAATGAAAGTCAAGAGGGTTGAGGTGGCGGTGAATCGAGGAAGTACAGTACATACTGACGAAACTAAAATGAGCTCTAACATGGAAATTAAGCGTTTCCGGACACATGTCCACATAACATCTTTTCTTTATTTGTGTGTGAGGAATGTTTCCTGAAAGTTTGGCCGTATCTTTTTGTAACACCCTATATATACACTCCTGGAAATTGAAATAAGAACACCGTGAATTCATTGTCCCAGGAAGGGGAAACTTTATTGACACATTCCTGGGGTCAGATACATCACATGATCACACTGACAGAACCACAGGCACATAGACACAGGCAACAGAGCATGCACAATGTCGGCACTAGTACAGTGTATATCCACCTTTCGCAGCAATGCAGGCTGCTATTCTCCCATGGAGACGATCGTAGAGATGCTGGATGTAGTCCTGTGGAACGGCTTGCATGCCATTTCCACCTGGCGCCTCAGTTGGACCAGCTTTCGTGCTGGACGTGCAGACCGCGTGAGACGACGCTTCATCCAGTCCCAAACATGCTCAATGGGGGACAGATCCGGAGATCTTGCTGGCCAGGGTTGTTGACTTACACCTTCTAGAGCACGTTGGGTGGCACGGGATACATGCGGACGTGCATTGTCCTGTTGGAACAGCAAGTTCCCTTGCCGGTCTAGGAATGGTAGAACGATGGGTTCGATGACGGTTTGGATGTACCGTGCACTATTCAGTGTCCCCTCGACGATCACCAGTGGTGTACGGCCAGTGTAGGAGATCGCTCCCCACACCATGATGCCGGGTGTTGGCCCTGTGTGCCTCGGTCGTATGCAGTCCTGATTGTGGCGCTCACCTGCACGGCGCCAAACACGCATACGACCATCATTGGCACCAAGGCAGAAGCGACTCTCATCGCTGAAGACGACACGTCTCCATTCGTCCCTCCATTCACGCCTGTCGCGACACCACTGGAGGCGGGCTGCGCGATGTTGGGGCGTGAGCGGAAGACGGCCTAACGGTGTGCGGGACCGTAGCCCAGCTTCATGGAGACGGTTGCGAATGGTCCTCGCCGATACCCCAGGAGCAACAGTGTCCCTAATTTGCTGGGAAGTGGCGGTGCGGTCCACTACGGCACTGCGTAGGATCCTACGGTCTTGGCGTGCATCCGTGCGTCGCTGCGGTCCGGTCCCAGGTCGACGGACACGTGAACCTTCCGCCGACCACTGGCGACAACATCGATGTACTGTGGAGACCTCACGCCCCACGTGTTGAGCAATTCGGTGGTACGTCCACCCGGCCTCCCGCATGCCCACTATACGCCCTCGCTCAAAGTCCGTCAACTGCACATACGGTTCACGTCCACGCTGTCGCGGCATGCTACCAGTGTTAAAGACTGCGATGGAGCTCCGTATGCCACGGCAAACTGGCTGACACTGACGGCGGCGGTGCACAAATGCTGCGCAGCTAGCGCCATTCGACGGCCAACACCGCGGTTCCTGGTGTGTCCGCTGTGCCGTGCGTGTGATCATTGCTTGTACAGCCCTCTCGCAGTGTCCGGAGCAAGTATGGTGGGTCTGACACACCGGTGTCAATGTGTTCTTTTTTCCATTTCCAGGAGTATATATATATATATATATATATATATATATATATATATATATATATATAGAGAGAGAGAGAGAGAGAGAGAGAGAGAGAGAGAGAGAGAGAGAGTCACCTAACATTACCGCTGGATATATTTCGTAAACCACATCAAATACTGACGAATCGATTCCACAGACCGAACGTGAGGAGAAGGGCTTGTGTGACTGGTTAATACAAACCATAAAAAAATGCACGGAAGTATGTATTTAACACAAACCTACTTTTTTTAAATGGAACCCCCGTTAGTTTTGTTAGCATATCTGAACATATAAACAAATACGTAATCAGTGCCGTTTGTTGCATTGTAAAATGTTAATTACATCCGGAGATATTGTAACCTAAAGTTGACGCTTGAGTACCACTCCTCCGCTGTTCGATCGTGTGTATCGGAGAGCACCGAATTACGTAGGGATCCAAAGGGATCCTGATCTTACACCTATGGACTTTTTTCTGTGGGGTACGTTAAAGGAGAATGTGTACCGTGATGTGCCTACAACCCCAGAGGATATGGAACAACGTATTGTGGCAGCCTGCGGCGACATTACACCAGACATACTGCGGCGTGTACGACATTCATTATGCCAGAGATCGCAATTGTGTGCAGCAAATGATGGCCACCACATTGAACATCTATTGGCCTGACATGTCGGGACACACTCTAATCCACTCCGTAATTGAAAACGGAAACCACGTGTGTACGTGTACCTCACCCCTCATGGTAATGTACATGTGCGTCAGTGAAAAAGACCAATAAAAAGGTGTTAGCATGTGGACGTAATGTGCTGTTCCAGTCTCTTCTGTACCTAAGGTCCATCACCGTTCCCTTTGGATCCCTACGTAATTCGGTGCTCTCCGATACACACGATCGAACAGCGGAGGAGTGGTACTCAAGCGTCAACTTTAGGTTACAATATCTTCGGATGTAATTAACATTTTACAATGCAACAAACGGCACTGATTACGTATTTGTTTATATGTTCAGATGTGCTAACAAAACTAACGGGGTTCCATTTAAAAAAACGTAGGTTTGTGTTAAAAAACATACTTCCGTGCATTTTTGTATGGTTTGTATTAAACAATTACACTAGCCCCTCTCCTCACGTTCGGTCTGTGGAATCGGTTCGTCAGTATTTGATGTGGTTTACGAAATATATCCAGCGGTAACGTTGGTGACTCACCCTGTATATATACGAGTCAGATTTATTATTGGGAGCTTAGTCACTTTATTACTGCGAAGTTACGGAATAATAAACTGTTGGGAGGTTACACTGAATGTGAATGCTACAACGTGGCACGAGCGGAGGGTAGCGTGGATTCGGTAACGCCGCGTGTGAAAGACACTCCCGTTGCGAAACCCAGATTCTAATATTTTAACTTCTTTTAATTAAATCGCTTTCTTGTCTGTTTGTTCGGTACAAATTTCGCAACTGATTCCAAAACAACTTCTCGACGAGTTAGAGACTTTAAACTTTCAACGCAGGTGAGAAGTGGATGGGAAAAAGTAATGCAACACATTTTTTTCCGAAAGTAGGTTGCTTTTATTCAGGAATCCAATTAGCCATATAATTTCCCACTCTTTGGCCTATGAAATCTTGTTTTTCCAACATAATCAATGCGACGGTCTTACGCCACATGACTACGAGGCCAGTATGCCCGCACAATATCACTCGCAGCCAACGTCTTGATGCATCAATACCCACCCCATCATCAACGCACTGCTTTCCAGAGTGCATCATCCCACTGGGCCAAACTCGTTGCTCTTTATGGTCTCCTGTTAGGCGGAGAGGAACCCAGTGGGCAGACACCTTCGAGTGCCCCAACTGGTAGACGAGTGTGCCAGCACCATCAACGGAGGCGTCGATGTGCGCAGCGGAGTATTTGACTGTAATTCGTTGATCACCTCGAGTGAGTGTTCGCTCTTCCCATCACTAGAGGGGTCACAACTGTGAGCGGCCGGCCAGCACGCGGGAGATCTGGACCTTGTTGCGATGATACAGACGCCACGCCCAACGACTCGTCGTGCTTTTGTTCACTGACACGTCTCCATAGACATTGTGTAAACACCTATGAATATCGGTGATACTCTGGTTTTCGGCCAAAAGAATCTCAATGACAGCTCTCTGCTTGGCATGCACGTCCGTTAGAAAAAAAAAAATGGTTCAAATGGCTCTGAGCACTATGGGACTTAACATCTGTGGTCATCAGTCCCCTATAACATAGAACTACTTAAACCTAACTAACCTAAGGACATCACACACACCCATGCCCGAGGCAGGATTCGAACCTGTGACCGTAGCAGTCGCGCGGTTCCTGACTGCGCGCCTAGAACCGCAAGACCGGTCCGTTAGAAATACCACTTTGAAGGCTACGTATAGTGCTGCCACCTATCGGAACTTCATGAAAGTATAGGGCCTGAACCGGGAATATTCGGCAATCTCCCACAACAAATTTCGCATTTTCCAACAGATACTGTCCGAGGAAAAAGTGTGTTGCATTACATATTGAACGCTTCTCGTATTAACTGGCTTTCTTATCTGGTGTGTGGCGAAGGGTAATTTGTGTACCAATTTTTTTTTCCTTTATTGAGTTTCGATTTCCCCACCCCCCATCCCCCGAAGGGGGTGGGTTGAAAATAGCTTAGTACGCCGCTCTTCAGCCGACAAAATTTTTAAAACATAAGAAGATGGTAGTAAACAATAAAAGCAGGCGATAAAAAATGCGGCTTAAATTGTGAAATGGCGGAAAATTGTGGAAGTTAAAACATAAAACAAAGGGTTGGCGATGCTAATAAAATACACAGGAAGCAGACAGGTAAAATAGTAGAAAGACAATTAAAACAGCGCGCCGACGGTCTGGTTGCTGTTCGCAAGTGATAAAAATGACACCCAGCGACAGTATGATTTCCGTTCGCAATACTTCGGAAAAGACGCACAACACTTAACACTCACTTGAAACAGTGCACAGAAAGGTTGGCACGAAGGTGACACTGGGCAGATAGGGGGAGGCCTGGACAGATGAGGGGGGAAAAAAAACAGGAGGGTGCGGGTGTACCAATGCCATTTGCCCCTTTTTACTTTACAGTCGCGAATGTTTCGCGGTAAGAACGATCGCTGCTAACCATGTCAGTTCGACTTTGGCCGGCCGGTGTGGCCGAGCGGTTCTAGGCGCTTCAGTCTGGAACCGCGTGACCGCTACGGTCGCAGGTTCGAATCCTGCCTCGGGCATGGATGTGTGTGATGTCCTTAGGTTAGTTAGGTTTAAGTAGTTCTATGTTATAGGGGACTGATGACCACAGATGTTAAGTCCCATAGTGCTCAGAGCCATTTGAACCATTTTTTTTTTCTAACGGACGTGCGTGCCAAGCAGAGAGCTGTCATTGAGATTCTTTTGGCCGAAAACCAGAGTATCACCGATATTCATAGGTGTTTACACAATGTCTATGGAGACGTGTCAGTGAACAAAAGCACGACGACTCGTTGGGCGTGGCGTCTGTATCATCGCAACAAGGTCCAGATCTCCCGCATGCTGGCCGGCCGCTCACAGTTGTGACCCCTCCAGTGATGGGAAGAGCGAACACTCACTCGAGGTGATCAACGAATTACAGTCAAATACTCCGCTGCGCACATCGACGCCTCCGTTGATGGTGCTGGCACACTCGTCTACCAGTTGGGGCACTCGAAGGTGTCTGCCCACTGGGTTCCTCTCCGCCTAACAGGAGACCATAAAGAGCAACGAGTTTGGCCCAGTGGGATGATGCACTCTGGAAAGCAGTGCGTTGATGATGGGGTGGGTATTGATGCATCAAGACGTTGGCTGCGAGTGATATTGTGCGGGCATACTGGCCCTCGTAGTCATGTGGCGTAAGACCGTCGCATTGATTATGTTGGAAAAACAAGATTTCATAGGCCAAAGAGTGGGAAATTATATGGCTAATTGGATTCCTGAATAAAAGCAACCTACTTTCGGAAAAAAATGTGTTGCATTACTTTTTCCCATCCACTTCTCACCTGCGTTGAAAGTTTAAAGTCTCTAACTCGTCGAGAAGTTGTTTTGGAATCAGTTGCGAAATTTGTACCGAACAAACAGACAAGAAAGCGATTTAATTAAAAGAAGTTAAAATATTAGAATCTGGGTTTCGCAACGGGAGTGTCTTTCACACGCGGCGTTACCGAATCCACGCTACCCTCCGCTCGTGCCACGTTGTAGCATTCACATTCAGTGTAACCTCCCAACGGTCTTTTCGCAAGATATACTTACGAGGAAGCAATAGGGTGTATCAAAAAGAACATTCCGATTTAAAAAAAAAAAGTCATAGCTACTATGTTATTTGAGGTATGCGCGTGAACAACGTACCGATACTGTTGGGAAAGAACAAACTCTCGAGTTTTGCGTGGTTCCCGCTAGGTAGCAGCAGTGTTCGCTCACTTCAGTTCTAGTAAAAATGGTGTCGAGACAACAGAAATCCTTTTACGTTCTACGTTTTGCGCAGTGCGAGTCAGTATTATTACTGTTCAGAGTGACTTTCGTACTAGGTAAGGTGTGGATACTCCTACAGCACAGAGCGTTAGATGACGGCAAAAACAATTCCGAAAAACAAGCTGTTTGTGTAAACGCAAATCGCAGGGCCGTCCCAGAGTGCCTGACACCGACGTCGAACGCATCCGTCATTGTTTCACAAGTAGTCCGCAGAAATCCGTTCGCCGTGCAGCTCGACAGTTCAAAATGCTCCCTATATCCGTCTGACGTGTGTTGCGTCGATGTTTACACTGAAACCATTTAAAATTCAGCTGTTCAAGCTCTTCGTGAAGGTGACAAACAACAACATTGCAGTTCTGTAATTTCGTTCTTGGCAACATGGAGGATGACAGTTTTGTTCCACGCTTAGTGTTTAGTGACGAGGCAATGCAAAGGTGAACCGTCATAACGAGAGAGTGTGGGATACGGAAAAACGGCATGAAATTTTACGACATGAGAGTGACTCTCCGAAATTTAATATGTTTTATGCAGTTTCTCGGGAAAAGATGTATAGTCCATTTTTCTTTGCCGAGAACACTGTTACAGCAAGCACATATTTCGATATGTTTGACAATTGCTTTTTCCCATTGCTGGAGACTCATTCGAACTACTTCATTTACCAACAAGATGGGGCACAGTCATACTGGCATTTGGAAGTGCGGGAATTTTTAAATCAAAGGATTACTGAACGATGGATCGGTGCACTTGACCAAATGACTGAGCCCTACATTACTGGCGTCCAAGATCACCGGACCTCAATGTATGTGATTATTTCTTGTGCGGGTTTATAAAAGACTGTTCATGCGGCTCCGTCTGTAACAACGCTGAATCAAATGAGACAGAGGAGAATAGCAGCTGTGGAAGCTGTAACTCAAGTGCAGTCTGGGTACAATTTGAATACCTCGTTGGCAGACGCCGTGCATCTGAAGGGGGCCATATTGAACACCTATGAAAAGGAATGAAAAAAAGTTTTTGAGTTCGCCGTTCATCAAAAAACAAAATTCATTGTATGTATTTAAAATTTGCGAAATATGTATGTGCCAAATCGGCTGATTCTTTTTGATAACCCTGTATTGGTTTAAAATCATTTGAAAGGAAACTGAAATAAACCTGAAATTCACGACACGTCTGTGTTGTAATTTCATCAAAATCCATTGAGAAGTTTCACACGCACAAGACTACGAAACAGAAACTAATTATACAACAAAACACACACAATCAAGATAAGAAAGATAATGGGAGACAATATCAACAATAATTATTTAAATAAGAAATTTTTTGACATAACACGTTTTAAAGTATAAAATGATTTGTCCTAGCGCCATATAGATTCCTAATGTCATTCACATCGCCCTGCAAATTTGTGCTTGTAAATCTTTCAAAGCTTTGATAATACTTGTGAAATTTAAAACGAAAAACTTGAACCGCACGCAGCAGATGGTAGAGAGGAGTGTAGAGACTAGCTGTCGTTGAGAAAGACCACACAAAACGTTCTTCATATCATCCGCAGTGCAACCTACGTGAATTATTCGTGAATCACTTATCTACTGCATGTGAACCACGTTTTTCATTTTAAATTTCATAACTATTGTCATAGCTATGAAAAATTCATTAGCACATACTTTGATGACTATCTGTGCGAGACTAGGAAAAATTATTTTATGCTTTTTACTCTCTTTTTAAAACGTATTATATTATAAAGTCTTTATTTAAATAATTGTTATTGTTCATAGCGCTTTTTCATTATCTTTCATGGTTTGGGTGTATTGTGCTGTACTGCATATTTTGGAACGTTTCCTTTTACTTTTTTTTGTCATTCCGTCCTTTTATCATTCCAGGCTGACAGACCGTGGTTGATGTATAAAACTCGCCCCTGACGTTTCGTCTCCCGCAGTCGGAGACGAAACGTCAGGTTCGAGTTTTATACATCGACCACGACCAAACCCCTCACGAAGGAACCAAGAGTAAGGAAAGTTCGGACTCCTGCTTTCACTTTTACGCTTCTGGCCAGTCTACCTCTTGAATTTTTATTTTCCTCGGATGACTTTTCCTTTCGAAACGATCTGCGTGTCTGCTCCCTCCAGTAATAGCCAATATGTGTGTCTATTGCTTGCTGAGCGACCGTCAACTTTTCGATATTTTTCACGCAACAGCCAAAACTGTTAACAAGCATTTGTCGTAAAGTTTCCGTGAAGGACTACTCTAGGCCATTATTAGTCTTCTGTTACATTTTTCTTTCCTCTTTCGTCGTGCCGTTCTTTCAACTACTCTGAATACAAAATCCCATCAGTTGGATCTACGACTTCTCCATGTAAATTGACAGGACTACTCTGCAGTTCACTCTTACATGTAGTCAAAGATTTCATGGAACCACTTTGACACTATTTCTCGACCGTTCCACCCTGGTACAGCATTTGGGAAAAATTAACACTTAAATCATAATCATTCATGACAGAAAGTTCACATTAGCCACACAAACTCGATATCATATTGGTGACACACACTCCGTTATTTTTCTGTAATACGAAACCAAGTGCCCTTCTTTGAAACTTTTCGATATCCTAGGTCTATAATACCTGGTAAGGATGCCATACCGCACAGCAGACAATGAACTTGCATAGTGTAGGCAGTCTCTTTAGCAGTTCTGTTGCTCGCCTTCTGAGAGTACTGTCACAAAATGTAATCTTTAGTTCTCCCTCCCACACAAATTGTATGTGATTGTTCGAATTTAAGTTGTTTGTAATTGTAGTCCCTAGATATTTAGTTGAATATAAATGGGTGCATAGATTCTGAAAAATGAGTACCCAGAACAACCACCTCTGGCCATAATAACGGCCTTGATACACCTGGGCATTGAGTCAAACAGAGCTTGGATGGCGTGTACAGGTACAGCTGCCCATGCAGCTTCAACACGATACCACAGTTCATCAAGAGTAGCGACTGGCGTATTGTGACGAGCCAGTTCTTCGGCCACCATTGACCAGATGTTTTCGATTGGTGAAAGATCTGGAGAATGTGCTGGTCAGGGCAGCAGTCGAACATTTTCTGTATCCAGAAAAGCCCGTACTGGACCTCCAACATGCAGTCGTGCATTATCCTGCTGAAATGTAGGGTTTCGCAGGGATCGAATGAAGCGTAGAGCCACGGCTCGTAACACATCTGAAATGTAACGTCTACTGTTCAAGGTGCCGTCAATGCGAGCAAGAGGTGACCATCACGCCGGGTGATACGCCAGTATGGC
The DNA here is from genome assembly GCF_021461385.2 of Schistocerca piceifrons. Lineage (NCBI taxonomy): Eukaryota > Metazoa > Arthropoda > Insecta > Orthoptera > Acrididae > Schistocerca > Schistocerca piceifrons. Next base: position 924,732,014 of record NC_060140.1, read on the forward strand.
CACGACGAATACACCCTTCCAATGTGCGTTCACCGCGATGTCGCCAAACACGGATGCGACCATCATGATGCTGTAAACAGAACCTGGATTCATCCGAAAAAATGACGTTTTGCCATTCGTGCACCCAGGGTCGTCGTTGAGTACACCATCGCAGGCACTCCTTTCTGTGATGCAGCGTCAAGGCTAACCGCAGCCATGGTCTCCGAGCTGATAGTCCATGCTGCTGCAAACGTCGTCGAACTGTTCGTGCAGATGATTGCTGTCTTGCAAACGTCCCCATCTGTTGACTCGGGGATCGTGACGTGGCTGCACGATCCGTTACAGCCATGCGGGTAAGATGCCTGTCATCTCGACTCCTAATGATACGAGGCCGTTGGGATCCAGCACGGCGTTCCGTATTACCCTCCTGAACCCACCGATTCCATAATCTGCTAACAGTCATTGGATCTCGACCACCGCGAGCAGCAATGTCACGATACGATAAACCGCAATCGCGATAGGCTACAATCCGACCTCTATCAAAGTCGGAAACGTGACGGTACGCATTTCTCCTCCTTACTTGAGACGTCACAACAACGTTTCACCATGCAACGCCGGTCAGTGTTTGTGTATGAGAAATCGGTTGGAAACTTTCCTCATGTCAGCACGTTGTAGGAGTCGTCACCCGCGCCAACCTTGTGTGAATGCTCTGAAAAGCTAATCAGTTACATATCATCGCATCTTCTTCCTGTCGGTTAAATTTCGCGTCTGTAGCACGTCATCTTCGTGGTGTAGCAATTGTACTGGCCAGTAGTGTACTTTCTGAATGGGCCTCGTACCTTTTTGCCTTATTATAAACGATTTGAAGTCACTTTGGAACTTGCCGTACAAAACGACTTCAATGAACTGTTTATCTGGTCTAGAGGAGAACAGATCAACAGCAGATTAAGAAAACGATAGAAGTTGAAATGCGCTCTATTATCAAACATTCGTTTGCAGCTGAAGAATGTGAAATTTCAGTAGTTATGGGACACTTTGGAAAGCGTGCGGTCGCATCTGAGGGTAATGTGTATTAACGCGACCACTCTCGGTGAAATGGACACGTTACCTCGATGACGTGTTCCCACACGCAAATGTGTGTATGTGCGATTCATGCCAGAGCGGTCGCATTCACGTAAGGGTACTCCCCACTTGTGGTGTAATGGCCGGATCGCGTGCTCGCAATTGCCAGCTTGCGGCCGGTCCGAGCATCGCGTGTGGTGGCACTCGGTACGCCGGAGCATTCCTGCGGTGGGAGGGAGGGAGGGAAGGAGGGTTCCACAGCCGGCCTGCAGTGAGCCGCCCGCCGATGCCACGCCAGGTCTGCAGGGGGCTGTCTCGCCTGACAGAATGAGGCCGCGCCGTAATTACTGCTTACAGCATCCGACACGTGGCGGCGCAGAACAACGCGGACAGCAGCTCGCGCGCTTATTTCTGGCTCGCGACCGCGGCAAGGTAATTATCTGTTGTCAGTCCCTACCATAAGCCACTAGCCACAATCCAAAACGAATATGGGCCGTACTTGTCGCTTGCTTCTTGAAGATAGGTGGAAGTCCCATAGAAAACAGTGCCACGCTGAGCTGTCTACGCATTTTGGACAACAGTGGCCAAAATAATTCGGTTCTCATTTATATACAGGGAGGTCCATTTATCGTGACCGGGCCAAATATCTCACGAGATAAGCGTCAAACGATAAAACTACAAAGAACGAAACTTCTCTAACTTTAAGGGGGAAACCAGATGGCGCTATGGTTGGCCCGCCAGATAGCGCTGCCATAAATCAAACGGATATCAACTGCGATTTTTTAAATAGGAACCCCCATTCTTATTACATATTCGTGTAGTACGTAAAGAAATATGAATGTTTTAGTTGGACCACTTTTTTCACTTTGTGATAGATGGCTCTGTCATAGTCACAAACATGTGACTCAATTTTAGACGAACAGTTGGTAACAAGTAGGTTTTTTAAGTTAAAATACAGAACGTAGGTACGTTTGAACATTTTATTTCCATTGTTCCGATGCGATACATGTACCTTTGTGAACATATCATTTCTGAGAACGCATGCTGTTACAGCGTGATTACCTGTAAATACCACATTAATGCAATAAATGCTCAAAATTATGTCCGTCAACCTCAATACATTTTGCAATAGTGTAACGACATTCTTCTCAGCAGCGAGTAGTTCGCACATGCATTGTCAATGCGCTAACATAAGTGGTCAGGCGTTGTCGGTGGATCACGATAGCAAACATCCTTCAACTTTCCGCTCAGAAAGAAATCCTGGGACGTCAAATCCTGCGAACGTGTCGGCCATGGTATGGTGCTTCGACGACCAATCCACCTGTCATGAAATATGCTATTCCATACCTCTTCAATCGCACGCGAGCTATGTGCCGCATATCCATCATGTTGGAAGTACATCGCCATTCTGTCATGCAGTGAAACATATTGTAGTAACATTGGTAGAACATTACGTAGGAAATCAGCATATATTCCACCATTTAGATTGCCATCGATAAAAATGGGGGCCAATTATCATTCCTCCCATAATGCTGCACCATACATTAACCCGCCAAGATCGCTGATGTTCCACTTGTCGCAGACACTGTGGATTTTCCGTTGCCCAATAGTGCATATTATGCCGCTTTACATTACCACTATTGGTGAATGACGCTTCGTCGCTAAATAGAACGCGTGCAAAACATCTGTTATCGTCCCGTAATTTCTCTTGTTCCGAGTGGCAGAACTGTACACGACGTTCAAAGTCGTCGCCATGCAATTCCTGGTGCATAGAAATATGGTACGGGTTGAATCGAGGTTGATGTAGCATTCTCAACGCCGACGTTTTTGAGATTCCCGACTTTAGCGCAATTTGTCTGCTACTGATGTGCGGATTAGCCGCGGCAGCAGCTAAAACACATACTTGGGGATCATTTGTTACAGGTCGTGGTTGACGTTTCACATGTGGCTGAACACTTCCTGTTCCCTTAAATAACGCAACTGTCCGGCGAACGGTCCGGACACATGGATGATGTCGTCCAGGATACCGAGCAGGATGCATAGCACACGCCCGTTGGGCATTTTAATGACAATAGCCATACATCAACATCGACGTTTTCCGCAATTGGTAAACGGTCCATTTTAACACTGGCAATGTATCACGAAGCAAATACCATCCGCACTTGCGGAATGTTACGTGATACCACGTACTTATACGTTTGTGACTATTACAGCGCCATCTATCACAAAGCGAAAAAAGTGGTCCCACTAAAACATTCATATTTCTTTACATACTACACGAATATGTAATAAAAATGGGGGTTCCTATTTCAGCGCCATCCAGCAGGCCAACCACATCGCCATCTGGTTTCCCCCTTCAAGCTAGGCGAGTTTCGTTCTTTGTAGTTTTTTCGTTTGATGCTTATTTCGTGAGATATTTGGCCCGGTCACGATCAGTGGACCACCCTGTATGCAGACAGAAGCGGTAAATAAAAGTTTGTAGCAGGGCTAGGAATTTTGTTTTAGTTTAACTCTACCTTACTGCTTACTAGGCAGATGTGCTAACCACTACGCCACCCTGGCACGATGGCTTTGCAAAGCTGCACAGACTACCCTAGCATGCCTCCCTCCTCAGTCCAAATTCTCATTCACGCCTCAGCCCACTTGCTACTCCCTGTAAACTTGAACAGCTTACCAGAGGCTCTCCAACATAAGAAGTAAATATCATCGGAGTAGTGAAGCAACTCAAATCACTTAATAAAAGCAATTCTTCTGGTCCAGACTGTATACCAATTAGGTTCCTTTCCGAGTATGCTGATGCATTAGCTCCATACTTAACAATCATATACAACCGTTCGCTCGACGAAAGATTTGTACCCGAAGACTGGAAAGTTGCACAGATCACACCAATATTAAAGAAAGATAGCAGGGGTAATTCACTAAATTACAGGCCCATATCGTTAACGTCGACATGCAGCACGATCCTGGAACATATATTGTGTTCGAAGATTATGGCCGGCCGAAGTGGCCGAGCGGTTCTAGGCGCTACAGTCTGGAACCGAGCGACTGCTACGGTCCCAGATTCGAATCCTGCCTCGGGCATGGTTCCGTGGCAGGCAATCATGAGAGAGAGAGAGAGAGAGAATTGAGGAACTGAGTACGATACGCCAGAGAATTTAGACGTGTGGGCTGGTGATCTCAGAGCTGCCGAGAGGTTTGCTTGGCTCTCAATGTTACTAGGAGCAGACAAAGGAAAAATATCAGCACTCAGAATAAATGACATCAGAGACAAATTGTCTCACTGAACAGTCCGGCAAGGCGTCTTAGAGGGGCGTATTACAGAGTGAAAAAAGGAACTAAAGGAGTAAGGAGCCAAACAAAGAGAATATCGTATGCCGCGGTTACATGTGTTCCACCAGCGAAGGCGATGGTAACCATTAAAGAGGACACTGAGAAAGCAGATACCAAGCAGATCGACATGGTGTTTATCAGACGAAAGCAAGAACTAGACGTGAAGGAACTAAAAGGCAATTTTACCAAAGGAAAATAAAACAAGATAAATAGTGTTAGAATGACGAAAGGTATTGTAATAGTAAAGAGAACTTCGCAAGACGATGTAACGCAGCGAGTTGTTATGAGATAACATTCGTTGAAGTAAGGCATGCAACCGTCTAGTACGGTGGCTGCAGGATGGTTTTTTTTTCCGTCTTTCCTCACAGCACAGCTAACGCTGCCTGCCGTGAGAACTGCATAGCGTAACATTCAGTCGATACGAAGATTCATACCCTCTACGAATCTAAATAATCCATATTAGTTATTATCCGATTTTGTTCAAATTTGGTACACAGCCTTTCGTTATTAATCGAATGATGCTGTCAAAATTTCAGATTTTTATTTATTACAGTTTTGGAGGCAAAGAGAATTACCTAAAACTCAGAAAACCTACACCTCTTTTTTTAAAACCAAATTAGGAACAATAGCAGATTTACTTTCTTTGTCATTTGAAGCCATTCCAAAGTTATCCATGCATAAAAATCAATTAATTACAATTTTTCTAAATTTTAATCACTGTGCATTACATAATACAAAAATCTGTCAAAATTATTATTTGGTTATTTTTTTGCCGTGTCAGTGCGTGACAATGATTGAGAGAGTGTATGTGGGACATACGTTAAAATTCAATATTTCATTTTACGTATAACCTTGTACAAACTAACCGTGGGGAAATTATGTTGCAACCACGATTCAGATAATGTATGTCCGTGTGTGCTTGCTTTTGTATGAAAGTATCCAGAAAGGAAATTAGAGGCGGAATAAGTTTATTCATCAATTTGAAGAATATTTCGCACTTCGTTTATATTGATTGAACAAACTACAATAATTTGAAGTTTTTCTGACATTAATTACTATCAAATTAGTGACTGGATAAGACAAGATTTACCGCGAGATTGATCTGGAAGAAAGTTTCTGATTGGTCGTTTAGATCAACAGCCAATAAGAATTAAGCTGTTCCCACACGAAAACAGGAGTGGGCATCTAGGAGAGTACCTCAAGAAGAGTCACTTGCTAGCAGATTTATGGATAACACGATGTCAGATCGCTCGTTAAAATACTCTGTAAGATGAGGAAATAGTGAGCTAATTTCGGTTCGAACATATCGTGAGTGAAGCGACTGGAGTTACGAACATTTTAATAAAAGTTTGGTGTTTCTACATTAAATACACTCCTGAAATAAGAACACCGTGAATTCATTGTCCCAGGAAGGGGAAACTTTATTGACACATTCCTGGGGTCAGATACATCACATGATCACACTGACAGAACCACAGGCACATAGACACAGGCAACAGAGCATGCACAATGTCGCCACTAGTACAGTGTATATCCACCTTTCGCAGCAATGCAGGCTGCTATTCTCCCATGGAGACGATCGTAGAGATGCTGGATGTAGTCCTGTGGAACGGCTTGCCATGCCATTTCCACCTGGCGCCTCAGTTGGACCAGCGTTCGTGCTGGACGTGCAGACCGCGTGAGACGACGCTTCATCCAGTCCCAAACATGCTCAATGGGGGACAGATCCGGAGATCTTGCTGGCCAGGGTAGTTGACTTACACCTTCTAGAGCACGTTGGGTGGCACGGGATACACGCGGACGTGCATTGTCCTGTTGGAACAGCAAGTTCCCTTGCCGGTCTAGGAATGGTAGAACGATGGGTTCGATGACGGTTTGGATGTACCGTGCACTATTCAGTGTCCCCTCGACGATCACCAGTGGTGTACGGCCAGTGTAGGAGATCGCTCCCCACACCATGATGCCGGGTGTTGGCCCTGTGTGCCTCGGTCGTATGCAGTCCTGATTGTGGCGCTCACCTGCACGGCGCCAAACACGCATACGACCATCATTGGCACCAAGGCAGAAGCGACTCTGATCGCTGAAGACGACACGTCTCCATTCGTCCCTCCATTCACGCCTGTCGCGACACCACTGGAGGCGGGCTGCACGATGTTGGGGCGTGAGCGGAAGACGGCCTAACGGTGTGCGGGACCGTAGCCCAGCTTCATGGAGACGGTTGCGAATGGTCCTCGCCGATACCCCAGGAGCAACAGTGTCCCTAATTTGCTGGGAAGTGGCGGTGCGGTCCCCTACGGCACTGCGTAGGATCCTACGGTCTTGGGGTGCATCCGTGCGTCGCTGCGGTCCGGTCCCAGGTCGACGGGCACGTGCACCTTCCGCCGACCACTGGCGACGACATCGATGTACTGTGGAGACCTCACGCCCCACGTGTTGAGCAATTCGGTGGTACGTCCACCCGGCCTCCCGCATGCCCACTATACGCCCTCGCTCAAAGTCCGTCAACTGCACATACGGTTCACGTCCACGCTGTCGCGGCATGCTACCAGTGTTAAAGACTGCGATGGAGCTCCGTATGCCACGGCAAACTGGCTGACACTGACGGCGGCGGTGCACAAATGCTGCGCAGCTAGCGCCATTCGACGGCCAACACCGCGGTTCCTGGTGTGTCCGCTGTGTCGTGCGTGTGATCATTGCTTGTACAGCCCTCTCGCAGTGTCTGGAGCAAGTATGGTGGGTCTGACACACCGGTGTCAATGTGTTCTTTTTTCCATTTCCAGGAGTGTAGTTTGAGAGATATAAGCGTGTGGACTTTCTGGTCTTAGTAACAACATCGCGTGGTGAGTTTCGTGCTCTGTATGGAATACTTTGGCGAGCACTTCTTACGAAGAAGACCACTGAAACAACCGAATGTTCAACTCGCGAATAGTTGTGGGTCAGTAACTGGTAGAATGTGAAAATTAGTCGGGTCGGACGCAATAAAATTCTGGCTGCTCTTCGAGTGAATATGTGTTATACAGACAGTGAACTTTGAATTATAACGTTTTACCATACTAAATATGGACTATATAGCCATTTCATGTGTTTCAATATGAATAAAAAACAGAGTTTTTTTTTAATTGTGCACTTTCAGGAACTGACTTTCAACTAGAGTTACGTGGCCTCTGTGTGGTAGGTAGTGGGTAGTGGTTTCATCAAAGCTGCTTTACACAGCCTAGCTCGTATCTGCTACCACCGGGTGAAGGGACATCGGCAAGATAGCGTTAACAAAGACACGTGGACGACCGACCCCGCCCCGCCGCAAGGATTGTGAAAAAATTTTAGGTAATTCTGCACTGACGAACAGAATTATGTGTGAGCCTCCTCGAAACAGGCAATATACATGAGGATTTACGATATATGTAGTGATTTGCGAATTGTGTATATAACCAGAGTTTGTGTTATATTTACAGCCGACAGGAATTTTCTAAAAATTTTAAATGAAGGTTTCAGCTCCGACGTAAGAACATTGATTACTGCCATCAGGTAATTGAAGTCTCTCCGAGGATTTGCAAAGAAGCTTTGCAGCCACGTTGGTTATACATTGGGTACTACGCAGCCTCCATAAAGGATTACTGTGTAATGTCTAGACGTCAAACTTTTTAATGTCGGGCTTGTCAATATGCATTGTAATTGGGAAACTGCGATCTGTGTACATTGTGGTCACTAAGATTACGCACGGAAAGAGTGTCCTGATAAAATTTATCTGCCAGTGTGTATATCCTGCCTGAAAACAGGGAGAAAGAGAGACCATCATGTAGCGAGTGCCAAACTATCATTTACTGTAACACGTACCGATAATGGCGAGTCGTACACTAGTCAATAAAAAGCCTCAGCAATAATCATCGAGAAAAAAAGCTCAGGGACGTAATGCACTGGTTGAGAATTACGGCTCTGTCAGCAGAGGGCAGCGTGGAACGTTCCATCTGGGGTGACACTCCCGTCTGCACAGGTGATCGCCGATCTCCACTAACTGCTCCATCGTCTGTTCCCCCCTCTTCCATGCGACTGATCGACCTGGCTGCGCAAACCGCCGAGAATAGTTGTAAACATAGTGTACATATATTAGTGTACAAACACAAACTGTGACAAGCGTTTCTGCGCATGTTTCATGTATTTGTGAACATCCTAGGAATGAGTACAGTGTACGTGATGACATAATCAGACTGGCCAGGTTAGAACGACTTATAACGCTAACCACTGCCTTGGGACAGTTCGTAATGGTGGAAACTCAAATAAGATAAAAGTATCATATCCAGCTTCGGAGGGTGTTTTAACAAAACACTTCAGATTTGCAAGATTCGTGTGGTCGCAGAGGTAAGACTTCTTATACAGATAGAATATATAAGTATGTGGCTAAGACCCACGGCCGTAATGACTTCACTTGCCTCAAATTCTGGCCAGACTGTCACATTCACGCTAATCGTTCATAAATAAGTGCATATAAACGTAGCGCAAATGAATTGTACGAGGATCGTTCATGTTATGCAGGAATTACGAAAGATACCTAATATCATAATATCGATGCATTTGCTCTATCGAACGGTACACTTGAGGGGACAAAATTCCTGGCCAGCCGGTTACTCAACAAGTAATGGTTAATGGAGATAATACATGCCTGTTACAGTCGTTTTTATGCTTTATGTCAATACGATTGTACTGTCTACGTACACTAAAGAGCATCTTGTATCAGTAGAATTAACTGTAGGTGGAGTAAAGTAGATCATAGCACTCATTTATTATCAATATCGTGATACGTTTAAGTATTCATGGAGAAGATTAGATGGATCGACAGAGCGTTACCTGATAAAAACATTGTATTCGCTACAGATGCCAATGCCAGGTCTTTTATATGACAGAGAGAGAAGTTCAAGAAGGCAAAGGTCGTGCGCTAAAATACGTAATAAATCAACATGGGTTAATCCCTATCCACACCAGTGGGGCAGGTGCAAAAAGTACTGCAAATGTTACCATGGCTAGCAACAATGCAACCTGATTATAGTAGATAGAGGTTATAAATTACATGTTGCTCTGTTGAAAGTCAGATATGGAAGCTCGAGAGATGTCTAGAGATTGAATAAGAGTCCCTAACCGTAGTTTCCGTCAACCTGTCGTCTTCTAAAGTTGTGTCCCCAGCGCAGAAGACATCTCGTCGGTCGTGGGATCTTCTACGGTGGAGGTTGCTATGCTGTCATCTCGAACTTGAACTTGTGTTTGTGCTTTTTTTCGTGAGATACCACTTTCCCAGCTTAGTCTCTGTATCTACAGAGGGCAAGATCTTTAGTACTGACAATAATGGTAGGCAACACCTCTCATTAATGTATCCTTTGGCGGACTCTCTCACGGGAGTGGTGCATACTGTACCATCTGCTACTTGTAGCTCACTCCACTTTTGTACCATATGTCACTTCACATGTATCAAGCTGCATCAAGGCGAGCTTCTAGCAAGATAAAATACTGGCGGCCACAGCCAGGAATACTACAAGGTACTTACAGTGACCACAATGGTGTTGAACATATGTTGGTGTCGGAACAAGCCGCTGCGCCGCAGAAGCGGCCGACAACGTAACGCAACTAAAACTGAGTGGACTGATTTGCACATAAGAGGGTGCACTCCTGCGGAGCCGAATACTGATGTAGTTGATGTTGATACTGCTGCCAGTGCGGTAGTGGAAATCATATAAAAAGCAGTAACTTCAGCAGTAGCTGTGAATACGAAAGCCGTCGACGTCCGCCCGGTGCCACGGACACCAGAACTTAACCGCCCTCCATCAGTCTGCGCGTAAAGCTAGAAAAAGGAATCAACGCAAATTTGATGTAATTCGTCGATACAGATTGAATACATTGTAACCTCCCCCTCACTTATCGACCTTAATGACAGTGAAAAATTAAACCGCGTGTACCTAATGGAAATTTGGGAAAAGCAATCGTCACCGAAGTTAATCTGTCGGTAAAGAGGGAGGAAAGGGTTACATCTAAATGAAAGGAAAAATGCAAATGAAACTGGTCGAAATTAATTTTGAAAAGGGGTAAAGTTAATAAAGAAAGTAAATGTGCGGCCGTTACGTTAACAATTAACTAGCGGTAATTAGATATTTGAGATTTGTGGGAAATTACGGTCGCCAGTCCTAAGGACAATTACTATAGTAACTGAAAAAGAGAGGTTATTACACCTATAATTAGCACTAGAAGCGTGGCAACCGGAGGTTGACACGTGTAGTGTGAAAACTGAAAGTTTGTCAGAAGTAATAAATTTCGCTACACTTAATTTAGCAAAAGAATTAATGAAACCGGAAAATCGAAAGTTAATTTAGTGACTGAAGTTAATAGTGAGCTTTCTTTCTGAAGCACATCGAAATACAGTTAGTCTTGGACTACCTCAACAATCATTTCTAAAGCTACTTGAATCTACGCAATTTAGAAAGAAGAGATTTAACTTTGAACTTGAATTAAATGATTCTGAACAATTAACAATAGTAAAATTTAGTACGTACCAAGCTGAGCTGCAGTCACAGGTAAGCTAAAATATGGTAACAAAACTCGCACTCTTAATTTGTGGTTGCGTAATCTAAATATTGTAGCCAGCTATGAATACTTAAACTGAACTTTGAAATTAAAGCAGTGAAATGGAATTATGCTGGCGTTTGAATTTCAACGACACTCGGGTTCATTTCGGAAAAGGAAGGGACCCTGCTTGGTAATGCAATTGGGACAATGAGCAACAAAGGTTCATGCTAAGTTGCTGTAATTTTGCGAGGCAAATGGAACAGTTTGAAAAGCTGAGGTCTGCCATACAGTTCTGAAACTTTACGTGCTTTTAGTCTTCCTTGTTGGTTGATTGAAGGTTTGAAGTCGTCGATCGAGGAGGTGGCGACAGTCACTCATTGTCGGCCGTCGCTGTTGCAGAAGCTGGATGTTGGCGCGCCTTCTTCTCGACACGGTCACCAGACGAAACGGGATCTTTATGTGCGCCAGCTAATGCTTCCCGTCCGCGACACCATGTCCGAAACTATCATCGCAAGTCGAGCGCAATTACATGCTGCCAAACCCCGAAAGTGCGGCAACTCGCGGTAGCTACACACAACACACCTGCTCCACTCGCTACTCCCGCCAGACTCCCCCATGCTCTGCCCGCGCTCCACGCGGCAGAGTTAACAGTACCAAAGATCCTACACACTTTGATTCTTCACTCGACCTATCGATGTATACGTTCGATAGCAGTTTTCCCTAGGCAAGACCCAGCGTAAAAATACAAATAATCTTTACACAACAAACCAATTATACATCGACATAAATGCATAAATATATACATACAAATAGTAAAACAATTACAATATGTAAAGACACAGAAATATCATATATTCAGGTAGCAAAAATAAGGAAAACAAATTATAGCACAATAGATGGAAATAGGAGGATATGCATTTCCGGCGTTACAACATACGTGCGTCTAGGAGAACAGTAAAAACAGAAGATAACAGAGGTGAGACGAGAAAGTTGGCAAAGATTTGTGGGTAAGCAGTTGGCCTTGAGCCCCTTGGGTGCTCCATATAATATGACAAAACAAAAGTAAGATCTCCAACTGTACTGCCAACATTAAGGTTTCCGGGAGAGCAGGGGTATACCAATACAAGTCAACCAACAATACAGTTTCTACTGGAGGTCCTTCCAGATGATAAGCCTGAGAACGACTCTCCAGAGCAGGGAAATGATAGGAAAGAACTGGATTACAATATTATTAATGATGTACAAATTTATTATTTTTCACCCAGTGGGACTATTGATGCTATCACACATATGAGTAGTGGAAAGTCGCCACGTCCCAATCGAAATTTAATAGCTTCTTGCCCGGATGATTTTATCAGTGGCTGCCGGAATATTTTGTAGATACTATGGGCCTGCGTTGGTTCGATCAATGTGCCTCAAAGATGCATACATGTCTGGAGTAACAGGCACTGCTGTGATGCATTTGCGAATGTGGTCAAACTCCAGTCGCGTAATCTGTTGGTGCCAGTAAAAATTGGTGGCGGAACGAGACTCGAACCTAGATTTCCTGTTTTATGAGAGCAGTCGCCTTAAAGGAGTCACCTATCCGCACGCTTCCCAGAGAGACCCAAACTTCCATATGCCACCATTTTGTCTACATACTTCACCCGCACATATACTGTGAATCCCATACAGGGAGAGACATGGGATTAAAGTCGTGGCCTTGTTCTTAGGCATGAAATAACATACTGCAGTACCTGTGTTGGTTCGATGTATTCTGCAGCTGGATTTCCACCATATTCGCAATTGCGAATATAATTTTTGTATGTGATAGATATTTGGAAATGGAGCGATTTCCGAAGATCTGGAAGCAGGCAGAAGTAATACTTAAAGCACACAAAGATCCACAAGAGGCAAAGCCTTACAGGCCTACGTGCCTCCTAGGTACCTTGTGGAAGGTGTTTGGAAAACTGCTTTGCGCCAGGCTACGTAGGCACCGTATGCTGATAGCTACGAACGAGTGGCAGTTCGGGTTCTGCCATGGGAGATCCACTGAGGATGTTCTAAGCTTGGTGGCCGAATTCGAGCCCTCTTCAGCTAGCACGTACGTGTAGGGTGTCACGGTAGTCATAACCGGGGCTTTTGACAGCATGTAGTGGGCCGCACACTTCTCTCACACTTGCTGGAGATGCAGTGTACTGGTTTGCAATACAGCTAAGAGACTACTGCAGGGATCGAGCAGCACAGGTAGCGCCCCCCAGTGAAACTGTAACCAAAGACATTACCAAATGTTGTACGCAGGGCTCAGTATGGGTCCCCATCTTCTGGGACATGAACATAGAACCGCTGCTACAGTCCCTCTAGGAGAAAGAGGCTACGTTGGGGGCTGTTGCTTACGCCAATGACCTCCTGATCTTAGTAGAAGGAAACACCACAAACCAGTTGGAGAATAGATGTCGCATGGTCAGTGGCATTCTTACAAAGTGGCACTACAGAACCGATATGGTTATAGCACCGCATACATCTAATTATGGGTACTGGTACATGTTGCTAAAGGGCAAGTTCCTCCGAATCCCTATGGTAAGAATAAACGACACAGTAGTGCAAAGGGTAACTGTATGCTAGTTGGTTGTTAGGTTTGTTTAAAGAGGGAGGAATGGACCAAACTGCTAGGTCATCGGTCCCTGTATACTAGTACTTTGGAATTTACCTAGAGCAAAGTAGACTTCTCGGATCTGACTTTGAGAAAATTAGTGAGAAAGCATTGACTGTGCTCTATAAGTTGGTAAGCATCGGACAGGCGAAGCTACAACTTCCTCCTCAGCCAGGATATATCATGGGTGTCTTCTTGTATTTATGATAGGCTATATATCAAGCTTGTGAGCACACAGGGTGTATAATTTAGATTTTTCACTTAAAAATGCCTTCTATTTCTTGACTATCTAAATTACGTAAATAAAAATAGTCGATTCTTTGGCGGAGCGATCTTTTTCCCTATAACAGGGACTTTTCGTAGCTGCGAGCTTGCTATTTGAGAAAGCAGTGCTAACATATTCTACATTCTCTTGAGTGCCAAGTGATGTGACGTCCCAGAAATATAAATTGAATTCACCCCTAGTTTCCACCACAAAGAAAGCGCACAGTGGAAATCTAGCTATTGTATTTCATTTCGACCGTTCAGAGGTTGAACTTGACTAAACGCTTCTTATTATCTTTCTATTACAAGGTCCATAAGGTTAGTGATAGCGTGCTGACATGCACATTGGGGAAAAGCTAAACAAACTACATTGATGCTTAAAGAGAATTTATTCACAAAGTGGAGTGCATTCCTGTACTCCATTAAACATGGAACACACATGAAATTCTAACACTATGGTTGCGTAAGGCTAAACTAGATTAATCATTGGTATTGAGCGAGGGCTGGGTTGGCTGAGGGACGCAACATGTTCTCACAAGCAACGATCCAAACATTCACAGAATAACCGGTAGTACTGTTCATCATTTTGTAAGAGAATTTGTCGTCAAAATTGACGTTGTACCTCGAAGCAAAAAGTGATGTGTCCGCCGCTGTTGGGCATAAGTAAATAGCGCAGATATGATAAAACAAACTAACGTTTACTGAACACAATTTCCACGAAAATATTTTCCAAAACGAAACAAAACAAAAGTGAAATAAAATAGATGCTAGTCCTTCAGTATGAGAAACAAAATAAATGATTGTTTGGAAACAATGAGCCACTACGACTTCCAGAATCACAAAGTAAATAAATAAGTTCCGTGGCACCTGAAAGAGTTACATACACTTTATTGAACATAATCTAAAAATCTCGACGTTAAAAATGGTGAATTAAGTTTTGGTAGTGAAATGCTCTTTCATGAACGGAGTCTTGAAGTCCTAATAACTTAGGCTAAAACGGAAAAACAAGTTTCTCACTCTATGTTCAAAACCGAAGTCCAATCCAAGCTCCAGTAAAGAAAATAAACACGTAACAACTCTTGCTGTTTACTTCTCTGAAGAAGTATTGAGACCCAACAGCAATGAAATATCAAAATCTCACAAGGATAGATACTTTCAGTGTGACACCATCTAGTCAGCTATAAGAACTACAGTAAAATCGTACTAAGTATCAACGAGCACGTCGCCAATCCTTAGAGTCCCACCTGACAAGGTAGCATGCTGTCCAGAAGTCAATGGCCCAGATTTGCCGTGGCACAGCTGAGATTATCAGGTTGCTGGCTGCGACGGAACTGCTCTCCAAAGTTTTTTTTTTCTTCATTGATTTTCAATTTCCCCCGAAGGGGGCGGGCTGGCAGCAGCTTACTACGCTGCTCTACAGCCTACGGACTTTTTTTAAATAAAGGAAGAAGAAAGAAATAAGGAAAAACAGGCGATAAAATGGTGATTTAAAGTGTAAAATGGCGTAAAATTGCGGAAAGTTAAAACAGAAAGCAAAAGGGATTGGCAATGTAGATAAAATACACAGGAATCAGACAAGTAACATAGTAGTCACACAATTAAAAAACATGGCGACAGTGTGGTTTCTGTTTGCAAGCGATAAAAGGCACACCCAGCGACTGTATGATGGCCGTTCGCAACAAGTCCCAAAAAACACAACACGGAACACTCACTGTAAAACACGCACTGTAGAACACTCACTGTAGAACACTGCACGAAAGTGGCAGCACAAAGACGACACTCCCGAGCCAAAGGCAGATTGGGGGGGGGGGGACCTACAGGAGGGGGAAAAACAAGGAGGGAGGAGAGGAAAAAACGAAAAGGGGGGGAACCAAGGAGGGAGAGGACTAATGAAGAGGGAGAAGGGCAAACGTGAGAGGGAGTGAGAGGAGGCAGAGGAGGGAAATGGAAAAGGATGCAGGGGAGAGAAGGGGGCAAAGAGAGGGGAGGTTGGGAAGAAAGAGGATGGTAGGGGGGGGGGAGAGGGAGCCCGGGAAAAGGACAGAGGAAAGGAGGGGGAGTGAGGATCACAGTTGATAGGAAGGGTAAATGGAGGGAGAGAGGGCATCATCCGGGAGGCGGAGTTGATGGAAGCCACCTTGGGAAAGGAGATGTAGGGTGTAGAGATGGAGGGTAGGGGGGACACAACGGTGAAGACGTGGCAGGGGGCAGGGATGGGAGAGGAGAGGAGCAACCAGGGGGCTGCTCTCCGAAGCTAGTGCGCCTGCCTAAATAGCTGCCTCGGGGATGGATACTTGCAAGCCTGTTTTCGCCAAATGCATGAAGAGGTGCGGTTTGTCAACAACCTCTGTCGTCCGCTTCTACGCCATCTGGTGGCCTAATCAGAGCGCTGTTGATGCACACCGCTGGCCTGGCCACTCAGGTCCGCGTTTGGAAAGTCCCGCATCATCGGTAGGGGCTGAGCTAGCTGCAACCCGCACAACATACCCGCTGCGCGCTGTGTCATCGGCGCCTGCTCTACAGAGAGCAAAATTATGATTCTTAATGCCTCTAACAGATGATTTTAAAATTACAAAAAGTTCCTACTCGATACATCTGAGCTAATTCCCATCCAAAATCACTAAGTCCACGCATACGTGGCATATCATACCACACATTGGCTCAGGGACTCTTCTACTATTCTACCACTACCTAACTCTGTACAATTCCAAACTGCCTCGTCTCCTTCCACAAAGACCGAAAGAAACTTGGAGAGAGTTAACTTGCACATAGACCAACCAACAAGAGGAATGTTTCAATGATGTCAGATGCCGTCTCCACTCAAGAGACGTCGCCTGTTTTCTAGTCCTCAAACTTTTCCATAGGTTCAACTTTTAAAATCTGAACAAACGCGTCCGTCATCCATGGGTTTGAAGGAGAGAATTGCGAGGACGCATGTCAATTAAACACATGCAGATAACGTCCAGTATGGGTGGTACGTGTAGCTGGCATTCATAGTTAAACACGGTTTTCCGAAACTCATTCACCAAAGAAGACGAAGTAAATATTCCTGAATTCCAGTCAAGAACAACTGTCAAGATGAGAAACATAGAAGTAGATATCCTCGGAGCAACGAAGCAGCTTAAATCAATAAATGCAAGGCCTTTGGTCCAGATTGTATACCAGTCAGGTTCCTCTCAGAGTATGCTGATAAAATAGCTCCATACTTGGCAATTGTATACAACCACTATCTCACAGAAAGATCCGTACCTAAAGACTGGACAATTGCTCAAGTCACACCAATACCCTAAAAGGGAAGTAGGAGGAATCCGCTGAATTACAGGCCTATATCACTAACGTCGATTTGCAGTAGGGCTTTGGAACATATAGTGTATTCGAACATTATGAAGTACCTCGAAGAAAACGATTTATTGACACATAGTCAGCACGGTTTCAGAAAATATCGTTCTTGTGAAACACAACTAGCTCTTTATATTCATGAAGTAATAAGTGCTATCGACAGGGGATGTCAAATTGATTCCGTACTTTTAGATTTCCAGAAGGCTTTCGACACCGTTCCTCACAAGCGTCTTCTAACCGAACTGCGTGCCTATACGGAGTATCGCCTCAGTTGTGCGACTGGATTCGTGATTTCCTGTCAGAAGGGTCACGGTTCGTAGTAATAGACGGAAAGTCATCGAGTAAAACAGAAGTAATATCCGGCGTTCCCCAAGGAAGTGTTATAAGCCCTCTACTGTTAATGATCTATATTAACGGCATTGGAGACAATCTGAGTAGCCGTATTAGGATGTTTGCAGATGATGCTATCATTTACCGTCTTGTAAAGTCATCAGATGATCAAAACGACTTGGACAATGATTTAGGTAAGATATCTGTATAGCGCGAAACGTGGCAGTTGACCCTGAATAAGGAAAAGTGTGAAGTTATTCTCATCAGCTAAATTTCGATTACGCGACAACTCACACATATCTGAAGGCTGTAAATTCAACTAAATACTTACGGATTACAATTACAAATAACCTAAATCGGTACGATCATATAGATAATATTGTGGGTAGAGCAAACCAAAGACGATTCATTGGCAGAACACTTAGAAGGTGCAACAGGTCTACTAAACAGACTGCTTACACCACGCTTGTCCGCCCTATTCTGGAGTATTGCTGTGTGGTGTGGGACCTGCATCAGGTGGGACTAACGGATGACATCGAAAAAGTACAGAGAAGGGCAGCTCGTTTTGTATTATAGCGAAATACGGGAGATAGTGTCACAGAAATGATCCGTGAATTGGAGTGGCAATCATTAAAACAAAGGTGTTTTTCGTTGCGACGGGATCTTCTCATGATATTTTAATCACCAGTTTTCTCCTCAAATTGCGAAAACATTCTGTTGGCATCCACTTACATAGGGAGAAATGACCATCACGATAAAATAAGAGAAATCAGGGCTCGCACAGAAAAATTTAAGTGCTCGTTTTTCCCGCATGCCGTTCGAGGGTGGAACGGTAGAAAGACAGCTTGAAGGTGGTTCATTGAACCCTCTGCCAGGCACTTTAATGTTAATAGTCGAGTAATCACGTAGATATAGATGTAGAACTGCCGTTCTCAGGCCTCTGCTGTAAAGCTGAACCAAGAAAGCCCATCTGAGTTTATGAAGTTGCATGCGTTTGCAATTATACCAGCATCAATTTAGTCCGGCGATCATCCATTCGTATGGCAGACGGCTACAGATATATGATGTGCTGTATATCAGATGCAACGAGAATGAAAATAAAACACATTCATTTTCGGTTTCCCCTGGCGCGGAAAAAAATTAAAAAAAACACACACACAGAGGAAAGACACTCTGCAAACCTTGATAAAACCACGAAATTACGTGAAACGTGGTGAGGTGTGCATCGAGTTACACCGATTTCCGTGTCTGCAGAAGCTCTTTGCCTAGCTTCGCTCGGCTGCCGTTACCCTGAGTGGTGGCAGCTTGGTAGTTCGGTAATGGTTTAACGACATGTGCAGGTGACATGTGACCTCTTGGGGTTTGGCTGTTTTCGTTGGGGCACTTCTGGTATTGCGGCTTGTACCTGATAAATGCTGTGATCGCTCATCGTGTCTGTATGGAGGATGTCAACGTCGTAGGCCGATCCTACGCGTGCTGGGAAGATGTATCTTTTCCATGCCTATGCTGTGTCGGATCAAACTCTGGAGTTGAACTTCAGGCATGTTCCAGCCGCCTTGGTTGGTGGACATGCCCATGTACTTCTGTTTGTCGTGATTCTCGATCCAGATCCCCCACCCTCTTGAGCTGTCACTTCTGAGTGTTGTTTGTTATTCTTGAGCAGTCACTTCTGAGTGTTATTTGACAGTAAACTGATTCAGACTTTGGCCGATGCCTTTGTGGGGATCAGTATCCTCGTGATAACAACCTGTCTAAATGTAATAATTATTTGGTTGTAAGAGGGTATCAGTTTCACTAGGCATATGGATATTCTGAACTAAATTTTCAGTGCCTTTTGTATTTATTTTCTGATTTTTGGTACCAGGGGCCAAATGGACAACAGTTGTATGGTATCATTCTTCTGTTGTGCTTCGGGGTTCCCGTACTGCCAGCCATTCACTCGCTGCGTAAATTTAATTTATACTCTGTGCGTATGTTTAAAAATAACTGAGAGGTCGGCCGAAATTGAGCCTTTGCTCTAATTGTCTAATTCATATGCCCTAGGCCTTCCTGTTTCCTGGGATTTTGTTGCTCGTAAAAGCTGTACACAACCTCTTGAGTCTGCTTCACAGACGTGTACATTATTTTAATTTTTTCCGTTTTCTGTGATTATTCACTTTAGTGAAATAGTTATTATCTTGTATAAGTGTTTTTAAACTAATTTTCTCACCAATGTGATTGATATTTGTTGGTGCAAAGCTCTGCTTCACAGATGTGGACTTTTCTAATTTTCTACTTTACATTATTCTAAGCCGCGCGAGATAGCCTAACGGTCTCAGGCGCCTAGCTACGGTTTCCACGGCTTTCCCCGTCGGAGGTTCGTGTCCTCCCTCGCACATGTGTGTGTGTGTGTGTGTGTGTGTGTGTGTGTGTGTGTGTGTGTTGTCCTTAGCGTAAGTTCGTTTAGATTAAGTAGAGTGTAAGCCTAGGGAGCGATGACCTCCGCAGTTTGGTCTCGTAGGAATTAACCACAAATTTCCAAAATTTTCCATGATTCTACAGACTTGTGAGACAACAATTCCTTTGGTTGCTTTTTAGCCGTGCATGTATTTTTTCTTTAATTTTTACTAATAGTTCTATGTACGCGTACAGGCTGCTCTATCTGCATCACAGACGTCTGTATTATTTCAAGTTCTGGCACCTGTTTGTGCACATTACAAAGACTGTTGTTAAAAGAAATAAATAGTCTTCAAATTTACATAATAATGGGACAATATTCCTCCAGGCTGCTTCACAACCATCTTTCCAAATTTAATTCTTTCACCTATGTGCGTTGGTGTTTATTATGCTACAGCCTGTTCTGTATTCACAGAAGTATTTATTACCTCAGGTGTCAGCTATGTGATGATGTGTATTTTAGAAACTGTTCGGTTGGGAATTTTTTGATAAAAATTGGGTACGAACAAATATTACTACCTTTTGTAAATTAAGAAACGACCGCTACGGTAAATAAATAAACAATTTTCTTTCGGATATTATTTTATTTTCGCTCACTACGTTACTACTCCCAGATCCTAGTTCCCTAACAGTTCAGGTGGATTGACCGATGCCTTTCAGACAGCTTGTTCAGATCATACATACGGCGTATACATACGCATTGCACGAGTGTTTGTGAGCCGAACCTCTTTACACTAAGAATCTATTAGCTTTTCTGAATTCGTTTGCTAATTTTAACTATTTTATTTGCTTTTGAAACGAAATTTACGTTGCGCTTGTGAAAGTTTAATCGTTGTCACCGAGTATTTTGATATTGCATTATCACAAAGGCTTGGCTGAACAAAGTCTAGAAATCGGTTAAAATGTTTCACAGACTACAATTAGCTTTCAAGTTTATCTGAAGTAGTCAAAGCAAGAGACGTATTGGCGAAGTTGAAGCTATGAAGGCAGATCGCGCTTCGTGCTCTGTTACCTCAGGTGGCAAAGAGCAAGGCCATTGCCGTCGAAAAGCAAGTTTCAGGGTTAGAGATCCGTTTCAACAAGATTTTACTCTAGCGGGAAGCTCACATCAGCGCATATTCTTCACAGACATCAAGATCCAATTAGAAATCTTCTTAGTTTCGCCATGGTTAGAAAGCAAATGTTATATCATCAGTTGCGAAGCAAACTCTATACGTGTTTATTAAATTAATAATTACGTTTCATCTAGGTCTATTCATGAACGCATTTTCTGTGATTAACCTGTATTCTCTACTCGATACTGCGTGTTTATTCCTCTGCAAACCTTGGTATTCAAACTTCTTTCGCTTTTATTCGTGTCCCTTTCCTTTCTTCACTGCACCTTTGACATACTCGTTGATACCACTATTTAGTATACAGAAATCGAACACTACATCTAGTTGTTAGTGCGTCATCATGACACTTTTTCCTGAGTTTTAAGTCATTTACCATGAAATATACATGCAGCACGAAATTTTGCTATGGTCTTTATTTCGCATTAACACGAAAAAGAGCAGCGTGGTTCGTTCCGAGGGCGGGAATTTTCGATTGCTCCGTAATGACAGGTTGTGTTACATCTAAGTGTGATGAGCGTTAATCGACTGTTGTGTCTCTTGATGACGCAACGTAATCGATCGCCATTCATTATTTTGTAGCTTAGCGCATGCGTGTTTCGATCCTGTGGGTGAATGCTTCTCATACCAGAAGCGATTCTTGTTTAATGCTGCGACCAAAACTCACATCACAGCGCTGCTAATGGACGTACCGCAGGTCCAAACTTACGAGACAATAATTAATCAGAATTATCCAACCAGTGAAACATAGCTACAGATTGCTTGACAGTGATAAAACCTTGCCGGCCGGAGTGGCCGAGCGGTTCTAGGCAGTACAGTCTGGAGCCGCGCGACCGCTACGGTCGCAGGTTCGAATCCTGCCTCGGGCATGGATGTGTTGATGTCCTTAGGTTAGTTAGGTTTAAGTAGTTCTAAGTTCTAGGGGACTGATGACCTCAGAAGTTAAGCCACATAGTGCTCAGAGCCATTTGAACCAATAAAAGCTTCTTTAGTACTATAGTCTTTCACAGCCTAGTGCTTAAAAACCGTACCGAATACCTACAGACACCAGACCCCATTTCAATGTTAGCCTTTTCTCTTTCCGTGTGTACGTAACTCTATGAGTGTTAAGAAACCTCGCACTTATATAGAGGGAGGTGAAACCGTTAGAAACTTGCTACAAAACTAATATGTGCGTGGTACAAAAGTTGGCATCAGACTAAACATAAATAAATGTCAAATGAATTCGCAACTACGAACAAGGTCTACCATCAGCTGTAGAATGGAATGACGACAATGAAAATTTTTGCCAAAGCGCAACTCGAACCCGGATTTCGTGCGAGCGGCCGCCTTACCATTTGGCTATCCGTGCACGACTCACAGCCACACTCAAGCTTCTATATGTCGTCCACCATGCGTCTACGACCTGTACAGGTCAGACGTTGTATTTGAAAGTCACTTGCCCGATATCTGCAGATAAATAAGATATTGCAGTGCCTGTGTTATTCTGATTACGATGCAAAGGTCCTTTCGATATGGATGCATCCGGCACAAATTTTCATTGTTGTAATTCCATTCTACAGCTGATGGTAGTCCTTATTCACAATTGGGAATTAATATGATGTATTCCGTAACGGCTATGGTCGCCGCAGTGCCTGTTCCTTTGCGCATGCATGCATGTCAAAAGGAACTTTTCATCCTAATCAGAATAACACAGTGTAATGGTACTTGAATTACGTAACCATTGTGGCACCTCACCTGAACCTCTCGATACCAGTAATATTTTACTGTGTTTCTGTTAACTACTTAACATATTTCTGAGACAACATTCAGATTTGATTTCATTTGTGATACATCGATCTGTTTATATTGCAATGATATTATTCTTATGTGTATTCTTCCTTTTGTCACTATGATCTTTGACGTACTTGCAACTCTGATTTTTGGGCGCGTAAGCGATTGTTATTAGTTAGTTAGAGAGTCGGACCTTCAAAAATCAAGTCTTGGACGTCATGTTGGAAAGACGCATAACGTAGTCAGTTTATAAAATGTGAACTTTAACAGTAACTGTGAGGAAGATGTTTTCAAATATGTTTTGTATTGTGAAGTGATGTTTTGTGTGTTACGTGATATTGCAACAAAAGCAATAAAAAGGAAGTGTTCAAAAATGGCTCTGAGCACTATGGGACTTAACAGCTGTGGTCATCAGTCCCCTAGAACTTAGAACTACTTAAACCTAACTAACCTAAGGACATCACACACATCCATGCCCGAGGCAGGATTCGAACCTGCGACCGTAGCAGTCGCGCGGTTCCGGACTGCGCGCCTAGAACCGCGAGACCACCGCGGTCGGCAAAAAGGAAGTGTACCTTAAATTCGGAGTGCTGATTATTTTTTTTTACATCACTATTGTGCTAACTTTGAAAGTTAATCTTCAAGAATGGTTTATGAAGCGCATCTACAAAACTTTTGAGTATAGCAGAATAAAACCTAGGACATTTTGCATCCGAGTTTGGAATCATCACCACCTAGAATTTCGACGATTGAGCCATGATTTTACAACGAGACCAGCGTTGGAAACACGAAAAGATGAGTGCCTAGTTTATTCATTATTACATGAAATGACTTTAATAACTGTGCTCTACTGACACCTGCCACATAATAACTTTGTTGTTTCCTGAAAATGCAGTATTTAGCAGCGTGAGCAACACCACAATCATTATTAAATTTTGACCTTTGTTGTGGTAGGGTTGTTAGAACAGGCACTGAAATATCGTGTAAATAAATGTCGTGTAACGCACATAAACGCATAAAAAGTTTCGTCATGAACGTATTGCTCCTCGATTTGTGTCTCGAGATCTCTGGCCGGCGTTCGTTTAGCGATGTTTCTCTTCGTTTAGCGATGTTTCTCAATTTTCGCCAGCACTAGTGGCTGGCATTGTAACAGGTTCACCCTCCATTTCTCGTAGCGCTCAGAAGTCGAGCCTACAACCGGAGGTCATGGCATATACCTGTCGCGACGTTGGGGAGCTTCCTCTGATCATTACCACTGTGAATCTCCACTTGCTACCTGCAACGGCGTTCGCATGGTCATCGAGTTCCGTTTACAGTGAGGCTTTCCTCTTTCTTGTTAAAACCATTGTAAAGCTTGTGGTTCAAATGGTTCAAATGGCTCTGAGCACTATGGTCATCAGTCCCCTAGAACTTAGAACTACTTAAACCTAACTAACCTAAGGACATCACACAGCACCCAGTCATCACGAGGCAGAGAAAATCCCTGACCCCGCCGGGAATCGAACCCGGGAACCCGGGAACCCGGGCGCGGGAAGCGAGAACGCTACCAAAGCTTTTGCATTTATGTGGCTAACACTGAACAAACTGGCTTGGTAGTAGTTCTCCTAGCGATAAACTGGGTACCGGCGAGTTTTTGTTGATGTGCTGGGTATGAGGAAGGGTGAGAACCTGGTCCATATACAGTAACGATAGCCGACACACCGACCGATACCTGCACAAAATTTCAAATCATTCGAATCATAAAAGAGGATTTTTTAATACGCTCGTAACCCACGAAAGATCAATATCTGAGTCTCAGCAACTTGGAAGTGAGATGCAGGACATTTAATGCTTCCTGAAGAGCGATGGGTCTTTCACCCTTTGCATAGCTAGTGTCAACAAAGCTCGCACTCGGTGAAGTGACAGATCGGAAGAAGGAATGTCGAGTATGGCTTGTCTGCCTCACATCCACAGAATGACGAATAGAATCGGCTGTGTATTGCACAAACATAGCATGAAGATTGTTTACAAACCGATAAAGAAGGTCAAAGAGTGTGTCAGATCAGCGAAGGCCAAAAGGGACCAACTCGCTATGTCGTGAATATAGCCCATCCATATACATGTGTAAAAGTCTGTGTTGGAATAGACGGATGATCCATCAGCACCAGGATCGCCGATAGATGAACGGTGTTACAGGCTGGGACAGGTGGAGGAATAAGCCGTGGTAGAGCATGCAACGTGTGAGGCCGGCCACATAATATAACACGTCGAAAGCAGGTTGCCACTGTGGAGAAGAGATACTACACTGTTTCGTTCAGAGGAGCCATAGATGCCGGCCGGGGTGTCCGAGCGGTTCTAGGCGCTACAGTCTGGCACCGTGCGACCGCTACGGTCGCAGGTTCGAATCCTGCCTCAGGCATGGATGTGTGTAATGTCTTTAGTTTAGTTAGGTTTAAGTAGTTCTAAGTTCTAGGGGACTGATGACCTCAGAGGTTAAGTCCCATAGTGCTCAGAGCCTTTTGAACCACTTTTGAGCCGTAGGTATTCACAAACAGACAGTAGTTTTAACAAGAAAGAAGAAGAAGGCCTCAATTAAATGGATCCAGGGTCCAGTGCTCCAGCGAATTACCGTTATAGGTAGCACGGCGAGAACCACAGTGCTAGTGACCAGAAAAAAGCCCTCAGTCATTCGTGCGACAGTTTTATATAATTTTCGTCCGCGGGCTTGACTCCAGTCCACCTCCAGCAACGAGAGGTGAACATTTGATTGTGCCAGCCGCTAACGACAAGTGGTCACGAAAGCCTCAATAATTTTGTATCTTAGGTATTTTGAATTCGCCATCGTCGATAACACTGGGACCAATGATACCCTTCAGATATTTAGGTGCAGGTATGAGGAGCGATTTAAGGTACATCGACCTATAACGTCTACCTCTGGAAAAAGTAAATGCCAGAATAAGATTAAATGCTATAATCCAAGGAATGTTTAAATTACGCGTGCAAGAAGCCGCTTACACAACCTTCGTTCGACCAACTGTTGAATATTTTCAGTTGGCCTGAGAACTTCCCAGATCATATTGAGGGCATAAATACAAAATATGCATAATTTCTTAGGGGCTTGTTAATTCAGCCTAGAGTGTCATAGAAACTGCAGTGGGAGACGTCGTGAGTAAAGCACGTTGCGTAGATGATTGTTTTACTCACAAAATTCGAAGTCCAGCTTCCAAAACAGTCCAAAAACTTGCTAACTGCGCCAGAATATATCTCAAGTAATTCGTGAAATTTGAGCTCATGGACAAGGGCTCTGACAGTCTTTTTTCCTCTGTAGCATCCTCCTCTGAATACCTACCTGGTTAGGCCATGCGTGTTCACGCGCCGCTTCCGGAACTAACCCAGGTCGAATGCACTTCGTGGACTCACGACGAGGGTCGGTGTGACAACCAGCCTGGGTGTGGTTTTTAGGCGGTTTCCCACATCCCACTATATGAATACTAGGCTGGTACCCAAACTCAACCGCAGGTACACGATTCGCAAACATTCAGAAAACTTTTGCTTCCTTTCACGTGAATAACACTACATACCGACATTACACATACTACGGGCCAGGGAGGGGGGGGGGGGGGGGGAGGCGAGGTTATGAGGTGAACACAGGAATTTCATTCACCAAGCTCTCAAACTGATCGTGCCAAATCCATAAATAAAAATGACGATCCAGCGCCGATACGGGACAAAGACACAAGCACAAGAAGAAACATACATCTTCCTCGCAATGCCACAATATTTTGACGACCCCACCAACGCAGGAGAAATGACCAATGTAATGCAATAAGATACATATGAGCTCGCACGGAAATATTTAGCGGATTTAGCTGTTAATTCTCTAACATTCTATTCTATTGCACAGGTCACACGAATATTCAAGAAAGGTGGTAGGAGTAATCCACTAAATTACAGGACCGTATCGATAACGTCGATATGCAGCAGGATTTTGGAACATATATTGTGTTCGAACATTATGAATTACCTCGAAGAAAACGGTCTATTGACACACAGTCAACATGGGATTAGAAAACATCGTTCCTGAGAAACACAACTAGCTCATTATTCACAAGAAGTGTTGAGTGCTATTGACAAGGGATTTCAGATCGAGTCCGTATTTCTGGATTTCCGGAAGGCTTTTGACACTGTACCACACAAGCAGCTCGTTGTGAAATTGCGTGCTTATGGAATATCATCTCAGTTATGTGATTTCCTGTCACAGAGGTCGCAGTTCGTAGTAACTGACGGAAAGTGATCGGGAAAACAGAAGTGGTCTCTGGCATTCTCCAAGGTATTGTTATAGGCCCTTCGCTGTTCCCTTATCTACATAAACGATTTGGGAGACATCCTGAGCAGCCGTCTTCGATTGTTCGCAGATGACGCTGTCGTTTATAGACTTGTAAAGTCATCAGAAGATCAAAACAAACTGCAAAGCTATTTAGAAAAGGTATCTGAAGGGTGCGAAAAGTGGCAGTTGACCCCTAAATAAAAAGTATGAGGTCATCCACATGAGTGCTAAAAGAAACTCGTTAAACTTCGGTTATACGATAAATCATTCTAATCTAAAAGCCGTAAAAAATACCTAGGTATTACAATTACGAACAACTTAAATTGGAAGGAACACAGAGAAAGTGTTGTGGGGAAGGCTAACCAAAGACTGCATTTTATTGGCAGGACACTTGGAAAATGTAACAGACCTACTAAGGAGACTGCCTACACTACGCTTGTCCGTCCTCTTTTAGAATACTGCTGCGCAGTGTGGGACACTTACCAGATAGGACTGACGGAGAACATCGAAAAAGTTCAAAGAAGGGCAGCATGTTTTGTATTAGCGTGAAATATGGGAGAGAGTGTCACAGAAATGATACGGGATTTGGGCTGAACATCATTAAAAGAAAGGCGTTTTTCGTTGCGACGGAATCTTCTCACGAAATTCCAATCACCAAATTTCTCGTCCGAATGCGAAAATATTTTCTTGACCCCGATCTACATAGGGAGGAACGATCAGCACGATAAAATAAGGGATATCAGAGCTCGTACGGAAAGATATAGGTGTTCATTTTTTCGAGTGGACTGGAACTGGTTCTATAACTCTCTACCAAGCAACAAAGAGTGAATTTCAGAGAAATCATGCACATAATGACACAGAAATGTTGCTGCAAAATTGAAAGGGTTGTAAAGGGCGTCTTAAGGAACAAATCTACGATAGGAACCCGGGTCCAGAAATGTCATCCAACGACGCTACGGAGCGTTAAAGTCACAAGCGTCGTTACCTGTCAAGTCCACACCTACTGTGGCAAACGTGATTTTGTGCGCTGACGGACCGTAGGCGGAATGTCTCTCAATGTTGTTTGTCGTTCAGTGATTGCGACTGATTAGCACGGTCGTCGTTGGAGAAAATGTAGCTGGCTGCTGCGTGGACAGACCTTGTCTCCTATGAATGCTATGCTCTGTTGCATTGGTGGATGACTGTTTTGGACACGAGTTTACCGGAAAACATTGGAGACTTTGCAGGGCTCCAGGAGAGAAATAAACTGCGGATGGAAACCCATGTTCGAAACCATCATCCACTGAGGCAACGGAGCATCACGTTCATAGGAGAAGACCTTTCTACGCAGTAGCTAACTCCACCTTCTCCACTTGCGATCTAAGCAATCACTCGCCATCACTGAATAACAAATAACATTGAAAGACACTCCACTTACGATCCGTCAGCGTACAAAAGCGCGTTTGCTACCGAAGGCATGACGTAGGGGCAGCCACCAGCGCCTCTCACTTCGACGCACTGTAGCGTCGTTGCATGACGTTTTCGGACCCGGGTTCCTGTCCGCGATTTTTTCCTCAGGACATTCTCTACAGACCTTCGAAGACTATAACATTTCTGCGACTCCCTGTATATATGTGTAGCATTGATGTCTGTGCTGTTTGAGATACTTTTTGTTACTTTCAGTTTTTATTGACTCACAAGTTCTATGGACAATCGAACTCTTGTACATACATTTTTCTTCCTCAAATTAAATTTTTCTTTCACTTCGTTGTCACGATTTCTGTTAACTTCACATTCCACCCACTCCTTCGAAAATTTAATTCCTGTCCCCGCCCCCTCCTTTGTCTTCCCATACCAAGTGCACTGATTTCATGGCAAAAGTAGAAGTACTGTCCTTGTTAGATTTCTATCATGACATAAATCTGCCAAGGACAGTACTTCTATTATAGCATGTATCGGTTAGAAAAATGCACCGATGATGACTGATATCAGTCGAAATCGATATGCAACAAGATAAATAAATTATGAGAACTTTTAATATTGCATCGCGTCACCAATCGTGAATAATTTAATGATTATAAAGAATCCGCCTTGATTGCAAATAGAAACCGGATGTTGACCTTGGTTTTGGCGCGGATAACCACGCCTTCTTCGGAACACACTAAAACTACAAACTGCCAAGGAGGCATGGTCCAGTGTTAATGCAGAACGCCTAAAAGGGCAAAAGAATCGCATAAAATGTAAAATTAACTACGTGTGTACCGTGTCAATAGCTGTACTCAGCTCAAACGTCAGAAGCGTGCTTCCTCACCCCAGCCAACGTTCGGTGGGCCGCGGGCTCTCAGGTAAACTTTTAGGCGTTCTGTATTAATGTTGGACCATGCCTCTTTAGGCAGTTTGTAGTTTTAGTGTGTTTCGAAGAAGGCGTGGTTATCCGCGCCGAAACCTAGGTCAACACCCGGTTTCTATTTGCAATCGAGGCTGATTCTTCATAATCATTACAAATAAATTATGTTTCCGCGACTGGATGCTAAGTTATTTATAATTTTATATTCCACGGTCGCTGCACAGAAAGGGAACCTTATGGAGCCCAACATTCAAAATAATTAAAATATATGGGCATTGGTCATAGAAAGGGAAAGAAAATTAATATAGCCACTGCAATCAATCATAGGACACCCACACAACTCTCAGATGACTTTAGATCACCCACACCGCAGAAACTAAACATTGGTCTACATATACTACCATCACCAACTAGTCATCACGACAAGCTATGCATAAATTGCAGTACATAATTCCGTAGAATAAAACATATAAATTAATCGCTTTCAAAGAGCAAAATAACAAGATAACCTACTTTTTACAAATGGCATGATTCAAATCAGTTACACTCACAGCATAATAGGAACGACGCTGCGCCACGTCCATCGCAACACAGGCGCCACCGTAAGGAACTTGTGGAGAACAGAAAGTGGAAATGTAATCTTCCGCTCTTGGAGAGCGAGCGAGCAACAGATGGTCGGCAGACACCAAAACAGGAAACTGCCGTTGGGTTTTACTGCACGCCGTGATAGGACAGCGGCGGCAAGGATGTTCTCCAATATACTGCTAGAGAGAATAGTGGGACTGGGTTGAGCTGGATACGTGCAATAGGGTGGGGATGGACGCAGTTTGCTTCACAGCTGTCTGGCTGGTCACTTTTGAAGCAGTACATGGAGATAGCGAGTTGTCGTGTGCGAGTGTACTGCACGGGGCAGTTCTTCGCTGGTTGGATATCTGCAAATGTTATAAGCTAAAGTGGGCTGCGATATGTACTGTGTATAATTCAGCCTGATCAGCACACATTGCATTACCAGTACTCTCTGAATGACATGGGTTCGCCTCTCGGTCGTTTAAAGATGCGAGTCTGATTGGCCACTTTCAGTTTGACGTCATCTGAATTACATTTAAGTTTTGGTAAACAACTGCTCCTTATTCATTGTGTATTTCCTTTTAAGATTTGAAGTGGAATTTGCCCATTCGCATAATGGTTTTAGTGTCTGATAAAAATTACTGACGATTTTTGAGCAAGTTAATGAGCAAATGGGTGAAAGGAATTAATTTCTTACATTACAGTCAGTCTTAATTGATTTTAATTGCGAAGTTGCACTGGTGTTTCACGTACGGTAATTTCCCATGTAAGTGGTTTTTACACTATTTCTTGGGCATCTTGTTGTTGCTGTAATTTTTTTTCTATTCGCCTGCTATAGATCCGACTCGTTATTCCATGCTGCGCTACTTCTTCTTCTGCACGATGAAACTGCCTTAAAGTACACTTAGAATTGTACTGTATAAATCAGCAAATAAAAATAGAGAGCTTCTTTAACTAAATTAAAAATAATTTTAGCAAGGGCGAGAACAACTCACAGCTCAACTAAGTGCTGCCATCCCCTTTATCAGTACATTAGAGAACACCATAGCACGACCAGAGTGCTATCACACAACAACCATAACACGTCACACGGTAACCACAGACTTTCCCTGCATAATATTGCTTGTTAACCAGAAAACTCAATGCACTTCTTTTATTCTCCTCTGTACGCTATATTAGATTATTTAACCGCCAATGTGTAGCCGCCAGTTACTAAAACAAGTAGATAGTGCTAATGTTGAAGTGCAGAAGCATCTGTCCCCGCCATCCTCCGCTCCAAGAAATACCACGAACTGCTGCATCAAGTTGTTTGTGTCCACATGTCAGCCATACCAGATGCTGACTGTTAACGATGTCCCTTAGACAGCTCCTTGATATACCAGCTTGGAGTATAATTCCCCTCCTTGGGCGTGAAACCACTGACTTCCTCTTATCTGTCCTGCTCCACCACGGCCCCAACTGTCCTTGAGCCTTCTCTTACCACCAATTTGACTTGCCACCAAGCTGACATACAGTCCACGCTCTCTTACCATCACCGTGACATGCCACTAAGCACACATGTGGCCCACCCTCTCTCAGTATCACTGTGACATACCACCAAGCATGCGTGTGACCCACCCTCTCTCACTTTCAGCATGACATGCCACCGAGCATGCACGCAGCCCTCTTACTGTTAGCATGATATGGAATCAAGCACACATATGACCTGCCCTCTCTTACCGTCAGCATGATATGCCACCAAGCATCTATTCAGGCTGCCCTCCTTACCTTCAGTGTGATATGCCACCAAGAACACATGCAGCCTCCCTTCTTACCATCAGTGTGACATCCCACGAAGCATGCATCCACCCCTCCCTCTCTTACCATCAGTGTCACATAGTACAAAGCACGTGTACCACCCACCCTCTCTCATTGTTAACGAAACTTGGCACCAAGCATGAGTGTCTCGCTGCAGGCAAGACAAACGTGCCACTTGACATGGGACACCGTAAATCTTTACATCCACCTTCATACATACTCAGCAATCTCCCATATGTTGCATGGCGGAAGGTACTATGTATCACTACTAGCTATTTGTTTTCCTGTTCCACTCTCAAGTAGAGTGAGGGGAAAAGACTGTCTATAAGCCACCATATGAGCCCTAATGAAATGTAATATCGCAGCCGTGTACCGCAAGTCTCTAGAGGAACGGAGGGTTCCAAATGATTAGAAAAGAGCACAGATAGTCCCAGTCTTCAAGAAGGGTCGTCGAGCAGATGCGCAAAACTATAGACCTATATCTCTTACGTCGATCTCTTGTAGAATTTTAGAACATGTTTTTTGCTCGCGTATCATGTCATTTCTGGAAACCCAGAATCTACTATGTAGGAATCAACATGGATTCCGGAAACAGCGATCGTGTGAGACCCAACTCGCCTTATTTGTTCATGAGACCCAGAAAATATTAGATACAGGCTCCCAGGTAGATGCTATTTTTCTTGACTTCCGGAAGGCGTTCGATACAGTTCCGCACTGTCGCCTGATAAACAAAGTAAGAGCCTACGGAATATCAGACCAGCTGTGTGGCTGGATTGAAGAGTTTTTAGCAAACAGAACACAGCATGTTGTTATCAATGGAGAGACGTCTACAGACGTTAAAGTAACCTCTGGCGTGCCACAGGGGAGTGTTATGGGACCATTGCTTTTCACAATATATATAAATGACTTAGTAGATAGTGTCGGAAGTTCCATGCGGCTTTTCGCGGATGATGCTGTAGTATACAGAGAAGTTGCAGCATTAGAAAATTGTAGCGAAATGCAGGAAGATCTGCAGCGGATAGGCGCTTGGTGCAGGGAGTGGCAACTGACCCTTAACATAGACAAATGTAATGTATTGCGAATACATAGAAAGAAGGATCCTTTATTGTATGATTATATGATAGCGGAACAAACACTGGTAGCAGTTACGTCTGTAAAATATCTGGGAGTATGCGTGCGGAACGATTTGAAGTGGAATGATCATATAAAATTAATTGTTGGTTAGGCGGGTACCAGGTTGAGATTCATTGGGAGAGTGCTTAGAAAATGTAGTCCATCAACAAAGGAGGTGGCTTACAAAACACTCGTTCGACCTATACTTGAGTATTGCTCATCAGTGTGGGATCCGTACCAGGTCGGGTTGACGGAAGAGATAGAGAAGATCCAAAGAAGAGCGGCGCGTTTCGTTACCGGGTTATTTGGTAACCGTGATAGCGTCACGGAGATGTTTAATAAACTCAAGTGGCAGACTCTGCAAGAGAGGCGCTCTGCATCGCGGTGTAACTTGCTCGCCAGGTTTCGAGAGGGTGCGTTTCTGGATGAGGTATCGAATATATTGCTTCCCCCTACTTATACCTCCCGAGGAGATCACGAATGTATAATTAGAGAGATTAGAGCGCGCACGGAGGCTTTCAGACAGTCGTTCTTCCCGCGAACCATACGCGACTGGAACAGGAAAGGGAGGTAATGACAGTGGCACGTAAAGTGCCCTCCGCCACACGCCGTTGGGTGGCTTGCGGAGTATCAATGTAGATGTAGATGTAGATGTAGATCTGCAGTCGACCTCAAATGCTCGTTCTCCAAATACTAGCAATAGCGTCCATCTTCCCAGCAGGGATGCCCAGCTGAGTTCACAGAGGTTTTCCATAATACTTGCATGCTGATCGGACATAACAGTAATAAGTCTAGCAGCATGCCTCTGAATTGCTTCGATCTCTTCCAGTAATCCGACCTGGTGCAGATCCCAAAAACTGGAGCAGTGCTCAAGAATGGGTCGCACTAGCGTTCTATGTGCTGTCTCCTTTATAGATTAGCTACATTTTCCCAAAATTCTCCCCCACAAAACGATATCGAGCATCGCCTTCCCAAGTATCAATCTGATGTGCTCATACCGTTGCAAATCGATTTGCAGCGTCATGCATAAATATTTAATAGATGTGGCTGTGTCAAGTAGCACATAGCTAATGGTGTATTCGAACGTTACAGGACTCTTTTCCTACCCATCTGCATTAATTTACGTTTTTGCACATTTAGAGCAAGCTATCATTCACCACACTCATTAGAAATTCTGTCTACGTTATCTTGTATCCCTCTGCAGTCACTCACTTACCTGTACACCAAAGCGTCATCAGCAAACAGCCGTAAGTTACAATTCAACTATCCACAAGATCACTTACATATAGACAGAAAACACGTGGTCCTGCCACATTATCTTGGGGCACTCCTGACGATACCCTTGTTTCTGATGAGCATTTGCCGTAGAGGACAACGTACTGAAATTTATTACTTAAAGTCTTCAAGGTATTCCCATATTTGGAAACCTGTTCTGTAGGCTCGAACCTTTGTCATCAGTCTACAGTGTGGCACTGTGTCAAACAAACCAGAACCAGTATAATATAACATTCTCAACGACCCGGTCTGATCTTTCTTCTACATCTTCATCATGAATGTACTGTGGATTCTCTTGTCTTTCCAGCTGACAGCAGCTGTGTTCACAGCCCTGCACACACACACACACACACACACACACACACACACACACACACACACTTTTGGGTTTGACAAACAATCATGCACCCTATTCACAGCTCGACTGTATCGCTAAATCACCTGGTCTTAATGCTGTAGCAAATACTTAAGACTACTTGGAACAGTAGGTGAAACACAGCAGTTAATATTCCCACAATACTGTATCTCTACAGGATCTGATCATCTATGGGTGGCTTCAGCTGTGTGTGGCATACTCGTATCTGAATAAACGTCTGGACTCCCTTTTCCGCTGAATTTAGGTCATTATCAAGGCCAGAGGCGGTGGTAGTGGTATTAGAGTGCTGTCTGCCTTTATGAAGGCCAGAGACAGTGTTACATGATAGTAGTGTGATGTCTGCCTTTTTCAAGTCACTCTTACACAGTATTACCGTGCAAGATTCCAGAACTGTGCAATATCCTAAGTTGTGGGGCATACGAATGTGACTGTGGCTAAATTTTTCACAACTGTAGGGCATTGTATGAAGCAGCAGCACCAAATGTAGCGGGAAGAAGTAGAAGGTACAGTATTAAGACTTGTCCGAGCTTTCCAAATCATTTATTGTTTTCAACTACAGTGCCCCCATTCCTATCAGTCTGCTTCACCGGTTCCTGCCATGCTGAGGACACCACTTTGCTGTCTACGAAACGACTTGGCGCAGAATGGCTGCGTCAGCGACCTGTGCACGCACTGCTGTGTGTCGTCCTTGTACAGCAGTGGAGTAGCGGTGTCATGAGGATGCGCCAGCAGCTGATTCAGAGCCTTTGCCTCTGCCATTTCAGTGCCACCCACTCCAAGGCGACACACAGCAGGCTTCCTCGCCAGCATGGCTAAGAACGCGCCAACAACGAGCGCCCACGATCCAGCATCTGAATCTGCAGCCGCCGCCCTGGATGTCTCCAGTACTTGTCGGAAGTCGAGACAACTGCCCGTGGTAGGGAGCCGTGGAGTGGCCCATCGCTGGCTGGCTACAGACCCTGCATCAGCCTCGGAGGGTCGAACGAGCGACCCGCCAGGGACTGGAACACAGACACCCCATCTGCTACTGTGTGTAGCCGGTGGTGTGACACACCCTGCCATCCAGAAGAGCTGCCACAACTGAATGCCTCGTTAGAAAACTGGCGCCAATTTATTCACAGCTGTGCTCCTCTGTTTTGCTAGTGCGCCGCTCCCAGTCACGTACTCATAACACCTAGTTAGGCCAGTGGGCCCCTTCTGCCTGTAACTTGCGCCATGCAAACCACTGCATTTACTCTTTTCAGCGGGTGTATAGCCTTGTGACCTCCGTTCTACTTCACAACCGCTGGTAGCGTAACGTACTGTCAACAGGCCCGCACCTGGCTGTAACTTGTGCACTCTGAAATATTGCACAAAAACTGACTTTTCCTGTCCCAAACGGTAGTGCCGCTACACAACATAGGGAAATAAGGGCAGGCTTATTGGTCATCTGGGTCTCGATCGACCACAAGGGAAGATCACTGTATTGCACACCAAGCACATCCTAACCCCTCCACATCTGCACCTGCCGTCCGGGGTCAAGTAATGGGCTCCCAGCAACATTTTGTTCGTCCTGCACCACTGGTCCGACATAATCTGCACTCAGATACGAAAATTACTGCCCCATGCGCAGGCTGCCATCAACGCTACAACACAAACAGCTGTATTTGGGATGGTACCATGTAGGGAAACGTAGCCTGCTGATATTTGGCATCTCATTCTGTTCAGTTATTATCCGTGGGTCTGCACTACCCCCAGATGACCATCGTTGGCGAATGAAACGACGACCTGGCGAGATGTCCCATCCTACTAATGTTTTTTGGAGACAGCAATGTTACTCCTGATGACATGGAGTGGGGACGCATTGGTATGACGTCAGGTCATGGCAGGTAGTGACAGAGGGCACTCTGGCAGTACAGTGAAACGTCACGAATATTCTGTATCCTCAGGTGATGCATCTCATGTGACAGTATCGTGAGCCGTTTCTCAACAGAACCATGCTTGACCACACGTGCACGTGTGGCATCCGCTGTATGTGGGACCAGCTCGAACATTAACTCCGTCACAGTACCACTGTCGAGGATATCAAGGACACTCTTCTTAACGGAGCCAGTGGATGCATCCAGTGCACTGAGATGGTGCACGTCATACTGACAAGTGGCTTCACGCTGCAAAGTTCTTTGTTAACTTGACTAGATTTTGTAATCACATCACATGCCCACTCAACTGACGAAGTTAAATTTCGTTTGCTCCTCCCCTTTCTGGGTGCTTCATTTTTTTTGTTAGACAGTGTACCTGGTAACAACTAGTTTCACAGCTGGATCTTCACTATCAGGTACTCTTGCCCATGGAATCTAGACACATGCTGTCGTCACACTACTGGGTACACACCGAATAATGCTTAACAAGTGTCTTTTCACTAGGCAACAGTCAGGAAAATACTGTATTCTCTGTCGATTACCATTAGCGGCATGTCTTGTCGTTCACCTGTGAAGATATAAATGTTACCCATGATCTGATGTTTGTGCCTGGTAATATGATTAAAGTGTGTATATAGCTTCAACGAGCGTGAGTGATTTATAATAGGGCTTCTGCCCTGAAACTGGTTGTGGCCGAATAAATATAGAACTTTAGTGCAACCGTCTAAGAGCTATTTTTGGAAATACTGTGAACTACGGATCGGCAACAGAATAGCGTCTGAAAGAAGTGGAACAAACATGTTACTGAAAGTCTGAAACAACTAAATTTAGTACCTGTAAGCGTAGGCTTCCGCGGCCATTGTAACTGTCAATAAAATTCTTCTGGATATGCGACTCGAACGCTACCGTTTCACATGGCTTTCTTCAGGGGTTATTCTGACACATGGATGAGAAACTTCAGTATTTATACACTGAAGAGCCAAAGAAACTGGTTCACCTGCCTAATATCGTGTAGGGACCCCGCGAGCGCGCAGAAGTGACGTAAAAATCGACTAATGTGTAAGGTAGTGCTGGAGGGAACTGACACCATAAATCCTTCATAGCTGTCCATAAATCCGTAAGAGTACAAGAGGGTAGAGATCTCTTCTATCTCTTCTGAACAGGACGTTGCAAGGCATCCCAGATATGCTCAATAATATTCACGTCTCGGCAGTTTGGTGGCCATCGGAAGCGTTTAAACCCAGAAGATTGTTGCTGGAGCTACTCTATAGCAATTCTGGACGTGTGAAGTATCCCATTATCCTGCTGGAATTGTCCAAGACCGTCGGAATGGATGACGGACTTCAGTGGAGGTAAGTGATCAGACGTACGTGTCTCATGTCAGAGTCGTATCTAGACGTATCAGGGGACCCACATCATTCCAACTGCACACGTCTCACACC
This sequence comes from Schistocerca piceifrons, assembly GCF_021461385.2. Classification (NCBI taxonomy): domain Eukaryota; kingdom Metazoa; phylum Arthropoda; class Insecta; order Orthoptera; family Acrididae; genus Schistocerca; species Schistocerca piceifrons. Next base: position 924,769,917 of record NC_060140.1, read on the forward strand.
ATTACAGAGCCTACACCACCTTAAACACTCCGCTGCTGACATGCAGGGTCGAAGAATTCATGAGGTTATCTCCATACCCGTGGCCGCCCCGTGGTCAGCTTGATCCTGGTTCGATTACTGGCTGGGTCGGGGATTTTCTCCGCTCAGGGACTGTATGTTGTGTTGTCTTCCTCATCATTTCATCCCCATCCGGCGCGCAGGTCGCCCAATGTGGCGTCGAATGTAATAAGACCGCCACCATGGCTGCCAGACCTGCCCCGTAAAGGGCCCTCCCAGCCAATGACGCCAAACCCTCATTTCCATTTTTTCCATACCCGTACACGTCCAACCGCTTGATGAAATTCAAAAGGAGACTTGTCTGATCAGACAACATGTTTCCAGCAATCAACAGTCCAATGTCGGTATTGACAGGATCAGGCAAGGCGTAAAGCTTTCTGTCGTGGAGACATCAAGCCCATATCGATGATGTTTCGTTGAATGGTTCGCAATCCGACACTTGTTGATGGCCCAGCATTGAAATCTTCAGCAATTTGCGGAAAGGTTGCACTTCTGTTACGCTGAACGATTCTCTTGCTGGATCTTTTTCCAGTAGCAGCGATGTCGAATGTTTTACCGGATTCCTGATATCCACGGTTCACTCATGAAATGGTCGTACGAGAAAATCATCACCTCATCGCTACCTCGGAGATGCTGTGAAAGCCGGCGGCTGTGGCCGAACTGTTCTAGGCGCTTCAGTCCGGAACCGCGCTGCTGCTTCGGTCACAGGTTCGAATCTTGCCTCGGGCATGGATGTGTGTGATGTCCTCAGGTTAGTTAGGTTCAAGTAGTAAGGTTTAAGGGGACTGATGACCTCAGATGTTAAGTCCCATTGTGCTTAGAGTCATTTGAACCATTTTGATGCTGTGTCCCACCGATCGTGCGCCGACTATAGCACCACGTTCAAACTAACTTAAATCTTGATAACCTTCCGTTGTCACAGCAGTAACCGATCTAACAACTGCGCCAGACACTTGTTGTGGTTTCATAAGCGTAACGAAAAGCAGCGCCTTATTCTGCCTGTTTCCTGTTTACTGATCTCTGCATTTGGATACGCATTCCTATACCAGTTTCTTTGGCGCTTCAGTGTATATTAGAAGGAGAAACTGTTTTTGTAATCTGAAATAAACCAAATACCGGTACGGACGTCTCTTTCCACCATTCACACGTATTAATGCAAATACCAGTAAAGTATACCTAAAAGCACCCCTCGTCATCCTCAGTACCCTATCAAATTACGAAAAAAACTCCTTACTCTAAAATACAAGAACTTAATTTTTTCTTATTTAGCAGTCAGTACAACGCCCTGAGGTCGCCTGTTTGCAACAGTGGCAGAAATGCTGGAGAATTTTACATATTGGCGATGTAGTCACATAACAAGAAGAGTTTCGTTGACAAATTTAGTAACTGCTAGTTTTGGAAACAAACAAATCCCATCATAAACTGTCTGGCATATGTCCACTCATTAACAGATAACGGCAAGATTTTCTGGAGTAACGAAGAAATATTGATTGCACAACAGCTAATAGCGAGAATAATATGTCGTGTCCACCTACAGTTACCTTTTAGGCTACATCCAGTAAGCATTGTAATTCCATCTTCAACATATTTATACACTATTGAGGCAAGGATTATGATCACGGCCAACGCGACGAGACTGTTCCCGTTCAAACACCGAGAGCGTACATTCGAAGAAGAGTCGGGCACATCTTACTTCATCCCCTGCACGTCTCACTAAGTGCCCAAGACCAGAAAATCGTAGAAATTTTACCTCATACGCTATAGTGGTACGAAAGGTATCCTCCACCGCACACCATAATCTGGTTGGCGGAGCATATCTGTACCTGCAGACGTACACTACTGGCCATTAAAATTTCTACATCACGAAGATGACGTGCTACAGACGCGAAATGTAACCGACAGGAAGAAGATGCTGTGATATGCAAATGATTAGCTTTTCACAGCATTCACGCAAGATTGGCGCCGGTGGCGATACCTGCAACGTGCTGACATGAGGAAAGTTTCCAACCGATTTCTCATACACAGACAGCAGTTGACCGGCATTGCCTAGTGACACGTTGTTGTGATACGTCATGTAAGGAGGAGAAATGCGGACCATCACGTTTCCGACTTTGATAAAGGTCGGATTGCGGTTTATCGTATCGCGACATTGCTGCTCGCGTTGGTCGAGATCCAATGATTGGTAGCAGAATATGGAATCGGTGGGTTCAGGAGGGTAATACGGAACGCCGCGCTGGATCCCAACGGCCTCGTATCACTAGCAGTCGAGATGACTGGCATCTTATCCGCATCGCTGTAACGGATCGTGCAGCCACGTCTCGATTCCTGAGTCAACATTTGGGGACGTTTGCAGGACAACAACCATCTGCACGAACAGTTCGACGACGTTCGCAGCATCATGGACTATCAGCTCGGAGACCATGGCTGCGGTTACCCTTGACGCTGATTCACAGACAGGAGCGCCTGCGATGGTGTACTCAACGACGAACCTGGGTGCACGAATGGCAAAACGTCATTTTTTCGGATGAATCCAGGTTCTGTTTACAGAATCATGATGGTCGCATCCGTGTTTGGCGACATCGCGGTGAACGCACATTGGAAGCGTGTATTCGTCGTGGCCATACTGGCGTATCACCCGGCGTGATGGTATGGGGTGCCATTGGTTACACGTCTCGTTCACCTCTTGTTCACAGTGACGGCACTTTAAACAGTGGACGTTACATTTCAGATGTATTACGACCCGTGACTCCACCCTTCATTCGATCCCTGCGAAACCCTACATTCAGCAGGATAATGCACGACCGCATGTTGCAGGTCCTGTACGGGCCTTTCTGGATACAGAAAATGTTCGACTGCTGCCCTGGCCAGCACATTTTCCAGATCTCTCACCAACTGAAAACGTCTGTCAATGGTGTCCGAGCAACTGGCTCGTCACAATATGCCAGTCGCTACTCTTGATGAACTGTGGTATCGTGTTGAAGCTGCATTGGCAGCTGTACCTATACACGCCATCCAAGCTCTGTTTGACTCAATGCCCAAGCGTATCAAGGCCGTTATTACGTGCAGAGATGGTTGTTCTGGGTGCTGATTTGTGGGGATCTAGGCACCCAAATTGCGTGAAAATGTAATCACATGCGAGTTCTAGTATATTTGTCCAATGAATACCCATTTATCATCTGCAATTCTTCTTGGTGTAGCAATTTTAATGGCCAGTAGTGTAGATCTAGATTCATGCTCTTGCATACGTTTGTTCACAAAATGATGTGCCCATTTCACCCTAAGCTACTTATAACCAGACCACATACAAATGACGTGTCTTTAAATATGCTAAATTCGTTACTTTCACTAGTATTAAGCATGTTTGAGCTGCGAATAATTTTGTATTACGCGACGTGGACCGTCGGCCATCCAAGTGTTCCAGAAATGAAATTATGTTGGATCCTGCGACGCGGAATGAGAAGGAAGGAGCTCCGAATGAAATGAGGGGTCTCCTTTATAAGGTTCGGCTTGAAATTTTCCCCCACTGTAACTTTCTGCTGGGCCGCCGTGATCAGATTCAGCGGCCGTCTGCTGCTTACGCCGCAGATTTCAGTACGCTGACCTTTCCAGAGCAGCTTCTTTCAGATTGTCACCCGACTGCCGCAGATTACAAAACTTGCGGTTTACTCAGGATCCAATTAGGTTTCCTTTTGCAAGGCTTTCAATACCTGTCCTATTTCGGTTAGCACGGTAATGGTTTTTGCGCCTGCTTGCCTTTGAAATTAAATTTAGCATCCCTTCCCGCCAGCAAGTCCCCAAGACTGTTCACGGACGTTTCGCTGGTACAAAGGATAGCTGCACACTTCGGACATCGTAGGAGTAGCTGCAGATGCTCAATGTTTGGTTTGGAAACCGTCAGCCAAGCCTCAACACGAAGAATTCACAGGTCTAACACATACATAAGCGATAGAGCTATGTACAATTCTATTACGCACTCACCAGCCAGTGAGACCCAGTGTCAAATATTTCGAGGCAGCCATATCAACTAATTTGTTTTGTAATGTCCACATAATTTTAATTCCGAGTAAGTTAGATGTCAAATTGGAATTAATTTGGGAAATAAAAAGCAAGTCTAATCCATCAGCTAAAAAGCTTACATACAAAATTCTTGACCTAAGTTTTCTTGAGAGTGGGATTCGTACTGTGGCTTTTTCATCACAAGCGACACATTCTATCCCGAGCAAATTTATTAACGGTTATTAACTGAGTCAAGTCGACTTCTCCGCAGGTAAACGAATCATTCGACAGTCGAACACAGGACGAGGTACCGTTTTCGGCGTAGCGATAGGCAGTAGTGTCTGGCGTAACAGATGTCCGACATGGTAACCTATGCAGTAGCGTTAGCCGCCGAGCATTTGACGACGTGAATATAGTCACTGGTAAACGATAACAATTTAGAAACCTAGGAAGTCTCAGTAATCCATAGTGATATGTAAATGTCTAATAAATACAATATAGTAATAAAAAGTGAAAAATCATGCGATACAACGGATCCCCCACGAGAGTTTACGAAGATCCTCGAAGGTCAATTGAAATGTATGATATCAGTCTTGAGGGATTGGAGAGATGGACTCCAGAGGTATCCGACTTAGGACGTAGTATAGACGTATTATGGCCTGCACGAGTAGTGAAAGTATAGAAATTTTCTAGCAGATTAAAGCAATGAACCGTATGTTTCAAATCGGCGCACTCTCTGCGCCACAGTGAAATTCGTTCTGGAGACAGTTCAAAAAAGTGGTTCAAGTGGCTCTGAGCACTATGAGAATTAACATCTGAGGTCATCAGTCCCTTAGACTACTTAAACCTAACTAAGGACATTTCACACATCCATGCCCGAGGCAGGATTCGAACCTGCGACCTGTCGCGCGGTTTCGGACTGTAGCGCCTAGAACCGCTCGGTCACAGCGGCCGGCTGGAGACAGTCCCTAAGGCTGTGATTACCCTATGGCTCCTCAATACCTTTCTCCCAGGAGTGTTCGTCCCGCAACTTTCGCAGGGCAAATTCTGCGAAGACTGGAAGGTAGAAGATGGGGTAGTGGCGGAAGTGAAATTACGAGGACTGATCGTTAGTCATGTTTACTTAACGCTGTCGTCACAATACTTCTCCACACAAGGGAAAGATCCCAGATTCAAGTCCTCCCTCGGGCATGGGTGTGTGTGTTCGTCCTTTGGATAATTTAGGTTAAGTCGTGTGTAAGCTTAGGGACTGATGACCTTAGCAGTTAAGTCCCATAAGATTTCACACACACACACACACATATATATATATATATATATATATATATATATATATATATATATATATATATCTTTCTGAGAGACTAAGAGCTTTCACCAAAAAAAATGTATATATATATATATATATATATATATATACACTCCTGGAAATGGAAAAAAGAACACATTGACACCGGTGTGTCAGACCCACCATACTTGCTCCGGACACTGCGAGAGGGCTGTACAAGCAATGATCTCACGCACGGCACAGCGGACACACCAGGAACCGCGGTGTTGGCCGTCGAATGGCGCTAGCTGCGCAGCATTTGTGCACCGCTGCCGTCAGTGTCAGCCAGTTTGCCGTGGCATACGGAGCTCCATCGCAGTCTTTAACACTGGTAGCACGCCGCGACAGCGTGGACGTGAACCGTATGTGCAGTTGACGGACTTTGAGCGAGGGCGTATAGTGGGCATGCGGGAGGCCGGTTGGACGTACCGCCGAATTGCTCAACACGTGGGGCGTGAGGTCTCCACAGTACATCGATGTTGTCGCCAGTGGTCGGCGGAAGGTGCACGTGCCCGTCGACCTGGGACCGGACCGCAGCGACGCACGGATGCACGCCAAGACCGTAGGATCCTACGCAGTGCCGTAGGGGACCGCACTGCCACTTCCCAGCAAATTAGGGACACTGTTGCTCCTGGGGTATCGGCGAGGACCATTCGCAACCGTCTCCATGAAGCTGGGCTACGGTCCCGCACACCGTTAGGCCGTCTTCCGCTCACGCCCCAACATCGTGCATCCCGCCTCCAGTGGTGTCGCGACAGGCGTGAATGGAGGGACGAATGGAGACGTGTCGTCTTCAGCGATGAGAGTCGCTTCTGCCTTGGTGCCAATGATGGTCGTATGCGTGTTTGGCGCTGTGCAGGTGAGCGCCACAATCAGGACTGCATACGACCGAGGCACACAGGGCCAACACCCGGCATCATGGTGTGGGGAGCGATCTCCTACACTGGCCGTACACCACTGGTAATCGTCGAGGGGACACTGAATAGTGCACGGTACATCCAAACCGTCATCGAACCCATCGTTCTACCATTCCTAGACCGGCAAGGGAACTTGCTGTTCCAACAGGACAATGCACGCCCGCATGTATCCCGTGCCACCCAACGTGCTCTAGAAGGTGTAAGTCAACTACCCTGGCCAGCAAGATCTCCGGATCTGTCCCCCATTGAGCATGTTTGGGACTGGATGAAGCGTCGTCTCACGCGGTCTGCACGTCCAGCACGAACGCTGGTCCAACTGAGGCGCCAGGTGGAAATGGCGTGGCAAGCCGTTCCACAGGACTACATCCAGCATCTCTACGATCGTCTCCATGGGAGAATAGCAGCCTGCATTGCTGCGAAAGGTGGATATACACTGTACTAGTGCCGACATTGTGCATGCTCTGTTGCCTGTGTCTATGTGCCTGTGGTTCTGTCAGTGTGATCATGTGATGTATCTGACCCCAGGAATGTGTCAATAAAGTTTCCCCTTCCTGGGACAATGAATTCACGGTGTTCTTATTTCAATTTCCAGGAGTGTATATATATATATATATATATATATATATATATATTTTTTTTTTTTTTTTTTTTTTTTTGTGAAAGCTTTTAGTCTCTCAGGAAGTTTCAAATCAGCCCACACTCCGCCGCAGGGTCAAAATTCATTCAGTCAAGCTAAACTGTTTTACTTTAGAGAGTTTGGTGCTTAGTATAAGTAAAAGTGAAGTTAGACGAAGAAATATGTACAGGCGGTGGACAAAATATTGAGTTACCTGTTACGATAAGTCGATGCCGGAGGCGATCTATACATTTGTACTACATTCTTCTGATGAAAGCCTCCGCTGCAGAGTGAAAATTTATTCTGGAAACAGTCCCAAGATCGCTATGTTAACACATTAGTGGATTACGACAGTTATGGTTGCACATCTGGAGTGGTGTTGTAACGCACATTTCTTGTGATCATTGTATGTTCTTCTTGTGACAGTGGTTTCAGTCACTGTATGACGTAACCGTAACTGTTTGGTTTTGTGGATATGAAAATAGCGATTTATATTGCCGAAATTAGGAAACAATTAATTTGTTACCGTAGCGATCTCGGAGAATCAATAAATGGTTTTCAAAAGAAGACTACAGCTCTGAAATATGGTAACACTATAACGACAACAAGCCACCAAGACTAAAACGGAGAAGAAAGCCCAGCAGCACTCAAAACAGCTTCCAGTCATTTCGGAATGGATAAGTACAGGTCCTGTATGCACAATGAAGTTTTCACTCTGCAGCGGAGTGTGCGCTGATATTAAACTACCTGGCAAATTAAAACTGCGTGCCGGACCGAGACTCGTACGCGGGACCTTTGTCTTTCGCGGGCAAGTGCTGAATCATCTGAGATACCCAAGCACGACTCACACCCCGTCCTCGCAGCTTTACTTCCGCCAGTATCTCGTCTCCTACTTTCCAAACTTCACAAAAGCTCTCCTGAGAACAATTCAGAACTAGCACTCCTGGAAGAAAGAATATCGCGGAGACATGGCTTAGCCACAGCCTGGGAGGATGTTTGAAGAATGAGATTTTCACACTGCAGCTTAATGTGCGCTGATATGAAACTTCCTGTCAGATTAAAACTGTGTGCCTGACCGAAAGTAGAAGACGAGGTACTGGCGGCAGTAAAGCTGCGAGGACGGGGCATGAGTCGTGGTTTGGTAGCTCAGATGGTAGAGCACTTGCCCGCGAAAGGCAAAGGTCCCGATTTGGAGTCTCGGTCCGGCACCCAGTTTTAATCTGCCAGGTAGTTTCAGGTCCTGTATGGTTTTCAAGGGAATCGTATACCACTCTTCCTGCAGAACGGTAGAAATTACAGGAAACTATTATGGAGGCGGACTGCCCTACCACGCTCATCTCTCCGACATACGCTACAATGACTCAATAATACTGAGATCTGGTGGCTTTGGTGACCAGGGGAGATGCGACAATTCATCACAGTCCTCGCTAAAGTGGTCCGGGACGGGCCACCTGTGGGAGAAGGGTTGCTGTCTTGGAACACAGCTTCGCCACTGGAGAACAGACATTGTACTAAGAATGGACCTGACCAGCCAAAAGGTCTATGATCCTTAGCAGTAATGCTACCTTGCAGAGGAATTCGGGGTCCATGGAATACCACACGATATGGCTGCCCAGTTCATCGCCGAAACCCCGCCATTTGTCACGCTTGGGACGTAGCCTCGGCCATGTGGCGGTACGTCACATAAATGGACATTTGGAGACGTGTGAAACATAAATTACCTAAAGACTAAGTACGTCTGCACGATGTATAGCAAATAGTAAAGAACGTAAGTTATTATTATCAAAACACAAATATCGATGTAATTAACAAATCACAGTTTTTTGGTATAATAAAAAAAAATGGTTCAAATGGCTCTGAGCACTATGGGACTTAACATCTGAGGTCATCAGTCCCCTACAACTTAGAACTACTTAAACCTAACTAACCTAAGGACACCACACACATCCATGCCCGAGGCAGGATTCGAACCTGCGAACGTAGCGGTCTCGCGGTTCCAGACTGACGCGCCTAGAACCGCTCGGCCACACCGGCCGGCCTTTGGTATGATCTCTGTGTAACATAGGCCATAAAGGTCAGAGACAATGCTTTGATTGAACCAACTCTCCTTTTTTTTGTTTCGTCTAGAGGTAGGCCGCCATTGTAGAGTTGGATAATATTTAATGTAAGTTTGGTTGTAATTTAGTAAAATATAATTGTTATTAGAAAGTGTGTATTATTGACTTAGTTGTTACCTCTCATAATATCAACCATTAATTATAATTAACAACGTTTTTACAGAACTTCGTAGTGCAGGGAGCTCATCTCCCCTAACAGGATTTAGTCGGCCATTACGCAGACTGTATTATTTAATTAAAATTTCATGTCATTATACAGGGTGGTTCAAAAAGAATACCACAACTTTAGGAATTTAAAACTCTGCAACGACAAAAGGCAGAGCTAAGCACTATCTGTCGGCGAATTAAGGGAGCTATAAAGTTTCATTTAGTTGTACATTTGTTCGCCATTTCAGCCAATAAAGGTTTTGGTCCCTTTTTCTTCGAAGGTGCTGCTGTAACTGGACTACAGTATCTGGAGATGTTAGAGAATTGGCTGTTCCCTCAGCTCGAACAAGAAGCACAACAATTCATATTTCAGCAGGATGGAGCACCACCACATTGTCACTTATCTGTCCGTAACTACCTGAACGTCAACTACCCGAGGCGATGGATCGGCCGCCAGGCAGCCCGTGACAGAGCACTTCATCATTGGCCTCCAAGAAGCCCTGATCTTACCCCCTGCGATTTTTTCTTATGGGGGTATGTTAAGGATATGGTGTTTCGGCCACCTCTTCCAGCCACCATTGATGATTTGAAACGAGAAATAACAGCAGCTATCCAAACTGTTACGCCTGATATGCTACAGAGAGTGTGGAACGAGTTGGAGTATCGGGTTGATATTGCTCGTGTGTCTGGAGGGGGCCATATTGAACATCTCTGAACTTGTTTTTGAGTGAAAAAAAAACCTTTTTAAATACACTTTGTAATGATGTAGAACAGAAGGTTATATTATGTTTCTTTCATTAAATACACATTTTTAAAGTTGTGGTATTCTTTTTGAATCACCCTGTATTAAACGAAAATGTGAGAGGTTTCTCTATGTTGTTTGATACATTAATAACCAGTAGCCCCTGAGACCCATATTAATAATTACAGTTCGCGTAAGAATACGAATATTTTTTTTTTTAAATAGCAGCGCTCATGCAAACTACACTCCTGGAAATTGAAATAAGAACACCGTGAATTCATTGTCCCAGGAAGGGGAAACTTTATTGACACATTCCTGGGGTCAGATACATCACATGATCACACTGACAGAACCACAGGCACATAGACACAGGCAACAGAGCATGCACAATGTCGGCACTAGTATAGTGTATATCCACCTTTTGCAGCAATGCAGGCTGCTATTCTCCCATGGAGACGATCGTAGAGATGCTGGATGTAGTCCTGTGGAACGGCTTGCCATGCCATTTCCACCTGGCGCCTCAGTTGGACCAGCGTTCGTGCTGGACGTGCAGACCGCGTGAGACGACGCTTCATCCAGTCAGAAACATGCTCAATGGGGGACAGATCCGGAGATCGTGCTGGCCAGAGTAGTTGACTTACACCTTCTAGAGCACGTTGGGTGGCACGGGATACATGCGGACGTGCATTGTCCTGTTGGAACAGCAAGTTCCCTTGCCGGTCTAGGAATGGTAGAACGATGGGTTCGATGACGGTTTGGATGTACCGTGCACTATTCAGTGTCCCCTCGACGATCACCAGTGGTGTACGGCCAGTGTAGGAGATCGCTCCCCACACCATGATGCCGGGTGTTGGCCCTGTGTGCCTCGGTCGTATGCAGTCCTGATTGTGGCGCTCACCTGCACGGCGCCAAACACGCATACGACCATCATTAGCACCAAGGCAGAAGCGACTCTCATCGCTGAAGACGACACGTCTCCATTCGTCCCTCCATTCACGCCTGTCGCGACACCACTGGAGGCGGGCTGCACGATGTTGGGGCGTGAGCGGAAGACGGCCTAACGGTGTGCGGGACCGTAGCCCAGCTTCATGGAGACGGTTGCGAATGGTCCTCGCCGATACCCCAGGAGCAACAGTGTCCCTAATTTGCTGGGAAGTGGCGGTGCGGTCCCCTACGGCACTGCGTAGGATCCTACGGTCTTGGCGTGCATCCGTGCGTCGCTGCGGTCAGGTCCCAGGTCGACGGGCACGTGCACCTTCCGCCGACCACTGGCGACAACATCGATGTACTGTGGAGACCTCACGCCCCACGTGTTGAGCAATTCGGCGGTACGTCCACCCGGCCTCCCGCATGCCCACTATACGCCCTCGCTCAAAGTCCGTCAACTGCCCATACGGTTCACGTCCACGCTGTCGCGGCATGCTACCAGTGTTAAAGACTGCGATGGAGCTCCGTATGCCACGGCAAACTGGCTGACACTGACGGCGGCGGTGCACAAATGCTGCACAGCTAGCGCCATTCGACGGCCAACACCGCGGTTCCTGGTGTGTCCGCTGTGCCGTGCGTGTGATCATTGCTTGTACAGCCCTCTCGCAGTGTCCGGAGCAAGTATGGTGGGTCTGACACACCGGTGTCAATGTGTTCTTTTTTCCATTTCCAGGAGTGTATTTACTAGAAGGCGGTCAGTCGCGCGTTTAGTTAAAAGATATTACATCGTACGTACTTCGGGGCAGCCGATGTCCGTAGTAGTGATATCGCGGTATAAGTTAATTAAAAGTCTCATGCTAGCCCACAATATTTCAAGCCATCCCACCCAAAATCATAAAATATATAATTATAAAAATAAAAATATATAATTATCCCGTGATAAAGGATCCACACCCACACACATGTACACTTATACCGTGATAGCCAGATGCTGGAAATAGTGCGCAACAAGATTCATCCGACCAAATAAGTTTCTTACATTGGCCCACATTCCAGATTTTATACCTTCGGCATCATTTTTTCGAGTTATAGGCCATTGCATTACTGACGAGTGGTTTTGGAATTCCAGCCGTCCCTGGTTCTGGTGCTCCCTTCGTGTTGTTTTAATGCTGACAGAGTTCGCAAGTGCGACAATCAGTTCTGCAGTGAGTTTTGCGGCTATCGTCTTCTTATCTTACCTCAGAATCCTCTTCAGTGACCTTTTATCACTATCACTCAACACGCATTTCCGTTCGCGGTGTGACTTAGCGTACGATGTTTTTTCGCTTCCCTTGCATTTGGTGTAAATCTTCGATAAGATGTCTCTTGGAAAACCAAACACTCAGACTGCCTCCGTTACGAAAGGAGGCACGATAAGAGTACCAACAATTTTATCACGTTTGAATTCACTGAACTACGACATAATTCACTCACAACTACACAGAACACTGTTCCGACAGTGACTGACGCTTTCACTGGTGCCGTTCGTGGTCAAGTACAACAGCGCAACCAGTGAGTTTCACTAGCATCTGCATTTATGTTCAAGCATGCATTTCTTGCTTTGTTTCCACATATTTGTGTAACCTTTGTATATTACTTTGTAGACAAAATGACGAATCCGTCATATTCTGTTGTTAATCGATACCGTACTGTCTTCTGCACTAGAAGAAAGAATGAATAAAACTATGATACATAAAAAAAGTTGTTCTGTACTATGTAAGGTAGATGAGCCGCATCGAACCAAAGACGTCCTCGTGCATATTTGAAAGGCGCAAAAGGTCTCGGAATCACGAGACAAAATCCGTACGAATACGCTTTCTCTTCTCCCATTGGCTCACCAGAGCATATCCTTCTAGGGAACTGTTGTCTTTTCTGGCCCGTGACTGTCTAGTCTGACTGAAAGACGTACATACTGCAAGAGTGTATTTTATTCTATTTCAGCTGTGTGTCTATGACTACAGGCGCACGTTTCACAAGGATAGTTCTAGCGATAATTCATGTGTACCATGGCATCCCATGGCAAAATTGGTAGAAGCCGACCTCAGGGAAGATCAGTTTGCGTTCCGTAGAAATGTTGGAACACGTGAGGCAAAACTGACCGCACGACTTATCTTAGATTAAGGAAAGGCAAACCTACGTTTCTAGCATTTGTAGACTTAGAAAAAGCTTCTGACAATGTTAACTGAAATACTCTCTTGCAAATTCTGAAGGTGGCATGGGTCAAGTACAGGGAGCGAAAGGCTATTTACAATTTGTACAGAAACCAGATGGCAGTTGTAAGAGTCGAGGGCCATTAAAGAAGAGCAGTGATTGGGAAGGGAGCGAGCAAACAGTAAAGGAAACAAATATCCGCCAGGGTAGCCGAGAGCGCTAATGCGCTGCTTCCTGGACTCGGGGAGGCGCGCCGGCCCCGAATCGAATCCGCCCAGCGGACTAACGACGAGGGCCGGTGTGCCAGCCAGCCTGGATGTGGTTTTTAGGCGGTTTTCCACATCCCGATAGGTGAATTCTGGGCTGGTCCCGACGTTACGCCTCGGTTACTCCACTCGCTGACATTTAAAAACATGTTCGCCCTATTCCATGGATCACACTAGACGCAGAGTCGGGGTGCACACACTCCATCATGGGAAGGAGTGGGAGGGCGGGTATGGGGTGGTGACAGGAAGGGCATCCATCCACCCCTCAAAATTAACACGCCACATCCGGTTAACCATAACGGCAGATCCTGCAATTCGAGATCAATGCTTGGAAAGAGAGAATTAAAATCAATGGAGAAGAAATAAAAACTTTGAGGTTTGCCGATAACATTGTAATTTTGTCAGAGACAGCAAAGGACCTGGAAGAGCAGTTGAACGGAATAGATAGTCTCTTGAAAGGAGGATATAAGATGAACATCAACAAAGGCAAAACGAGGATAATGGAATGTAATCGAATTAAATCAGATGATACTTAGGGAATTAGATTAGGAAATGAGACGCTTAAAGTAGTTAATGAGGTTTGCTATTTGGGGAGCAAAATAACTAATGATAGTCGAAGTAGAGAGGAAGTAAAATGTAGACTGGCAATGGCAAGGAAAGTGTTTCTGAAGAAGAGAAGTTTGTTAACATTGAGTATAGATTTAAGTGCCAGGAAGTCTTTTTTTCTGAAAGTATTTGTATGGAGTATAGCCATGCATGGAAGTGAAACATGGACGATTAGTGGTTTAGACAAGAAGAGAATAGAAGCTTTCTAGGTGTGGTGCTACAGAATAATGCTGACACTTAGATCACGTAACTAATGAGAGAGGTACTGAATGAACTGGGGAGAAGAGGAATTTGTGGCACAACTTAACTAGATGAAGGAATCGGCCGGCCGAAGTGGCCGTGCGGTTAAAGGCGCTGCAGTCTGGAACCGCAAGACCGCTACGGTCGCAGGTTCGAATCCTGCCTCGGGCATGGATGTTTGTGATGTCCTTAGGCTAGTTAGGTTTAACTAGTTCTACGTTCTAGGGGACTAATAACCTCAGCAGTTGAGTCCCATAGTGCTCAGAGCCATTTGAACCATTTTTTTGAAGGAATCGGTTGGTAGGACATGTTCTGAGGCATCAAGGGATCACCAATTTAGTACTGGAGGGCAGCGTGGAGGGTAAAAATCGTAGATGGGTGTAAAGAGATGAAAACACTAAACACATTCAGAAGGATGTAGGTTGCAGTAGGTACTTGGAGATGAAGAAGTTTGCACAGGATAGAGTAGCATGGAGAACTGCATCAAACCAGCCTCTGGAATGAAGACCACAGCAACAACAACAACAACAACAACAACAACCATGGCATCCCAAAGAAATTATCTAGAAATACATTGCCAATAGCCAAACAGACTGTGGAACAATTAGCTGATGGTTATTAATGTGTGCAATCAATGAACCTACTACCATGCGATATTTTCTGTGTTAGGGAGACAGCAGTAGAGATACAACATGGATGGAAAGAACTTAGGCCTTCTCTCAGGCCTAATGGCTTACTTCTTTTTTCATGTATGAGACACTCGAAGACAAAAAAAGGCACGCTACGATGGAGTTATCTAAATGGAACGAAAATCGGTAGATACGATTTACGTGTTCTTAAACCTGATAGTCAAGGGAAGGCAGGATTCGGTTACGATTGTGGACGGTGCCGTAATCAGTTACTATTGGTTGCCGTTTACAGTTACACACATTTATTTTTAAAACAACAATTCCAGATTCAACAATAAATTTAAAAAAAGCCACGCGAATAAACAACTGTGTAAGTAATAGTGTTTTCAGTGCGTTACAATTTGGCAATCACCATACAATACAGATATAGATGATGTTTAAAAAAAGCCACTGTGATCACGGCTGAAGACCTTACAAGCCAAGGAATGGCAATAAATTAAGAGCTGTTTAAAACTCGCTACAACTTAGAAATTACAGGCGTTGAAATATTAAAGGCAAGTCGCCACAAACACATCAGACGGCATCAGACGCCAGGAATGGCAATAAATAACGTTTTAAAGGCTAACTGCGTAAATACAAATACAAATTAGAATTTTAAGGCAAGCGACCACAATCACGGATGAAGGCCTTACACGCCAAGAATAGCAATAATTAAGAATTTTATTGAAATATTACGGCAAGTCACCACAAACACAGCAGATGACATCAGATGCCAGGAACGGCAGTAAATAAGGTTTTAAGGCTTATTGCTAAAATACGAATACCAAATTTTAATTTTAAGGCAAATGACCACAATTATGGGTGAAGGCCTTACACGCCAGGAACGGCAATAGTATCAAAAAATTTTGAAACCTGCTGTGAAAAAAAAGAAAATACAATAGCAAAAGTTAATTAAGAAAATAAACAACTGATCCAGATGGTGCTCCAGGAATCGACCGTTGAGAAGGTCTGGCAACAAACCCTTTGGCGAGTGATGAGACAGGCAGACAAGATTGCGTTCACTTCACAAGGTGGTAGCTCAAGACTAGGGGCGGTCTAACGAATGACTACTGATAATCTTGTTGAAGCTACCTGACGTCCGATAAACCAAATGCAACAATGTAACAATACACCAAAGCCGGAGCCAGCAGTCTGCACCACGACCCCAGAATACTGTGTTTAGAGCGCATGGAACGAGAAAAGAACCACTACCACCAGAGTAGAAGAATCACCAACCGGCCTACAATCAAGAAAGCCGCCAAAACTACACGTCTTACCGGACAGTAGTGGCAAGGCGAGGAAACGTACACTGCTGTTACAAACACTAACCCCCAGGGCAGGTAACTGGGGCGTTAGCGGCCACCAGCGAAGGAAAAATTACCGCTGGTTGAACTTGACAAATTGTAACAAGTTGAACGCAGTAAACAGTAACAAGAGGTCGAGGAAGGCTAATCAGATCCGCCTTCCCTAAGCACTTCACTCGCTGCCCTTCGCCTCGGCGAGACTATGAGCAGCAACACGAACCCAAGTCACTGGAGAATCGCGAAATATCACAGTGGTGGAGGTTACTCTACTTGGATCGAAATTCACTCATCTGAAAGCCTGCTGGATCTGGTTTACGACTGGGTCGTGCACTCTCGTGACCACAGCCCTTCCATCCGGCAGTCCATGCGTGCCGCCAGCAGTCCCGGCGTGTTCTCACACAGTGAGGACCTGGCTCCTCCTGTGTCCCCAACCGAACTGGCGCACTCACACGGCCCAGAATAACAACGACGTCGCCCCAAAAATAGGGCAACAGTTACTACATATCGATAACCGCCACTGCTGCCATTAGCGTACAGGCAACGCTTGCGAAACCGAGTGGGGCCAGTCATCACAAGAAGAAGACAAACGACCGCAACCGTGCCAACTAAACGATACGTCTCGACTGCAACAGAGGGCGGAAACCCAAACAGCACCAACGTGAGACGCAAATCGGCTCATGTACAGACAAAATTTCAGAAAAAGACGGATTATTTACTCGAAGAGTTCCCCAAACTGAGAATGGAAATAACACGTTGGTTCACCTATGGCCCTTATGCAAGCAGTTATTCGGCTTGTCATTGATTGGTAGAGTTACTAGAGGCATATTGTGAAAACATCTGTCCAATTCTCGCATTGTATCGTCAAAATTCCGAGATGTTGTATCGTCAAAACCCAAAATCGTGGGTGGGCCCTACCCATTACGTTCTGAATTCTCTAGAGATCCCTTGACATCACTGGCCATGGAAGGATTTGGCAAGCACGGAGACAAGCGGGAGAAACTTTAGCCGAGTCCGCGGCAGCACTATCTTGCTTAGATGTAGGCCCAAAATGCCTCTCCATAAAGAGCAACAGAACAAGGCGTAGAATACCGACGACGTGCCGCTGTGGTGTAATGGTGCAGCGTATGACAACCAAAAGGGCCGTATGTCGAGCGACGGTCAGGTTGGTAACCCACCTCTGCCCAGGGGGTCTCCAGAGGCATCTTCGGCCTGGACTCTCATTGAATGGAGTGTAATAGTCTTTAGTGATGGACCCCACTTCGAGCTGACCACCAGGACCAATGAGAGTAAGAGCCAAAGAGGCCTCTGGAGACGCCCCAGGCATCGGTTGGGTACCAACCTGACTGTTGCCTGACATACTGCCTGACAACCAGGAGCGATGGTTTCGGGTGTCACTTCTTTTCATCGCAGAGATCCTTACAGCATAGCGGTACTTCGACGATATTATACATCGCGTTTTCTTGCTCTTCATGGTAAGCCACCATAGACTTACGAGAATCACTCCAAAAGAAATGCACACAATTTTTGTAAAAATACAGTTTTCATTCTGCATGTGTGAAAGTTTTACAGTGTGTAGGTACATCCTTCCCACTTGTTTTCAAACTTAGTTCAACCTGTTCCCGTGAGTGGCGCCATCACAGCATGTCTTCAAGATGGCTGCTACACTTGACGGTCGTCAGAAGCAACGTGCTGTCATAGAATTCCTGTGCTGTGAAAACGAGACACTGGGAAACATCCACAAGAAGTTGAAAAAGGTGTATGGAGATGCTGCTGTCGATCGCAGTACTGTTAGTCGGTGAGCAAGCAGGTTACGTGATGAAAGCGGGCACGGCAATATTGAGGATTGTCCTAGCAGCGGCAGGCCTCGTGCACACACTCCAGACAATGTGCAGAGAGTTAACGAATTGGTGACTGCTGACAGACGCATCACAGTGAACGAATTGCCACGCTACGCTGGGATAGGGGAAGAAAGTGTTTGCAGAATACTGAAAGTGTTGGCGTTCAAAAAGGGGTGTGCCAGGTGGGCTCCCAGAATGTTGACAGTCGCTCACAAAGAAACAAGGAAAACGGCACGCAGCAAACTTTTGGAACAGTACGAGACTGGTGGAGATGAATTTCTTGGGAGAATTGTGACAAGTGATGAAACATGACTCCATCATTTTTCACCAGAGACGAAGAGGCAATCAATGGACTGGCACCCAAGAAAAATATTCAAAACCACACCTTCTGCTGGAAAAGTTATGTCTACGGAGTTTTTCGATTCCAAAGGACTCTTGCTTGTGGACATCATGCCATGTGGAACCGCCATAAATTCTGATGCATATGTGGCGACACTGAAGAAACTTCAAGCTCGACTGAGTCGTTTTCGGCCACATCGGCAAAAGCAGGATATTTTGCTGTTGCATGACAATTTACGTCCATATGCCACTCAAAAAACCATGGAAGCGATCACAAAACTCGGATGGAGAACACTGAAACACCCGCCTTACAGTCCTGACCTGGCTCCGTGTGACTACCATCTCTTTGGGAAACTGAAAGACTCTCTTCGTGGAACAAGGTTTGAAGATGAGGAGTCCCTTTGCACGCTGCCAAACAGTGGCTCCAACAGGTTGGTCAAGAATATTACCGTGCGGGTTCCAAGATGGCGTAAGGCAGTTGAGAGGGATGGAAAGTATGTGGAGAAATGAAAATATTGTTCCTAAGGGATGTATCTACACACTGTAAAACTTTCAAATATGTAAAATAAAAGATGGATTAAAAGAAATAGTGTGCATTTCTTTTGGAGTAACTCTCGTATGTTTAAGGAAGATAATTCCCGCGCACACAGAGCAAGAATTTCTACTGCTTGTCTTCGTGATTGCAAAGCCCTAACTCGGTCGGTAAGATCTACGGATGTCTTCCCCGACTGTCAGCGTTTGGAGCATTATTGGCAAGATCCTACATCCGACTCGGGATTTTCACGATCTAACGCGCCAGTTGGACAAAATGTGGCGCCATAACCCTTGGGAGGACATCCGACAACTCCATCAGTTAATACAATACAGCACCTGTTTGCATAAGGGAAGAGGTGGACCAAAGCGTTATTGAGCTGCTCTGTTTGTTAAGCCTTTCCTCTAGAATGAATCATCTAATTCTGCGGAACCCTTAGTTAATTTGCTGTACACGTACGTCTCGTCTACCGATTTCCGTCACAATTGGATAATTCCTTCCTGGTGCGTACCTTTTTTGTATCTTGTTGTTGTGGTCTTCAGTTCACAGACTGGTTTGATGCAGCTCTCCATCCTACTCTATGCTGTGCAAGCTTCTTCATCTCCCAGTACCTAGTGCAACCTACATCCTTCTGAATCTGCTTAGTGTATTCATCTCTTGGTCTCCCTCTACGATTTTTACCCTCCACGCTGCCCTCCAATACTAAATTGGTGATCCCTTGATGCCTCAGAATATGCCCCTACAACCGATCCCTTCTTCTAGTCAAGTTGTGCCACAAATTTCTCTTCTCTCCAATTCTGTTTAATACCTCCTTATTATTTATGTGATCTAACCATCTAATCTTCGGCATTCTTCTGTAGCACCACATTTCGAAAGCTTCTATTCCCTTCTTGTCTAAACTAATTATGGTCCATAATTCACTTGCATACATTGCTACACTCCATACAAATACTTTCAGTAAAGACTTTCGCACACTTAAATCTATACTCGATGTTAACAAATTTATCTTCTTCAGAAACACTTTCCTTTTCAGTGCCAGTCTACAATTTACATCCTCTCTACTTCGACCATCATCAGTTGTTTTGCTCCCCAAACAGCAAAACTCATTTACTACTTTAAGTGTCTCATTTCCTAATCTAATTCCCTCAGCATCACCTGACTTAATTTGACTACATTCCATTATCCTCGTTTTGCTTTTGTTGATGTTCATCTTATATCCTCTTTTCAAGACACAGTCCATTCCGTTCAGCTGCTCTTAGGTCCTTTGCTGTCTCTGACAGAATTACATTATCGGTGAACCTCAAAGTTTTTATTTCTTCTCAATCGATTTTAATTACTACTCAGAATTTTTCTTTTGTTTCCTTTAACGCTTGCTCAATATATAGATTGAATAACATCGGAGATAGGCTACAACACTCTCTCTCTCTCGCATCCAAACCACTGCTTCCCTTTCATGCCCCTAGACTCTTACAACTGCCATTTGGTTCCTGTACAAATTGCAAATAGCCTTCTGCTTCCTGTATTTTACCCCTGTAACCTTCAGAATTTGAAAGAGAGTATTCCAGTCAGCCGTCCGGAGTGGCCGAGCGGTTCTAGGCGCTACAGTCTGGAACCGCGCGGCCGCTACGGTCGCAGGTTCGAATCCTGCCTCGGGAATGGGTGTGTGTGGTGTCCTTAGGTTAGTTAGATTTAAGTAGTTCTAAGTTCTAGGGGACTGATGACCTCAGATGTTAAGTCCCATGGTGCTTAGAGTCATTTGAACCATATTCCAGTCAAATTGTAAATAGTCTTTCGGTCCCTGTATTTTACCCCTGCCACCTTCAGAATTTGAAAGAGAGTATTCCAGTCAACATCGTCAAAACTTTTCTCTAAGTCTACAAATGCTAGAAACGTAGGTTTGCCTTTCCTTAATCTATTTTCTAAGATAAGTCGTAGGGTCAGTATTGCCTCACGTGTTCCAACATTTCTACGGAATCCAAACTGATCTTCCCCGAGGTCGGCTTCTACCAGTTTTTCCATTCGTCTGTAAAGAATTCGTGTTCGTATTTTTGTGTATTAGAGTGAATTATACTTTCTGTAACAATAATCAATACGAAGTTAAGGAGGAGGTCAGACCATACACAAATGATTTGCTTATATTCTTAATTCTAGAGCAATAATTTAATCGAACATTTACAATTCGAATTAAACTTCTACAAAAATTACCAAATAAACGCGTTATATCTCAATAACACACTACGTACATTGGTATTAAGGGGGGTAGGACGTCAGATGGGCCGACTTGGAGCAGGAGCGTCACCACAGGACATTTTAATTTACACTGTCTGTACTTTTACAAATAAATTCATAAAACTTTGTTAGCATGACCAGGATGGATTCAGGATTCACACATAGCAGTGGAAGTTCAAAAACAAAACAAAACAAAATTTTTTACATGCGAAATTTCATCATTTTTTCACTTGGTATTAGCTGAATTTGTTCCTGTAGGTGCACTTTTCTTCATAAGTAAGAGAGATTCTTCGATGAATTTTGCACAGCACACAAACCATACTTAGAGGTGTATGAAACTCTAGAATTTCCCAAATCTGTTAAAAACTGTGGTAAAAATTGAGCTAATTAACTATAAAATTCGAGTTTTCTCTAAACGCGAAGTTTAAAATGTAACAGCCCATTCATTTTTCCATAGATTAAATAAATTCTAGAGTTTCATACACCTGTAAGTGTGGTGAGCGTACTGTAAGACCTTCGGTACACACACCATCAGATTATTTGACTTGTCACTCTAACGAAGTAGGCGAGTGTCAGCAATATGTCTCGTGGTCTTATCGTGGCATGTTTATCTTCTGCCGTTAGGTCAGACGATAGAAATGCCACTTGCACTCTTAGAGTAGCAGATTGACGGTGACCAACTTGATTAATATTCACACACATTTATTAAAATAATAAAAAGCATAGACATTACATAATTTGATTCTGGATGCTGTTTACAATTGACAGTCTGAAGTTCCTTTGGTCTTGGTTCGTTAATCTTATTCTGACATATCCCTGATACTTGACAAAATGTCTATTCATTTATCTTCATGGCTATGTACAGGAATATGGTAATCTTATTAGGCGCAGACTGAAACTTGACTACAGACTGGTACAGACAAATGTAGACTGGTGCAGACTAATGCAGACTGACTCATCGGAGGTCTGTACACTCGTTATAATACCTCGAGCATTCAGGTATCACTGCGCGAGTGTGATCCGCGAGGAGAAAGGGTTCTACGTTAGCAGCAATCTCATTGGCTGCGTTACATATTAATACGCGGATCGGCGGAAGCAGAATTTGGTCCATCTCTAAGGCAGCGCCATCTCGTAGTGCGGAGACGGACGAGCGCTGCGCCTGCACTGTTGTGGTTAGCGGGGCGCGCTCTAGTGGGAAAGTTGTGTACGCGGTGACTATGTGGAACTATGCACACAACAGTAAGTATGGTTTGTAAGCTGTGCAAAATTCATCGAAGAATCTCTCTTACTTATGAAGAAAAGTGTACCTATAGCAACAAATTCAGCTAACAGTAAGTAAAAAAAATCATGAAATTTCACATTTAAAAAATATTACTTTTTCGTGTTTTTGAACTTCCACTGCTATGAGTGTGAATCCTGAGTCCTTCCTGGTCATGCTGACAAAGTTTTATGAACTTATTCGTAAAAGTATAGGCAGTGCAAATTAAAACGTCCTGTGGTGCCTCTCCTTCTCGAAGTCGGCCCGTTTGACGTCCTACCCCCCTTACCACTGTTCCGCTATAATCAGAATCGCCGCGAGTTCCTCGCGTATCTGCGAAGACGCTCGGTCTGATTCATTAGAGATTATCAAGTGAATGGCGAGCGCAGTGCAGACCGGACGCTCTCTAGGTATTTCCAATTAGCTCCGCCGCGAGGTGCGAGGCTGGTGGGGGGGGGGGAGGGAAGCTCCCACCGAGCTCCAGACGGACAAATTTCCGGCGCGGGCGGCGGCACCTGCGGCGCGCCGCGGGTTGCGTCGACCCAAAGGTCAGGGGCAGCGGCGGCGTCTGCGCATGCGCGCGTCGCACAGTATTAAAGCGCCTTCCCTAATGAGACGGGGCCAGCTGCCGCCGCGCCGAACCCAGCCTCCGCCACCCACACACCTCTGTCACGCTCCCCCCACCCTCCGCCACCCAACACCGCGCCGTAATTTAGATGGCGGCCGCGGAAAGGCCCAATTAGGGACCGAGCGTTTCATTCGTGCAACTGCCCTAAATCGTGTACGTGTCGCCATTTTCGCCGGCGTGCACCCTTGCTCGGGGGACAAAACATAACCTGGGCTTTCAACCTTTGGCTCGCCTCCGACGGCATTTGTGTTCGCCGGAACGTGCATACTCCGTCATGCGGAAGTCTTAGTTTCTCGCTCGCCTCAGTATTGCTTTAGCTGCAATATTTCCGGCTTGCAAACCACACCGCTTCTTGTATCTGCACTGCGAAACGACACGCCTTATTGGGAAACTTTACACGCTCTGCGTAAATTGGAGAGCGGCAAACGTGGCTCCTCAATTTTAATTCCCTGCCAAAGTAAATGAGTGTCTCGTAGCAAGTTTTCGTTTCAAGCTAATCCCCATTTATTATTACTGCGTAACCCAAAAATTATTCAATAAAAGGGGGGAAAATAGCTATTCATCTGTCATTGCCTAGCTAATCTTCCTCCTGACAAGAAGAGGAAGAAACTCCATATATACCTTATAATGAAAGCATTTTGCTTACATGATTTCTAAAAATACATGTGTACTATACAAACAGTAAAGTCTTTTTTTCCAGATTCACTATACAATTATATAAAAGTAAACTCCATTATAATTATTTGTAGATTCACCTCCAACAGAAATAGTAAAAAGTCTTATGGTTCCAACTCTTGGACAGACAACATAAAGTTGTCCATGAGCGAAGGTAGGAAGATTACAGTTTGACGTCCCGTTGACGACTAGGTTTAAATGGTTCAAATGGCTCTGAGCACTATGGGACTTAACTTCTGAGGCCATCGGTCCCCTAGAACTTAGAACTACTTAAACCTAACTAACCTAAGGACATCACACACATCCATGCCTGAGGCAGGATTCGAACCTGCTACCGCAGCGGTCGCGCGGTTCCAGACTGTAGCGCCTAGAACCGCTCGGCCATCCCAGCGGGCGACGACTAGGTGATTGAAGACACAGATACATACCATTTGCACCCTCCCCCCTGTTGTAATACAACACAGAGCGTCATAAATTTTTCGCATAAATACTTCTGTAACCGTAATGTGACTGTGAAGGGGGGGGAAATAGCTATGCATCTGTCATTGCCCAGCTAGCCTTCCTCATGACAAGAAGAGGAACAAACTCCATCTATACTTATAATGAAAGCATTTTGCTTATATGATTTCTAAAAATGCATGTGTACTATACAAACAGCAAAGTCTTTTTTTCCAAATACACTATACATTAATATAAAAGTAAACTCCATTATATATATTTGTAGGTTCACCTCCAACAGAAATACTAAAAAGTCTTATGGTTCCAACCCTTGCACAGGCAACATAAAGTTGTCCATGAGCGAAGGTAGGAAGATTACAGTTTGATATCCCGTCGACGACTAGGTGATTGAAGACATAGAAACATCATTTGCACCCTCTCCCCTGTTGTAATACAACGCAGTGTGCAATAAATCTTTCGCATAATTACTTCTGTAACCGTAATGTGACTGTGAAGGAGGGGAAATAGCTATTCATTTGACATTGCCCAGCTAACCTTCCTCATGACAAGAAGAGGAACAAACTCCATCTATACCTTATAATGAAAGCATTTAGTTTACATGATTTCTAAAAATACTATAGAAACAGTAAAGTCTTTCTTTCCAAATTCACTATACAATTATATAAAAGTAAACTCCGCTAAAAATATTTCTAGGTCCACCTCCAGGAGAAAAACTAGAAAGTCTTATGGTTCCAACCCTTGCACAGGCAACATAAAGTTGTCTATGAGCGAATGTAGGAAGATTACAGTTCGACATCCCGTCGACGACTAGGTGATTGAAGACATAGAAACATCATTTGCACTTTCCCACCTGTTGTAATACAACACAGTGTATAATAAATGTTTCGCATAATTACTTCTGTAACCGTAATGTGACTGTGATGTAATTTCTGTCACATTACGTTTTGTTATTTTATTAATATTGGCATATAATTTATAAGTCAAAGAATTAATTCAAACGAACTAATTAAAAAAGAATATTGTAATTACGATGTAGTAAAAGCGCTGGCCTAGTCAGGGAAGTTTCCTACTGTATGGCGCCAAAGAAGGCGCGTGAAGTTAGGAGCACTGTCACTAGGGGCGTAAACGCGGAGTCGGGCAGAAGTAGTCGGCGGAGAGAGTGGCTAGCTAGTACAAGCGGTCAAGCACAGACGCTGTGCGCGGGAATGTAAGGAATAATCTGTAAGAGCTTTAGTACAAAGCCAGGGATATTATATGGTTGTCAATGGGCACAGTAAATTGTCGTCAAGCGGAATTAATGTTCAAGAAGCGTACTCTGGGCTCAAACTTGTTATATGGATCGACGACAAAGAACAGCCTCTTGGCGTACGTCGTCGACGAATAATCCCCTACATCGCACCAACATCAACTCATCAGAGTAAGAACCGACGAGTTTCATCTTTAGATTGTACAAGCCTAGCCATCGCAGTAGTTATTCTTAATTACATAAAAGAATGTTTAATAGAGCAACTGTTATAGTGTAAATGAACTTTACGTCAATCATTTATCTAAAAGGGTCCTATCCTATCTGCATTATTGACTCCGTGAACACGAACAGTGAAAGAATATTAAAAGACTGAAAGTGATGAACTTATTTAATTTCGTTACCTCAGATAAAGATGTGGAATTTGTAAAACTGAGAACTATCCAAAACCGTTGTTTAACAGCAGTGAACTTTGTTACTTGGTAGAACAAACTGTTAAAAATTAACTGTAAGAGAGTAATAATTTAAACGTATATTGACAAAATATGGTAGTCCTTTCTATGTTCTTCTTCTTTCATTCATCATGGGCTATTTTGCTACCTAGGTTGGAGAATTCCTTAACTTTACCTACTTCGTTATCACCAATCCTCATGTTAAGTTTCTCGCTGCTCTCATTTCAGCTGCTTCTCATTAATTTCGTCTTTCTTCGATTTACTGTCAACCCATATTCCGTACACATTATACCGTTCATTCTATTCAGCAAATCATGTAATTCTTCATCACTTTCACTGAAGGCAGCAATGTCATCAGCGAATCTTATCACTGATATTTTTTCATTCCCTCTTGAACCTTTCTTGTATTTCTATGATTGCTTCTTCGACGTATAAATTCAACAGCACGCGCGAAATACTACATCCATGTCTTACATCCTTTTTAGTCCATGCTCTTCATTCTTGGCCTTCCACTCTTATTGTTCCTTCTTGGTACTTTCTCATAATGTATGTTACCCATCTTTCCCTTTACCTTAATTTTCTAAGTATTTCTTACAGGTTACACCATTTGGCACTGTCGAGCGCTTTTTCCAGGTCGACAAATCCTATGAACGTGTCTTGATTTTTCTTTAGTCTTGCGTCCATTATAAACTGCAACGTTGTAATTGCCCCTCTGTTGGCTCTATTTTTCCGAAAACCAAACGAACGTATCCTCAGTTTTCTTTTCCAATCTTCTGTATATTATTCTTGTCATAAGCTTCGATTCATGAACTGTTAAGCTTATTGTACGATTATCCTCACACTTGTCAGCTCTTACAGTCTTCGGAATTGTGTGGGTGATATTTCTGCGAAAGTCAGATGGTATGCCGTCAGGCTCATACACTCTACGCACCAACGTGAGTAGTGTTTTTGTTGCCACATCCCCCCAATGATTTTGGAAATTCTGACGGAATCTTATCTGTCCCTTCTGGCTTATTTGATCTTAAGTCTTCCTAAGCTCTTTTAAATTCTGATTCTAACACTGGATCCTCAATGTCTTCCACATATACTCCAGTCTTTTCTTCTCTCACATCACGCAAATCGTCCATCTGATAGAGGCCTTCAGTATACTCACCTATCGGCTCTATCCGCTCTTTCTTTTGCATTTAACAGTGGAATTCCAGTTGCACCATTAATGTTACCACACTTGATTTTAATTTCACCTAAAGCTGTTTTGACTTTCCTATATACTGAATCAGTCCTTCCGACAATGATTTATTTTTCGGTCTCTTCACATTTTTCGCGTAGCCATTTCGTCTTAGCTTCCCTGCACTTCCTATTTATTTCCTCCCTCAGCAACTTGTATTCCTGTATTTCCCTGAACATTTTTGTACTTCCTTCTTCCATTGATCAGCTGAAGTATCTCTTCTGTTACTCCTAGTTTCTTCGTAGCTACCTTCTTTGTACCTATGTTTTTCTGTCCAACTTCTGTGACTGCCTTCTTCAGAGATTTCCACTGCTCTTCAACTGTACTGCCCAGTGAACTATTCCTTACTCAGTAACCATAACCTTAGATAACTTCAAGCGTATCTGTTTATTCCTTACCACTTCTTTGATTGCTAATGAAGAGACTACGATGCGTCGGCTAATGAAGTGGATAACGTTAAAGCTGTTATCGAAGTGGGCCCCCACCAGTCGGGCACAGCGCTTATGACGCGTTTCCCTAGAGGCGGCCACTGTTGCGTTGTCATCCTGGAGTGAGATCGGAGACCGTGCGACTGGCTGACTTCTTCTCACAGCCTTCTCTTCTCTGTTGTTCCCGACTGGCGTGCAGGCGCTGACTTAACTCCGTAACACCATGCATCTGCGTAACATGATGAATAAAACCCGAAAAAGTTGTTTCAGGTGCAAACTGCACGGATGTAAGGGTTTCAAATTTGTACAGTGCGCTAGATGAAAAATATATCTGTTTTACAGAAGGAAGGAAATGTTTTTTTTAAAAAAATTCCACAAAAATAGCAAAATAATGAAAAAAATATTATTGAATTTTCAGATACAATAATAAAATAACGTTTCTTGTTATCTACACAAATATACGGAGAGTTCAAAAAGTCTCTCCGTGCGTGCCGTATGCCGGAGTGAATATACCGAAATGAAACTCAGTGATATTAACAGGATCTTCCGTCGGTTCTTGGTAGAACAACATTATAATAATAAATGAAAGGCACCAGTTTGCTTTTCAAAAGCAAACAGAAACTCAGTGAAATACAAGTTATTCATTTTTACTGAGATAAACGAAACAGTGGAATGTTGGGAGAGTCCACTTGAAGGGAAGTAACACAGGCAGGTGAACAATAATATGGCACGCGCGGCTAACAAAAAAAAAATGGTTCAAATGGCTCTGAGCACTACGCGACTTAACTTCCGAGGTCATCACTCGCCTAGAACTTAGAACTAATTAAACCTAACTAACCTAAGGACATCACACACATCCATGCCCGAGGCAGGATTCGAACCTGCAACCGTAGCGGTCGCTCGGCTCCAGACTGTAGCGCCTAGAACCGCACGGCCACTCCGCCTGGCGCGGCTAACAATCATACGGCACTGCGGAGAGACTTTTGATCACTCCGTATTTCTTTCTGGAAGCATTTGTAAGGAGACGTGAGAGAGAAATAACGAATAAGTCATTGAAAGAAACACACTTTAATTTTTAAATGAGATGGTAACTTCTGTTAATTTCGTACCATGTTTACGTTCTGGGACACAAACATTGCTCAGTGTGACGATCATCTGCATCCACGACAGCCGGAACTCCACTAGAGATTGCTCTACTGTTACCCAAAATATGTCATGTGCACCAATGAATGTTCAGCTGTCGTGACACAGGTCGTGCGCTGCTTCAAGATTGCACATTGCGTCCAGCATTCTCAGCCACGGGTACAGTAAATTCTTCGGCAATTTGTCGCGTTATTGGCCGTCGACCTGTCCCAGGAGCAATTCCTAAATCGCCAGTTAACTGGAACTGCCGAATCATGCTCTTCAACCCAAGTGCAGAAAGAAGACCTCTCCGTATGCCTTTAATGCGTCGATACACGCGAAGAGCAGCAAAATTATTGCTGTTGTTTTGAAAAAACATCTCTACGAATGAAGATCTACTCACCTTGTCCAGAGCCATGTTGACCATCTACGACTGTAATGCACACATATGTTTCAATCCTTCATCACCGCACGTGTACCAGCGCCTAACAGCAAGTCGTGACATTAACATTACTAACAAAATCAATCCTGCAGTGCACTGTCTGAACATCACTCCAATAAAGTTGGGTACTCATACTGTACATAGATTACTCACAATAAAAATATACTAGTGGCCATTAATTTTGCTACACCACGAAGATGACGAGCTACAGACGCGAAATTTAATCGACAGGAAGAATATGTTGTGATGTGCAGCTTTTCAGAGCATTCACACAAGGTTGGCGCCGGTGGTGACACCTACAACGTGCTGACATGAGGAAAGGTTCCAACCTATTTCTCATACACAAACAGCAGTTGACCGGCGTTCCCTGGTGAAACGTTGTTGTGATGCCTCGTGTAAAGAGGAGAAATGCGTACCATCACGTTTCCGACTTCGATAAAGGTTGGATAGTAGCCTATTGCGATAACGGTGTAAAGGTATCGCGACAGTGCTACTCACGTTGGTCGAGATCCAATGACTGTTAGCAGAAAATGGAATCGGTGGGTTCAGGAGGGTAATACGGGACGCCGTGCTCGATCCCAACGGCCTCGTATCACTAGCAGTCGAGATGACAGGCATCTTATCCGCATTTCTGTAACGGATCGTGCAGCCACGTCTCGATCCCTGAACCAACAGATGGGGACGTTTGCAAGACAACAACCATCTGCACGAACAGTTCGACGACGTTTGCAGCAGCATGGACTATCAGCTCGGAGACCGTGGCTGCGGTTAGCCTTGACGCTGCATCACAGACAGGAGCGCCTGCAATGGTGTACTCAACGACGAACCCGGGTGCACGAATGGCAAAACCTCATTTTTTCGGATGAATCCAGATTCTGTTTACAGCATCATGATGGTCGCATCCGTGTTTGGCGACATCGGGGTGAACGCACATTGGAGGCGTGTATTCGTCATCGCCATACTGACGTATCACCCGGCATGATGGTATGGGGTGCCATTGGTTACACGTCTCGGCCACTTCTTGTTCTCATTGAGGGCACTTTGAACAGTGGACGTTACATTTCAGATGTCTTACGATCCGTGGCTCTACCCTTCATTCGATCCCTACGAAACCATACATTTCAGGAGGATAATGCGCGACCGCATGTTGCAGGTCGTGTACGGGCCTTTCTGGATACAGAAAATGTTCGAGTGCTGCCCCGGCCAGCACATTCTCCAGATCTCTCACCAAGTGAAAACGTCTAGTCAATGGTGGCCGAGCAACTGGCTCGTCACAATAAGCCAGTCACTACTCTTGATGAACTGTGGTATCGTGTTGAAGCTGCATGGGCAGCTGTGCCTGTACACGGCATCCAAGCTCTGTTTGACTCAATGCCCAGGCGTATGAAGGCAGTTATTACGGCCAGAGGTGGTTGTTGTGGGTACTGATTTCTCAGGATCTATGCACCCAAATCGCGTGAAAATGCAATTACATGTCAGTTCTAGTATAATGTATTTGTCGAATGAATACCCGTTTATCATCTGCATTTCTTCTTGGTGTAGCAATTTTACTGGCCAGTAGTGTATTTACAGTGGAGTCACCGCGATTCATGACGGTCCCCTGAACATTACAAAAAGAGAGACGTAGTTCTTAATAGGGCGGCAGAGCCTGCTCTGCGGAGTGCTCCCATCCTAGTCACAATTTTGATAAGGAATTCTTGTGGTAGGGCCTTCCATCCGTCCACCAGCGGGTGACAACCGCAGGATGGTCTTTGGTGCATGTGAATGTGCTGGCAGCACGTCTCGTAAACGCGTCCAAAACGTGTTTGATGGAACTCAAATCGCGGAAACTTGCGGGCCAGTCCATTCGACGAACATTGTCTCTTTCCGAGATCTCCTCCACTTGCGCTGTTCGATGATATTGCGCATTATCATCCATAGAAGTGAAGTCAACACCTAATGCTCTCCTGAAAGTCGCAATTGGGGAAGGAATACCTCGTCACAATATCGTTGACATGGCAGTGTACTGATTTCAAAGAATACGTGGTCAGTACGCCAATGAAACACTGTGTCTCCCAACATGACAACGCCTGGACCACCAAACCGATCGTGTTCGAAAATGTTACTGGGTTCATTGCTTGTTCCCATCCCTCCCCGTATGAATCACTACCCGGACTGAAACTGCTCTCACCCAAAAAGCGCACGCCACCCAACTCCTCACTGGTACATTCCCTACGCTCTTAGCACCATCACAAACTTTGGCGCCGATAGGCGAATGTCAACGCAAAAACAATGTACTGATCGTCGGGAAGAGAGGCCATTCCACATGCAGTCGCCGTGCTACTGTGAAGCGTGAGATTGATTGGCTTGCTGTTCAGTTAGATGTGGTTGCACTTGCACCCGATGTGTGCCCTGGGACTCCACCTGCTTATTCCACAACGTAGCGGTCAGCTGCTGCTGTAGTTGACCAGGGTCGAGCGCTTCTAATCCTTCGGACAGAAGTGCCTGTGTTTCGGAGTCCTCCCCATGCACATGAAATAATGCTCTCCGCAATATCAAACTACTGGGGCTACACTCGTTACACTTCATCCTTCTTCGCTCCTCCTTCATAGCTGAGTGAGCAGCAGTCTGCCTTCGGCACGGCAACAATGCGCACACATCCGTGTTTACCGTGTGCGGAGCGAGAGCTCGCCTTGTTTACATTCTGACCGCCGTTGCTTAAGGGGAGGTTTACTATCTTTCGGGTTCAAACATCGATTTTTTTTAAATTGCACTTTTGAATCCGTAAAAGTGTTTAGAATCCACCCCTGAAACGGTTTTTCCGAATACGGAACGGAAATGTTTGTTATTCGCGGTGGAACAAAAAATCCTACGGCATTCCAATTCGGTGAAGAAGGCAATTTGGGCAACGCATTTCCACAAGTGTTCGTCGGATGATCACCCACAACACCAAAATTGTCCGGCTGGGGAAACTAGTTGGTGCAAGCGGCGCATTGCAGAGGCTACCGGCCATCTGGACAAATATCAACACCACCACCAGCTCTCCAAAGAAGTTCAAAAAGTGATTCATCCGATCTACGATGCCCTTTCGGAGGACGAGTTATTGTACCAGTGCTTTGGAGGAAACACAAAAGTCAAATGAAAATTTGAACGCGTGGTTCAAATGGCTCTGAGCACTATGGGACTCAACTGCTGTGGTCGTAAGTCCCCTAGAACTTAGAACTACTTAAACCTAACTAACCTAAGGACATCACACACATCCATGCCCGAGGCAGGATTCGAACCTGCGACCGTAGCGGTCGTGCGGTTCCAGACTGTAGCGCCTTTAACCGCTCGGCCACTCCGGCCGGCTGGAACGCGTGTATTGGAAGTTAGCCCACAAACATTCGCATTCTGGTGCGAAGACTGTAGAGATTGCAACTCTCCTGGCACTGAGCAGCTTCAATAAAGTGTATTCAACAGTTCTGAAGGCCATGACAACGGTGGACGTCACGCTGGGACTCTATTCGACGCAGTTCGCCAAGCACTCGTACAACCACCGGATTCAAGCGGCCGAAAACCGCTTGTCACCGGCCGTGCGAGCGGTTCTGGAGCAGCGCAGGATGGACCAGATCGAGCAGAACGCTCTCTGTGAGGAAGAGGAAGGACTAGTTTATGGACCCGGAAAAGGAGATTGAACGTAAGTTGCATAAAATTGCGTTTATAGTAATCAAAACTTCAAACGCGTTTTTCTCGAAACGATGTTTCTTTATCTCGCGGTATGGTAAATTCAAATCTACTGAACCGATTGGCATAATTCTTTGTTTCCGACGAAGCTAACTAAATTGTCTAGGAGTTGTACCACTTTTATTCCGATCCATCAACTATAAATGTTTTTACTTGGCCGACGAAGTCGAAAAATCGATAAAAAAAACCTCTTTTCTTCGAATGACCGCCATTTTGTTTCCTAACGTCCAAATAACCTAAGCGAAGTACAACTCCTAAAGAATCTTATATACTTCGCTAACGTCAACTCAATTTTGATTTCAGATGAGCCGGCTGACCTGTGAATTACTGCGCGTGGAGGTCTACATCGAAATATTGTTTCGTTCCGACGGCACTTCCGCCTTTGCTTTGCGACATTTCGGGTGGAAAAAATTCAAATTTGTAGACGAAATATCTATAAACATTTTGCTATCTGTAACACATCCCGAGAAAAAAATAACATGCTTTCATCGGGCCAAAGACAGTAAACCTCCCCTCAAGTGCCGGCTTACCGTATACGATACATGGCGAACCATTGCCGTGAACCTACACTCCGATATACTTTCTGCAGCGATTATGCCCGACGTAAAACACTCGAGGTGGAACGTTTTCTGCGACAGGAAGTGAAGATCTCAACGACCGATAATATCGGCATATATTTGTCGTTCGTGAGCAGCACAGTCTATGTTAAAATCATTAACGATGCGGCGTGCGAACGCATCCTACATGAGACCGAACAGGGGTTCCTCTTCTGTCATGCTGATGGCAATGTGGGGGCGGTAACCGTCACGACGCGGGCTTAGGTGTGCGTACGATACGCATTTTCGAATTGCCATACGAACTTCCCGCTGAGGAAGTCGTCGCGGCGCTCCGATCATACGGCACAGTCCACGGCGATACTGCGGAGAAGTGGATACAGTTTTGGACATATCCTAAACGGCGTCCGAGAGGTCACCATTGATCCGAAGCCACGTTCCGTCCTACTTACACATCGGCGGATGCCGTGCAACAATTATACAGGGTGGTCCATTGATCGCGACCGGGCCAAATATCTCATTAAATAAGCGTCAAACGAATAAACTACAAATAACGAAACTTGCCTAGCTTGAAGGGGGAAGCCAGATGGCGCCATGATTGGATCACTAGATGGCGCTACCATAGGTCAAACGGATATCAGCTCCGTTTTTTTGAATAGGAACCCCCTTTTTATTACATATTCGTGTAGTACGTAAAGAAATATGAATGTTTTAGTTGGACCACTTTTTTCGCTTTGTGATAGATGCCGCTGTAATAGTCACAAACATATGGCTCACAATTTTAGATGAACAGTTAGTAACAGGTAGGTTTTTTAAATTAAAATACAGAACGTAGGTACGTTTGAACATTTTATTTCGGTTGTTCCAATGAGATACACGTATTATAGTGAACTTATCATTTCTGAGAACGCATGCTGTCACAGCGTGATTACCTGTAAATACCACATTAATGCAATAAATGCTGAAAATGATGTCCGGCAACCTCAATGCATTTGGCAATACGTGTAACGACATTCCTCTCAACAGCGAGATAGTTCGCCTTCCGTAATGTTTGCACATTCATTGACAATGCGCTGACGCATGTTGTCAGGCTTTGTCGGTGGATCACGATAGCAAATATCCTTCAACTTTCCCCACAGAAAGAAATCCGGGGACGTCAGATCCGGTGAACGTGCGGACCGTTGTATGGTGCTTCGACGACCAATCGACCTGTCATGAAATATGCCGTTCAATATCGCTTCAACCGCACGCGAGCTATGTGCCAGACATCCATCATGTTGGAAGTACATCACCATTCTGTCATGCAGTGAAACATCTTGTAATAACATCGGTAGAATATTACGTACGAAATTATCATACATTGCACCATTTGTTTGCCATCGATAAAATATGTGGCCAATTATCCTCCCTCCCATAATGCCGCACCATACATCAACCCGCCAAGGTCGCTGGTGTTCCACTTGTCTCAACCATCGTGGATTTTCCGTTGCCCAATAGTGCATATTATGCCGCTTTACGTTGTCGCTGTTGGTGAATGACGCTTCGTCGCTAAACAGAACGCATGCAAAAAATCTGTCATCGTCCCGTAATTTCTCTTATGCCCAGTGACAGAACTGTACACGACGTTCAAAATGGTCCCCATGCAATTCCTGGTGCATAGAAATATGGTACGGGTCCAATCGATGTTGATGTAGCGTTCTCAACCCCGAAGTCTTTGAGATTCCCGATTCTCGCGCAATTTGTTTGCTACTGATGTGCGAATTAGCCGTGACAGCAGCTAAAACACCTACTTTGGCATCATCATTTGTTGCAGGTCGTGGTTGAAGCTTCCCATGTGGTTGAACACTTCCTGTTTCCTTAAATAACGTAACTATCTGGCGAACGCTCCGGACACTTGGATGATGTCGTCCAGGATACCGAGCAGCATGCACAGCACACGCTCGTTGGGCATTTTGATCACAATAGCCATGCATCAATACGATATCGACCTTTTCCGCAATTGGTAAACGGTCCATTTTAACACGGGTAATATATCACGAAGCGAATACCGTCCATAAAAAATGGGGATTCCTATTTTTAAAAAACGCAGTTGATATCCGTTTGACCTATGCCAGCGCCATCTAGCGTGCCAACCATAGGGCCATCTGGTTTCCCCCTTCAAGCTAGACAAGTTTCGTTCTTTGTAGTTTTTTCGTTTGATGCTTATTTCGTGAGATATTTGGCCCGGTCACTATCGATGGACCACTCTGTATACGACAGCCAGCCTCGGACCTGTTCTGGGTGCGGCAAAGAATGCTACCTAAGATCGGAATACCTACAACGGCGTGTTACACAACATCCAGCTGCCGAAGGACCACCCACATCGCAACCTATGGTGCTACAGGTGACCATCGCCGCTGCTCTAGCCTCTCCTACCGTTTCGCAACGCCACCCGGACGCCACAAACGACGCCACAAATGATCCCGACGAGAGCCCGATGGATAGCGCCTGGGACGGTCGCCACCTTGACCGGCCGTTGACGCCGCTCTGCCGATGCCGACGCGACCGACCGCCGTCCCTACCCCCGGCAACACTATGGAGGTCAACTCGCTCAACGTCCCTAGGGCGTCCTTCCTGCCCCAGCGACGCGATTCCCTTGCGTCTTCGGACACTGAAGGTCGCATAAGGAAACAATGTTCTCCGAAACGTCGCAAGAGAAGGCGCCGCACCGTTTCCGGCCAAGAGGAAACCTTACAAGTAGAGGATGACGCAACCGTCTACCAGCACGACGCCCCCGAATCCGCTACTGCCGACGATGGCGTTATGAGCGCGGAGACATCCACTGGTGTGCCTCCCTGAAGCCTCATGCGGAAGCTGCTATAATTGATGGACGTATCACAGCCGACACTACACCACGAACCATTAAATGATCTTCTGCAGACATAATGGACGATACACCAGTACACGCGTGGTACGAGGAGGAAGTCGAGGAGCAGGACCCGTTACGGGACCCTGCGCCATCGGAGCCGATCCACTAATCATACTCTCCCCAGAATCCCCTGCGGGCGAGTAGTATAACGTTCCACTGCGGGGCCCACGCCCTTGCTCTGATGCCAAAGTGGATCAGCCTCCAGCAGTCCGCCACCAGGCCTACCGGATAGCAACCATCAACACCAACAACATCCGTTCCGGGGTGAAAATCCGCCTTATGCAGGAGATGTTCTGGGCTTCTGATATTGATTTCGCCCTTCTGCAGGAAGTTCACTTGGCCAGCCTCCCAGATATCAATGGCTATACCACCCACGCCTCTGCAGGTGATCCTATGGGCCATGGAGTGGCCATCTACGTCGGCCACAGGATTTCTATCACCAACGTCGCTTTCCTTACATTAGCTGGGGGCATGGCACTCACTGCCATGGGGACACGCATCATTAATGTCTACGCTCCTGCAGGCACCGTCCAACGACATTTTATTCAGAGGAAATCGCCCCCTGCTCTTAGGGTGATATGACCACTGCCTATTAGGACGTGATTTTAACTATGTGCCGGCCGGTGTGGCCGAGAGGTTGTAGGCGCTACAGTCTGGAACCGAGCAACTGTTACGATCGCAAGTTTGAATCCTGCCTTGGGCATGGATTTGTGTGGTGTCCTTAGGTTAGTTAGGTTTAAGTAGTCATGTTCTAGGGGACTGATGAGCTCAGTTAAGTGCCATAGTGCTCAGAGCCATTTGAGCCACTTTTTTAACTGCATTCTGTACCCCAAAGATCAGATTCCACGCTACACTACATGCCATGAACAACGTATAGTGGTGCAGGACCACCTGCTTCACGATACCTGGGAAGTTCAACATGGCGACCGTTCTGGCCATACCTTTCTTACCAGTCATTCCACAAGCCGACTAGACAGGATATATGCATCACAAACTCTTAGAACGGCAATGCGAGGCTCCGAACGCTGACCACTGTCCTTTTCCGACCATTGCGCTTACATCATCTGTACCGTCCTCCTTCCACCGCAATTTGTATGGTGCAGCCGTGCACCATTGATATTAAATACTTCTCATCTGCATGACCTGACTTGTCGCCAACAAGTCAGTGAGACGTTGACAGCCTGCAAACGACACCTTCCCCACTATCGCTCGACATTGACGTGCTGAATGGACTGCGCCAAACCAGCAATCCAGAGGACACTGATGAGATTGAGGAAGGGCTTGGCCGACTGGCATAGAAACACTGTTGATTTCTATTATGTGATTCTCCGTAATTTGGACACTTAGCCGCCATCCCCAGACAACCAGTGGGAATGTGAAAGAACTAAGATGAGGATAATCGCGATGGTACGCTGGAAACTGCAAGGGGTGGTGATACGGACTCGGCGCCACCATCATGCGGGTTTCTAAATTCCATCCATGCATCATATAGTCGGCATGCAGGTGACCAATCAGAATAACATCGTTGAACACTACCGTCGTACTTACAGTGAAGAAGATGCTGATACTGAAACAGACGACTCCATTTTGCATTATGTCACGCGCACCCTCCCCCACACGGAGGCAGATGCTTTGACAGTGGCAGTCCAGCGAGACGAAGTCCAGAACACAGTCGACAAGCGTGCAGTCAACAGATCGCCCGGCACTGAAGGCTTACCGAATAAGTTTTACCATACCTTCCGCGACCTCCTGACACCGCTTTGGACGACATCAAGAACTGATGACATCTGACCAAGCAATCTCACTGGCATTTTTTGAGGACATCACCATTCTGGTCCACAAACCAGCCCGTGGTTCGACAGTCATGAATTCCAGACTGCTCACCCCACTCAATGCCGAGCACAAGATTTTCTCTCTCTTACTGGCAATGTGTCTCCAAATAATACTCCTTCATATCCTCTCCCCAGAGCAAACGACGCCTGGAGGACAGGTTAACACACAGACAGCCACAGGAGAATGCCGCGACTTAATTGCGAAGGCGGCAGCCTGCAGACTACGTGCAGCGGTCATCGCTATAGACTTCGATAGCGCCTTGGATAAAGTGGGCCATCATTCCCCGTTTTTAGCTGCGGCCTGAATGGGCATCCCCCTCCATTCCTCAACATCCTTCAGCGCCAGCTCACATGTCCAAGTCAATGGACGTTTAGCAGGGCCAGTACAAATCTGCCATTCCATACAGCAAGGGTGGCCCCTCTCTACCCTTCTGTATGTCATTTCCCTTGAGCCCCTAATTGTGGGCTTGACGACAAAACTCTCTGGCCTCGCCCTTCGCCAACACACTTTTCGCTGTTGGGCATATGCTGATGACCTCCTCCTTTGAGATACGAGCAGTCCTCGATGACACGTTATGGGGCTGCCGCTGGCCAAATCTTCTGCAATGCACATTCGACGAGGCCTCCAGGAAGTTGAAGTACCATCCCTGTCACTTGTGCGGACTTCCCAGTATCTGAGCATTACCTCTACCCCCACAGTTTTACGCACAGTCATCTGCAACGACGTCCGCCAGACCCTCCTAACCTGCCAGGATACACTTCAACACGTTGAGTTTCTTAATCGTTGTGTGGTATCAAAATTGGTCCACATAGCGCAAGTTCTCCCTCTGCCAATGCCGATTGGGCAAAACCTTCAGGCGGCTTTTGGCTATTATCTCAAGGCAGGTTCCATGTTTAAAGTCCATTATCAGACACTTACCCTGCCCCCACTGGATGGTGGCCTCAGGCTGAATGTCCGTATGTGAGCTGCGGCCTTGTATGAGTACCATGAGTAGACAGTGAACCGGACAGGGCACATCCCTAACACATAGCTCTCTTGAGGTCTTCCTGCCTCTTTATACCTCACCACTGGTGTCTGTCTGCCACATCGTGCCTCATTTGTCTCACATTTCGACCTTTTCCTTTGACTACAGTTACACACATACCAGTCTCTGAGATACGCACCTACCCAGGATTAAGGATTTTTACAACCTACTATTGCGCCATGTTTCCCGGAATGTGATAGAGACCAATCCCTCCCTCCAGTGGCCTCTAGTGTGGACTACCATCCACCAGCCTTTCCTCCATACAGACGTCCGGGCACTGTGATATCACATAGTGAACAGAAAATTTGCCACAGAACAGTGACTGCATAACACTGGCTTGTCAGATTCCTCTCTTTGTCTCCTTTGCCAGCAACTGATGACCACTGCCTGACATGCGCCTCTTCGCAAGAGGTCTGGCGCTTCATGCAGCAAATCGTTGCCTGCTATCTCCAAGTGCCACGAGACATAATCGAACCTCGTATGTTTCTGTACCCGGAAGACAAACATTTTCCCTCCACCAAATGTCATACAGTTACGTGGGTCAAAGATGGGTGGTCGCTTATCTCTTTCATGAGGGACCTAAATCCTGCCTCGACTTCTGGACCTATTTACGAGCAGTCCATGGTCCTCTCGAAAACACACCATGTTACGGAACATTATTTTCGACCTACCTTCAAGGGGTCTTTGTTAGACCACCACTAAGTTGGGGAGGGGAGGTGCCTGGAGCTGAGGGCACCAACCCCTCCTCCCCCCTCCCCCCTCCCCGCCACCTGGCGGTGTCTGAGTTTAAGCCGCCTATGATCGATTCTACGTCGGACCACCGCAGATGGGAGTGTGCGTCGTAGATTGAAAGAATTTTCTTTTTTTTCTTTTCTTTCACCAAGCTGAGCTGTGCATGGCTTGTGTTCATGCCATTTATTGTTTGTCATCTTCGTTTACGGTACTGTCGCCTCGTTTTCTTATTCCATTTACTGGCGTTACTAACTTCCTGCCTTACTTGCCCGTGATTGGCGGCAGCAGCAGCGCATATCGATAGTGCACGGTCGTACCATCTCTGGAGCGACCAATAGTATTTCTGGATCGTCGTGTGTCGGAAAGTCGGTTGGACAGCAGTGCAGTCAGGCATGGAGCAGCAGTCATGGACGAAGGAGCGTTGGGCACGGAGCGCCAGTGAAGTGCAGAGAGCCAGTACTAGCCGACCGCTGGCGACACACATGTACTGTCTGACTGAAGAAGACTGGAGCGGCAACGACCGTTGGTTGGTCGTTCGGTCGGTCATCTCATCGCCGACGTGTATTTGATCTTTTGACCGTTTCTAGTTGTTGAGGAGTCGATCGGTTGGGGCAGAGCAGAGAGGAAGTCTCCGTGGCGCGTTGTCAGGCTGGAGCCGCTGGCAGTGCGCACGTGCGGGTGGAGCTGTGAGGCGTTTCTTGCGAGGGTTAAGAAGTTCGTCGCCCACCGATCCTGGACACTAAAGTTGAGTGCTCGCTTAACCTACCATCAAGCCTCAACTGCCATCACATCTCTTCGTTTGATGCTGGTTGTCGCTTTCTGGGAGATTCCCACGAGCAACAACGTGTGTAAATTGAAGTCGGCTAGAATTGCAGCTGTCTTCATGTGGTGTTTAACTTAATGTCATTCATTCTTTCATTAAAGAAGTGTACCAGTGGTGTCTTCTGCCTTGTCGCCGTTGACGTTCCGGTGACCTGCCCTGGTCTTTGACGTAGTTTTCGGCACTGTATTTTCCCGCGTCATTTTGATGGTGTCCCTCGTGTCGTGTAGTTCCAAGCTGAGGTGTTGTTGGTAGTTTTGGGCGTTTATTCTGACTTGCCTGGATTGGGCACCAGTAACCAGAACGTTGCACTATTGCCATCTTGTTGGCGTTTTGCTCGTCGGGTGGAGCAGAACTGATCTTGTTGGTTGGTTCGTCAGCTGGCCTTCAGTTGGGTTGCCTTCCGATTAAGAAGTTGTCGGTCTGGCTACCTGTCTCACCGGAACGTGCGTTAGTGTTACCTTCCCAGGCCGACCCTTGGAAGATTCTGAGCACTGCTCCGTGTCTTTTACATAGTGATTTCCTTTTTACTCCTAAGTACTCTGTGTGGCCTTTGGCAAAGTTTTAGATTATTAAAATTGCAAGGCTTTTCTTCTTAGACAAGCAGTAAAAAAATTTTCTTGTTTGGCATGTGGCCTTCAGCCGAGTTTCAGCCTTTCAGGATTAAGATTGAAAAGTCCTTGTTCCTAGGTCTTAAGCCGTAAATTGGTTTCAAGTTGGTACGTGGCCTCCAGCCGAGTTTTCAGCCTTTTCAAAACAAAAGTTAAAAAATTTTGTCTGAGCCTTAAGCCGTAAGAAATATTTTCTCGTTTTTAAGTGGCCTTCAGCTGAGTTCTCCAGTTTAAACTTAAAATTGGAAATTTCTTTGTCTGGGGTTTAAGCCGTGAAATTTTTTGGGTTTCGTAGGTGGCCTTCAGCCGAGTTTTAATCTGTCTTAGATTAAAAATTCAAAATCCTTGTCTTGCCCTTAAGACACAAGACCGTTATTCTTTAGTATGAGGCCTTCAGCCGAGTTTCACACGAAATATTTTAAGATAAGGCCTGCAGCCTGTGAAATTGAGAGCTCTTTTTCGTAGGCCTTAGGCCGTTAAATTATATTGTTGATATGCGGCCCTCAGCCGAGTTTTCAACCTATTTAGTCTAAACTTTGAAAATCTTTGTCTCGGCATTCAGACATAACAGTGTTCTTGATTAATGTGACGCCTTCAACCGAGTTCTATGGAAAACAATTTAAGCTAAGGCTTTCGATCTATTTATATTGCAGATAAAAAAAATTTATCTAAAGAAGTGAAACCTCCAGAAGAGCTCCTGTACCTCAGTTCCTTGCTTAGGCCTTGTGTTTTGGATTTTCGATGTGGCTTTCAGCCGATCTAAATTAAATCAAAGGAGGTCTTTCGTTAAAACCTTGAGAGTTTTTGATTCTTGCTTGTGTGATTGTGTGTTATAACAAATAAAGTTTATATGTTGGGTGCAACTGGCAGTAACTTATTTTGGCCCCTTTCCACAAATATAACCTCATCCGCTCTGTCCATCTAGCTCAGGGATTTCATCTGGGATGCCTCGCAACGTGCTGTTCAGAAGAGATCTCCACCCCGTAGTACTCTTACGATTAATCGAGAGTCCTGAAGGGTTAATGGTGTCAGTTCCCTCGAGCACTACCTTTAGACATTCGTCGAGTTTTGAGGCACCAGCATTTATATTTTTTTCTCTGTGACTGATGTATGTACCACGTAATTTCATAATAACAGTGAACATTACAAAACAAACTGCAAATAAATAAACAACGACGACTTCCACTTCTGTTTATTCCTCTGTCCCCCACTTCTCTATTCCGGGGTCGGTGAGGGGGACATGTGGCCAGGGTTCGGCTATCCACCCCGCCTCACTTTGTGCCCTGAGCCCACACAGATCCACTATCCCTAAAAAAATAAAATAATATAATGGTAAGGTGGAAAAAATCGGGAAATACTCGACCGCTAAAAAAAAAAAAAAAGTACTCAGCGCCGTAGACTGCCATGCGAGGGGTTCGGGTTCGATCCCCGGCTGGGTAGGAGATTTTCTCTGCTCAGTGAGTGGGTGTTGTGTTGTCTTTATCACCATTTCATCTTCATCGACGTGCAAGTCGCCGAAATGGCGTCACGTAAAAAGATTTGACCGGTCTGCCCTACCCTACGGGAGGTCCTCGCCGCAAGGCATTTCATTTTATCCATCTTCCAGTGCCCCAGCAATTCTTCGCCGTGTGAAGTCATCGAAATGTTGTCACCGCCGGGCCATGTTGTGACGGAGAAGACCAGCACAATCCACCGCAGCTACTCGCTGATAGACAGACACTAACTTTGGCCGTTCAGCCGGCTGGGGTGGCCGAGTGGTCCTAGGCGCTACAGTCTGGAACCGCGCGACCGCTACGGTCGTAGGTTCGAATCCTGCCTCGGGCATGGATGTGTGTGACGTCCTTAGGTTAGTTAGGTTTAAGTAGTTCTAAGTTCTAGGGGACTGATGACCTCAGAAGTTAAGTCTCATAGTGCTCAGAGCCATTTGAACCATTTTTTTGGCCGTTCCTTCAACTGCCTCGTGTAGCTTCGCCAGGCCCATTTGGAGCTATGGTCGTTCTGACCTCACATCATGTGACGGCCAGTGCACTAATGAAATACCTCTCGCAACATGCTCACCCACTTTCATTCATTTGTACTGAGTACTTAATGTGTTATGTTACTTTAGCTT
Organism: Schistocerca piceifrons; assembly: GCF_021461385.2. Lineage (NCBI taxonomy): Eukaryota > Metazoa > Arthropoda > Insecta > Orthoptera > Acrididae > Schistocerca > Schistocerca piceifrons. The sequence goes on from NC_060140.1 coordinate 924,813,204, forward strand.
TTACAGAGTAATGCACTTCGGCATTAACTAGTATGTATCATGCAGTTGAAAAATAGGCGTTGGATATCAACAATTCTGGGAGTTTCCAGACAATACCGCTGAATTGACTGAGAATACCTCTCGAGGTCTGTTCAAGAGCAGCACAGGTAGGGTGACAATATCTTTTTCATTATTTTTTGTTTCTATTCTGTAGACTGTCGTATATTTCCCAGAACGAAGCTGTCTCGCAAATTAACCGCGTTATTCAAAATGCTAGCTAGCTGTGGGATCAATCTAGGAAAGTGCCGACTGAGCACGGAAAAGTTTGCCTGCGCCAGCGGCCGCTGCAGAAGGCACGTTCGCTCTCTGGCGAGGCTTTCTCCGTTCGGAAGCCCGCGGACAAAAGACTGCGCCAGCCGCCAGCCGAGAGCGCCGCGAGTAAACCGAAGCACACGCGCCGGCATCTGTGCACCTTTCTGCTGCGCGGCGGGACAGCCGCACGTAGCGACGGGGGATTAACCACCGGCGCTAGCGCGGCAACTTCCTAACAGTGGCTAATATTTTAGGGGAACGATTACTGCAGCACAGCTGCTGGTTTTCCTACTAGAGTGCTCACAAAATAGCTTGGAATCCAATCGTACGGGTTTCAACGGTAGTGGTGGGGGTTCTATGTTTTCATCTACATACACTATACGATCAAAAGTATCCGGACAACCCCAAAAACATACGTTTTTCATATTAGGTTCTAACACTTTTATGCCGATGTGCTCTTTGACCATTTATTATTGTATATATACTTGCTTTTAAGAATATAACAATTCCAATCCCAAAGAAAGCAGGTGTTGATAGATGTGAAAATTACCGAACTATCAGTTTAATAAGTCACGGCAGCAAAATACTAACGCGAATTCTTTACAGACGAATGGAAAAACTAGTAGAAGCCGACCTCGGGGAAGATCAGTTTGGATTCCGTAGAAATATCGGAACACGTGAGGCAATACTGACCCTACGACTTATCTTAGAAGCTAGAGTAAGAAAAGGCAAACCTACTTCTTTAGCATTTGTACACTTAGAGAAAGGTTTTGACAACGTTGACTGGAATACTCTCTTTCAAATTCTGAAGGTAGCAGGGGTAAAATACAGGGAGCGAAAAGCTATTTACAATTTGTACAGAAACCAGATGGCAGTTATAAGAGTCGAGGGACATCAAAGGGAAGCAGTGGTTGGGAAGGGAGTGAGACAGTGTTGTAGCTTCTCCCCGATGTTATTCAATCTCTATATTAAGCAAGCAGTGAAGGAAACAAGAGAAAAATTCGGAGTAGGTATTAAAATCCATGGAGAAGAAATAAAAACTTTGAGGTTCGCCGATGAAATTGTAGTTCTGTCAGAGACAGCAAAGGACTTGGAAGAGCAGTTGAACGGAATGGATAGTGTCTTGAAAGGAGGATATAAGATGAACATCAACAAAAGCAAAACGAGGATAACGGAGTGTAGTCGAATTAAGTCGGGTGATGCTGAGGGAATTAGATTAGGAAATGAGACACTTAAAGTAGTAAAGGAGTTTTGCTATTTGGGGAGCAAAATAACTGACGATGGTCGAAGTAGAGAGGATATAAAATGTAGGCTGACAATGGCAAGGAAAGCGTTTCTGAAGAAGAAAAATTTGTTAACATCGAGTATAGATTTAAATGTCAGGCTATGTATGGAAGTGAAACATGGACGATAAATATTTTGGACAAGAAGATAATAGAATCTTTCGAAATGTGGTGCTACAGAAGAATGCTGAAGATTAGATGGGTAGATCACATAACTAATGAGGAAGTGTTGAATAGGATTGGGGAGAAGAGAAGTTTGTGGCAAAACTTGACTAGAAGAAGGGATCGGTTGGTAGGATGTCCTGAGGCATCAAGGGATCACCAATTTAGTATTGGAGGGCAGCGTGGAGGGTAAAAATCGTAGAGGGAGGCCAAGAGACGAATACACTAAGCAGATTCAGAAGGATGTAGGCTGGAGTAGGTAGTGGGAGATGAAGAAGCTTGCACAGGATAGAGCAGCATGGAGAGCTGCATGAAACCAGTCTCAGGACTGAAGACCACTACAACAACTTTCTTTTATCTTTATGTAAATTTATATGTACACGATGTAGGAATTAATTTGTTTATATTGCTGTATAATAAATTATGTATATTATGTAAATATCGCTGAGTAATCGCTGAGGGAATGTTAGGGAAACGTTAGGTTTTTGTCAACGACTAAGTATCGTTGGAGTAGCGGCGTCTCTGGACGCGGGAGGATGTTACGTCAGAGCGCGCGCTACACAGAGACAGAACTCTGGCGTGAGACTTGGTGAAGTGCGGACGCATGGATGGCTTGAACTGTACTGGAGGAGTGATTGTTTAGCGGCAAGTGGCAAGTGATGAGCGTGGGCGGTGGACATGCTGCCTGCAGCAACATCAAGAACCCGCCACGCCAATATCATTGCCAATAATTCCCGTGCTCGCTAATTATCATGGAAAGGAGCCAGCAGCTGTATCGTTGTCAGCAACTTCGTCACGGCGAGAATGGACTGAAGTAAGATTGCTGCATCTCAGCTTATTGTCAACTAGTTTTGTAATGGCGTTACTCAGCTTTGTGGTGTTTTGCGAGTGAATAATTACCATAGTTTAATCAAAACTGTTTACCAGTGATTCTCCTAAAATCATTCACCAAGTAGGTTCCCGTCCTGTCCTATTGTTAGAATAATCCGAGTACCGTTTATGAAAAATGAAAATTGCAGTGCCAGTTAATTTTGCTTATGAACTAAATGATTCAGTTGGATTAAAGATTTGAACTTAAAGCATTCAGTAATTTCAGTCTCACTAACTTTAAATTTGAACTTTAATCTGAGGAGATCTAATTGTTGCAAATAATAAATCAACTAATCAAATTAAAATGATTCCTGGCACTATGAACAAAAGCACTAACTAGACTTAATGATTGAGTGCAAATATGAGGGATTACTGTAATTTGTTGTTAGTAAATTTCTGTTTCACATTTGACTTGCAGTCGTGATAAAGTATAATAATTACCTTTTGATAAAGTAATTATCAATTTCTACTTCCCTGTTCAGAAGTCAATAGAGATTCTTTTAATTATTTTTTGCCATTTTCCAAAATTCATATGAAAATAGTAGACGTTATTGTGAGGCAGCGCCATTGTCACTTACAACAGTAAGTAACCATTAATCTAAGTGTTATCTTCTATGTTTTCAAACTTTCAGCTCTATTAGTTAATGATATTTCGAGGGCAAACTATTTTCATTCTCGTTTTATTACGTAAATGTTTCAATTGTTTTTGCTAACGTGCGTGCAGCCCTCTGTTGCCGCACGTGTTCGAGTAATCCTTGACATTGACTGTTCGGCTCATTAATTCACCTACCGAACAGAAATTTTGCCCAATTGGGCTGGCGACCGTATTTCTTTTAGCTATAATTATTTCAGTGACTCTTGTTATTCTGTTCCGATCCACGTAGTACCTCTTCTCGTTGGCACAGTACGTGAATGACAGCACAAACTTTTCGAACAGCCATACTACATTTTACAGTAATTAAGTAGGCGGAATAAGTTGTCTTAGAAGGCGTCTTGTTGTTAACCTCCGCCTCATTTATCGACTTTATATTGAATCTACGGAACGGTAACCTTTTCAAAATTTTATTCCAATTGTTTAGACACATGCTTACACGGTCATATATTTCTAACGTTGTCGACAGAAGGGAAGGGGGACGTTACAAGGTGCATTGTGCTACCACTTACGGCCAGGTACTCCATATCAGCGACTTCAGTAGTCATTATACATAGAGAGAGAGCGGAATGGGGCGCTCCGCGGAACTCACGGACTTCGAACGTGCGCAGGTGATTGGGTGTCACTTGTGTCATGCATCTGTACGCGAGATTTCCACACTCCTAAACATTCCTAGGTCCACTGTTCCCGATGTGATAGTGAAGTGGAAACGTGAAGGGACACGTACAGCTCAAAAGCGTAGAGGCCGGCATCGTCTGCTGACTGACAGAGACCGTCGGCAGTTGCAGAGGGTCTTAATGTGTAATAGGCAGATATCTATCCAGACCATCACACAGGATTTCCAAACTTCATCACGATCCACTGCATATACTATGTCAGTTACGCGGGCTCTTGGCTCTCTGAGCACTATGGGACTCAACTGCTGAGGTCATAAGTCCCCTAGAACTACTTAAGCCTAACTAACCTAAGTACATCACACACATCCATGCCCGAGGCAGGATTCGAACCTGCGACCGTAGCGGTTGTGCGGTTCCAGACTGTAGCGCCTTTAACCGCTCGGCCACTCCGGCCGGCCAGTCTGAAATGCTTTCCTCACCCACCCACAAGAGAACTGTGTCGTTTCAACGCTGGGTGTTGTGTTTCTGACTTCCATCGGAAAGGCGTCAAAAGGAGGAGTGCAATGTTGGGGAAGAGGTGGTGTGACAACCTTCCTGTCCTGTGACGATGACATTGGCCGGAGTACTGGTGAAGTTTGCTGCCGATGTGACATCGTTAACTCACCTTACAGCTGACATGACCTTCTGAGCCGTGGTCTTTTCTTTCCGCGTATGCCGACATCTCGCTGTTTGAAGTGTCACTGAGACCGATGGTGACGACGCAGGCCACCTCCCTTGTGTACCTCTATAGAAGAAGGTTGTACTTACCTTTGATCCATTTTTCAAACTTATGCGCTGCAGTGGGAGATAATTACGGGGTTTCGAAACAGTTATACCTTATTTTTGCGCTGTGCAGACGTAAGTGCCTACCATTAGCTCTGAAAGTGGTCGTGGAGTAAAATAAAATTAAAACCACCACCGTGGTGATCCACTGTTCTGCGAGCTCTCTTATATTTTGGGGTCCTGCATCCATGACAGCTCAATTATTATTACTGTAATTTTTTAATTATAAATACTTTCTTAGTATTTGACTATATGAAACGCGCTTTGGTTGCCATAAGCATTTCGCACATTTTGTTTATCACGTGGCAGACAAGAAAACTCACAAGCAAGGAACAACACAAGACATAGAAGTTTCTTTTTTTCTTTCTTTTTTTAACCGTGATATTAAGGGGAGGTTTACTATCTTTTGGTTCAAAAAATCAATTTTTTTAAATTGCATTTTTGGATCCATAAGTGTTTTAGAATCCACCCCTGAAACTGTTTTTTCGAATACGGAACGGAAATGTTTGTTATTCGTGGTTGAACAAAAAAATGCGCCTGCCTGAAAGCGGCCCTTTTCACGCACCAGTACTTTTCGGGGATTTCGACTTCGTAGCCGCGAAAAATTATTCTATGTGCTTGCCCAAGGATCAAGTGATCAAGGATATATGCGACTGTATTCTTTCTCGGCGTATTCCACTGATGAATTCTTCTCGGGTTATCACCGAGTGGTGGCGCCGTCTTGTCGCAGCGTTTTAATGAGTTTCGTACCCATCATCTTCTGGCCAGAAGATGATGGATACGAAACTCATTGAAACGCTGCGACAAGACGGCGCCACCACACGGCTGATAACCCGAGAAGAATTCATCAAGTGATCAAGGAGCTTACGACGTGCTACGGCCTGGCAATCCGACGGCATTCCATTTCGGTGCAACAGATGAAAAAGGCAATTTTGGCAACGTATTTCCACAAGTGTTCGACGGATGACCACCCACAACACCAAAATTGTCCGGCTGGGGAAACTAGTTGGTGCAAGTGGCGCATTGCAGAGGCTATTGGGCATCTGGATGAATATCAACACGACTAGCCGCTCTCCAAAAAAGTTCAAAAAGATTCATCCGATCTACGAAGCCCTTTCGGAGCACCAGTTGTTGTACCGCTGATTGGGAGAAAACACACAAAATTCAAATGAAAGTTTGAACGCGTGTGTTTGGAAGTTAGCCCTCAAGCATTTGCATTCTTTTACGAAGACTGTGGAGATTGCGACTTTCCTGGCAGTGAGCAGCTTCAACGAAGGGTATTCAGCAATTCTGAAGACCATGACAACGATGGACGTAACCCTGGGACTGTATTCGACGCAGTTCGCTAAGCATTCGGACGACCATCGGATTCAAGCGGCCGAAAACCGCTTGTCACCGGCCTTACGAGCGGCTCTGGAGCAGTGTGGGATGGCCCAGATCGAGAAGAACGCCCTCTATGAGGAAGGGGAAGGACCAGTTCATGGACCCGGAATAAGAGATTGCACGTAAGTTGCGTAATGTTGCATTTATATGTACTCAACTCTCCCCGATGTTATTCAATCTGTATACTGAGCAAGCAGTAAAGGAAACAAAAGAAAAATTCGGAGTAGGTATTAAAATCCGTGGAGAAGAAATAAAAACTTTGAGGTTCGCCGATGACACTGTAATTCTGTCAGAGACAGCAAAGGACTTGCAAGAGCAGTTGAACGGAATGTACCTACTGCAACCTATATCCTTCTGAATCTGCTTTGTGTATTCATCTCTTGGTCTCCCTCTACGATTTTTACCCTCCAAGCTGCCCTCCAATGCTACATTGGTGATCCCTTGATGCCTCAGAATATGCTCTATCAACCGATCCCTTCTTCTAGTCAAGCTGTGCCGGCCGCGCGGGATTAGCCGAGCGGTCTAAGGCGCTGCAGTCATGGACTGTGCGGCTGGTCCCAGCGGAGGTTCGAGTCCTCCTTCGGGTATGGGTGTGTGTCTTTGTCCTTAGGATAATGTAGGTTGTGTGTAAGCTTAGGGACTGATGACCTTAGCAGTTAAGTCCCATAAGATTCCACACACATTTTGAACAAGCTGTGCCACAAAGCAGGGTAAACATTGGACGATTGAACAGTGGAAAAACGTTGTGTGGAGTGACGAATCACGGTACAGAATGCTGCGATCCGATGGCAGGGTGGCGGTATGGCGAATGCCCGGTGAACGTCATCTGCCAGCGTGTGTAGTGCCAACAGTAAAATTCGGAGGCGGTGGTGCTATGGTGCTATGGTGTGGTCGTGTTTTTCACGGAGGGCGCTTCTACTCCTTCTTGGTTTGCCTGGCACTGTCACATCACAGACCTACATTGATGTTTTAAGCACCTTCTTGCTTCCTACTGTTGAAGAGCAATTCAGGGATGGCGATTGCATCTTTCAACACGATCGAGCACCTATTCATAATTCACGGCATGTGGCGGAGTGGTTACACGACAATAACATCCGTGTAATGGATTTGCCTGCACAGAGTCCTGACCTGAATCCTATAGAACACCTTTGGGATGTTTTGGAACGCCGACTTCTTGCCAGGCCTCACCGACCGACATCGATACACCTCATCAGTGCAGCACTCCGTGCAGAATGGGCTGCCATTCCCCAAGAAACCTTTCAGCACCTGATTGAACGTATGCCTGTGAGAGTGGAAGCTGTCATCAAAGCTAAGGGTGGGCCAACACCATATCGAATTCCAGCATTACCGATGGAACTTGTAAGTCATTTTCAGCCAGGTGTCCGGATACTTTTGATCACATAGTGTACATGCTCCACAACCCACCATATGGCGCGTGGCGGAGGGTACAAAGAACCACTATTAGTCATATCCTTTCCTATTTCACTCGCAAATGCAGCGAGGGAAAACCGACTGTCTATATCTTTCCTTTCGAGCCCTTACTTCTCTTGCCTTGTCGTCGCGGTCCTTGACGTAATATACAATGGTGGCAGTAGAATCGTTCAACCATCAGCTGAAATGATTGTTCCCTAAATTTTATCAGTAGCGTTTCGTGAGAAGAACATCGTCTTCCCTATAGAGGAAAGTGTTGATCCAACATACCGGTAACAACTATAGCAGCACGCTTCGGAATTGTTTCGATGTCTTCCTCTAATCCGACCTGGTGGGGATCCCGAACAGTACTCAAGCAGTACTCAAGAATGGATAGCTCCACTAATTCTATAAGTGGTTTACCGTATATAAGAGCTATACTTCCCTAAAATTCACCCAGTAACCCGAAATTAGCCATTCATCTTCCCTACTACCATCCTTAGGTGCGCGTTCGATTTCATATCGCTTTACAGAGCTACACGAGATTTTGTAAGCAGTGCACCACTAATACTGTAATCGCACATCTGTATTATCTTTCCCTACATTTAGAGCCATCTGCCATTTATCACACCAAGCAGAAATTCTGTCCAACTCATCCTGTATCCTTCTAAAATTACTCAACAACGATACTTCCCCGTACACTATTGCGCAATGAGCCGTTATAAAACACTCTCAGATTGCCACTCACCCTACCCCTCAGATCGTTTACGTTTACCACTACCATATCTGAGAATTTAAGAATTTATTCCGTATGTTCGGAACTTCGTATTTATTTTGGGTTCAACACCCGTATTATAGAAAACAAGTTTCAAACTACACAAAAAGCAACAAGGCACACAAGTATACATTATTACAATATAAATATGTAATTCTGTAGAAAATCTTTGGCTTCGTCATTAAGTATGTGGATGTCGTTAAGACATCCGCCAGGAAGCCCGTATACATCACAACTTAAAACATGGTTCATGGTCTGCTCCATCCAACAGTTTAAGTTCTTACCGCATTTAACTGAAGTTGAATTACTGTGATTGAACAATATCTACACTACTGGCCATTAACATTGCTACACCAAGAAGAAATGCAGATGATAAACGGGTATTCATTGGACAAATAAATTATACTAGAACTGTCATGTGATTACATTTTCACGCAATTTGGGTGCATAAATCCTGAGAAATCAGTACCCAGAACAACCACCTCTGGCCGTAATAGCGGCCTTGATACGCCTGGACATTGAGTCAAACAGAGCTTGGATGGCGTGTACAGGTACAGCTGCCCATGCAGCTTCAACACGATACCACAGTTCATCAAGAGTAGTGAGTGGCGTATTGTGACGAGCCAGTTGCTCGGCCACCATTCACCAGACGTTTTCAATTGGTGAGAGATCTGGAGAATGTGCTGGCCAGCCGCAGCAGTCGAACATTTTCTGTATCCAGAAAGGCCCGTACAGGACCTGCAACATGCGGTCGTGCAACATCCTGCTGAAATGTAGGGTTTCGCAGGGATCGAATGAAGGGTGGAGCCACGGGTCGTAACACATTTGGAATGTAACGTCCACTATTCAAAGTGCCGTCAATGCTAACAAGAGGTGACCGAGACGTGTAACCAATGGCACCCCATACCATGAGGCCGGGTAATACGCCAGTATGGCGATGATGATTACACGCTTCCAATGTGCGTTCACCGCGATGTCACCAAACACGGATACGATCATCATGATGCTGTAAACACAACCTGGATTCATCCGAAATCACGACTTTTTGCCATTCCTGCACCCAGGTTCGTCGTTGAGTACACCATCGCAGGCACTCCTGTCTGTGATGCAGCATCAAGGGTAACTGCAGCCATGGTCTCCGAGCTGATAGTCCATACTGCTGCAAACGTCGTCGAACTGTTCGTGCAGATGGTTGGTGTGTTGCAAACGTCCCCATCTGTTGACTCGGTGATCGAGACGTGGCTGCACGATCCGTTACAGCCATGCGGATAAAATGCCTGTCATCTCGACTGCTAGTGATACGAGGTCGTTGGGATCCAGCACGGCGCTCCGTATTACCCCCCTGAACCCACCGCTTCCATATTCTGCTAACAGTCATTGGATCTCGACCAACGCGGGCAGCAATGTCGCCATACGATAAACCGCAATCGCGGTAGGCTACATTCCGACCTTTATCAAAGTCGGAAACGTGATGGTACGTATTTCTTCTCCTTACATGAGGCATCACAACAACGTTTCACCAGGCAACACCAGTCAACTGCTGTTTGTGTATGGGAAATCGGTTGGAAACTTTCCTCATGTCAGCACGTTGTAGGTGTCGCCACCGGCACCAACCTTGTGTGAATGGTCTGAAAAGCTAATAATTTGCATATGACAGCATCTTTTTCCTGTCGGTTAAATTTCGCGTCTGTAGCACGTCATCTTCGTGGTGTATCAATTTTAATGGGCAGTAGTGTAGTTACTTGAATGGAAACTTTTGGTCCACAGAAGTCGCTTCCCAAATATTTTTAATACAAATCTCTCCCACACTCTCAGGTATAAATTTAATTCCTGTTTGAATTCTGAAGTCTATAAAACAAAATGATTAGGTCCTCGATGTCGAAGTCAGCACCTGGAGTAAAATTTCTGTGGCTCTGCACAATTCTGGTGATCGTCGACTCTGAAAATTCTTAAAATAGAAAGGAATCCGTCTTGGGTGTTATGATGTACTCACTCTGCGCAAAGGGAATCATTGTCCAAGTTGTGTATTAATTTCGATAAAAGTCCCGAAATTAGTATCTCAAAATAGAGCATAAACGACCTAGGTGCAGGCTTTACTGACTTCCCAGGATACAAAGTTTCCTACAATTTTCGACACACCAAATAATGTTCCGAACCAGAGACAAGGGCGAAGTTAAAATAACCCAAAATTATACGTACCTTTTTCCATTCATGAAATTATGTTTTTCCACCAGTGATCTTCATAGCTACATTTCAGGATACATCATCCTCTTGTGTGAATGGAAATGTTATCATAATTAGTCAAATTACATTTCGTATTCAAAATGGCTGCTTCCAGCAATGCTACTAATTACAATTCCGCTGATATCATACTCTCCGAAGTTGCAAAATCAGAAGCGTGTGTGTGTGTGTGTGTGTGTGTGTGTGTGTGTGTGTGTGTGGTTTGAGGTTTCCGGGCGCTAAACAGCTGGTCATCAGCCCCCAAACGCATAGAAACAGGAACACATGCAGTGAAGGGACGAAGACGGACAGCGAACAAGGAGAACGGCTAAAAGACGCAGACCTGACGCAGTTCCAAATCCTCACATATAGAGGCAAAACAAGAGGAGAAGAAACGCACTAAAAAGGGAAAGGAAACACAAGGAAAAGAGAACAAATGGCTCAAATGGTTCAAATGGCTCTGAGCACTATGGGCTGTGGCCATCAGTCCCCTAGAACTTAGAACTACTTAAACCTAACTAACCTAAGGATATCACACACATCCATGCCCGAGGGAGGATTCGAACCTGCGACCGTAGCAGTCGCACGGTTCCGGACTGCGTGCCTAGAACCGCGAGACCACCGCGGCCGGCGAAAAGAGAACAGAAATCGAAGAAGTAAGTAAGTCCATAGTACACGTAATGTTCCAGATTATACCCAGAGAGTTTTCATATCACTAAGCAGAGATAATCTCTCTCTCTCTCTCTCTCTCTCTCTCTCTCTCTCTCTCACACACACACACACACACACACACACACACACACACACACATTCTCTCTCTATCTCTCCCGCTGCCGTAATGAGTCTTTGGTCCATACAGTTCATTTAAGCAGTTAATCCATACGGATCACTTAAGCTAAAGAGAAAAAGTGACTGAGAAAGGGTGATATTACAACAATCATATCTGGGCTCTTCGGCAAATCCCCACTTCACAATTAAATGCCTTCATTAACAGTCTGCAATGGAAAACGCTTTCAGGGAATCTATAAAAATAGAATCTGCCTGTTGCCCTTCATCCTATATCGTAGGATATCCTGCCAGAGAAGGGTAACGAGAGTTGCACACGAGGGATGCTCTCTATATACGTGCTGAGTTGTGGACAGGAGCTCTTCCGTCTCAAGGAAATCTACAAATTCATGCTAAGATATATGTTCAAGAATTCTGCAGAAAAACAGTGTTAAGGATATTAGTCTCTAATAATACTGCTCTCACTCACAGGATTCACCTGTGATTCTTTCTAGTAGCCTGTTTCGTTAAGCCTCGTTGCCAGTTTTGGAAAGTCATCGTCGCTACTGCTGTGGAAGCCGAGTTGCCACTGTTGTTACGGTAGGTCGAGCTTGTGGGATCGTCAAACGGCTTCTGGTGCAGTACGCCGCTGAGACAATTTCTCAAAAAAAAAAAATGGTTCAAATGGCTCTGAGCACTATGGGACTTAACTTCTGAGGTCATCAGTCCCCTAGAACTTAGAACTACTTAAACCTAACTAACCTAAGGACATGACACATACCCATGCCCGAGGCAGGATTCGAACCTGCGACGGTAGCGTTCGCGCGGCTCCAGACTGTAGCGCCTAGAACCGCTCGGCCAGCCCGGCCGGCGACAATTTCTCCCTGCCGCTATTACACAGCTATGCCCCGGGGTCAGGCAACAGGATAGAACAACGAAGGTTCTACAACACTCCAACAAATTAGTAGTAGAGACACACAAATGAGTTAAAAAGGCAGTCTGGAGCCGCGAGACCGCTACGGTCGCGGGTTCGAATCCTGCCTCGGGCATGGATGTGTGTTATGTCCTTAGGTTAGTTAGGTTTAACTAGTTCTAAGTTCTAGGGGACTAATGACCTCAGCAGTTGAGTCCCATAGTGCTCAGAGCCATTTTTTTGAGTTAAAAAGGTTTACTTATCTCAGTGACTTGTTGAATGATTAAGGCTGCAACAAAAAAGGCCCTCAATGGCTAAGTGTAAGCAATCGTAGGTAGACTTCACAGAACACAGCAAATGCAATTTACAACAACTGTCTGTTTACTTCTAAGAGTTCACTAAACGAGGTTCCCTGTCTAACAAGGGGAGGCCACTATGTTTGGAACGCGGATTTACTGCAAACTTCGTACAATCGTAGTACTCCATGAGGATAACAAAATGTGTAAGCAGTAGCACGTACTTCTCAAGCGTTATTGAGAAAATCGCAATATAATTTCGGTCGTCGAATATATACATATCTTTGCGTGGCCATTTTAACCATGAAGTGGCTGTAGCCGAGTGGTGCCGGCAGGGTAGCTCAGCGTGTTCGGTCAGAGCGTTTGTTACCCTTTATAATAAAAAAAAACTGAGCGAACGGATCATCGACAAACTGAATGGGTGTCATTCGACGTCCGCCCTGAACAAATTCAACGAACAATAGAGAACAATTTTTGGTTTTTTTTTCTTTTTAAGTGTTTGGCGTTCAAGCCGCTGGATCGCTGGATCGAGTTGCGTTCGTCAGTTTTTTTTTTTTTTTAATTTTCAACACAGTCATTTTCTTTATTTATATTACAACTGATATAATGGGGAAAGTACGTGCAATCGGATGAAATTTTATTAAATTTACAATGTTATTTGGCAGTATACTAATTTTTATTATCATACATAATGTAATATTCATAACTATCGACTAGTAAACGACCAGATGCATAAAGTCATACTGAAAATGTATGCTTGACCGTGATTTGAGAACTCCCTTATACGTGGAAGGAGCCCGCAACGACTTGTTACCTCCAAGTTTTGAGCGGCACAGACGGCTTTCGAAAGATGTACAATTAATCGTCGCTTTCGACATTACGAGTACAAGTTGCAGGATGGTATTTTTCGTAAAAACACGGAAAACATGAAGTTAAACGGCACCAGCTCCATTGAATAAATGCTATGTTTCCGCATACGCAAGGTCTTTTGACGTTTTCTGTGGAAAAACAAACCTTGTTAACATTTTCAAAAACCTCTCTTTCAGACGATAGTTTGGAAGCAAACCATGCATAACGCAGTATTTCCTTAAAAATCGGCGCTGATAATTGGTTATGTAGTATTGAGTGTATTTTAATAGCGTCTTTAAAAAAAACACCTTGTTTTATATTGTTCGCTGAATTTGTTCAGGGCGGACGTCCGATAACACCCGTTCAGTTTGTTCGTTCATCTGTTCGCTCAGTTTTTTTTTTTTATTAGAAAGGGAAAATAACGCTCTGACCGAACACGCTGAGCTACCGTGAAGTCACCGCTCGGCTGCAGTCGCTTCATGGTTAAAATGCCCGCGCACAGATATACAGGGTGAGTCACCTAACGTTACCGCTAGATATATTTCGTAAACCACATCAAATACTGACGAACCGATTCCACAGACCTAACTTGAGGAGAGGGGCTAGTGTAATTGGTTAATACAAACCATAAAAAAATGCACGGAAGTATGTTTTTTAACACAAACCTACGTTTTTTTAAATGGAACCCCGTTAGTTTTGTTAGCACATCTGAACATATAAACAAATACGTAATGAGTGCCGTTTGTTGCATTGTAAAATGTCAATTACATCCGGAGATATTGAAACGTAAAGTTGACGCATGAGTACCACTCCTCCGCTGTTCGATCGTGTGTATCGGAGAGCACTGCAACATACGAGGGTTATTCCAAAAGTAAGGTCCGATCGGTCGCGAAATGGAAACGACTATGAAAATCCGATAAAGCTTTGCACAGATGTGTTGGGTAGTGTCTCTAGTATAACCCCAGTTAGCATCACGTCGCTCTTCTCATTTCTGAGCTCGCAGTGAGTGCGTAAAGATGTCTAGAAAATAGTGTCTGCCGCCAAATACGAGGGTCTGGTGAGAAATTTCGCCTGTAGCTATGCAGCTAACATTACATAACTGTCGTGCTGTTTCGTCTTCACGACAATTCTCAGCCGCATTCTGCAGGGGCAATGAAGATGCTCCTGCATCGTTTTCAAATGGAAATGTTAGATTACCCACAATACAGTCCGCAATTGTCTCCCCCTGAGTTTCATCTCTGGTCACATGAACCGCTGTCTTTGAAGACAACATTTTGACACAGACAACGAGGTGTAGGCCAGCGTGGAGAATTGGCGGAAAGCACTGGCGGCTGCCTTCTATGATGAGGCTATTGAAAAGTTGGTACAACGCTATGACAAAAGTCTAAGTCAGAACGGCGACTATGTAGAGAAGTAGCTGAAAGGTGTAGCTAATTGTTACAAGTAAAACATTTCTGATGTTCACTGTGGTTTCAATTTGGCAATCAATCGGACCTTACTTTTGGAATAACCCTCGTACATCGCGTTTCTACAGAATGATCTGCCAACGTTGCTCGAAAATGTCTCACTGGAAACGCGTCGACGTATGTGGTATCAGCATTATGGTGCACCTACACATTCCGCAATTAACACTAGGCTGACCCATGACAGGATGTTCGACGGGCGTTTCATAGGACGTGGAGGACGCATATGTTGGCCAGCCCGTTCTCCTGATCTTACACCTCTGGACTTCTTTCTGTGGGGTACGTTAAAGGAGAATGTGTACCGTGATGTGCCTACAACCCCAGAGGATATGAAACAGCGTATTGTGGCAGCCTGCGGCGACATTACACCAGCTGTACTGCGGCGTGTACGACATTCATTACGCCAGAGATTGCAATTGTGTGCAGCAAATGATGGCCACCACATTGAACATCTATTGGCCTGACATGTCGGGACACACTCTATTCCACTCCGTAATTGAAAACGGAAACCACGTGTGTACGTGTACCTCACCCCTCATGGTAATGTACATGTGCGACAGTGAAAAAGACCAATAAAAAGGTGTTAGCATGTGGACGTAATGTGCTGTTCCAGTCTCTTCTGTACCTAAGGTCCATCACCGTTCCCTTTGGATCCCTGCGTAATTCGGTGCTCTCCGATACACACGATCGAACAGCGGAGGAGTGGTACTCAAGCGTCAACTTTAGGTTACAATATCTCCTGATGTAACTAACATTTTACAATGCAACAAACGGCACTGATTACGTATTTGTTTATATGATCAGATGTGCTAGCAAAACTAACGGGGTTCTATTTAAAAAAACGTAGGTTTGTGTTAAAAAACATACTTCCGTGCATTTTTGTATGGTTTGTATTAACCAATTACACTAGCCCCTCTGCTCATGTTCGGTCTGTGGAATCGGTTCGTCAGTATTTGATGTGGTTTACGAAATAGATCCAGCGGTAACGTTAGGTGACTCACCCTGTATATTCGACGACCGAAATTATAATATCTGGCGATTTTCTCAGTAACGCTTGAGAAGTACACATTTTGTTGTCCTCGTGGAGTACTACGAGTGTACGAAGTTTACAGTCAATCCGCGTTCCAAACTTCGTGGCCTCCCCTTGTAAGTCAGCCCTGGACGATGATCTGTAAGCAAGTGGGCGAGAGCTGCTCTTCTGTCTTCCGAGTAGGCTTCTATCCGTTGTCGTCCGGTCATCAGCGGGTTGTACTCTGCCGGCAATTGGCAGAGGCGAAGTCGATATCTTTATCCTCAGTGCCACCGGTGGCACTGGTGGATCTCGCGCAAGTGGCGAATCTCTACGGCACTGGTACCAGCTCGCATCTTTGCGCAACTGGTGCTTTTGCCCCGGCCGCGGCCGTATCTTGTTCGGACGACACGGCGGCCTGGAACTTTGTAGTAGGCGAAAGATTAGAGAAAATTCAACGGGTCAGAACCGAATTCGGATTTCCTCCGGGCCTTGCGACTTATTAGTTTTCGACTCTTTCAGTAGTTGCTAAATGCCAGTATGCCTATTTCTATGAGCTCCGTACACAGGAGACCATGTGACATTCAAACGATAGTACGTATGTGCTATTCCGCACTGTGACGGGTGTGGCACTAGCCTCCTACTCGCTTACTGATTTATCGTAGGACCAGACTTTTCTCTGGGTCCTGGCGAGATTCTTCACTAAGGTATGACGGTGGTACTTGGTGCGTGCTTCGCGCACTGATATACTTTCTACCAACGATTCCCTGTCGACATTTCCAAGCTCTCATTTGATCCGAGAGTGCAACATTCTCTGCTTTCTCAGTGGTTTCGGAGTTTTAACCGCCACGGTGTGCCTTTTCCATTCTTAATCTACGTATTCGGCACGATTTATAGTGCGTTTGAACTTTGTCCACAGTTTCTCTACGCCCATCATTACAGAACTAAGTGATGCCCATTCACTAAGTAGGATGCTAACAACTGTTATCTGCTGTCTCCAGCTTTAATGCTCTCCCAGCGTTCTTAAAGGATTGATTAACTTTAGTATCATCGTAGCAATAATGACACAACGATCACTAATCCCTCTCCCCATCTTGTCACTGTCGATAGAGTCAGGTCGTTTGTGGCGACAAGGTCTGAATTATTTCCATTTCGTGTGCGTTGGCGCATTAGCTCCATTATGAAGGGCCGCTGTCCTGTAGAGGAGGTGCAGTTCAACAGGTGAAGCCCTCACACAAACGCAGGGCCGGCCGCCGTGGCCATGCGGTTCTAGGCGCTGTAGTCCGGAACCGCGCGACTGGTACGGTCGCAGGTTCGAATCCTGCCTCGGGCATGGATGTGTGTGATGTCCGTAGGTTAGTTAGGTTTAAGTACTTCTAAGTTCTAGGGGACTGATGACCTCAGAAGTTAAGTCCCCTAGTGCTCAGAACCACTTGAACCGTTTTGAACAAACGCAGGCGTCACAGAACTTCGAAGTTGCAGTTGGCGACGCAGCAGACAAGCACATTGAAATGTTGTGTCAGTGTGACCACTAATTCGGCAAACACAAAAGTACAAGATAAACAGCCTCTGACTGGAATAATAGGGAAAAAATTACAGCATGATGTGTGTAGTGAAGATCGTACTCATTAAAAAAAACCTTTAGGTGACGTACTTTCTCTGATTAATGGTACTAGTGACAATCATATCGGCTACTGTTCATGGATCACGTCGCCTGCCTACCTGTTTATCAAAATTATATAAATATATATATGATGCGGGAGACCCGCACTGCTGTACTAGGCAAGGTCCTAGCAGAGGTGGTTTGCCATTGCCTTCCTCCGACCGTAATAGGGATGAATGATGATGATGAAGACAACACAACAAGGCCCAGTCTCCTCGAGGCAGGTGAAAATCCCTGACCCCGCCGGGAATCGAACCTGGGACTCCTTGCTCGGGAAGCGAGAACGCTACGGCTAGACTACGAGCTGAAAGTTTTATATATATAGAACTTTCTTCCCGTTCTTCTGCATCTTCCCTGGAACATAGATGTCTTAGGAAGTACTTGTACCTATGCCCCTCCCGCCTCCCTTGTTTATTGTTTTTGTGGCGTCTATGGGACCACCATACTGGGTTCGCTAGACAAACATTGAAACAAAGCGTATTACTGAGTCTTATTACAATACTTAGCTTTTGCAATTACGCAGATGCGTCACAGGCAAAGGGTGACATGTAAAATAATAAATCTTCTTCGCGACGCGGTGTAGCTGCCTGGTCTGGGGCGCCTTGTCGCGGTTCGCGCGGCTCCCCCCGTCGGAGGTTCAAGTCCTCCATCGGGCATGGGTGTGTGTGTGTTGTCCTTAGAGTAAGTTAGTTTAAGTTATATTACATAGTGTGTAAGCCTAGGAACCGATGACCTCAGCAGTTTTGTCCTTTAGTAACTTACCACAAAATAAATAAATCTTCTTCAGTACAAACAATACAAAATCTGTGCTACATAGAAAGGGCTAGCGAAGTGAATAGAGTTGACGCTGCTATACAAGTGCTGATGTACAAGTGCTGCTATTGAACTGGCCATCACCAGTCTGCCGCGGTGCTTATGTTCTCTTCACGCAGGGACCGCTGCTGTCGCGTTGTCGTCCTGGAGAGAGGTTCGGTCAGCGTGGGAGTGGCTGACGTCTTCTCACAGCGGTCGTTCCCTACTAGCGTGCCGGCCTTTGAATTTACGCCTCAACAGTTCTTTTTTTTCCTGTGCGATGTGAAAATCCGGTGGCTGACGCCACCATTTTAGACACACTTAGCCGGCCGCTGTGGCCGAGCGGTTCTATGCGCTCCAGTCCGGAACTGCGCTAGTGCTACGGACGCAGGTTCGAATCGTGTCTCGGGCAAGGATATGTGTGATGTCCTTAAGTTAGTTAGGTTTAAATAGTTCTAAGTCTAGGGGACTGATGATCACAGATGTTTAGTCCCATAGTGCTTAGAGCCATTTGAACCATTGACACACTTTTTAATGGATGTTTGTTCCCTCATCTGCTCTGCATACATTAATTTTATGACATTACGCACAGTCTCCCGTGCTTACAGCACCTAGGATCCTTGTTGATAGCGATCCCATGCTGAGTAGAAGAGAGATAGTAAGCTGAGCGCTCGAAGTACGTGGTTTACCAACCAACATACGGTTGACAACTCACTAATAGCGAAGCGCACAGGTAGCAGGTGATACGGGACTTGCCGTCATCCCTTAAGAACAGTGTAATAGACTCGCTTAACTCTAAAAACGAGGTTATGTTTCCCGCTGGGGACACGTTACTTTACGTGAACTGTAATTGTGTTGTTCAGCGTTATTCTGATGAGACTTAAACGGATCCTATGCTTGGGGTATGTCACACTGAGTATTGAATTCCACTACAGCTCTGGATTCTTGTGACAGAAGTGCTTAAGGGGGGTAGGACGTCAAACGGACCGTCTTGGAGCATGAGAGACGTCACAGGACGTTTTAATTCCCACTGTCTATACTTTTACGAATAAATTCATAAAACTTTGTCAGCATGACCAGGAAGGATTCAGGATTCACACTCATAGGAGTGGAAGTTCAAAAACGTAAAAAAATTAATTTTTTTTACATGTGAAAGTTCATCATTTTTTCACTTACTATTGGCTGCGTTTATAGCCGTAGGTACACTGTTCGTAAGTAAGAGAGATCCTACAATGAATTTTGCACAGCATACAAACCATACTTACAGGTGTATGAAACTCTAGAAATTATTTAATTTACGAAAAAATGAAGGTTATGTTACATTTTAAACTTCATGTTTAGATAAAACTCAAATTTTACAGTTAATTATCTCACTTTTTACCACAGTTTTCAACAGATTTGGAAAATTCTAGAGTTTAATACACCTGTAAGGGTGATTTGCGTGCTGTGCAAAATTCATCGAAGAATCACCCTTACTTATGAAGAGAAATGTACCTATAGTAACAAATGCGGTCCATGGTAAGTGAAAAAAAGGTAAAATTTCAAATGTAAAAAATAAGTTGTTTTCATATATTTTTAAACTTCCACTGCTATGAGTGTAAATCCTGAATCCTTTCTGTCCATTTTGACAACGTTTTATGAATTTATTCGTAAAAGTATAGACAGTGGAAATTAAAATGTCCTCTGGTGCCTATCCTGCTCCAAGTCGTCCAGTTTGACGACCAACCCCCATTACATGGTCTTGTACCATGTTATGAAAAATTCAGTGTTTCCGAAATAGTCTACGAATTTAAGGAAGGATGGGAACTTGCTTAGCTGGTACAGAACCTTAGATGGAATACATAGCCATATATGAGACGGAGAACGTGAAGTACTTGTGAGGAGTTATTAAAGTTAGGAGAAGGCAACACAGTTGCCCCGAGGATATTGTGAGAAATCCATTGTCACGGTAAAGGTTTCAACCTGAAAAATCTCTGGAAACATTTGCGACATATTCTCCTGTATCAGTTCTATAGAGGGGTGACAGCAGCGGAGGCGGCCAGAAACATTTGCGCAGTGTATGGGGATAATGCCACTG
Organism: Schistocerca piceifrons; assembly: GCF_021461385.2. NCBI lineage: Eukaryota > Metazoa > Arthropoda > Insecta > Orthoptera > Acrididae > Schistocerca > Schistocerca piceifrons. Next base: position 924,833,516 of record NC_060140.1, read on the forward strand.
GACAGAGCACAGAAAGAAAATGGTTTCGTCGTTTTAAGGACGAACGTTTCGACATTAGTGATTCTACACGTTCAGGAAAACCTTCAGGATTAGATGAACATCATTTACCTCTACAGCTACATCTACATGGATACTCTGCAAATCACATTTAAGTGCCTGGCACAGGGTTCATCGAACCACCTTCACAATTCTCTATTATTCCAATTTCGTATAGTGCGCGGAAAGAAAGAACACCAATATCTTTCCGTACGAGCTCTGATTTCCCTCATTTTATTGCTGTGATCGTTTCTCCCTGTGTAGGTTGGTGTCAACAATATATTTTCGCATTCGAATGAGAAATTTGGTGATTGGAATTTCGTGAGAAGATTCCGTCGCAACGAAAAACGCCTTTCTCTTAATGATGTCCAGTCCAAATCCTGTATCATTTCTGTGACACTCTCTCCCGTATTTCGCGATAATACAAAACGTGCTGCCCTTCTTTGAACTTTTTCGATGTACTCCGTCGGTCCTATCTGGTACGTGTCCCACACTGCGCAGCAGTATTCTAAAAGAGGACGGACAAGCGTAGTGTACGAAGTCTCCTTAGTAGATCTGTTACATTTTCCAAGTGTCCTGCAAACAAAACGCAGTATTTGGTTAGCCTTCCCCACAACATTTTCTGTGTGTTCCTTCCAATTGAAGTTGTTCGTATTTGTAATACCCAGGTATTTAGTTGAATTTACGGCTTTTAGATGACACTGATTTATCGTGCAACCGAAGTTTAACGAATTCCTTTTAGCACTCATGTGGATGAGCTCACACTTTTCGTTATTTAGGGTCAATTTCCAATTTTCACACCGTTCAGATATCTTTTCTAAATCTTTTTGCAATTTGTTTTGATCTTCTGATGACTTTATTAGTCGATAAACGACAGCGTCATCTGCAAACAACCCAAGACGGCTGCTCATATTGTCTCCCAAGTCGTTTATATAGATAAGGAACAGCAAAGGGCCTACAATATTACCTTGGGGAACGCCAGAAGTCGGCCGGAGTGGCCGAGCGGTTCTAGGCGCTACAGTCTGGAACCGTGCGACCTTTACGGTCGCAGGTTCGAATCCTGCCTCGGGCATGGATGTGTGTGATGTCCTTAGGTTAGTTAGGTTTAAGTAGTTCTAAGTTCTAGGGGACTAATGACCTCAGCAGTTAAGTCCCATAGTGCTCAGAGCCATTTGAACCGTTTTTTTGAACGCCAGAAAACACTTATTTTAAAAATATTAATCCACAGTAATTCACGTCATTGCACTCTAGAAATCACTTATTTTAAATATATTAATCCACAGTTATTCACGTCATTGTACTCTAGAACTTACAAATATGATGAACTATGATCGTTCCACCACCGTGCAACATTTGCATGTAAGGGGAAAAATTCGAAAATCGGGTGTGTGGGTACTCCATGCTGTAAGCCAAAATCACAAACGTCAGGAGGAGGCCGGATGTCCATCTCTGCGTGCTCGTCATCAATTGACTCTTGAACAACACCGACCACTCCTGTCCTGCATCGTAAGAGGTGACGAGAAATGGTGTCTTCATGGTAACATACGGAAAAGGAAGGAACGGTTGAGCCCCAACAAAGCAGCACTCCCGTATAAACACCTGGACCCATCCAAAAAGATAGTGTGATGCATTTGATGCCATGGCGGACTGTGTGGTGTACTACGAACTACTTCCCCGATGTATAAACTCATGACATCTACTGTCAACAATTGAGACGACCTGCAGACGCAGTGCAAGAACAACGACCAGAAAGACTGCTTGAAGTGATGTTATTCCACGATAACGCCCTCCATATTCTGCAAGACTGGCCAAAAATGCTACATAGGAGTTGGATTGGGAATTCATTCCACACTCACCTTATTACGCAGTACGTTGTCCTCGATGGTGAGTGTTCATCGGAGGTGAAGGTATCATCTGGAGTGCCCCAGGAAAGTGTGGTAGGTCCGCTGTTGTTTTCTATATACATAAATGATATTTTGGTTAGGGTGGATAGCAATATGCGGCTGTTTGCTGATGATGCTGTGGTGAACGGGAAGGTGTCGTCGTTGAGTGACTATAGGAGGATACAAGATGATTTGGACAGGATTTGTGACTGGTGTAAAGAATGGCAGCTAACTCTAAATATAGATAAATGTAAATTAATGCAGATGAATAGGAAAAAGAATCCCGTAATGTTTGAATACTCCATTAGTAGTGGTAGCGCTTGACACAGTCACGTCGATTAAATATTTGGGCGTTACATTGCAGAACGATATGATGTGGGACAAGCATGTAATGGCAGTTGTGGGGAAGGCGGATAGTCGTCTTCGGTTCATTGGTACAATTTTGGGAAGATGTGGTTCATCTGTAAAGGAGACCGCTTATAAAACACTAATACGACCTATTCTTGAGTACTGCTCTAGCGTTTGGGATCCCTATCAGGTCGGATTGAGGGAGGACATAGAAGTAATTCAGAGGAGGGCTGCTAGATTTGTTACTGGTAGGTTTGATCATCACGCGAGTGTTACGGAAATGCTTCAGGAACTCGGGTGGGAGTCTCTAGAGAAATGGAGGCTTTCTTTTCGTGAATCGCTACCGAGGAAATTTAGAGAACCAGCATTTGAGGCTGACTGCAGTGCAATTTTACTGCCACCAACTTACATTTCGCGGAAAGACCACAAAGATAAGATAAGAGAGATTAGGGCTCGTACGGAGGCATATAGGCAGTCATTTTACCCTCGTTCTGTTTGGGAGTGGAACAGGGAGAGAAGATGCTAGTTGTGGTACGAGGTACCCTCCGCCACGCACCGTATGGTGGATTGCGGAGTATGTATGTAGATGTAGATCTTATGCCCTCAGATTTTCAACTTTTACACTCTATCGAACAACCTTCAAGCAACATCCTTCCCGGATGAAAATGCGCTCTGAAATAGCTCGAAGAGTTCTTCGCATCAAAACCACATGATTTCTACGGTCACGGAATCGGGAAGTTACATCAGCGTTCCCAAAGTCTTGTAAATAGTGAAGGAGAATATATCACTGATGACTAAAGTCTCTGTTACGTGTGTCTGTTGTATTTATTGATCTTATGGAAAAATGCTACGAACTTATGCACCGACCCACTATATAAGTTAAATAAATCTTATGGATAGAGTTTGTAGTTTTCCATCTAATCACTAGAATAATGTTCTCACTTCCTCAGTGCTTTGTTCTCTGTGAGAGGTGGAATAATTCAGAGAACACTTCTTCTCAACATATTTTTGAAATATCAAGAGTAAACAATTCAGAAATTTAATTTCTTTGGTATCTGCGATAGAACACGCGCCGAGCCGTTACTTCGGAAAACTCTTTCGGCACGTGAAGCAGTGTGTCTTCAGAAGTTATCAGGTCGAGGCGCGTAATAATGTATGGTATCAGACGCGTCGTGGCCCCATAGATTCCACAGCGAACTTCGAAATTGGCAAAGTTCAGTTTCCGATCTGCACGTCTGCTGATAACGTGGGAACAGAATAGGGGGAAAGCAATTGTGAGCCCTGTTACAGAGTTTTAGCTTCCTTAACTGACATGGTGACTTAGCTTATTCTATTAATGGACATGTAATCGTCTGTTTATTCAGTAAAAGTAACTTTATAACTAAAGTAGGCTTTCACAGCCGGAATTTGTGTCCTTGGAGAATGGGCATTAGGCAACAATGGTAAGCACATTTCTGGGCATAACGTTTCGTCTCATAACGCCGGCGTCATCATCAGAGGGCTGTAAAGAATCAGACAGCAGTACCAAATTCAAACAAGCTCCGCAAGCCGAACCGTTTTTACGTATTCAAGCAACGATTGGACCATGACGTCATCAGACCGCTACTTAAGTATGAGGAAGAAGGGTTCAGTCATTTAAGAATTCCTTTTAGAACAAACATCTATTCAGGCAAAGAGATAAATAGCGCATTGCATCCTAAAAGACCTGGAGCCACGAGTGAGAAAGAAACAGCTAAAGGGGAAGTTTCACTCCCATTTGCAAAAAGCAGTCACGGATCGCTTCAGGAGAGTACTAAGAAGGTACGGTATTGACACAGTGTTTAAACGAGCAACAGAGGTACGTGAATACCTTGTAGATGCGGTCAAGTGTACATAGCAGCTACAAAAATCATTAACACTCAGCTTAAGGAGCGCAATAGTGTAATGCCGTCTGGGAAACATGGATAAATCGACAGTAGCAGATAATGTACTGGGACCGGAACACACCAAATTCGTTTCTCCGATAGTACAGTTTCATCAAAATGCAATCATTACTATGTTCGGATACACAGGGAGGCCGCCTTTCTCTTGATTTGAACAGAATGTTGATTTACCTCTTTAAAGAGTACTTCTCTCGGTAAACCTCTTGGTATCACACGTTTGCGACGCTTTGGTAGAAAGATTCAAGGAACTCATTACAGAACTTTGAAATAAATAATGCTTACATTACTGTTTTATTGTGGTTAATCAATATTATAACAGAACCATGAATTTCATACATGGAAACATTTACGACCAGAGTTATGGGACATGAAAAGTAATGTATACAAATACCCTATTAAAAAAATAAATAGATAAATAAAGTAATGAGGGAATTAGTATATTTCAACAAAATATACAAGGTATTAGAGATAAAGTTAGTGAACTGCTTATACATATATGTTGTCTCTGAAATTATTGGCATATCTGAACACTTCTTAAATAAGGAGATAATTCAGAGGCTTCCTTTACCAGGATACAGGTTGGCTGGCAGCTTTTCTAGGAGCTCTTTGCGGTGTGGGGGAGTAGCCATGTATGCGAAAAACGGTATCCCATTTGAGTCAATTGATGTTTCAAAGTACTGCACTGAAAAGGTGTTTGAATGTTGTGCAGGTGTGGTTAAATTTAGTGGAGTTAAACCACTAACTGTTGTTATTTATAGAGCCCCAGACTCCGATTTCACAAAATTTTTGCTAAAGCTAGAGGAGGTTCTTGGTTCACTTTATAGGAAATACAAAAAGTTAGTTATATGTGGTGACTTCAATATTAATTGTATAAGTGTGCAAGGAAGAGGATGTTGGTAGACCTCTTTAATTCATATAATCTTATCCAAACCGTTTTCTTTCCAACGAAAGCGCAAGGGAACAGTAGAACAACCATAGACAAAATCTTTGTTCATTCTTCATTACTAGAAGGGCATTCTGTTACCAAAAAGGTGAATGGCCTTTCAGATCATGACGCACAAGTTTTAACTCTAAAAGATTTTTGTGCTGCAACACATGTTAAATATAGTTATCAACTTTTTAGGAAAGCTGATCCAGATGCTGTAGGGACCTTTGCAAACCTTATCAAGGAACAAGAGTGGCAAGATGTTTATAGTGCTGATACAGTAGACGATAAATATAATGCTTTCCTCAAGACTTTTCTCGTGCTCTTTGAAAGTTGCTTTCCCTTAGAACGTTCAAAACAGGGTACTAGCACAAACAGGCAGCCTGGGTGGCTGACTAGAGGGATAAGAATATCCTGTAGAACAAAGTGGCAATTATATCAAAACGTTAGAAACAGTCAAAATCTAAATGCAGTACCCCATTACAAACAGTATTGTAACGTGCTTAAAAAAGTTATTAGGAAGGCAAAAAGTGGATAAGAATATCCTGTAGAACAAAGTGGCAATTATATCAATACGTTAGAAACGGTCAAAATCTAAATGCAGTACCCCATTACAAACAGTATTGTAACGTGCTTAAAGTTATTAGGAAGGCAAAAAGTATGTGGTATGCAGATACAACAGTTACGTCTCAGGATAAAATTAAAACCATATGGTCAGTCGTAAAGGAAGTGGCTGATCTGCAGAGACAGGTCGAGGATATGGAATCAGTGCGTAGTGGGAATGTCCGTTTTACTGATAAGTCGCATATATGTACAGTATTTAATAATCACTTTCTGAATGTAACAGGTGAACTAAATAGAAACTTAGTCCCAACAGGTAATCATATAGCGGTTGTAGAAAAAAGGTGTTCCGAGACTGTTACCTGAAATCCTCCTACATGATACTGACAAGAGGGAGATTGAGTTAATAATTAAATCACTAAAGACCAAGAACTCTCATGGATATGACGGGGTATCTAGCAGAATACTGAAGTATTGTTCTATGTATGTTAGCATAGTACTTATCCATATCTGTAACTTTTCCTTTAGGAGTGGTCGGTTTCCTGACCGATTAAAGTACTCGGTAGTGAAGCCACTTTATAAAAAGGGAGACAGGGATAATGTTGACAATTAAAGACCTATTTCTATGCCATCGGTGTTTACTAAAGTTATCGAGAAGGTTGTATATACAAGGTTACTGGAGCATTTAAAGTCACATAATTTGTACAGTTTGGTTTTAGAAATGGTTTAACAACTGAAAATGCTACATTCTCTTCTCTCTGTGAGGTTTTGGACGAATTAAATAAAAGGTTGCGAACGCTAGGTGTTTTCTTTGATTTAACGAAGGCTTATGACTGTGTTGACCACAAAATATTACAGCAGAAATTGGACCATTATGGAGTAAGGGGAGTAGCTTACAATTGGTTCGCCTCTAACTTTAAGAACAGAAATCAGAAGCCAATTCTCCGCAATATTGAGAGTGATAGTGATGTTCAGTCCAAATGGGGCACTGTTAAGTGGGGCATTCCCCAAGGGTCGGTGCTGGGGCCACTTCTGTTTCTTATTTATATAAATGATATGCCTTCTAGTATTACAGGTGATTCAAAAATATTTCTGTTTGCTGATGCCACCAGCTTGGTAGAGAAGGATCTCGGGTGTAATATTGAAACATTATTCAAATAATGTAGTTCATGAAATAAGTTCGTGGCTTGTGGAAAATAATTTGATGCTAAATCACAGTACGACTCAGTTTTTACAGTTTCTAACTGACAATTCAACAAGAACCGATATTTTGATCAGACAGAACGAGCTTATTGTAAGCGAGACGAAACAGTTCAAGTTCCTAGGCGTTCGGATTGATAGTAAGCTGTTGAGGAAAGCCCATGTTCAGGATCTTGTACAGAAACTAAATGCTACTTTATTTACCATTAGAACAGTATCTGAAATAAGTGACAGTTCAACACGAAAAGTAGTCTACTTCGCATATTTTCATACGCTTATGTCATATGGTATTATTTTTTGGGGTAATTCTTCTGATTCAAAAAGGGTATTTTTGGCTCAAAAACTGGCTGTTCGAGCGATATGTGGTGTAAGTTTGAGAACCTCTTGTCGACCCCTATTCAATAGTCTGGGAATTCTGACATTGCCCTCACAGTATATATTTTCTTTAATGTCGTTTGTTGTTAGCAATATTAGCTTATTCCCAAGAGTTAACAGCTTTCACTCAGTTAATACTAGGCAGAAATCAAATCTGCATGTGGAATGCACTTCCTTGTCTCTTGTGCAGAAAGTAGTGCACTGTTCTGCTGCATCCATTTTCAATAAGCTACCACAAGAACTGAAAAATCTTAGCAATAGTCCAAACACTTTTAAGTCTAACTGAAGAGTTTCCTCATGGCTCACTCCTTCTATTCTGTCGAGGAGCTCCTGGAAGAGCTGAAAAATTAAGCAAATTCCAGTGTTTCATTGTTGATTTTATTAATTTAAACTTACGTATTGTCGCCTGAATACGCTTCTTATATTTCATTTTATCTGTTTCTACTGTCATGTTATAATTTCATGTACTGACTCGTTCCATTACCATGGAGACTTCTCCTTAATTTGGTCCCACGGAACAATAAATAAATAAATTAATTAATTAATTAAATACAGACAGCTGAAAATATGCTAACTGTAAACATGGAAACATATGTAATGAAGCTTCACAAAACTTCGGAGTCTTACAAACCTATGTAGAATAATATTATAGTTGATTACTGCAGATCCACTACGACGGTAGCAGTAAGAATATTCTTTGTCACAATTAGGTCTTCCTGTGTATTATTTGTTGTGTTTTTTTTAATTTATTTGCTTTCGGTTACAGCCATCTGAACATTCTAAATTCATTTATAACCATCCTCGGCCGAACCACATTGCCAGTTAGTGGAAGAAGGAACGAAGAAGGTGTTTTCAAGAGATATTTAATATGATGCAACACTTACAAACTGCATATTTTCATAATACGCAAATATAAGTGCGTAATGCTCCGAATACAAGATGTAAACACACAACTTGACTAAAGACGATTGTGGTGCAAGGGAAAGATGAAATATGGTCAAACACAATGGTGGAAAAAGACAGATATGAAAGACATATCCATTGAAGGTACAATCTTTGTCAATAAAATAAAATTACTTTTAATAATAATACTTCGTCTGTCTCATATACATGTATCTTGCACACTATGTGGAATAGTTTTGTCACGGTTGATTGTGCCAAGTATCTCAATAATTCTGAAGGGATATCATCTACTCCAGGGGCTTTGCTTCCACTTATGCTCTTTCAGGGCACTGTTAAATTCCTCTCGCAGAATCATACCTCCCAGTTTATCTTCAATTTCTTCCTCTTCGGTTTCTACACTGTCCAGTCTCATTCATATGACCAGATGTCAAAAGCCTGAATAACCATCTTTTGCAGCGCAGACATGTGCGACACATGCAGGAAGAGCGACGGTGAGGGTCTGGAAGGAACCGGTGGGGATGTGTAGCCATGCCGACTCCGCTGCCGCCGCCAGCTGCGTTATGTTTCTCGGTTGAGCATCCACGGCGCGAATAACCCGATCGAGGTGGTACCACAGATTCTCGATTAGGCATAAATCTGGGAATATTCCAGGTTGTTTGCTTTAAGATGTTCCAGTCCGATGGAGCAAAATACGTGATTCATCCGAAAATGCCACCTGTCATCACACAGTGGATTCCACTTGAGGTGCTGGCGTGAAAATTCCAGCCTTCGTCGTTGATGAACAGCAGTCAGCGTAAGTGCTATGAACAAAACACCTACTGCGGAAGCCCATATGTCACAACGCACAACGTTAGGTGACCGGTCCTTTAGGAGACTTTGCTGTAACTCTTTGGTACATCTGCGCTGTCGGATGCTCTACAACTGCACATACGATGTGCATTCAAGTTCTAAGGCCTCCGATGTTTTTTCTCCGGACTGGAAAGAGATAGAAACGTGCGCAATGTTTTAAAATGAGGCCGCGTTCATTGTCAATACGTCCCAGAGATTGCAGCACCGTACGGCAGATGGAATTTTACCGCCAGCGGCGAGAATGAGAACTGTTTTAAATACTTAAAATGGCGACGTTTTCCTTACTTGAACGGCGTGCAATCATTCGTTTTCTGAATTTGCGTGGTGTGAAACCAATTGAAATTCATCGACAGATGAAGGAGACATGTGGTGATGGAGTTATGGATGTGTCGAAAGTGTGTTCGTGGGTGCGACAGTTTCATGAAGGCAACAACATCGTGTGACAACAAACCGAAACAACCTCGGGCTCGCACAAGCCGGTCTGACGACATGATCGAGAATGTGGAGAGAATTGTTTTGGGGGATTGGCGAATGACTGTTGAACAGATCGCCTCCAGAGTTGGCATTTCTGTGGGATCTGTGCGCACAATCCTGCATGACGACCTGAAAATGCGAAAAGTGGCATCCAGGTGGGTGCCACGAATGCTGACGGACAACCACACGGCTGCCCGTGTGGTATGTTGCCGAGCACTGTTGACGCGCAACGACAGCACGAATGGGACATTCTTTTCGTCGGTTGTGACATGGATGAGACGTGGATGCCATTTTTCAATCCAGAAACAAAGCGCCAGACAGCTCAATGGAAGCACACAGATTCATCACCACCAAAAAAATTTCCGGTAACCGCCAGTGCTGAAAAAATGATGGTGTCCATGTTCTGGGACAGCGAGGGCGTAATCCTTACCCACTGCTTTCCAAAGGGCACTACGGTAACAGGTGCATCCTACGAAAATGTTTTGAAGAACAAATTCCTTCCTGCACTGCAACAAAAACGTCCGGGAAGGGCTGCGCGTGTGCTGTTTCACCAAGACAACGCACTCGCACATCGAGCTAAAGTTACGCAACAGTTTCTTCGTGATAACAACTTTGAAGTGATTCCTCATGCTCCCTACTCACCTGACCTGGCTCCTAGTGACTTTTGGCTTTTCCCAACAATGAAAGACACTCTCCGTGGCCGCACATTCACCAGCCGTGCTGCTATTGCCTCAGCAATTTTCCAGTGGTCAATACAGACTCCTAAAGAAGCCTTCGCCGCTGCCATGGAATCATGGCGTCAGCGTTGTGAAAAATGTGTACGTCTGCAGGGCGATTACATCGAGAAGTAACGCTAGTTTCAACGATTTCGGGTGAGTAGTTAATTAGAAAAAAAATCGGAGGCCTTAGAACTTGAATGCGCCTCGTATATTCGTCGTTCACCGCTGTCATCTATGGCCCGTGGTAAATCACAGTTGCCTCAGCGTAGGTTTTGAATAGCGCCATTTTGCCATGCACTGTATACTTTATAATATTACCTTTAAGTTCATTTCCCTTGTATAGCACTTCTGTTTATTCTCCCACCTTTCAGTTTCCCCTTGCGGCGGTGCGGTTTCGTTGGTCCCTGGGTAACGAACCTGCACCTATCTGTGAACATTGTCACAGCAGGTCATCAGTAGGGAAGCCGAGCGAAACCTACTGTACTTCGACGTAAACCAGGCTGCAATTAAAGTGACTAATCTACGTTTCGAGAGAAAGTTTTCACACTAAATGAAAGGTTGGAAATTTTGTCCTTAATTAATATATTATGAAACTTAGGTGAACAAGTATCACTGCCAAGCCCGTGCTAGTCTTAACTCAGTCACTCACACTCCCTTTCACTCACATTAGCAAGTGTATGGTGTTGAATTTCCCGAAAAAGTAATTGTGGTGTCACCGCCAGACACCACACTTGCTAGGTGGTAGCTTAAATCGGCCGCGGTCCACGTAGTACATGTCGGACCCGCGTGTCGCCACTGTGATCGCAGACCTAGCGCCACCACCAAGGCAGGTCTCGTGATACGAGAGTGGACTCAACCCCAGTTGTACGAGAACCTAGCTACCGACCAGTTGTACGAGAACCTAGCTACCGCCCAGTTGTATGAAGCCTTTCTCTCTCATTAGCCGAGAGACAGAATAGCCATCAGCTAAGTTAATGGCTACGAACTAGCAAGGAGCCATTTGTATCAGTGCCTATAGCTTACGAGTATTCAAGAGAGATGTATTCCAAGGAATTATTAAAAGTTAAGTAAAAAGCATCTGCATACTTTTCTTCTTATTCATTCATAAGTTTTTATGTTCCAGACTTCACGCCCGTATGCTTATTGCCGTGCGTGCACTATCGGCTACAGCGTTAGTTTAGCATTCCTTTTCAGCAATCCACATCACGGTGTCGGTCCAGCTACCGACACTACAATTATTGGCGACGAGGGAAAAGTGAACTTTTTCTGATTGCTTACATTTAATTGTGTCATGGCTTCGCCACGTTCTCCAGATGTACTGTCCGAATTTTATCGCTTGCAGAATCAGCAGACGCAGGCGTTACTGGATGCCCTTGGACAGCTCGTCCAGGGTCAACGTGCGCTGCACACCGATGCGGCCGCAGCCGCTTCACCGCTACCGCAGCCACATCCTGCCGTTGCACCGCCTTTTAGGCACTACGACCCGAACCAAGAGACCTGGCAAGAGTGGTCCCGCCAGTTTGCCTTCCACCTCGCTGCCTACAGAATTCAAGGTAATGAGCGGCAGCCGTTTTTGCTTTCTTGTGTCGGTGTGTCCACATACCGTGTGATAGTGAAATTGTTTCCCCGACGCGACGTAGCAACTCTGTCATACGAGGAAATTTTGTCTGCATTAGATGCCTATTTCAAAGAAACAGTTAATGTGGTTGCAAAACGGTATACGTTCTTTCGTACAAAACGTACGGCCGGTCAAACTAATAGGGAGTGGGTAGCAACATTGCAAGGCCTTACTAGGGACTGTGCCTTTGAATGTGACTGTGGTCTTTCTTATTCCGATACCATGGTGCGTGATGCAATTGCACAGAACGTTTCTGATGTTCGCATACGGGAGCAAATTTTGAAACTAGTCAATCCCTCCCTTCAACAAGTGATAGACATATTGGATAGACAGGACACACTTGACTGTGCTCAGGAATCTTTTGAAACTTCGCCAGCCGTGTGTAACATTAACCGGCCCGCCGGGCGCGCTGCGCGGCCCGGTAACCGGCCCTCGCGGCCGTCCGCACAGCTGCCGCCGCGCGCTAAGCCAGGTGTGCCGCGCCAGCACACAAATGCAGTGAAATCATGCCCGCGGTGTGCTACTAGACATTCGCGTGAACATTGCCCGTCACGCCAAGCTATTTGCTTTTTCTGCAATAAGAAAGGACATGTTCAAAGTGTTTGCCAGAAAAAGCTCAGATCAGACAATCACAATCATTCCAGGCCCTTTGCTTCGCGCCGGAATCGAACCAGGGGCACTCAGGCTCGTGGACCTTCGCCTATGGACATTCATGTCGTTAATTCCACTTCGTCCAGTGACACTTTCTCTAACTGTAACTGTGTTAGTCCCACAAAATCTGTGCGTCGACGTCGCCGGAAATCACGTCAATTAGCAAGTGATTCTGTACCAGTGTCTGTTCCAATTGCACAAAACAGTCGCTCTTGTCGTCAGCAGAACAATAAACTTTTTGTGGACTTAGACTTTGACGGCAAAGTGATACCATTCCAGCTCGATACCGGAGCTGCAGTTTCATTGCTCAATCATGAGACGTACAAACAACTGGGCAAACCTCCGTTGCGTTCCGCAAATGTTAAGCTAACTACATATTCCGGACAGAAAATTCCTGTGTTAGGACAGTGCAGCCTTCTTGCAACATACAAGGGACAAACAAAACTTGTGTCATTTTACGTTCTTCGTTCTTCTTCTGCAGTGAACTTGTTTGGTCTAGATTTATTTAAGTTGTTTAACATGTCTATTGTAAATCAGGTCCTATCAGTGAATCAGACTGTGCCTACAGACAGTGTTTCTCGGCTGTGTGACGAATTTGCAGACGTTTTTGCACCGGGCTTAGGTTGCGCTAAAAACTATGAAGCACATTTAGAACTGAAGGTAAACGCGCAACCGAAATTTTTCAGGGCGCGCAATGTTCCCCACGCATTGCGTGATGAGGTCGCAAGAACGTTACACGATCTCGAATCACAGGGTGTAATTGAACGTGTGCAAGCTTCTCTCTGGGCCTCACCCTTAGTAATTTTGCCAAAACCTTCCGGAAAATTGAGACTTTGCGTGGACTTCAAGGCCACAGTGAATCCACAGCTAGTGACTGCTACTTTTCCTTTGCCCCGCCCGGAAGATCTTTTTGCTACACTGTGCCCGGGAAAATATTTTTCCAAGTTGGACCTCGCCGATGCGTACTTGCAAATACCGGTGGACGACGAATCCCAGCGCGTATTGGTGGTTAACACGCATCTTGGATTGTATCGCTTCAAAAGACTGCCTTTCGGGTGTGCATCCGCCCCTGCCTTGTTTCAGCAATATTTACAAACTATTTGTGCGTCGGTCCCTACTGCAGCCAACTATCTGGACGATATAGTGATCTCCGGACAGACGGAAGAAGATCATCTTGCGAACTTACGAACATTATTTCAGGTCTTGCGGCAAAATGGTCTTCGCTTGAGGAAGGACAAATGTGTGTTTTTTTGCTCGTGACTTGCCATACCTGGGACATGTCATTAATGCCCAAGGCATACATCCAAGTCCAGCGCACCTCCGTGCCATACACGACTTGCCGTCCCCTCACAATCTGAAACAGCTACAGAGTATGTTGGGTAAAATTAATTATTACCATAAATATGTGCGCAATGCCTCTTCCATTTCAGCTCCGCTTCATCGCTTACGCCGTAAAGGTGTTCCGTTCGTCTGGACGACGGAATGTGAACGCGCCTTTCGCCAGTTGAAATCGGCGTTGCTTTCTAATACTTGCCTTACGCCTTTCGATCCCCAGAAACCCCTTTTGTTGATGGTAGATGCATCGGATTTCGGGATCGGTGCTGTGCTTGCGCACAAAGTTGGCTCACATGATCGCCCTATTGCCTTTGCGTCCAAATTGCTCTCGTCTGCGCAAAGAAATTATTCACAGATAGAGAAAGAAGCTTTGGCTCTCGTGTTTGGTGTTACTAAGTTCCATGATTTCTTGTATGGTCGTCACTTTACCATCATCACAGACCACAAACCTTTGACATCGCTTTTTCATCCGTCCAAGCCTGTACCTCCACGTACAGCGCAGAAATTCATTCGCTGGTCTATTTTCCTCTCGCAGTACCGCTACGATATCTTGTATCGGTCCACTGCTAAGCACGGAAACGCCGATGCGTTGTCCCGTTTGCCTGTTGCTGAGGATAAAGCATTCGATTCTTCCGAACTTGCTTGCATGTTCATTGATTCGGAAACCGATGAAGTGGTCGAATCGTTTCCGATTGATTTTCGTCGTGTCGCTACAGCCACAGCTGCTGACCCTGTCCTTGCTACTGTTTTACGTTTTGTTGCTACGCAATGGCCTTTGTCAAAGTCTCGGATCGAGGATCCGTTGGTTCGCCGATTTTTTGCTCACAAGGAGAGACTTTTTGATCGACGTGGTGTTTTGTTGTTGCGTTCTGATAATGATCAGTCCAGAGTCGTGGTCCCACGTTCGTTACAGTCCTCTGTTTTACGGCTTCTTCACCAAGGACATTGGGGTATAGTGCGAACGAAACAACTTGCTCGTCAGCACTGTACTTGGTTCGGAATCGATGCTGCGATTACGAATATGTGTTCTTCGTGCCCGGCGTGTGCCGAACAACAGTCCGCACCGCCGCGGAAAGTCTTTGCGTGGCCAAAAGCCACTTCCCCTTGGCAACGCTTGCACATTGATTTTGCTGGTCCGTTCTGGAATGCTCGATGGTTGGTTCTGGTCGACGCCTTCAGTAATTTTCCTTTTGTTGTCCGGATGTCTTCCACGACGTCCTCCGCCACCATCCAAGCGTTGTCTGCTATCTTTTGCATTGAAGGTCTTCCGCAGACTATTGTTTCCGACAATGGCCCACAATTCATGTCCGCAGAATTTCAGTCATTCTGCCAGGCCAATGGTATTCAACATCTGACATCCGCGCCGTTTTCGCCTCAGTCCAACGGTGCCGCTGAACGTTTGGTCCGGACTTTCAAGTCACAGATGTTGAAATTGAAAGAGTCGCATTCTCGGGAGGACGCATTGTTGCTCTTTTTGTCTTCGTATCACTCTCAGCCCCGAGATGGTCGCTCGCCGGCTGAGTTGCTCCACGGTCGTCCTCATCGCACCTTGATGTCTTTGCTGCATCAGCCGCATCAGATTCCTGTGCAGCGGCAGACTCCTGCTCTTGCTCCAGGCGACGTTGTATTTTATCGCAACTATCGAGGTTCACGGCGTTGGCTCGCAGGGCGCATTCTTCGCTGCCTCGGCCGCGCGATGTATTTGGTTTTGGGGGCCTCTGGTGAGGTGCGTCGGCATCTCAATCAGCTGCGCCTCTGTCGTCGCTCGGGTTCTGCCGCTCCCCGTCTGCTTTCAGCGACGGTGCCGTCCGGTCAGCGCCCTGGGGACCCATCTACTGGCTCGCCTCATCCCCAGGTGTTACCGACGATGCCTTCCATTTTGCCCCATGGCGACGCGCCGCCGCCGCCGCAGCAGCAGCAGCAGCCGCCGCCGCCGCCGCTTGTTCTCCCGCCGGCGCCGCCCGCGTTCGACGCTTCGTTGCAGCCGCCAAGCGCCTCCCAGGGTCACGCGCCGCCGATCGCTTCCCGTGGCCAGCCGTCCTCCGCCATGGAACTCCCGCCCGCTCCGGACCACATGACGTCATCGCGCGTCGGCTACCCCGACGCAATGGAAATTGATCCTTCGGTCCCTCCTGTCTCTTTACGGGCGCATACACCGCATGTTGACGTGCACCCTGGACTAGTTTTGCAGGCGTTTCCTAGCTCCCCTCGGACCGGATGGCCGGGTGCGGGTGGCACAGCCTCGCCTGTTGTTAGGCTCCCCACCTCATCGCATACGTCAACATGTGGTCCTCCCCACGGCGGGCGGAAGCCTTATCTCACGACCGTTCGCCGATTTGCGGGGGAGGAATGTGGTGTCACCGCCAGACACCACACTTGCTAGGTGGTAGCTTAAATCGGCCGCGGACCACGTAGTACATGTCGGACCCGCGTGTCGCCACTGTGATCGCAGACCTAGCGCCACCACCAAGGCAGGTCTCGTGATACGAGAGTGGACTCAACCCCAGTTGTACGAGAACCTAGCTACCGACCAGTTGTACGAGAACCTAGCTACCGCCCAGTTGTATGAAGCCTTTCTCTCTCATTAGCCGAGAGACAGAATAGCCATCAGCTAAGTTAATGGCTACGAACTAGCAAGGAGCCATTTGTATCAGTGCCTATAGCTTACGAGTATTCAAGAGAGATGTATTCCAAGGAATTATTAAAAGTTAAGTAAAAAGCATCTACATACTTTTCTTCTTATTCATTCATAAGTTTTTATGTTCCAGACTTCACGCCCGTATGCTTATTGCCGTGCGTGCACTATCGGCTACAGCGTTAGTTTAGCATTCCTTTTCAGCAATCCACATCACGGTGTCGGTCCAGCTACCGACACTACAGTAATAGCTACAAAAATACGGATTGTTTTTCATTGAGAATGCTCGACAAATATTAAGGCTGTCGGTACGTAATGCAGTTACAGTTTTTAGCCACCGACCTGCTCAATACGCCACCCGGAATTTATGTCTTTTCTCGTCACAAAATTCACTAAAAAATTCCGAAATTTCTACGCACCCATCGGAATAATTATGCCGTCCCCTTACAACACTTTTGATGTGTGAAGCAATGCTAGAACCGGCAACTTATCATTTCCATCCGAACTACTACTACACACGTCCGAACTGTTTCATGGCTAGGCTCCGACGCTTCTCTAGAATACTCTAAGTCTTCTCTACCAGTAGAGAAAGGCGCTCGAAGAATATTGCTTTACCATTGATCAGTTGACGCAACAGCCAATAGCACAACAACATTCTCCCGCGTCAGTCCGCGCTTTTCATCAATAACCAATCGTAAAATAGTAAACCTATCGACTGCACTTTTTACCGACGTAATTATCTAATATGCTGAAGTTTTGTTTATGCATAAAGTTATTTACTATTGTTATTTATACCTGAATTAACTTTCCCTTTACCATAAACTTACTTTACAAATCTATTCTACAAAAATCCCCTTTGTCCACATCCATACTTCTTCGAAATGTTCCCACACTAAATCCCACTACATAACTCATTAAACAATTATCTTCAAATTAACCGTAAACCACACTCACGCATCATTCATACTGCTAAAACACATTTATAACATTTTACATACACAAAAGGACATAATAACACTTTATGAAAATACTAGAACAGTTTATGAAAAACATTCTATTACTTAGTGCACTCTAGTGGGCACAATCGAAACTAAAATCACAGTCCCCCTACCCAATATTGTCCTCTATCGGCTGATACATAAACTACGTGCGCGTCCAGTCTCGCGTCACCATCTCCCACTTTCACCGCCTCCGAGGCAGGATCGATATACGGCGCTACGCCTCACCTTCTTTGCTTATTAATCAATTGTCAACCGAGCTCTTGATACTCACATGACTACTTTTCATTTCCCCAAAGCTCTCTTTAATTTCCCTGTAGGCGTCATTTATCTTTCCCCTAATTATGCGTTCTTCTACAGCCTTGCATTTGTCTTCTAGCCATTCCTGCTTTGCCATTTTTCAATTTCTGCCAATCTCATTTTTAGACGTCTGTCTTCCCTTTCACCTTCTTCATTTGCTGAATTTTTATATTCTCCCCTTTCGTCAATCAATTCCATTATCTCTTGTGTTGTCTAATAATTTCTACTAGGCCTTATGTTTCTCCCTGTTTCATCTTCTGCTGCCTCCACTATTTCATCTCTCAAAGCTACACATTCAATTTTTGTTGTATTCCTTCCCCGGTTTCGGTCGATCATTGCCTGATGCTCCCTCTGAAACTCTCAAAAACCTCTGGTCCTTTCGGTTTATCTGACTCCCAACGACTTAATATCCCATCTTCAACGGTTAGAATAAACTGTACAGCTGTATGCTTGTCAACGGCCAGCAATATGTCTAAAGTCTTGCTATGCTGGAACCAAAAGCTTATAATACCCACTAAAAATATAATGATTACTAGAAACGCTGCAAAAAAGCTGATGACAGCGCTGAAATCGCAATGAAAAGACGAATTCAATAAAATTATTGCCGTATTTATGCAACAAATATTAAGAAATTTACTAACATTTGTGGTTAAAATTGTCTACAGCAACAGTGAAAAAGCTATCGACATGCTACATACGTGTGCGACATACATTTGGATAGACCTTGAGGTCAGATATAAAATGACAATGTTTAACTTAATATTGAACAGACACATGAATTATTATAAAGAATTTATTAAACAGTTACTAATAAGTGAGAAAAGAGCTCTCCACACATACACGATAGAATAGCATCAAGATGAATGATTTGCCCCATTATTCAGTTCCTTTACTTTTGCTTAATAATAATTTGTATAAGTTAATGTTTTTAAGATGAATGTTAGAGTAGCATAGTACGGCAGTGTCAAACTGAATAAAGTTACTAGTTTCACTAGTGCCTGTCCTTCCACTTTGCGACAGATAAAATATAAATCATGGTCGATTATTCCACATTGTTGAAGGTAATATCTATCTGCAAACTGTCTAAACGTGTATTTTGTATACGTTTAGAGTATGTAAAATTATAAAAAGAATGATGACTTTGTCCAAACAGGTAATATAAATATGTTAAAGCCTTATTTGAACCATGTTTTCTTTCGTAAAATTTATTGAGGCTATGGACTCTCACAGGAAGAAAATTATAAAGAAATTGTAAAACTTGTTCCGATTGTAATAGTGGTCTAACTCCAAGGTGTTCTGTGTGCTAACGTTCCGTTTGCTCTGCAAGGTCAGCTGTTTCACATCTAACTGCTTTGCTGTTTAAGTATTTGCCTGTGTGATATCACCATTCGAAGTAACCTGTGAGAATGAACTTCAATATTCGTATGCTTTTGTAAATCATTCATTGATATCGTTTATTCCTAACTTTTGTAAATCATTCGTTGACTATCCGTTAGCCACGCCATATGAATAATAGATGCTCATACAAGGGATTAAAGTAACAGTGTAAAACCAAACTCCTACTGCAAACGAGTCTTATATAAATTTAAGGTCGTGTGCTCACCCTCTGGTGCTTAGGTAGCAACAAACTGATTTCAACTCACTATTGATTTCATGACATTTATCAGTTACCATACATCAAGTAGCGTTGCAACATTTGTCCCTGGGGACTTATTACGGCTTAAAATCACATTTCTAAATCTCTGTCCCACCATTATATAATGTACTGAAACCTTCCAGTGCCTCTGCCAAGCATAAAATCTTCTTACATGATTAGTAAACCAATTGTTAGTGATCATTAAATTATGCTCGATGCAGAACTTGGCCATACAGCTCCCTCTTTCATTCGCTTGCCCCAATCCATGTTCTCTTACCATTTTTCCATCTTCTCCGTTTCCCAATCTCGAATTCTAGTACAATTAAATTTTCGTCTCCTTTGAGTATCTAAACGACTTCTTTTAACTCATCATACATTCCTTCAATATTTTCATGAACTACGGAATTTGTCGGCTTATAACTTTGTTCTGCTGTAGTGGGTGCTGGTCGCGTGTCTACCTTGGCTACAATAAAGAGTTCACAATGTTGTTCATAGTACTTTACCTGTATTGTAATTTTATTATTCATTATTAGACCTACATCATTATTCCTATTTGTTTTGTGTCGATAACCCTGTACTGACTTGACCAGAAGCTATGATGTTCCTGCCGTCGAATTTCACTAATTCTCACTGTAGCTAGCTTCAAACTACCCATTTCCATTTTTAAGTACGCTATCTACGCAATGAAATGTCCTATTTCACTCAACGACCCATAGAATGCCAGGTTTTTTTATGCGCTTCGAGATCAGAATAGGGGACTGTTTACACTTCCGGAATATCTTATGTAGTATGACGCAACCATCAGTAAACTACAGAACAGAAATGCTCGCCCTCGTGAATAACAACTGGTACAATTTTCCTTTGCTTTCTGTCGTTTGCAGTACCACAACAGTAAAGCCATACTGGTTAATGTTGCAAGGTCAGATCAGCCAATCATCCAGACTATTGCCTTTCCAGCTACGGAGAAGGCTGTTGCCCCTCGTCATGAAGCTCAGATTAGTAGGCCATCTCCAGAGATATCCCACGCCCCCCCCCCCCCCCCCTCATGTGGTTTGTCATTCAATATGGCAATCTGTATCGTAGAGGCCGGAAAGACACCGACGTCAGCAATTCCCATTGTTCATGAAAGACAATATACTAAGAGAATTAAAACACCAGTTCATCATTTGTATCTCAACCATGCTTGCATCAGAAACTGCATTGACTTTCAGAATCATTATGACTTCTGAAGAGACTTAACCAGCGCGTATAGTTGTATATTATCTTTAAAAATTATACCTTGTTTTTGCTCCTCGCTGATGAACACTAGGTAGACCAAAGTAAAAGTAGAGAGATGGAATCCATGAGAACCTGCTGCAGATCGGCATAGAAGGCGACAGCAGAAAGTAATAAACAGAATCCACCGGAAGAAATAAGTGTCCAAGGAATAGAAAAGCAACTAGAATCACTCAACAGGGGAAAGTCCACTGGACCTGACGGGATACCAATTCGATTCTACACAGAGTACGCGAAAGAACTTGCCCCCCTTCTAACAGCCGTGTACCGCAAGTCTCTAGAGGAACGGAGGGTTCCAAATGATTGTAAAAGAGCACAGATAGTCCCAGTCTTCAAGAAGGGTCGTCGAGCAGATGCGTAAAACTATAGACCTATATCTCTGACGTCGATCTGTTGTAGAATTTTAGAACATGTTTTTTACTCGAGTATCATGTCGTTTTTGGAAACCCAGAATCTACTATGTAGGAATGAACATGGATTCCGGAAACAGCGATCGTGTGAGACCCAACTCGCTTTATTTGTTCATGAGACCCAGAAAATATTAGATACAGGCTCCCAGGTAGATGCTATGTTTCTTGACTTCCGGAAGGCGTTCGATGCAGTTCCGCACTGTCGCCTGATAAACAACGTAAGAGCCTACGGAATATCAGACCAGCTGTGTGGCTGGATTGAAGAGTTTTTAGCAAACAAAACACAGCATGTTGTTATCAATGGAGAGACGTCTACAGACGTTAAAGTAACCTCTGGCGTGCCACAGGGGTGTGTTATGGGACCATTGATTTTCACAATATATATAAATGACCTAGTAGATAGTGTCGGAAGTTCCATGCAGCTTTTCGCGGATGATGCTGTAGTATACAGAGAAGTTGCAGCATTAGCAAATTGTAGCGAAATGCAGGAAGATCTGCAGCGGATAGGCACTTGGTGCAGGGAGTGGCAACTGACCCTTAACATAGACAAATGTAATGTATTGTGAATACATAGAAAGAAGGATCCTTTATTGTATGATTATATGATAGCGGAACAAACACTGGTAGCAGTTACTTCTGTAAAATATCTCGGAGTACGTGTGCGGAACGATTTGAAGTGGAATGATCATATATAATTAATTGTTGGTAAGGCGGGTACCAGGTTGAGATTCATTGGGAGAGTCCTTAGAAAATGTAGTCCATCAACAAAGGAGGTGGCTTACAAAACACTCGTTCGACCTGTACTTGAGTATTGCTCATCAGTGTGGGATCCGTACCAGATCAGGTTGACGGAGGAGATAGAGAAGATCCAAAGAAGAGCGGCGCGTTTCGTCACAGGTTTAGTTGGTAACCGTGATAGCGTTACGGAGATGTTTAACAAACTCAAGTGGCAGACTCTGCAAGAGAGGCGCTCTGCATCGCGGTGTAGCTTGCTCGCCAGGTTTCGAGAGGGTGCGTTTCTGGATGAGGTATCGAATATATTGCTTCCCCCTACTTATACCTCCCGAGGAGATCACGAATGTAAAATTAGAGAGATTAGAGCGCGCACGGAGGCTTTCAGACAGTCGTTCTTCCCGCGAAACATACGCGACTGGAACAGGAAAGGGAGGTAATGACAGTGGCACGTAAAGTGCCCTCCGCGACGCACCGTTGGGTGGCTTGCGGAGTATAAATGTAGATGTAGATGTAGATGTAGAAGAGGAAAGCCGTAGCCTCGTGCTGTCCTCCGGGCGTATTGACATAAAGTCGCAGTATAACCAGCAATATCGCTTCAGAACAAGTGTATATCTACAGTTCTTTCTTCCTTGTTCCCCTAGCAATCTTAGGGCACTATTTCTTGGCGTTATCGCGATGGACTACTGTGATCTGTCATCAGATATCGTGTTCGCAATATGCATTGGCTCTTTTTTTAAAAAAAAAAATATCGGATACTTAAAGTCGTGTGGCATGATCGGCTGGGAGACCCCGAATGCCAGGTTCAGCAGTCTAATACGAAGATTTTTACCTATCCTCCGCGGCCGCAGGCACTTTTCCTTCGCAAAGTGTGAGACCTGTACGCCTAAATGTATGTGTTAAGTGTTGGTGACTGTAACAGATGTGTGTTTGGTGTAGTGTCGTGTTCGTGTTGGAGATGACGAGAGACGGGAGAGGTTGAAAATCTGTGCCGTCACATATCCTACTAAACCTCTAGAAGAGCACCACGGGGACAACCGGGCTTAACATCCTCATCCGGCGGACGGATCACTCTTAACTGTGTGCAAATACTGGTGATCAGAAACTTCACACCATCACACGTCCAGTAGAAATTCCATGATTTTGTGGATACACTGTACGTACAGATAAATAAAAATAAATATGTAAAAAATTAACGTCAAAGAAACATGAGGAATATAAACTTGCAATAATAGAATGCGGAGATTATTTATGATCAATGATTTGCATTTACGCTAGTAACATGGCGCCATAAGGTATAAGAATATGGAATGAGGAACGATGAACTTAATTAAGGACGCAGTTCTGAAGAAGAGTGTGAAGTCTATGAAACTGAAGGCTACTTTTACGTTCTTCGTTTGCCTGTTTAATTACCTAGCACTAAAGATACATTCATAAATTCCCTTCCATTAATAATGCACTAACATCGTTAATCATTAGGATAAACGACAGGCATTTCTCTCATTCGAATTCTGATGCAATTATTTTAATCCCAGTGGATTTTTATTTCGACGAAATTAGGTAATGACACCAGCATATAAGCAGCCTTTGTGGAAATGAAATTGCTGAGGCTGATTTACTGGTCACGTGCCAACAACAAGCCACTGTGTTTTCCTGTTTTTACCGTCCCGAGTTCGCTAAATGGTTAGCTGACGCTGCGCGCCCGCTATCTAGAACCCATTTGTCAAGTCGGCACTCTTTTATTTCTGTCTGCATACAGAGACTATTATTTATGAACCCCGGCTATGTTGCGATCTGCTGTTATTCATAACACTGCATTCTGCAGATCAATAAGGTCTGTTATAATTTCCCACATTAGTGGTGACCATTTGCGTCTGCAAACTGATGGCGTCGCTAATGAGCATCTGCACAGCATTCTAGGATCACAAGAGGGGTACCTATGGTAACTATGCGGGTGGCACAAACATTTCAAATGGTCTTAACTTGAGCTATCATAACGCATCTATTCCGATCCTACGACTCATTTCATTACAATGCACTCTCAAATTTTATAAAGCTGACTCTCATTTTCGAGATTCTATTTCGGCTCTGAAAACTCAAGCGTTATTCCGGTAAAAGAATACTGTCTTGTATGTCAGTATCGGTCTCAATAACTAACTCCTGTGTCCGGCCTGTTGGTGTAGTGGTAAAGCGCGTGCTTCCAAACTGAGAGGTGGCGTGATCGAATCCTAGTCGGACTATGGAAGTTTTCAGTCTACCTTAACCTAGCCTCCACTTCTCAGTGAGGAGTTGTTAGCAATAACACGCGCTTTTGATTCCACTTTAAATTATAAGTCCCTTTTCCGCAGTTGGATAACTGGGATATATTAGAGACACCGCCGAAATGGCGTCCAATGCCACACGAAATTATTATTATATAAAAGCTCTTTGAAACTATACGATGTAGCTCCCTCATAGCATGAAATTTGTCACTATTACCCCTGGGAATGGCAAAAACGCTGAACATAATCTTTTACATTCGACAAAACTCTTCTTGCTGTCGTGAATTCCGTATTGCTTTTGACTGAATCTTGAACTCAGCAGTGTGATGGTGGATGCCACAGTCTCGTTCTACGGATTGCATGTAAATGATTATAGACTGGATTTAAGTCGTCCTGCAGCTCTTTTTCGAGACTAGTTTCCGAGAAGTAAGTAATATACACGTTTAACTGAGACGCCAACAGCTTCATCTATGTCACACAGGATTATCTTGCTATCTTCGAGTGCACGGCATGAAATTTTATGTGCGCCTCCATGGACACGTCATTTGATGGAAGCGCACCGGACAATCACTGCCAGGGATAAAATAGTTTAAATGGCTCCGAGCACTATGGGACTTAACATCTGAGGTCATCAGTCCCCTAGAACTACTTAAACCTAACTAACCTAAGGACAACACACACATCCATGCCCGAGGCAGGATTCGAACCTGCGACCACAGTAGTCGCGCGGTTCCGGACTGAAGCGCCTAGAATCGCACGGCCACCGCGGCCGGCTCAGGGATAAATGCCACTCAAATTTGTGTTGTTAACAAGCCGAAGAGACATGGAAGTTAGGACTACTGTTGAAGACCTTAAAATAACGAGTTGAGGTATTTGGCAACGGATCCGTCTTTGAAGGCGATGGGACACTGTTTTTCGGCTGTCTGATGTAAGAGTTGATAGAGAACAAACAGCGATGATAAAGATAAAAATACACAAGAAGCTAGTATTCATAAAGACGTTAGACAAGGATACAATCTATTCCCATTCCTATGTAACATGCACATAGCACAAGCACTAAATGAATGCAAAGAGACACAGCTATCAGAATAAATGGAAAAAGAATAAAGTTGTGATAGCTCGAGATGAAATAAATCTCCAAAGAATCTTAGAAGTTAAGTGAACAGTACTAGGAGATGATCGAAATTAACTGCAAAAAATACAGGAAGTCTCGTGTGCTCCAAGGAATCAGAGGAAGTAAATATTAAAATTATAAGGAAAACAAAAACAAAGAAGATCGTAAATATATTTACAAAGTAAGATAACTGCACATGGAAGAAGCAAAGGAGACATAAAACAAAATATAATAAAAGCAAAGTGCTGTGTTCTATATTAAAAGAAAAATGCTTCGTTGAAACAACATAAATATTGAAGTGAGGGCATCTACTGCAGCGTGCTATTTGCTGTGAAAGATGGACTGTAGTGAAAAATGGAACGACCTGATGAGAATTTAAACTGGAAAAAACGCATTTTGGAATTAGTAAAATAACTCAGTTTAATCACATTTCTCTGCGCATCATTGCAACTCTTGGAGACAGACGAGTCACTAAGTTAACATATTTTGCGTATTTTCGTTCAATAATGTCGCATAGAGTAATGATGAGGAGTAACTCATCTTCAAGAAAAAAAATTAATTTCTCAAAAATGTGCTGTAAGAATAATATCTAGTGCTCATCCACAATGATATCTTAGTCTCTTTTTTAATGCGTTAGGTATTTTCACTACTGCTTCACAGCAAATTTATTTCCTCATGACCTCTGTTATAAATAACCCAGTGCAGTTTGAAAGGAACAATGGTGTACATAAATACAATACCAGAAAAAAAATGACACACAGATAGCCAAGTTACATTTGAGAACATACTGGAAAACGTTTGCTCTGTAGAAGAAAGGAAACAAACTGTTGACGGTTACTTGTAACCATATTTACATATGAATGGTAATGTGAATGTGAAATGTCTCGTTCACATCATTTGATAGAAATGACCGACGTCAAATAACTCCTGAAACTTGAAAGTAATTAAGTAACTGAAATTTCTTGAAGCATTTCAGGTGTGGTGCTGCAGACGCCTGTTAAAAATGAAGAGAGTAGATAAAACCACCTACTAAGAAGTTCTACGAAGAACTGCCAAAGAAAGATCAATTTAAGAGAACAATACAGCGAAAGAGACACGTGTGTAATAGTTACATTACACGAGACAGAGAATTCCTTGCAAAAGTCCTAGAGGAACGTTACAAGAAAAGAAATAGGCTCCAATTATATCAAGCGTTGGAATAAACAGAATTTTCCCAACTGCATTCGATGTGTCGATGGGAAACAATCTAAAATCCCACAGTGAATCTGGAAACACTTATTTGAATCGTAAAAAGTTATTTACTGTAGCGTTAAAACGGGTGGTGAGGGTCAATAGCAAGTGCGTATGTATGAGTACTGAATCCTACGTAAACAGCTATTTACACAACAAGAGAGCGACGAACAAAAACAAACACTTCAAGTGGCATTACCGCACCTTACTTTTTTTTATAGAGTGGAAAGTAACTATAAGAACATACTTGATGAAGTGGGGATTTTCCCGTACTACCATTTCACGAGTCTACCGTGAATATCAGAAATCCGGTAAAACATCAAAAAGATCCTGCAAGAACGGGACCAACGACGACTGAAAAGAATCGTTCAATAAGACAGAAGAGCAATCCTTGTTCAAAATGCTGTAGATTTCAATGCTGGGCCATCAACAAGTGTCAGCGTGCGAACCATTCAACGAAACATTATTGTAAAACCTACCACAGTTCTAGCAGATAGCGCATGAGCAACACGGCAGGCGTATATGCCTGTTGTCGGCACATCGGTAAAAAGATAACGGCCTGAAGCGATCGTAATTTGTAAAGCGAATTTCAGTTTTCGTTGACAGCTTGTCACAATTGTCTACTAATACTATTCACTAGCATTCACAACTCATTTAATATCGATAAGGGCTAAAAGCTAAAGTATGCGATTCTGTTTCAGTCACGAAACTCAATTATTTTCAAAAGATCATTACTATTATCACTGTTTTGTAAGACTCTTATATTGATTATATAAGTTATCAATAACTACTTTTCTCAATTAGTAGCGTTTAATGCGGCGGGGGTTACAGGTACCTCACGAGTTCACCCACTACACACATATGTTGCGCTTTGTCCCGTACATCGCTGATGAGAAATGTGAGAGAGATACGTAAAAAAAGCGCTAAATATATCCAGAAAATGTCTTCTCCAAGTTGTAATTAGTAACTACAGTAGTCCATAAATTGTTTCATTACTCACTTAGAGACAGATAAATGAATTAATTCACACCATGGCACAGCAGTAACTGCATAAGGGCTACTGTAGTGCTGCACACAGTATTATTATTACTATTATTATTATTATTATTAGAGTGATTAGACACAAAGCGTTAACAGTCTGAAGTCGTCCAATTTCTGCCAGTTCAGAAATAAGGAGTGCAGTAATCAAGTAGTTTACAAACAGTAAGTGTAATACACATATCTGAACCTGTTTGATTTTAAATAGGGTTGCAGTGTGCGGGTCAAGCAAACGCTGCAATGGAGAGAAGTAAAGCAGGGGAAGCAAATTTTGTAATAAGCGTCTACTCTTACTGTGAATAGTTAGCTTTCTAACCTGAGAAGTAGTTGCGGGTAGCACTTGCGATGCACCGCGAATTTCTTCACCATTCATTCTAACACACACACACACACACACACACACACACACACAAACACACACACACACACACACAAATAGATATCATTCAAGTTTTGTCATTTTAAAAATAAACGTGTTCCAAGAAAAGTTCTTTATTGTACAGTTTAGTTAGATGCTAAAGTCGGTGATAATGTGGAGGAGGGGAGCACGAACATATGGCGGTGTCGGGGGGGGGAGGGGGGGCATCTGATTGCACTCAGGGGTAGTGGTCTATGAAGGATTGGGAGCCACTGGTTTAAGTGCTAAAAATTCGCGTCTGAGCACTTTGGACTTCGCGCTGCACGACACTACGTATTCGTGTCACTGCTTCATATTCTTATTGGCAATGGTCAGGAAGAGCCGTACAAACCACTGTTATAAGCGGTTCTTCGTGTGGCAGAACCGATTAATTTCAAAATTTCAAATTGTTGTAAAATATTTGCAGTGCGCCTTAGCAGTTAAAATATTGGCAGTGCATTTTTTTCTGGTGTATTGTTCCTCTGAGAAAAATTTCTGGGTAGGTTTGGACGTGTCGGAGTGAACCATTGACTCTCTTGTAACTCTTTGAAAATTATTGATTCTTTCCTAATTGAAAACTTTCTCCTAGAAAATTTACTAGGGAACTAGAATGAGATTTTCACTCTGCAGCGGAGTGTGCGCTGAAGAGGAAGTTTCATATCAGCGTACACTCCGCTGCAGAGTGAAAATATCATTCTGGAAACATCCGCCAGGCTGTGGCTAAGCCATGTCTCCGCAGTATCCTTTCTATGAGGAGTGCTAGTTCTGCAAGATTCGCAGGAGAGCTTCTGTAAAGTTTGGAAGGTAGGAGACGAGATACTGGCAGAAGTAAAGCTGTGAGTACAGGGCGTGAGTCGTGCTTCGGTAGCTCAGATGGTAGAGCACTTGCCCGCGAAAGGCAAAGGTCCCGAGTTCGAGTCTCGGTCGGGCACACAGTTTTAATCTGCCAGGAACTTTCATACTAGGGAACTATATCAGATCAGGTAGACGGTGGCCTGGCATCACCCCATCGCTCAGTGTTATGAGGACTTCGCAAGTAAGTCAACTTTCAAAGTTCATAAAATTATGAACAGCATATTTTCAAACAACAGACTTAACTACCTCAGCATACTTCTGCTTAATTTACTGTGTCATCGTTGTAACTGTTAATGACTATTTTTTCTAATTAATATCTTTATAGCTTAATTAGTGAGATACTTTTATTTTTCATCTTTTAATGAATAAGTTGGGCTTGGTCTCACACACAACGTCGAGAGTCACTTTTCAGCGTTGATTATCACAGCATTGTGTTCAGAGCTTAGATTAATGTGGCGTAGTGGTATGAATGTAGAAAGTTTTGCTTTGCAACGAGCCATTTATAGCCGTCAAGCCCAAATGAGAAACAGAGGGGCAGAGCAAAGATATTGAAAGTGATGGCGATTGTAGCTTTGTCTGTTTTCTTGTACAGGCCGAGACGCTACGTTGGTTGGTGGTGGTGGGTGGTCGAGGTCAAGATCTATGTGGACCACCACAGCAGTGACTCCGTGCGTGAAGGCCTGCCGGACGCCCAAGCACGCTAGTGAAAAGTTACTAACAAAGTAGACCTTAATTCCATGAAATTCTGGGATTGCAGCCAGATAACGTCGACTTCTTGCCAGGATATTTCGGATGACAACCGTTCAGCCATCTTCAGGTGAGTGTCCTGCGCTGGAGGCTTCTAGTTTACATTGCTAAATTTATGCCAAAAACGCGTGGAGAGGAATGCGCAAGGGCAGCCCCTACATGAGCGACCTATGTCACGTTTCGCGTCCTCCAAATATTGCTCCGCGCAGACGCATGCGTAATTTTGATACTACAGGCGCGCTCTCTATCGGAAAAGCAGGTGTCGTTGGACGTGTCATTAGTCATAAAATGTTTTACTTCATAATACATTACAGAAAGCACAGAGTTCCACGCCTTGTCCAGATGAATGCCGCAGTCACGATTAACAAGATCCTCTGCCAAACGTGTTTCCACCGATTTCTTAATAACTGAATCGTTGAAGGATCTCGTCGAGGCCAAGATATCCGTGACAGAATGAAATATCCTGTGGAGATACAGATTTCAGCTATGGCTGAATTACTATGCTGCGAAAGGTGAGTGTTGCGATCATATTGAACGCATCTTTCACGCACTGTGAGCGTTGTCTAACCAATGTAGGGTTTGTCGCTCTGGCAAGGTATTCCGTACATCCCAGCCCTCCGCAATGCCAGATCGCCCTTTGCGAACCTAGAGCAAGTCTTTGTTTTTCCTTAAGATTGCCGCGCGGGATTAGCCGAGCGGTCTAAGGCGTTGCGGTCATGGGACTTACCATCTGTGGTCATCAGTCCCCTAGAACTTAGAACTACTTAAACCTAACTACCTTAAGGACATCACACACATCCATGCCAGAGGCAGGATTCGAACCTGCGACCGTAGCAGTTGCGCGGCTCCGGACTGAGCGCCTAGAACCGCGAGACCACCGCGGCCGGCGATAATTTAGGTTAGGTAGTGTGTAAGCTTAGGGACTGATGACCTTATCAGTTAAGTCCCATAAGATTTCACACACATTTGAACATTTTTTCCTTAATATACTGCCTAATTTCGACGAAATATTACCGACTTACGGGAAGAACGCCGTGGGCTTGAACAGCTCCTTCTACTCTTGACCTTGTGGGTCGTCATGTTTCTTCTTCCGTAAAGCTGTACCGCTCTGATGTGGATAATATCCATTACCTTTGAACACAAACTGTAAGTGTTCCAGCTTCTTTGCAAAGTTGTCTCCGTCGGACACGATACCGGAACACCAAAGTTGGAAGGCCGTCCATAGTTTATCAAGTGTCTGCCAGCTAGACGCATGTAAATACAGATTCACTTTTCGACTGATCCAGAAGGCCTGAAAAGGCAGATAGCCGCCCTTTTCTATATCGATGGTAAATTTGATATCGTCGTAAATAGTATTCAGTTGCTTCACAAAGCTTGACAGTTCTTCTTCTCTGTGGTGCCACACTACAAACGTATCAGCTACGTATCGCAGAAGACTTTTTAAGTTCTGCAGAATCAAGTGCCCACTCCTCGAAGTCTTCCGTAAAAAATTTGCTTCCGGAAGGGAGAGAGGACTACTCATGGAAACACCGTCAATCTCCTAGAGTGCCGAATAAAAAGTAGGTTGAGGAAAGGATATGATTAAATAGTCTAGACCATTATGCTCAATGATATACAATTGTCTTGATTCTGAGGTCGACTGCGGCCGCGAGGAAGGAATGGCGTGCAGCACGCTAGGAATGCGCTGGCATGCAACTTCGAATCAGGGGTGTCAGTGCCCAAGGACGTCACACAGCCACTGCAAACGCTGGCCAAGGCTGCTATCAGCTCCAGAAATCATGGCACACCTGACCTTACTGTAGACTGCATGCAGAATGGTACCACAAACTCTGCACGACGTACGTGTAGACATGCAGAGTCACGCTGTGGCCAGTGGACATGAGATAGGCTAGCAACATCAAAGACTGCTCACAGAAGAAGGTGGTCAATGGCAGCTGCACGCCCCCAACTGTGACGGACGACGATCTGTTCCCTGGCCCCACTGGCCCCGCCAGAAGACCACCTGAATGATGAATCAGTTTTGACGCATAAGGACGTGCTTACACTATGTGATCAAAAGTATACGGACACATGGCTGAAAATGACTTACAAGTTAGTGGCGCTCTCTATCGGTAATCCTGAAATTCAATATGGTGTTGGCCCACCCTTAGCCTTGATGACAGCTTCCACTCTCTCACGTATACGTTCAATCAGGTGCTGGGGAATGGCAGCGCATTCTTAACGGAGTGCTGCACTGAAGAGAGGTATCGATGTCGGTCAGTGAGGCCTGCCACGAAGTCGGCGTTCCAAACCATCCCAAAGGTGTTCTATGGAATTCAGGTCAGGACTCTGTTCAGTCCAGTCCATTACTGGGATGTTATTGTCGTGTAACCACTCCGCCACAGGCCGTTCACTATGTGCTCGAACATGAAAGATGCAGTTGCCATCCCCGAATTGCTCTTCAACAGTGGGAAGCAAGAAGGTACTTAAAACATTAATATAGGCCTGTGCCGTCATAGTGCCACGCAAAACAACAAGGGGTGCAAGCCCCCTCCATAAAAAACACGACCACACCATAACACCACCGGCTCCGAATTTTACTATTGGCACTACACACGCTGGCAGATGACGTTCACCAGGCATTCGCCATACCCACAATTTGACATCGGATTGCCACATTATGTACCGTGATTCGTCACTCCACACAACGTTTTTCCACTGTTCAGTCGTCCAGTGGTTACGCTCCTTACACCAAGCGAGGCGTCGTTTGGCTTTTACCGGCGTGATGCGTGGCTTATGAGCAGCCGCTCGACCATGAAATCCAAGTTTTCTCACCTCCCACCTAACTGTCATAATACTTGTAGTGGATCCTGATGCAGTTTAGAATTCCTGTGTGATGGTCTGGATGGATGTCTACCTATCACACATTACGACGCTCTTAAACTGTCGGCAGCCTCTGTCAGACATTAGACGAGGTCGGCCTGTACGCTTTTGTGCTGTACGTGTCCCTTCACGATTCCACTTCACTATGACATCGGAAACAGTGGACCTAGGGATGTTCAGGAATACGGAATTCTCGCCTGTAGACGTATGACACAAGTCACACCCAATCACCTGACCACATGGAAGTCCGTGAGTTCTGTGTAGCGCCGCATATTTCTCTCTCACGATGTCTAATGACTACTGAGGTCGTTGATATGGAGTACCTGGCTGTAGGTGGCATATTAATGCACCTAATATGAAAACATATGTTTTTGGAGGTGTCTGGATACTTTTCATCACGAGGTGTACGCCCCTCAGGTGGGACTTCCAGTTCCATCAAGGACTGGAGACGCGTATGCTAACAGGAGATAGACCGACATGGGTCCAACTTCCAGACAGGATGGCTGTAAACTGAATAGAGATCAGATACATCACATGATCACACTGACAGAACCACAGGCACATAGACACAGGCAACAGAGCATGCACAATGTCGGCACTAGTACAGTGTATATCCACCTTTCGCAGCAATGCAGGCTGCTATTCTCCCATGGAGACGATCGTAGAGATGCTGGATGTAGTCCTGTGGAACGGCTTGCCATGCCATTTCCACCTGGCGCCTCAGTTGGACCAGCGTTCGTGCTGGACGTGCAGACCGCGTGAGACGACGCTTCATCCAGTCCCAAACATGCTCAATGGGGGACAGATCCGGAGATCTTGCTGGCCAGGGTAGTTGACTTACACCTTCTAGAGCACGTTGGGTGGCACGGGATACTGCGGACGTGCATTGTCCTGTTGGAACAGCAAGTTCCCTTGCCGGTCTAGGAATGGTAGAACGATGGGTTCGATGACGGTTTGGATGTACCGTGCACTATTCAGTGTCCCCTCGACGATCACCAGTGGTGTACGGCCAGTGTAGGACATCGCTCCCCACACCATGATGCCGGGTGTTGGCCCTGTGTGCCTCGGTCGTATGCAGTCCTGATTGTGGCGCTCACCTGCACGGCGCCAAACACGCATACGACCATCATTGGCACCAAGGCAGAAGCGACTCTCATCGCTGAAGACGACACGTCTCCATTCGTCCCTCCATTCACGCCTGTCGCGACACCACTGGAGGCAGGCTGCACGATGTTGGGGCGTGAGCGGAAGACGGCATAACGGTGTGCGGGACCGTAGCCCAGCTTCATGGAGACGGTTGCGAATGGTCCTCGCCGATACCCCAGGAGCAACAGTGTCCCTAATTTGCTGGGAAGTGGCAGTGCGGTCCCCTGCGGCACTGCGTAGGATCCTACGATCTTGGCGTGCATCCGTGCGTCGCTGCGCTCCGGTCCCAGGTCGACGGGCACGTGCACCTTCCGCCGACCACTGGCGACAACATCGATGTACTGTGGAGACCTCACGCCCCACGTGTTGAGCAATTCGGCGGTAAGTTCACCCGGCCTCCCGCATGCCCACTATACGCCCTCGCTCAAAGTCCGTCAACTGCACATACGGTTCACGTCCACGCTGTCGCAGCATGCTACCAGTGTTAAAGACTGCGATGGAGCTCCGTATGCCACGGCAAACTGGCTGACACTGACGGCGGCGGTGCACAAATGCTGCGCAGCTAGCGCCATTCGACGGCCAACACCGCGGTTCCTGGTGTGTCCGCTGTGCCGTGCGTGTGATCATTGCTTGTACAGCCCTCTCGCAGTGTCCGGAGCAAGTGTGGTGGGTCTGACACACCGGTGTCAATGTGTTCTTTTTTCCATTTCCAGGAGTGTATTATCCTGTGTCGCTTCACTGCGTGTATGAGACCTGGTGTAGCAGAAAGAGGGAACGCCAGCTGTCTACTGTAGATGCGCATTTCTATCGTCAATAGCTTTTGATTTTCACTGTGCAATGTTGTACTATTGCCTGTGACTCAACAGCATAACCAAAACGCCGAAAAATTGTTGCAATTTGAATAAATACACAACCAACTCTTGCTGCGTTATAGAGCAGCGATTTAAATGTTTCCAGCACCATAGAACCTGACAGGACGATAGAGATGTAATTCTCACGTTTTGCAAGAATTTGTGACTTATGTACTGTACTCCGTTTCGGTCTTGCTTATTCTATGTTGTATACATTCTAGCACTGTGCTTGGTGAACGATGCTACAATCTAGAGGACGCAGAGTAAGCAGGACCAGAACTGAGTATACACATTGAAACTTCTCAAGAATGGTCACCAGTTCGAAACTACAACTATATCAAAGATCGCTAACAAGAATCATCCGTGTAGTGAAAATGCCAATCAAAGTCAAAGATGGTATACACAAATGGGCGATAGGAACATCTCTGATGTAGAGTTCAGAATACTG
The DNA here is from genome assembly GCF_021461385.2 of Schistocerca piceifrons. Lineage (NCBI taxonomy): Eukaryota > Metazoa > Arthropoda > Insecta > Orthoptera > Acrididae > Schistocerca > Schistocerca piceifrons. The sequence goes on from NC_060140.1 coordinate 924,868,250, forward strand.
GGTCTTATGCAGATCTGGCTAACCGAAGCTCCAGGTTACAGACACGAGGATGTTAGGCTGGACTTGAGGAGTAAAAGACAGAGTAAGAAAGGACAATCTCCGACGTGGCCAACACCGCGGTAAGGCTTAAAGAGAACCGTCTACGCTGTTACGGGCATGTCATGTACAGTCTATCAATGCTCGATACGAAAGAGACTAAAAGCGGCCCCCTACATACACCGAATACGTGGAGTAGGACCATAAAGAATGACGTGAAAAACATGGGAGTGCTAATACGGTCAGAACTGCGTAACAAGGCTAAGAGGGCCGGCCCCAAAAGACATGGGATCTAAGGCATTACTTCTCAGATGCGTGGGATATCACATGTTGTTGTTGTGGTCTTCAGTCCTGAGACTGGTTTGATGCAGCTCTCCATGCTACTCTATCCTGTGCAAGCTTTTTCATCTCCCAGTACCTACTGCAACCTACATCCTTCTGAATCTGCTTAGTATATTCATCTCTTGGTCTCCCTCTACGATTTTTACCCTCCACGCTGCCCTCCAATACTAAATTGGTGATACCTTGATGCCTCAGAACATGTCCTACCAACCGATCCCTTCTTCTGGTCAAGTTGTGCCACAAACTTCTCTTCTCCCCAATCCTATTCAATACTTCCTCATTAGTTATGTGATCTACCCATCTAATCTTCAGCATTCTTCTGTAGCACCACATTTCGAAAGCTTCTATTCTCTTCTTGTCCAAACTATTTATCGTCCATGTTTCACTTCCATACATGGCTACACTCCATACGAATACTTTCAGAAATGACTTCCTGACACTTAAATCAATACTGGATGTTAACAAATTTCTCTTTTTCAGAAACGCTTTCCTTGCCATTGCCAGCCTACATTTTATATCCTCTCTACTTCGACCATCATCAGTTATTTTGCTCCCCAAATAGCAAAACTCCTTTACTACTTTAAGTGCCTCATTTCCTAATCTAATTCCCTCAGCATCACCCGACTTAATGAGACTACATTCCATTATCCTTGTTTTGCTTTTGTTGATGTTCATCTTATATCCTCCTTTCAAGACACTGTCCATTCCATTCAACTGCTCTTCCAAGTCCTTTGCTGTCTCTGACAGAATTACAATGTCATCGGCGAACCTCAAAGTTTTTATTTCTTCTCCATGAATTTTAATACCTACTCCGAATTTTTCTTTTGTTTCCTTTACTGCTTGCTCAATATACAGATTGAACAACATCGGGGAGAGGCTACAACCCTGTCTTACTCCCTTCCCAACCACTGCTTCCCTTTCATGTCCCTCGACTCTTATAACTGCCATCTGGTTTCTGTACAAATTGTAAATAGCCTTTCGCTCCCTGTATTTTACCCCTGCCACCTTTAGAATTTGAAAGAGAGTATTCCAGTCAACATTGTCAAAAGCTTTCTCCAAGTCTACAAATGCTAGAAACGTAGGTTTGCCTTTCCTTAATCTTTCTTCTAAGATAAGTCGTAAGGTCAGTATTGCCTCACGTGTTCCAGTGTTTCTACGGAATCCAAACTGATCTTCCCCGAGGTTGGCTTCTACTAGTGGATATCACATAGCTCTAACAAAGGACATCGAACGCTTACACACACAAAAAATCAACGCGTATGGATGTCTGACACGCTTGGAAGTGCAACGAGAAACCATAACTGGCAAACACTGTAAGAACGACATCGTATACCTTGTGAACGTGCGTAAAAAATTAAAACAATTAGCTTTCATTTAATCAACTGCTAATTATCTTCATCTCTTCCCTTTGGTATCGACTGTTTGAAATGATGGAAACAAAATTACACTAGCACATCTCCCAGGAAGTTGTACAAATTATCACTCCTGTCATTCGCTATTCGTGAGCGGACTATTAAGAATCCTTATTATTTGACACATTAAAATCCAGCCTTTCTCATACACTTTCTAATGATTCGCATCGTACAGATGTAGCTGGGGAAGTACTCGTCCTTCGTGTCGCTAATAACAGATATGCTTTTAATTATTGTACCCACATACACCACCAACAATCTGCTAATAAACATTGTTTTGCTACAGCTGATAACGACTATTTCGTCATCACCTGACACACCTTATAGCCGAAACTGCATGCAGCACACGTCATTTGATGCACGTGAATAGGAAAAACAATGCTGTAATGTTCGGGTACAATACCCTTGATGTGCTGCTTGATACAGTCACGTCGATCAAATATGTAGACGTAACGTTGCAAAGCTATATGAAATGGAAGGAGCACGTAAGGTCCGTTGTAAGGAAGGAGAATTAGCGACTTCGAAGTTTGTTGAAATGCTAGGAAAAGTGTAGTTCAGCTATAAAAGAGTCCGTGTACAGAACACTTCTAAGATCCCTTCTTGCATACTGCTTGAGTGTTAGGGATCCACACACGACCGAATTACAGGAATACATCGAAGCTATCGAACGGGAGCCGGCCACTGAGGCCGAGCGGTTCTAGGCGCTTCAGTCGAGAACCGCGCTGCTGCTACGGTCGCAGGTTAGAATCCTGCCTCGGATACGGATGTGTGTGATGTCCTTAGTTATTTTTAAGTAGTTCTCAGTCCAGTTGATTGATGACCTCAGATGTTGAGTCCCATAGTGGTTAGAGCCATTTGAACCTACCCAACGGGGTTCTGCTACATTTGTCACCAGGAGGTTCGATCAACACGCGAGTATTATGGAGATGCTCCAAGAACTCAAATGGGAAGGTGACATTCTTTTCGCAAAACGTTATTGAGAAAAGCCCAATGTCAAACTGAATAAAATAATTCTAGGTATTATGCAGCGTCATTACAAAACTATAACAACTAAACTGCCGACGTTTCGACAGACTACAGCGGTCCGCTTCAGAATGGTTCACTACCAAAGAAGAAAATTTAGAGAAACGAATTTTTGCGGCCGTCGTAAGTACTGAGAAGACAAGATAAATTAGGATTCGTACCGAATAATACGGGGTGTTCAAAAAGTCTCTCCACAGTGCCGTATGATTGTTAGCCACGCGTGCTGTGTGATTGTTCGCCTGCCTCGGTTACTTCCCTTCAAATGGACTCTCCCAACATTCCACTGTTTCATTTCTCTCAGCCAGCATCAGTAGTGTCGTTGGTTATGTCTTTACGTGTTGACGTGAACGATCAAGTTCAGTGCCTTTGTTCGTTTGTTTCGTTTTCGTCACTGTTTCGTTTTTGTCACTGTTCCGTTTTTGTCACTGTTAATATGCTAACCATTGAAGAACGTGTGTTCAAAGCTGGCAGTAAATACACAGTTTCAGTTCGTCAAACATTTAATTCAGTTTTCCCGGAGACAACAGTCCTACATCGCGATACTTGCAATTTCTAGACGTCGAATTGTGGGTCCCATATTTATCAACGAAACAATAAACGCACATCGATGCTCCAGTGATATTATGCACCATTTCACAGGAAAACTTGTGTTAAGTGAAATACTGAACGGTCATTTTCATCAAGATGGTGCAACCGCGCATACAGCTCGCGTTTCAATGTCACTGCTTGCTGATGTTTTTTGTGATCGCATAATTTCACAGGGACTTTGGCCTCCGTGATCACCTGACCTAACACAACCTGACTGTTTCTTCTGGGGTGCAACGAAAGCAACTGTCTATAAAAACCGTCCAAAATCCATCGATGAATTGAAAACTGCAATATCCACTTTCACTGCTTCTGTTACAGAAGAAATGTTACAGCTTGTGTTTGGGAACATGATTAGACGAATTGTATTGTGTATTCAACAACAGGGGGACACTTTCAACATTTAATGTGAAAATTTGTAAGTAAAAATGAATATTCACTAAATTAATAACTTGTATTTCACTTGAGTTTCATTTCGGTATATTCACTGCGGCATACGGCACGCGCGGCTAACAATCATTCGGCACTGCGGAGAGACTTTTTGAACACCCCGTATAAAAAGTCGTTTTTCCCTCGTTCCATTATTGAATCGAACAGGAAATACAACTGCTGGCAATAGTACAAGGTATCCCCCGGTATGTGCTGCGTCGTGGCTTACGGAAAATATACATAGACGTAGATGTAGGTATTATATGATTGTGCCCAAAATCACTATGGTTTCATTTGAATGATATTTTACACTTTTTGATAAAAGCACGATCTACTTTTTTGACAGGTTATTTCTCCAGTTAGTAGTACTGTCATAAGTGTAAGAAGCAACGTAATACTGGAAATCGAAGTTGCAATTAACAATTTACTGTAAAACATGACTAACGAGAGGAAGCCAAAGCCGGAAAATGAGAATATAAAAAAAGAAACTTAAAAACAGCTACATTGTTGAGACTTGCCATTTTCCACACAAACCAGAAAACTGTTGCTTGACAGAACAAAATACACACGCTGAGAGCTGAAACATGTGAAACGAAAATGTACGTGTGATTGTTGCCTACAAGTAAGCTGATAGTTGAAAATCATTGAGTGCTGCATCGTCTAAGTTGCAACACATCGAACATAACAAATTACGTCCACATTCTGCGACAGATAATAGCGTCAAAATTGAGGATTGTCTACTCAAAATTGGTAGCTCTAGAAACAAAAACAAAACAAAGTTAAGCTTAAAGATGCAAAAAGTAATCTGAAAACTCAATTTGAAGTATTATTACACTGGAGGAAAAAACCACCGTCAAGTGTTTCACAAATTGTTCTTGCTTACATGGCAAGATGAGAATAAGGTAGAGGGATGAAATAAATTATTCACTCCCCGTCCACTGATGGAATTGGAGGAACGCAAATAAGATAAGATCGGATACCATCCAATCCACACTGATTAGTCGCCCGTGGAACGTGAATTCTGACGCGCAACTCAATCCACAAACTACTTGGGGTTGCACACTAATTGGTTCAACATCATGATACGAAGGACCACAGGTATTCCGTATCTTATTACGGAATAATTTGGCGGTAACGCTGCATTCATGTGCCTTCGAGCGTGATAGATCTGTTCTGATTGGATTCAGGCAAACGTTAATCAACAGCTCATCTCCGTTGTATGTACTCTAACACTATGATTGATACAGCAGAACAAAACAGTAGATATAATGGTTTCGAGATTGACAATACTACATTCTATTTGCTCACCAAATACAATACTGTAGGAACCATTTCTCCTTATCAGATCATAAGATGAGCCTTGTTTACAGAGGCAAAACATATCGCAGATGTTTTCAGAGACTATGAAATCCCCGTAACACATTGATCTATTGTTTCTACTCTTTGACATGATCGTGTGAACATTGTTTTATATTTAACAAACTAAACTCTTGTGTACTACCTATACGGATTTTTGATGAACCAGTTTTTTATTTGTGGTATTTGTTTCACACGATAGTATTCAGTATATTAGGACGTGAGTGTCAAAACGCGCGCTATCACCATAAGTATTGTACCTAAAATGTTATAGAGTTTGATTTTTTCTTTCAGATTCATTGCAGTTTGGTGAGGCAGGCTATCAATAACTACTATACTTCGCTTCTAAAGAGGTAATAGGTAAGCAAGTATTAAATATTTGACAGTACTTTTGTTTGAAAGTAGAGTAAAACATGTTTAGTTTCAGACCATAACTGTCAAGTTGGAAGGAATATGACACACCATTCTCGCATTGACATGAAAGTAATCCTGAGCAAAATACCATGATTTTCTAATCTCATCTCTGAACGACGTGAGCTCCTGATTATAAAGTTCATTGTCTTCACTGGGAAGAACAAGAAGAATCTGGACAAAAAGATCCGACTCCACAAGCCAGATGGACGATATGTTGCAGTCACGTACAAAATAGGAAGTTCAAAGATTTCTGGGTATATATAACGTTTTAAAGGTAATGGTAAATGATCCATGAGGCTGCTGCAAAGACAACTTCTAGTTAAAGTGTTCGTGGAACATCCTCTCGTTCAATGAGGGCGGCGTAACAACTGACTAAAACCGATGTCTTACGTTCGAATGACTAGAGGCCATGACTCTGACGTCAAACTATAGTAGTACAAACACTTAAAACAATACATGTTATCTTCCATATTTTTCGGCCTCTTTTTTCGCAGTTGCGATGGTGCAAGTTATTTAGCTTAAGTGCCATCTTTTGCGACTGTAATAAAGTACAATTAAAACCAAACGCTTTTCGTTTTATTCTAAAGTGTGTTCATTGGTCACTAACAATATAATTTTTCTTACAATTTTGTTTGCAGGAATGACGAACAGTCTTCATAGATTAACTTATAACTGTAATCAGTATTAATTATTATCGTTACTCCAAATTTTTGTTTCTCACTCTTTCTTCACGTGAAATTGCAGTTTGCTGAAATCTACCACATATGTGTAGAAGAACGTGAAGAATGGCGTAAGACACAAAAGACGGGGAGTAACGATAACAATTAATATTGTTTGTAGTAATAATATAAAGCATGAGAACTGAAGACACTTTAGAATATATCCAAACGTGTTTGGTCTTAATTAGACTTTATTACACTCGCAGATGACGATATTTACCCTATATAACATTTATATAAAACAAAGTTGCAATTCTTTTCATATACGATACTGAATGTGCTGGCACGCCATTTCTTTCTGGGATTTGTCAATCTACTTTACTTCTTACGAAAAACCCTGTAGACGGTTCCCTAATTGCAGAGTGATGTAGTCGTAAGTGTTTGCAACATACTTTCCAGACTTGCCCTGTTCTCAGTATAAACATTGTTAACTGGTCACATAATTGAACAGAATGTGGACGAAGTAGAAATCATTCCTCGCTCTGTCCCTGAGATACCCACACAATCACGTGATCATTTTCAACACGAAGCTGGGTTCATCATTCAAAACTATAAGGATTTTTCGCTCAAAATTACTTGTTTCCTTTCGCCATCAGCAGGAGTAACACCTTCAACGCAGTAGTAATTTCTTTGATGCGTTATGGACATTCTCCGTTTGGTTCAAATAACAGCGCTCGCCCATGAAATTACCCAGCGATATCATCAACAACACTCCCTTCCCACACTCGCGACGCGGACGAAATCGACGGACCAGTGCATACACATCTTTTCATTACAAGTATAATGGGTGAGCTACAATTGATTTCCTTAGGGAATCGTCTTGGACGGGTCATATGATGACTTGCTGAAAGATGGGTTGGAAACAAGTACACGACTGGAGATGTTCTTTAAGAAAATGAATTCCGATACATCCCTCTATCAGAATCAGCCAAATCTAGCATTCCCTGACCAATGAGCCGTCTGCACCGTTTATTTTCGTTGATCTGGGTTTCAGCACCGTTATATTCTTGACCGTATGGATGGAAATGAAGCGAAAAATTGAAATCATCCCTTACACAGTAGTAAACAAAAGAGAAAACTTAACGGCTTTACCGCATTAGATGAATATCTACAAACTCAACTCAACACCTCAACACTTCTGATATTGGTACCTACAACAGATCTTCATCATTTCTATCGTGAGAGTATCAGTTGTGTGCCTTTGCCATAATTTCATTCGTCTTTTTTTCTTTTTGTTTGTTTAGACAAACGACTAGTGTGCAAGTCCTTCATATTCGTCTTTCTTTCGATGGCTATTACATGAGTAATTACTTCATTTATTTTAGAGCCTGCAGTGTGATTTGCCTTAACTTCCAAGTCGAGTTGTATTGCTGAGCACTGCCACATATTTCTTCGCTATGTACGGCAGTTTCACACGGTCGCACATCACCCAACTTACTGTTAACCAACAGGGAATTCTGCGATTCTGCGCGTGTTTTCTCAACACAATACAGAAATAAACAGTAACACGCGCAGAGTCAGCTACACTGGGGATTTTTATACAACTGAATCTTATTTTAAAAATATTCCAAGTAATTTCATTCCCACTGTAGCTCTTGTAATGTATCCCCTCAGTGAGCATTTTCACAATTTACAATGACAAGCTAATTTAATCTGACTTACTGGGTGTACGGCTGTATGGCCTTCAGGCCAAAACTCAAAATAAATAAATACGGATCGTGTTAAGCCCAGTGTTAAGGACGGATAGCAAGAACACTGACATCGCAGAATCCGTAGAGAAATATCACTGCAGATGGATGGAATTTTTTAGATACTTCTTATTTGGTAAGGGAGCTAAGGCCATACCACGACAGAAACAGTGTGAGGAACAAAGATAAATGATCGTCGTAAGGATGGATTAAGCATACCTAAAAGTCAGTACTACCTTCGGAAAAGTGACAACAAAGGTGTCGATAATGCAGAGGGAATTCCGCTGTTAAACGTAGAGGAGAGAGCGTATACGCGAAAAAAGTACACTGAAGGCCTCTACCGATGGAAGAAATGTCCGCTGACCCTACAGAAGAAGAAATTGAAGTCGATTTGGAAGACGCAGGGCAACCGTTATTACAGTTAGAGTTTGACAGAGACGTGAAAGACCTGCGAACAAACAAGGCAGGAGGTATAGATGACGTTCCTCCAGAATTTCTAGAATCACTGGAGAATATGGCAATCACACACCTCTTTAACTTAGATTACATGATCTATGGCACTGGAAACACAGCATCAGACTTTAGATTCTGAAGACAGTAATATCAGATAAGTTCGAGAATTACCTAACAATCAGCTTAACGACTTAAGTATCCAAGTTCCTGACGAAAATAATATAAAGAGGAATGGAAAACAAAATTGAAATTCTCTGAAAAATAGGAGTCAGCTTTGGGAAAGGTGGGTGATACACAATATGTATTAGAACCAAAAATGAAAAGGAAGACCAAGAACGATATGTTCGTATTAGAAAGGGTATACGGCAAGTAAGCAGTCTTTCTCACACACCATTAAACCTGTACATCGAAGAAGTGAAAGATATATTCAGGAAAGAGATTCAGGGATTACAGTCCAGAATACCAATGATGAGATTCACTGATAACATTGCCATCTTCATGACATTGCTGTCATCAGTGTGAGTGAGAAACAATTACAAGACATACTGAATGGAATGAGCAAACAGCTGAGAGGAGAATAAACCGTAGAAAGGTTAAAGTAATGATGAGTGGTAGGAATGAGATTCGTGTTAACTTAAATTGGGAACCACGAAGTAGACGAAGAGAAAGAATTTTGTTACCGTGGAACAAAGCGAACATAAAATCGAACTAGAACAGGCAAAGAGGGCATTCCTGGCACAGAGAAGTCTACTGGTATCAAACATTGGACTTAAATGAGTAACCAATTTTTGAGAATGTACGTCTGGAAAACAGAGTTGTACACTCTAAAACAAAAATAAGGTGAATCACGAAGGAATTATCCGAATGGGACGGAAATCGGTAGATGTGATGTACATGTACAGACTAACAAATGATTACAATTTCATAAAAATTTGGTGATTTACACACATCAAAAAAAGTTTTTCATCATCTCGGTTCCGAGAGTTACGGAACCTGTACAGAAACTTGGAATAGAGATCAACATAAACATCATTTCCGCCCTTTCTATTGCTCATGAAAACCACACATTGCATGTTGTACCACCATACAGCGAGCCCTTCAGAGGTGGTGGTCCAGATTGCTGTAGACACCAATACCTCTGATACCCAGTAGCACGTCCTCTTGCATTGATGCATGCCTGTATTCGTCGTGGCCTACTATTCACAAGTTCATCAAGGCACTTTTGGTCCAGATTGCCCCACTCCTCAACGGCGGTTCGGCTTGGATCCCTCAGCGTAGATGCAGGGTCACATGGTCCATAAACAGCCCTTTTGAATCCATCCCAGTCATGTTCGATAGGGTTCATGTCTATAGTACATGCTGGCCACTCTAGTCGAGCGATGCCGTAATCCTGAAGGAAGTCATTCACAAGATGTGCACGATGGGGGCGCGATTTGGCGTCCATGAAGACGAATACCTCGCCAATATGATGCCGATATGGTTGCATTATCGGTCGGAGGATGGCATTTACGTATCGTACAGCAGTTACGGCTCCTTCCATGACCACCAGCGTAGTACGTCGGCCCCACATAATGCTACCCCAAAACAGCAGGTAACCTCCACCTTGGTGCACTCGTTCGACAGTGTGCCTAAGGCGTTCAGCCTACAGGGTTGCCTCCAAACACGTTTCTGACGATTGTCTGGTTGAAGGCATATGCGACACTCATCGGTGAAGAGAACGCGATGCCAATGGTAAGCGGTCGATTCGGCATGTTGTTGGGCCCATCTGTACCATGCTGCATGGTGTCATGGTTGCAAAGATGGACCTCGCCATGGTCGTCAGGAGTGAAGTTTCGTATCATGCAGCCTATTGCGCACAGTTTGAGTCGTAACACGACGTTCTGTGGATGCACGAAAAGCATTATTCAACGTGGTGGCGTTCCTCCAAGCCATAATCCGTGGTAGCGTTCATCCACTACAGTAGTAGCCCTCGGGCGGCCCGAGCTAGTCATGTCATCGACAGTTCCTATCTCTCTGTATCTCCTCCATGTCCGAACAACATCACTTTGGTTCACTCCGAGACGCCTGGACACTTACCTTCTTGAGAGCCCTTCCTGGCACAAACTAACAATGCGGACGCGATTGAACTGCGGTATTGACCGTCTAGGCATGGTTGAACTACAGACAACAAGAGCCGTGTACCTCCTTCCTGGTGGAATGACTGGAGATGATCGGCTGTCGGACCCCCTCCGTCTAATAGGCGCTGCTCATGCACGGTTGTTTACATCTTTGGGCAGGTTTAGAGGCATCTCTGAACAGTCAAAGGGACTGTGTCTGTGTTACAATATCCACAGTGAACGTCTGTCTTCAGGAGTTCTTGCAACTGGGACGATGCAAAACTTCTTTTGATGTGTGTATTAAAGAGAAGGAGGTTCACAAACTGAGCAAGTCAATAACGAATTGGTCCACATATGGCCATTACGCAAGCATTGATTGACAGAGTTGTTGGGTGTCCTCCTTAGGGATGTCGTGCCGAATTCTGGCCAATTCCCGCGTTAGATAATGGAAATTCCTAGGTGCTTGGAGGGCCCCTCCCCATAATACTCCAAACTTTCTCAGGTGGGGAGAGATCCGGCGAACTCCCTGGGCAAGGTAGGATTTGACAAGCGCGTGGACAAGCAGTAGAAACTCTCGCAGTGTTTGGGTGGCTTACCACCAAAGCAATGTAGAATATCGTCGAGGTATCGGTGTGTTGTAAGGGTGCAGCGAATAACAACCAAAGGGGTCCTACTGTGAAAATAATTGGCACCCCAGACACTGAATCCAGGTTGTAGGGCCGTGTGAACGGTGACAGTCAGGACGTAAACCACTGTTGTCCGGAGCGTCTCCAGACACGGTTTCGCTGGTCATCGGATCCCATTTCGCAGCAGGACTCGTCACTGAAGAGAATTCTATTCCAGTTAATGCAATCCCAGGCCTAAGATGTGACTAGAGATGCCCCAGCAAGTGGTGAGGTACCAAGCTGTCACCCGCCATACGGCCTGACAGCCTTTCGGAAACAGTGCATTCGACCTACAGTATGAAATCTGTAAGTTTGATACGAAGTGTAGTGTCCTCGCGTCACCACTGTAGCATCTTGTATCGCATGGAAGCAAGGGAGAGGATGTTGTTATGGGTGGCCAACATCCTCTTTCCACAACACAAATTCACACGTAAATTAATATGTTTCTTCATTTGCATGAACTGGATACTTAACTTTAATAGAGTCCACGTGTTGTGGTACAAGCTCATCACTAATAGTCCTCTTGCAGACAGTATTGGTAATCTTGCTACACTACTGGCCATTGAAATTGCTACACCACGAAGATGACGTGCTACAGACGCAAAATTTAACCGGCAGGAAGAAGACGCTGTGATATGCAAATGATTAGCTTTTCAGAGCATTCACACAAGGTTGGTGCCGGTGGCGACACCTACAACGTGCTGACATGAGGAAAGTTTCCAACCGATTTCTCATAGACAAACAGCAGCTGACCGGCGTTGCCTGGTGAAACGTTGTTGTGATGCCTCATGTAAGAAGGAGAAATGCGTACCATCACGTTTCCGACTTTGATAAAGGTCGGATTCTAGCCTATCGTGATTGCGGTTTATCGTATCGCGACATTGCTGCTCGCGTTGGTCGAGATCCAATGACTGTTAGCAGAATATGGAATCTGTGGGTTCAGGAGGGTAATACGGAACACAATGCTGGATCCCAACGGCCTCGTATCACTAGCGGTCGAGATGACAGGCATCTTATCCGCATGGCTCTAACGGATCGTGCGGCGATGTCTCGATCCCTGAGTCAACAGATGGGGACGTTTGCAAGACAACAACCATCTGCATGAACAGTTCGACGACGTTTGCAGCAGCATGGACTATGAACTCGGAGACCATGGCTGCGGTTACCCTTGACGCTGCATCACAGACAGGAGCGCCTGCGATGGTGTACTCAACGACGAACCTGGGTGTACGAATAGCCAAACGTCATTTTTTCGGATGAATCCAGGTTCTTTTTACAGCATCATGATGGTCGCATCCGTTTTTGGCGACATCGCGGTGAACGCACGTTGGAAACGTGTATTCGTCATCGCCATACCGACGTATCACCCGGCATGATGGTAATGGGTGCCATTGGTTACACGTCTCGGTCATCTCTTGTTCGCATTGACGGAACGTTGAACAGTCGACGTTACATTTCAGATGTGTTACGACCCGTGGCTCTACCCGTCATTCGATCCCTGTGAAACCCTACATTTCAGCAGGATAATGCACGACCGCATGTTGCAGGTCCTGTACGTGCCTTTCTGGATACAGAAAATGTTCGACTGCTGCCCTGGCCAGCACATTCTCCCGATCTTTCACTTATTGAAAACGTCTGGTCAATGGTGGCCGAGCAATTGGCTCGTCACAATACGCCAGTCACTACTCTTCATGAATTGTGGTATCGTGTTGAAGCTGCATGGGAAGCTGTGCCTGTACACGCCATCCAAGCTCTGTTTGTCTCAATGCCCAGGCTTATCAAGACCATTATTGCGGCCACAGGTGGTTGTTCTGGGTACTGATTTCTCAGGATCTATGCACCCAAATAGCGTGAAAATGTAATCACATGTCAGTTCTAGTATAATATATTTGTCCAGTGTACACCCATTTATCATCTGCATTTCTTCTTGGTGTAGCAATTTTAGTGGCCAGTAGTGTATTAAAAACTTTAGTCTCACTGCCGGTCCCTACACTCACTAGTCTTGTCACGATGTACTGTCGTAGCCCATATCACTTACATCGATTTGCAGGAGGATTTTGGAACATATACTGTATCCGAACATTATGAAGTACCTCGAAGAAAGCGATTTACTGACACATAGGCAGCACGGATTCAGAAAATATAGTTCTTGCGGAACACAGCTAGCTCTTTATACTCATGAAGCAGTGAGTGCTATCGACAGAAGATGTCAAATTGACTCCATATTTTTAGATTTTCTGAACGCATTAGACACCGTTCCTCACAGGCGTCTTCTAACCAAACTGTATGCCTATGGAATATCGCCTCAGTTGTGCGACCGGATTCGTGATTTCCTGACAGTAAGGTCACAGTTCGTAGTAATAGACGGAAAGTCATCGAGTAAAACAGAAGTAATATCCGGCGTCCCCCAAGGAAGTGTTATAGGCCCTCGACTGTTCCTGATCTATATTAACGAAATAGGAGACAATCTGAGTAGCCGTCTTAGATTATTTGTAGATTATGCTGTCATTTACCGTCTTGTAAGGTCATCACATGACCAAAATGAATTGCAAAATGGTTTAGATAAGATATCTGTGTGTTGAAAAGAGTAGCAGTTGACTCTGAATAATGAAAAGTGTCAAGTTATTCACATGAGTACTAAAAGAAATTCGCTAAATTTCGATTAAGCGGTAAGTCACACAAATCTGAAGGCTGTAAATTTAGCTAAATACTTAATGGTTCAAATGGCTCTGAGCACTATGGGACTTAACTTCATCAGCCCCCAGAACTTAGAACTACTTAAACCTAACTAACCTAAGGACATCACACACATCCATGCCCGAGGCAGGATTCGAACCTACGACCGTAGCGGTCGCGCGGTTCCTGACTGTAGCGCCTAGAGCCGCTCGGCCACCCCGGCCGGTAGCTAAATACTTAGAGATTACAATTACAAATAACCGAAATTGGAAGGATCACATAGATAATGTTGTAGATAGAGCAAACCAAAGACTGCGATTCATTGGCAGAACACTTACAAGGTGCAACAGTCTACTAAAGAGACTGCTTACACTACTCTTGTCCACCCTATTCTGGAGTATTGCTGTGCAGTGTTCGATCTGTATCAGGCGGGACTGACGGATGAGATCGAAAAAGTTCAAAGAAGGGCCGCTGGTTTTGTGTTATCACGAAATAGGGGAGATAGTGCCACAGACATGATACTTGAATTGGAATGGCAATGATTAAAAGAAAGGCGTTTTTCGTTGCGATGGGATCTTCTCATGAAATTTCAATCACCAGTTTTCTCCTCCGATTGCTAAAACATTCTGTTGGCACCCACGCACATAGGGAGAAATGATCATCACAATAAAATACGAGAAATCAGGGCTCGCACCGAAGAATTTAAGTTCTGGGTTTTCCTGCGCGCCTGTAGAGAGTGGAATGGTAGACAGACAGCTTGAAGGTGGTTCATTGAACCCTCTGCCAGGCACCTAATTGTGAATAGCAGAGTAATCATGTAGATGTAGGCTGTGACGTGAACTGAGCTCATTCTGCGAGTTACTGACAGATGGCCAAACTCGATGGGTGAGTCAGTGAGACCCTCCGGTCAGCAGCGGCTGCCTGAATACATGCTGTTGAGAGGGCGTTGGCGGCTCGTTGCTTCTCAGTGTGTTTCTGGCTTCTCTCCTGATAGGTGCGCTTGATCCAGCACCTGGTATCGATCTTCGCGCTACATCTTTGCCGACCGGTGTGCTGGCGACAGCTTACGCCAGCATGTGAAGGTTCTTGCATTTCCCATAACCCAAAATTTCACTTTGTAGTGTTGCTTCTTTAAATCAGGCACTGTATAGCAGGACCCCTATGGTTGCCATCTGTGGCACCCTTACAACAAAACGGTGCGTCAACGGTGGTTCTACGCCCCGTTTGGTGCTCTTCATGGCAAGCCATCCTGGGCTTACATTTCAGCCCACTCGCACACAGCGAGAGTTTGTATTGCTTGACTTCGTACTTCCCACACCCTACCTTCGCCAGGAAGGTCACCAGATTTCTTCCCAACCGAGAACGTTTGGAGCATTATGGGCAGGGCCCTCCAATTATTTCGGGATTTTGACGATCTGACGTGTCAATCAGAATTTATCACAGTATCCCTCAGGAGGATATCCAACAATTCCGTCAATCAATGTCAAGTCTATAACTGCATAAGGGCCAGCAGTGGACCAACACGTTATTGACTTGTTCAGATTCTGAAGCTCCTTCTCTTGAATAAAACACCCATTTTTCTGAAACTGTAATCATTTAATTGGCTGCACATGTACATCACATATATCGATTTCAGTTCCGATCGAATGTCCGTCGCGGTGCGTTTTTTCTTGTGACTGCGGGGGGGAAGCTGAGAAGAAGAGAATCGGAGAGTTTCACATGTGGCGCAGTAGATGGATGATGAATTGATGAAAATTAGGGTAACTGATAAGAAAAGAAATGAGGATGTTCTCCGTAGAATCGGCGAAGGAAGGAACATAAGGAAAATATTGAGCAGAAGAATGGACAGGATGAGAGGATGTGTGTTAAGAAATGAGGGAATACGTTACGTGGTACTGAATGGACCTGTGGAGGGAAAACAATCACATAACTGATGACATAGGATGCAGGTGCTACTCTGAGATGAAGCAGTTGGCACATGAGAGGAATTTGTGGCGGAAAGTGCCTTGTACCATTTCCAGTCATTTCCTCTCCCGTTCCACTCTCAAATAGAAGCGCCTGTCTAAAAGCCTCCGTATGAGCCCAAATTTCTCGCATCTTATCTTCTCTGTCCTTACGTGTAACGTGCCTTGGTGGCAGTAGAATCGTTCGGCACTAAGCTTCAGATGCCGTTTCTCTAAATTTGCGCAATAGTGCCTTCTGGAATGATATATAGAGGGCTAGAATCTGCGGTCTTGTATGCTTTAGATGCCAGAGTGGCAACTGTTAGTCATGGGTACTCTGTGGTTTGGTCTTAAGCAGCTGTAACTGCTCAGTCGTAGAAAGAGGGGACGACGTTTTTACTAGCTTTCTGGGTCGTAATTATCCGTAGCATTGCGCCTACAATTTGGCGTCCTGACTGGAAGAGCTTTCATACGTAACTGGAAAGGGCCTAATACGTGTTTCCTCTTAATGATATTGGTGAGTGCTCTGCCCGCAATTTTATTTAAAAATGACAACGCAATAAACAGTATTCAGCCATTAAAACCTAATACAATATAGTCAGGACGCGTATCAGAGGCGTACGTCCAAGTTTTGAGTAAAATAACGCAGACTAATTGGCTAGCATGTATTCTGAAAGTCTGAAAGTTATGCTGGCGGGCTAATATCCAAATTGGGTGCGGAGGTACTGAACGTTTCGTGAATAATACGAGGTTTTCTCAAAAAAAAAATAACCAAGCTTAGGTACTTTTTAAGTGCCAATTAAGAATTGTAAACGCGATCCGTTGGCAACAGTGTATTTGTCACCCCCATTATGCCATATCACTGGTGGTTTTCCATTTTAGTTTCCGAGCTACTGATGTTTGAGCGAAAGGTGGTACAACGTCAGTGGCGATTTCTGCAACGCTACAAGGTGAAATTTTGGGTTGCCAGAACGTTAGTATCATACGTAGAAGTTTCTTACTGTGGGTCGAACGCAATGTTCGTCCCGATTCAAAAGTGCTTGTTCGTCAGTAGAAAATAACGTACGACCAGAAAGTTCAACTTTTGAGTCCATAAGTAGTGAGCAACATGGTTCCCTCACTCTTCCATCACAGTTAGTGTAATGGCAATTGCTGTTGGCTTCAACGCAAAACGATGGCTAGACGAATCAGATTTGCCTTCGTCTATTTTGTAAATATCTCCTTCTATATTCTACGAGGGTTGGAACTTAAATAGTGGAAACTATTTATTCACAACCGATACAAAAGAGTTACATATTTGCACCAGTTACCAGCGTTGTGTAGAACCCGTTTCCAGGCGTATATACCGTTAGCAGAGCCTGCTCTGTTGATGGTGCGAATGGAGCGGTCTACTGCCTGTCGAATCTCTCGAACAGTTCTGAAGCGAATGCCACCGAATCTTTTCTTCATCTTCGGAATCAAATCAAAGTCACAAGGACTTAAATCGTGTAACTGTTCGTTTTTGGAGCATCATCTGCGACCAGCTTTGCGAAACAAGCGGCGACACTTCCTGCGCAAACCACCCATCATTTTGCACGACAGTGCTCGGGCGCATACAGCGCAAGCTGTGGCTGCTCTGTTCGGTCGATGGGAGTGGGAAGTAGTGTACCATCCACCATACTACCCAGACGTAAGTCCTTGTGACTTTGATTTGATTTCAAAGATGAAGGAACCACTTCCTGGCATTCGCTTCAGCACTGTTCGAGAGATTCGACAGGCAGTAGACCGCTCCATTCGCACCATCAACAGAACAGGCTCTGCTAACGGTATACTACGCCTTCCACATCGCTGGCAACAGGTTCCGCCGAACGGTGGTGACTACTTTGAAAGACAGTAACAGATGCAAACATGTAACTCTTTTGTATCGGTCCTGAATAAATAGTTGCCACTATTTAAGTTCCAACCCTCGTATGTTGCATCATTTTTATATATCTTTGGTTGTAGTTTTACTTTAGGGATCCTTTCTTTAACATAAATAAAAATTGAACAAGTAATAATGAAAATTAAGTTGGGAAACTGAACTGTCATCAGATACAAGTGTATCGTCGGGAGTGCCCCAGGAAAGTGTTCAAATGGTTCAAATGACTCTGAGCACTATGGGACTTAACATCTGTGGTGATCAGTCCCGTAGAACTTAGAACTACTTAAACCTAACTAACCTACGGACATCACACACATCCATGCCCGAGGCAGGATTCGAACCTGCGACTGTAGCGGTCACGCGGTTCCAGACTGAAGCGCCTAGAACCGCTCGGCCACTCTGGCCGGCAGGGAAGTGTGATAGGACCGCTGTTGTTCTCTGTATACAGGGCGTTTCCCTAAATGTGTTAGCCTCTGTCAGTTACGAAGTAATAGGCGACGGAAATATTTATTGAGGTAGGTCACCATAAGAAACGTTACACTGTCTGCGGAGCTATGGACATACTCGTAGTTTATTGTGTTATAATCCAAAGAGTTACAGGAAAAAGATATATTTTTAAATGGAATAATAGTTGTTTCTATCATGTACTGGAATCAGTAACACCAGCTGTGTATACATCACTTTAGATTACATTCCTATCACTTTCAGTTTGGGAGCTACAACCCTTCAAAGATTCAGGGGCAGATACCACACGCTGTACATACTACATGCCTGTATGGTGGTTTATGGATGTTCTGGTGGTGGGAAGTTGATTTAAATGAGATGTTCGAATGTGTGTCCATGTTCCTGAATGCACAATGCAATGCGCCTTCTAAAGGATCTGCGGACGAAATGCAACATCGCTTGTGTCACGGAGCAACATGCGTCCTCGATGCGCCGTTTTAGATCATCTGGGTATGTGGTCTCAGTGACATAAACGCGATCCTTTAGGTGTCCCCACAAAAAGAAATCTAATAGTTTTAAATCGGGCGACCTTGCGGGTCATGAATGAGGACATTGGCGCCCCAACCACCTTTCTGCAAACCTGTTGTTTGGTCTTCCACAACAACACGCGCAGAATGGGCTTGGTGACCATCGTGCTGCATCCACATATCGACTCTCGTGTGTAGACACACATGTTCAAGGAGATCACCCAAACTGTCGACTGTGAACGCGCCATATAACTGACCTGTCAGTGTACCAGGGAAGTAGTGTGGACCGATGATTTCATCCCCAAGGATTCCACACCATACATTAACAGACCACCTACGTTGACGGTCGACAAGTAGTACCCACAGAGGATTGTCTGCGGCCCAGTAGTGCACGTTATGGCGATTCATTGCACCATAATTTGTGAACGTGGACTCATCAGAGAACATAACACCTTGTAAAGACTCCAGCGTGAAATTGCGCATGGCCCATTCACAGAATGTAACTCTCGCACGGAAATCATTCCCATGCAGCTCCTGGGTCACTGATAGGCGATACAGGTGAAACCTGTGACTGTGTACACAGATGTGAGGGTGACACCAGCGACTGCAGCAACGGCTTGTAAGCTGACATGAGGATCTTGGTGTACTGCAGCTAAAACAAACACCTCCGTCTCCTCACTTTTTGCAGTTCTTCGTCTGTTCCTGCGGCGCATTACCAAGCTGCCTGTTTCCCGAAGTCGTTGTTCGGCACGTAAAAACGTAATGGCTGCCGGAGCTCTTCGCCTAGGATATCTCACGGCGTACGCCATGGCTGCTCCAGTGGCATCGTGTCGGCACTCGCCGAGCATCAGCAACATGTCAACGTACTCGTTGTTCGTGTATGCCATCTTCATCCGATGTCAGTAACTGTGGTATATTGAGCCCCCTTTGTTTATGTGGCTCTAACTGTCGGGTATACGGCCGTGTGCGGCGACAGCTGGCAGTCTAACAGCGCATCGAGGAAGCTTCTCTCTCTGTGTCACCTGCGATGTTACAACTCCGCCGCACCACATTAAGGCGCATTGCGTTATGCGCGGCGTGTGTTGTATCTGCCTCTGAAACTTTGAAGGGTTGTAGCTCCCAAACTAAAAGTGATAGGAATGTAATCTAAATTGATGTATACACAGCTGGTGTTACTGATTCCAGTGCATGATGGAAACAACTATTGTTCCATTTAAAAAACTGTATCTTTTCGCTGTAACTCTTTGGATAATAAAACAATAAACTATGTGTGGTGTGCGTACTGTAAGACCTTCGGTACACACACCATCAGATTATTTGACTTGTCGCTCTAACGAAGTAGGCGTCACCAATATGTCTCGTGGTCTTATTGTGGTGTGTTTATCTTCTGCCGTTAGGTCAGACGATAGAAATGCCACTTGCACACTTAGAGTAGCAGATTGACCGTGACCAACTTTAAACAGAACTTGTTTAATTTTCACACACATTTATTAAAATAATAAATAGCATAGACATCACGTAACTTGATTCTGGATGCTGTTTACAATTGACAATCTGAAGTTCCTTTGGTCTTGGTACGTTAATCTTATTCTCACATATCTCTGATACTTGACAAAGTGTCTATTCATTTAACTTCATGGGTATGTACAGGAATATGGTAATCTTATTAGGTGCAGACTGAAACTTGACTATAGACTGGACAGACTAATGCAGACTGGTACGTACTGATACAGACAAATGCATACTGACTAATCGGAGGTCTGTAAACTCGCGCATTCAAGTATCACTGCACGAGTGTGATCTGCGAGGAGAAAAGGTTCTACGTTAGCAGCAATCTCATTGGCTGCATTACATATTAATACGCAGATTGGCGGAAGCAGAATTTGGTCCGTCTCTAAGGCAGCGCCATCTCGTAATGCGGAGACAGACGAGCACTGCGCCTGCGCTGTTGTGCTTAGCGGGGCGCGCTCTATTGGGAAAGTTGTGTACGCGCTGACTACGCGGAAATATGTACACAACACTATGTTCATAGCTCTGCAGACAGTGCAACGTTTCTTATGGTGACCTACCGCAATAAATATTTCCGTCACCTATTACTTCATAACTTACAGAGGCAAACACATTTAGGAGGAGGAGGAGGATATTGGTGTTTAACGTCCCGTCGACAACGAGGTCATTAGAGACGGAGCACAAGCTCGGATTAGGGAAGGATGGGGAAGGAAGTCGGCAGTGCCCTTTCAAAGGAACCATCCCGGCATTTGCCTGGAGTGATCTAGGGAAATCACGGAAAACCTAAATCAGGATGGCCGGACGCGGGATTGAACCGTCGTCCTCCCGAATGCGAGTCCAATGTGCTAACCACTGCGCCACCTCAACACATTTAGCGAAACACCCTGTATATAAATTATTTGGCGGACAGGGTGGGCAGCAATCTGCGATTGTTTGCTAATAATGCTGTGGTGTACGGTAATGTGTGCAAATTGAGTGACTGTATGAAGATACAAGACGACTTAGACAAAATTTCCAGATGGTGTGATGAATGCAGATGAGTAAGAAGAACAAACCTGTAACCTTTAGGATACAGTATTACTAGTGTCGCCCTTGACACAGACAAGTCGTTTAAATATCTGGGCGTAACGTTGCAAAGTCATATGAAATGGATCGGGCATGTGAGGACTGTGGTACGAAAGGCGACCGGTCGACTTCGTGTTAGTGGGACAATTCTAGGAAAGTGTGGCTCACTTGTAAAGGAAACCGCGTGTAGGACGCTAGTGCGATATATTTTTCAGTACTGCTCGACTGTTGGGGATCCGTACCATGTCGAACTGGAGGAAGACATGGAAGCAGTTCAGAGGCGGGTTGCTAGGTTTGTTACCGGCAGTTCTGAACGACACATAAGTGTTACGGAGATGCTTCTGGAAATCAAACGTGAATCGCCTGAGAGGAAGCGACGTTCTTTTCGAGAAACACTATTGAGAAAATTTAGAAACCGGAATTTTAAGATGATTGCAGAACGATTCTGCTGCCACCAACATACATTGCACGTAAGGACCCCGAAGATAGGAGAAATTAGGGCTCATATGGAGGCACATAGCGGGCCGCTGTGACCGGGCGGTTCTAGCCACTTCAGTCTGGAACCGCGTGACCGCTACGTTCGCAGGTTCGAATCCTGCCTCGGGCACGGATGTGTGTGATGTCCTTAGGTTAGTTAGGTTTAAGTAGTTCTAAGATCTAGGGGACTGATGACCTCAAATGTAAAGTCACATAGTGCTTAGAGCCATTTGATTTGTACCTGCCTTGGGCAGGGATGTTTGTGATGTCCTTAGGTAGCTTAGGTTTATGTAGTTCTAAGTCTAGGGGACTGATGACCTCGGATGTTAAGTTCCCTAGTGCTTAGAGCCAAACCATTTTTGGAGGCATATAAGACACATGTTTTCCCCTCGCTCTATTTTCGAGTGAAACAAGAAAGGAAAGGTATCCTTCGCCACGCACCATACGGTGGCTTGTGGAGTACCTATGCAGATGTAGATATAGATGTAGATTTGGGCTTCAATGAATGGCAGTCACATTAAAAAAAACACGGATCACTCGCATGCCAACCAGTTGGCTGGTGTCGCCAAATTTTTAAGCTAAAAGCGAGCATGCTTCAAATATGCTGCGATGTTTGTTCGTCGTTTTTGCTTTCGAAGAACAGAAGAAACATCGAATGGACGCTCGTAATACACGAATGCATAGTTTCGCGGCGATATATACTGATAACTGATCGATGCAGGTGGCATGTCGGCTCTAAGGAAGGGACTTAACTTCGCACCATCTCCAAGAAGCATCGCTTTCATTGACATCATAAGTGGTGTGGAGCAAGCGGTTCGTAAGGTTTCCAGTGAAACTGCAGAAGAAATCCATCACGAAACGAGCCGCATTTTTTCAAAATCCAAGCCACCAACCTGGCAAGAGCTGAGCATAATGGTCTTCACAAGTTCCGCAGCGATCCTCTCATCGTAGTTTTACCAGCGGACAAGGGCAATGCAGCAGTCATTATGGAACGATCTCTGACGCAGAGATCCGGTTGATGCTGGAGGAGGAGACTATCAAAAACGTTCAAGAGACCCAATACCCAGAATAATGAGGAAGACGTCTGGAGCTTCTAAAGCGGTCTTCGCTGGAGGAGGATATCGTCAAGAAACTCGTCCCTCAGGCACCTCGTCTACCTACTTTGTATAGCCTTCCCAAGGTTCATAAGGAGCACACTCCTCTACGCCCCATCGTAGGCACCATTGGATCACCAACGTACAGACTAGCTAAACATCTGACCAGCCTCCGTTCTCCGCACTTTGGTCGCACTTCGTCAGTCGAATTAAATGCTTGCCTCTCGGAGAAGGAGATATGATGGTTAGCTTTGATGTGGTGATGTTGTTCACGCGAGTTCCCATCGAAGATTCTTTAGACTTGCTCTCCCAATTATTTGACGGCACTGTTGTGGATTTATTATAGCACACTCTGAAATCGTATTTTTGTATGCTGGAGATTATTTTAACCAGACGGACGGCGTCGCTATGGGAAGCCCACTAGCTCCAGTTACAGGCAGCCTCTTCGTGGAGTGCTTTGAGAACACTGCCCTGGACACGTCTCCTGCAAAGCCTAGTTGCTTTCATCGTTACGTTGACGACACATTCGTTGTCTGGCCTCATGGACGTGAAAAGCTGGAAGAATTTTTCAGTCACATCAACTGCAACCATGACAACATCAGATTCACGATGGAAGTAGAGACAGATGGTGCCTTGCCTTTTCTAGACTTCTCGTCCGCCGGAAAGAAAATGGGTGTCTCAGCCACAGTGTTTATCGGAACCCCACCCACACACACAGATAGCTGCATGCTACCAGGCACCCACACAGACAGATATATGCATGCTAACATCTATCATCACCCTTCGCAGAAAAGTTCTGTTCTGAAGACACTGGTGCATCGAACGGAAGCCGTTTCAGACGCTGACAGCCTTCCGAAAGAACTGTGTCGCTTACGGAAAGTCTTCAAAGAAAACGGCTACAAAACCGCCAGATGTAGATAGCCATCTTGTCGAAGAAACATAAACAGAAGACCTCCGAGAAGGGGGCGAAGAAGCTTGCGTTCTTGCCTTTCTGTGGCTCAATAACAGTAAAGATTAGCCGGCTTCCAAACAAGCATTAAATCCATGCGGTTTTTAGGGCACCGGCTAAAACTCGACTGCTAATGAGGCCTGTGAAAGACGATGTTGCGCTCAAAACGCCGTGAGTATATAAAACACCGTGTGGATGTGGACAGTTACATCGGACAGGTACCACTGAACAGCGCCGTGTGGAACACGAGAAATGTTTTCGCCTACGGTATCCCAAGAAATCTTTGGTGTCAGAACGTGCTTTATAAGATGGACACCGTATCGCATTGCCGAGACATCTGTTATTACGCGGACTACTAGTTTTTGGGACAGCGTTATAAGAAAAGCGATCGAGTGAAAAATTTCTGACAATACCCTCAACAAACACGGTCGGCCTGCAGCTGAGCACAGCTTGGAACTCGGCCATCAGAAAGCTGAAGCGGGCACGGCAATAGTCGCAATGACAACATTACCATATTGGCGTTGGAGCGAGCACCTGTGACGTTACTGAAGACAGTGCGGCCATATAAGGACGGCAGCAGCAATCATTCGACAGTCACCACTTGACAATGGTCGAGGAGAACTCGGCCGAAAGCTCGTGGATTTTAAAGCACTGGATCCGGTTGTAAGATATTATTTGAAGTTCTGACGCTGACAACATCATAGCAAGGATCGTCACTGTAGACGGTTTTTAGGTTATCGGCTACGCTATTGAAGTAACGAAAGTCCGTTCAGCACAGTGGGATGATAAAAGATCTCCAAGGAAAAGAAAATCTCTATTAAATATGAAAACGATGCTCGTAGTACTTTTTTCGCTATTATTGGAACTGTATATTCAGAATGTCTTCCCGAAATTCAAATTCCCTCGTCGTCATGTAACAGCAACGAAAATGTCGAGTGAGAATGCTCACAGAAAGAGACTACAACAGCGCCAAGAATTTCACGATTTGTTCGCCAGGAAAACGTTACTGCCCAGTCGTTTTTCTCAATTTGTACATGTTATTCCCCAACTACCTACACCCACCTCGCCCACCGATGTTTCTTGTGATTCCAAACTTTAAACCAGTGCTGAAAGGACGTCACTTCCACACCATTTATGACGTTAAGCGGAATTCCCCCCGAAGAACATTCTAAAAGAAGGTTCCGATGAGTGTATGGGTAAACAGAAAGACCTATGGGACCGGAAGGGAGTATATTAAAGTATACAAGCACTAGTGACGTTTAAACTAAATAAAAGTATAAATTTATTTTGAACACACCTCCCGTAAATATGAAATTTTAGTGTCTTGTTACGTTATATTGCTTTAGCAGCGTAATAATGTTGGCTGCGAAGATTAATTATCAACTACACAAACGGTAAGGACATAGCTATTGCGAAGGCTGTTCTTAAAGAAAACAACATCTGAGCGACAAGTGACGCAACCGGTAAGGACATAGTTATTACGAAGGCTGTTCCTAAAGACGACGACATCTGAGCGACAAGTGACGACATATTTTCGTTTATTTATTTATGAAGTTCCCTAGGACTATGAGAGCCCAATATGCTTGGTCATGAAACAAGTCGGCACTAAGTTTACAGCAAGCTGATTATAAATTTTATGAACAAAAGAAAAAGATTTTGAAAAAAAAGAAAAACTCTGTGTGATGGTGTGCGAATAAATATCTCATTACAGAGGAAACTTCTCAACCAGTGCGAACAATTCCTGTATAGAATATAAGAGTGTGCCACTAGAAAAGTTTCAATTTAGATCTGATCACTTGCTGTTTATTTTTTTTTTTTCCTTTCTGCTGAAAGCCTGCTGAAAATTGAACCGCTGAACATTGCATATCTTTGTATATAGTGCATAAGTAAATGTTTTATGATGCAGTCTGAATGAACGATGCAGTTTATTCTGAATGAGTCAATATTATCAACAACAAACGGTGTAGTTTATATACAAGGCTGGCAGAGTTAGCAATCAGCAGAATGACGCCCTACACAAAGTCCGCCACGTGACAGTGCAGATGTGCCTGGTGTAAGAATATTCTCAGCGAACGCAAAGAGTTGCTGCCAAACATTACACCACAAGAGATAATAAAGCAAAAGTAAGCAAAGTAAAGAAGCGCTCGCGCGTTATTGAAAGACACAGTGGAGATTAATCTTGTACAGAAGAAGCAGCATTGATATCAAACAGTAAACACTTGCCAATCATCTGAGAAATTATGTTTATTGGGTCACAAAGCGATTTTCGGTTTCCTGAACCGTCTCCAGGTTACACGTCGAAGGCCTAGGAGGCAGAAAGTCGATCGTGTGTAAATACATATAATTTTACAAAACATTAAGAAGCGTGTCCTATTTAAAATTATTGTCATGTGAAGCACCAGTTGACAACTTAATGTTAAGCAGAACTGCACAAGATTTTGAGAGTAAAACTTCCAAGAAAGCGTTTTATCCATCCAAAGCCGCAAAAAATTTAAAATGATGTACTTTTCTCATCATAAATGTAGCTTTTACGAGGTATACTGCGTTTCAGTGGAGTTAAACATTAATCTTTTCTCCGAAAGCCATGTGCTAATTTTAGCGACTACCTTATTAGCTACATCACTAATGGTACGTTGCAAGTGTTTCATAATAACACTTCTGTAACTCGAAAGCGAAAATTTTTTGAATCATTTTTCATCGTTGGTAGAGGAGATATTATGTACAGGACGCTGAACAACCAGCTGATCGGAGGACTTACTCAACTAAAATGAGACGAATGCTGTTAATTTTCTTTTAAATACACCAAAAGATCAAACATAACATATAGTCATCGGTCTCGCACATACACTGTCATTTGCACTCATACTTTCAGACAGAAGATCAAAATATGTATCCCTCAAATCGTTTTAATGTTAAAATTCATAGACTAAAACTATGCAACTGCTAAAAGATTGTAACACAGAACCGTGACTGCTCGATTAATAGGAAAATAACTGATGAACCACTCACCCTGGACACACAGTAGAACCTTGTACTTAAGAAACTATACATGAAGTCAAATGTCGCAGAGAATGGTCATTTTTACTGATAATTCATTGATGTACATCAAGAATAGCAACGGACCCAAAACTGACCCCTGTGGCACCCCTCTCTTTACACAACGCCAGTCACACTGTTTTGCGAGACTGGAGGAAAACCATCTCAAACATTAATCGTTTCTGCAAAAGCCATGTGCTGATGTTACCGACTACCTTAATAGGTACATCACTAACAGTATGTTACAAGTCTTTCACAATAACACTTCCGTAACTCGAAAGTGAAAACTTTTGAATCATTTGTCCTTGTTGGTAGAGGAGATATTATGTATAGGGCACTCAACATCGACCTGATCGGCGCGCTTACTCACTTAAATTGAGACGAATGTTGCTAATTTTCTTTTATATACACCAAAAGATGAAACATAATTATAGTTATCGGTCTCGGTCATACACTGTCATTTGCACTCATACATTCACACAGAAGTTCAAAATATGCAAACCTCAAATTGTTATAATGTTTAAATGCATAGACTAAAACGATGCAGCTGTTAAAACATTGTAACACAGAACTGTGACTGGTCGATTAATAAGAAAATAACCGATGGACCACTCACCGTAGACACTCTGTGAACCCTCATACTTATGAAAGTATATAGAAAGTCAGACACCGCAGAGAATGGTAATTTTTACTGACAAATCATTGATGTACATCAAGAAAAGCAACGGACCCAAAACTGACCCCTGTGGCACCCCTCTCTTTAGACGACACCAGTCACACTGTTTGGCGAGACTGGAGAAAAACCTTCTGAAACATTAATCTTTTCTGCGAAAGCCATGTGCTGATGTTACCAACTACCTTTATAGGTACATCACTAACAGTACGTCACAAGTCTTTCACAATAACACTTCTGTAACTCGAAAGCAAAAACTATTGAATCAAAAATGGTTCAAATGGCTCTGAGCACTATGGGACTCAACTGCTGAGGTCATTAGTCCCCTAGAACTTAGAACTAGTTAAACCTAACTAACCTAAGGACATCACAAACATCCATGCCCGAGGCAGGATTCGAACCTGTGACCGTAGCGGTCTTGCGGTTCCAGACTGCAGCGCCTTGAACCGCACGGCCACTTCGGCCGGCAACTATTGAATCATTTGTCCTCGTTGGTAGAGGAGATATTATGTACAGGACGCTCAACAGTGAGCTGATCAGAGAGCTTACTCATCTAAATTGAGATGGATGCTGTCAAGTTTCTTTTAAATACACCAAAAGGTCAAGCATAAACGTGTAGTTATCCGTCTTGCTCTTACGCTGTCATTCACATTCATACTTTCGCACAGAAGATCAAAATATGTATCCCTCAAAAAGTTTTAACGTTACAATACACAAAATTACGCAACTGCTAAAACATTGTAACACGGAACTGTAACTGGTCGATTAATAGGAAAATAATCAATGAACCACTCACTATGGACACACAGTAGAACCTTGTACTTAAGAAACCATACTGAAAGTCAAATATCACACAGTATTGTCATTTTTACTTATAATTCAGTGATGCACATCACGAAAAGCAACAGACCCAAAACTGACCCCTGTGGCACCCCTCTCTTTACACGACCCCCATACCCAGATTAAAACTTTGCAACTTCTAAAACATTGTAACATGGAACCGAGACTTGTCGGTTAATAGGAAAATAACTGATGAACCCCTCACCCTGGACACACAGTAGAACCTTGTATTTAAGAAACTATAGAGAAAGTGAAACGTCACAGAGAATGGTCATACCCAAAACTGACCTCTATGGCACCTCTCTCTTTACACGACGCCGGTACAGAGACTAAAGCTAGGCAACTTCTAAAACATTGAGACACAGAACCGAGACTTGTCGATTAATAGGAAAATAAACGACGAACTACTCACCCTGGACACACAGTAGAACCTTGTACTTAAGAAGCTATAGAGAAAGTCAAACGTCGCAGAGAATGGTCATTTTTACTGACAAATCATTGAATGTACATCAAGAAAAGCAACGGACCCAAAACTGACCCCTGTGGCACCCCTCTCTTTACACGACCCCCATACCCAGATTAAAACTTTGCAACTTCTAAAACATTGTAACATGGAACCGAGACTCGTCGGTTAATAGGAAAATAACTGATGAACCCCTCACCCTGGACACACAGTAGAACCTTGTATTTAAGAAACTATAGAGAAAGTGAAACGTCACAGAGAATGGTCATTTTTACTGACAAATCATTGATGTACATGAAGAAAAGCAACGGACCCAAAACTGACCTCTATGGCACCTCTCTCTTTACACGACGCCGGTACAGAGACTAAAGCTAGGCAACTTCTAAAACATTGAGACACAGAACCGAGACTTGTCGATTAATAGGAAAATAAACGACGAACTACTCACCCTGGACACACAGTAGAACCTTGTACTTAAGAAGCTATAGAGAAAGTCAAACGTCGCAGAGAATGGTCATTTTTACTGACAAATCATTGATGTACATCAAGAAAAGCAACGGACCCAAAACTGACCCCTGTGGGACCCCTCTCTTTAGACGATGCCAGTCAAACCGTTTGATGAGACTGGAGGAAAACCTTCTGTACCCTACATTCCTGATATGCAGTGAACCACTGTTGAGCTTTTCCCCTGATTCCACAGTCTTTCACGGTAATTCCGTACCTATAATTTGTATCATACATTTTTAGTGATAATTCTGTGACCATGTTATAGGCCATTCTTTAGTTTAAGTTCTGAGGAAGACGCTCGTAGCAGTGTTGAAACCCAGTTAATTCGTTAAAAATTAGTGAGCGAGGGCTGTTTTCTATTAATTGTAACTATTCACGGTCTCTGAACGTACAGCCATGTACAAAAGTTTTAGTACGATGCATACAGTCGAACAGCTTTGTAAATTGAAATAGCTACTGACCTCAGTTTACGGTTTAGCCCTACTCGTACCCGACACACGGAAGAATAAGTGTGAGCTCTTTTTCAGTGTGCGTGACTGCGCGCACGGCGGCCGACTCACCTCTCTTGGTGTTGAGCCGCAGGCGCACGCGGTGCAGGCGGCGCGCGATGCGGTCGGCGAGCGAGGCGTGCTGCGGCGCGTGGTGGTGGTGGTGGTGGCGCGGCTGCGGCTGCGGGCTGTGGTGCTGCGCGGCCGGCGGCTGCGTCGCCCTGCGCGCGCGCTCCCCGCGCCGGAAGGCGGCCGCCAGCCCCGCGCTCGGCCCGGCCACGGCCGCCTCGCCGCCGGCGCTCGCCGCCAGCCCCATGCCGGTCCCTGCACGACGCGCGACTGCTGTGCGCCGCCGCCTCCGACACTGGCGCTGCAGGTGGCCTCGCCTCGCCGCGGCGCGCAGCTGGCCGCGCCCCTCCCACCGCCTCCGGCGCCGACGCCGTGCAGCGCCGCGGCGCCACGCGACGCCGCCCGTCACGGGCGCCCACCTGACCGCCCCCTGCCCCTTGCAGATCGCTACGGCCACCGAATCCGTTTCGAATCAGTCCTCCTCCCACGAACTCTGCGTTTCGTGACCAGCCAACAGCCGACTTGTCACCTAGACGTGGCATCGAAAAGCGTGCCGCGCGGAGTGACTGTGCAGTTTGAGGCGTCGTGTCACGGACTGCGCGGCCACTCCCACCGGAGGTTCGAATCCTACCTCTAGCATAGGTGTGTGTGTGTTTGTGTTGTTCATAGCATCTACATCTACATCTACATCTACATCTACATGATTACTCTGCAATCCACATTTAAGTGCTTGGCAGAGGGTTCATCGAACCTCAATCATACTATCTCTCTACAATTCCACTCCCGAACAGCGCGCGGGAAAAACGAACACCTAAACCTTTCTGTTCGAGCTCTGATTTCTCTTATTTTATTTTGATCATCGTTCCTACCTATGTAGATTGGGCTCCACAAAATATTTTCGCATTCGAAAGAGAAAGTTCATGACTGAAATTTCGTAAATAGATCTCGCCGCGACGAAAAACGTCTTTGCTTTAATGACTTCCATCGCAACTCGCGCATCATATCTGCCACACTCTCTCCCCTATTACGTGATAATACAAAACGAGCTGCCCTTTTTTGCACCCTTTCGATGTCCTCCGTCAATCCCACCTGGTAAGGATCCCACACCGCGCAGCAATATTCTAACAGAGGACGAACGAGTGTAGTGTAAACTGTCCTTTAGTGGACTTGTTGCATCTTCTAAGTGTCCTGCCAATGAAACGCAACCTTTGGTTCGCCTTCCCCACAATATTATCTATGTGGTCTTTCCAACTGAAGTTGTTCGTAATTTTAACACCCAGGTAGTTAGTTGAATTGACAGCCTTGAGAATTGTACTATTTATCGAGTAATCGAATTCCAACGGATTTCTTTTGGAACTCGTGTGGATCACCTCACACTTTTCGTTATTTAGCGTCGACTGCCACCTGCCACACCGTACAGCAATCTTTTCTAAATCGCTTTGCAACTGGTACAGGTCTTCGGATGACCTTACTAGACGGTAAATTACAGCATCATCTGCGAACAACCTAAGAGAACTGCTCAGATTGTCACCCAGGTCATTTATATAGATCAGGAACAGCAGGAACCCAGGACGCTTCCCTGGGGAACACCTGATATCACTTCAGTTTTACTCGATGATTTGCCGTCTATTACTACGAACTGCGACCTTCCTGACAGGAAATCACGATTCCAGTCGCACAACTGAGACGATGCCCCATTGGCCCGCAGCTTGATTAGAAGTCGCTTGTGAGGAACGGTGTCAAAAGCTTTCCGGAAATCTAGAAATACGGAATCAACTTGAGATCCCCTGTCGATAGCGGCCATAAGTTACTTTAAGTGGTGTGTAAGTCTAGGGACCAATGACCTAAGCAGTTTGGTCCCTTAGTAATTCACACACATTTGAACATTCGAAAAGCGTGCATCCGTGTTGCGTTCCATTGCCAAGTGTCAAGACCACGAAGGGAAACAGACATGCAGAGCCAGCACGCAGCAGCACGGCCCCACTATAGATGCCTTTCATGTATGCCGATGAAAGCTATCTTCTCGCAGGTGGTGTACACTACGACATTCTCCAAAAGATCTCCTCTTACACAGGCCTTTCATTCAAACTCATACACCTAGCTTATACAGGGTGTTACATAAAGGTACGGGCAAACTTTCAGGACACATTCCTGAAACACACAAAGAAGGAAAGCCGGCCGCGGTGGTCTAGCGGTTCCAGGCGAGCAGTCCGGAACCGCGCGACTGCTACGGTCGCAGGTTCGAATCCTGCCTCGGGCATGGATGTGTGTGATGCCCTTAGGTTAGTTAGGTTTAAGTACTTCTAGGGGACTGATGACCACAGGTGTCAAGTCCCATAGTGCTCAGAGTCATTTGAACCAACCATTTTTGAACCAAAGAAAGAACGTATGTTATGTGGACACGTGTCCAGAAACGCTTACTTTCCATGTTAGAGCTCATTTTATTACTTCTCTTCAAATCACATTAATCATGGAGTGGAAACACACAGCACCAGAACGTACCAGCTTGACTTCAAACACTTCGTTACAGGAAATGTTCAAAATGTCCCCCGTTAGCGAGAATACATGCATCCACCCTCCGTCGCATGGAATCCTTGATGCGCTGATGCAGCTCTGGAGAATGGCGTATTGTATCACAGCCGTCCACAATACGAGCACGAAGAGTACATTTGGGACCGGGGTTGCGTAGACAAGAGCTTTCAAATACCCCCATAAATGAAAGTCAAGAGGGTTGAGGGCAGGAGAGCGTGGAGGCCATGGAATAGGTCCGCCTCTACCAATCCATCGGTCACCGAATCTGTTGTTGAGAAGCGTACGAACACTTCGACTGAAATGTGCAGGAGCTTCATCGTGCATGAACCACATGTTGTGTCGTACTTGTGAAGGCACATGTTCTAGCAGCACAGTTAGAGTATCCCGTATGAAATTATGATAACGTGCTCCATTGAGCGTAGGTGGAAGAACATGGGGCCCAATCAATACATCACCAACAATGCCTGCCCAAACGTTCACAGAAAATCTGTGTTGATGACGTGATTGCACAATTGCGTGCGGATTCTCGTCAGCCCACACATGTTGATTGTTAAAATTTACAATTTGATCATGTTGGAATGAAGCCTCATCCGTAAAGAGAACATTTGCACTGAAATGAGGATTGGCACGTTGTTGGATGAACCATTCACAGAAGTGTACCCGTGGAGGCCAATCAGCTGCTGATAGTGCCTGCACACGCTGTACATGGTATGGAAACAACTGATTCTACCGTAGCACTCTCCATACAGTGACGTGGTCAACGTTACCTTGTACAGCAGCAACTTCTCTGACGCTGACATTAGGGTTATCGTCAACTGCACGAAGAATTGCCTCGTCCATTGCAGGTGTCCTCGTCGTTCTAGGTCTTCCCCAGTCGCGAGTCATAGGCTGGAATGTTCCGTGCTCCCTAAGACGCCGATCAGTTGCTTCGAACGTCTTCCTGTCGGGACACCTTCGTTCTGGAAATCCGTCTCGATACAAACGTACCGCGCCACGGCTATTGCCCCGTGCTAATCCATACAACAAATGGGCATCTGCAAACTCCGCATTTGTAAACATTGCACTGACTGCAAAACCACGTTCGTGATGAACACTAACCTGTTGATGCTACGTACTGATGCGCTTGATCCTAGTACTGTAGAGCAATGAGTCGCATGTCAACACAAGCACTGAAGTCAATATTACCTTCCTTCAATTGGGCCAACTGGCGGTGAATCGAGGAAGTACAGTACATACTTACGAAACTAAAATGAGCTGTAACATGAAAATTAAGCGTTTCCGGACACATTCCCATATAACATCTTTTCTTTATTTGTGTGTGAGGAATGTTTCCTGAATGTGTGGCCGTACGTTTTTGTAACACCCTGTATACTACATTTTAATTTCGGTCTCCTGCGAGGGGTGATTAGATATTAAGGTTACAAGGCCGATATTTCCGGAGTTTCGTCTGCTATACAATAAAGCGCCATAGAAACTGGTATGTTGTTGTTGTTGTGGTCTTCAGTCCTGAGACTGGTTTGATGCAGCTCTCCATGCTACTCTATCCTGTGCAAGCTTCTTCATCTCCCAGTACCTACTGCAACCTACAGCCTTCTGAATCTGCTTAGTGCATTCATCTCTTGGTCTCCCTCTACGATTTTTACCCTCCACGCTGCCCTCCAATGCTAAATTTCATGCCTCAGAACATTTCCTACCAACCGGTCCCTTCTTCTTCTGAAGTTATGCCACAAGCTCCTCTCCTCCCCAATTGTATTCAGTACCTCCTCATTAGTTATGTGATCTACCCATCTAATCTTCAGCATTCTTCTGTAGCACCACATTTTGAAAGCTTCTATTCTCTTCTTGTCCAAATTGTTTATCGTCCGTGTTTCACTTCCATGCACCGCTACACTCCATACAAATACTTTCAGAAACGACTTCCTGACAGTTAAATGTATACTCGATGTTAACAAATTTCTCTTCTTCAGAACCACTTTGACAGCCGCGTGGCCGTGTGGTTCTAGGCGCTAAAGTCTGGAACCGCCTGACCGCTACGGTCGCAGGTTCGAATCCTGCCTCGGGCATGGATGTGTGGGATGTCCTTAGGTTAGTTCAGTTTAAGTAGTTCTACGTTCTAGGGGACTGATGACCTCAGATGTTAAGTCCCATAGTGCGCAGAGCCATTTGAACCAAGAACCTCTTTCCTTGCCATTGCCAGTCTACATTTTATATCCTCTCTACTTCGACCATCATCAGTTATTTTGCTCCCCAAATAGCAAAATTCCTTTACTACCTCAAGTGTCTCATTTCCTAATCTAATTCCCTCAGCATCACCCGACTTAATTCGACTACATTCCATTATCCTCGTTTTGCTTTTGTTGATGTTCATCTTATATCCTCCTTTCAAGACACTGTCCATTCCGTTCAACTGCTCCTGTCCCTTGCTGTCTGTGACAGAATTACAATGTCATGGGCGAACCTCAAAGTTTTTATTTCTTCTCCATGGATTTTAATACCTACTCCGAACTTTTCTTTCGTTTCCTTTACTGCTTGCTCAATATACAGATTGAATAGCATCGGGGAGAGGCTACAACCCTGTCTCACTCCCTTCCCAACCGCTGCCCCTCGACTCTTATAACTGCCATCTGGTTTCTGTACAAATTGTAAATAGCCTTTCGCTCCCTGTATTTTACCCCTGCCACCTTCAGAATTTGAAAGAGAGTATTCCAGTCAACACTGTCAAAGGCTTTCTCTAAGTCTACAAATGCTAGAAACGTAGGTTTACCTTTCCTTAATCTTCGTTCTAAGATAAGTCTTAAGGTCAGTATTGCCTCACATGTTCCAACATTTCTACGGAATCGAAACTGATCTTCCCAGAGGTCGGCTTCTACCAGATTTTCCATTCGTCTGTAAATAATTCGCGTTAGTATTTTGCACCTGTGACTTATTAAACTGATACTTCGGTAATTTTCACATCTGTAAACACCTGCTTTCTTTGGGATTGGAATTATTATATTCTTCTTGAAGTCTGAGGGTATTTCGCCTGTCTCGTACATCTTGCTGACCAGATAGTAGAGTTTTGTCAGGACTGGCTCTCCCAAGGCAGTCAGTAGTTCTAATGGAAGTATCTATTGATACTTGGTTTAAATCTTCATGGAGTCCATGCTTCCAACGCTTCTTGGGTCTCCCAAGCGGTCTCTTTCCTGTAGGTGTCAAATCCAGGAGCTTCCAAGGCCATCAGTGATCCTCCATCCGGGCCACATGGCCGGCCCACTGCATTCGTTTGGCTTTGACAGTTCTTGCTATCTTGGGCTGCTGGTATAGTTCCTCAAACTCTTGGTTGTATCTGATCCTCCATTCCCCTGTATCTGCATCCAGAAGCGGACCGAAGATCTTCCGAAGCACTTTTCTCTCAAAAACAAGTAGCTTATGGAACTCTTGTTTCTGGATACTCCATGTCTCACAGCCATATATAACAACAGGCTGCGTCAGGGTTTTGTACAGTCGAATCTTGAACTGTCTGGAGAGATATCTGGACCGAAGCAGTTGTGCTAGGCTGTGGTAAGATCGGTTTCCTGCTTGTATTCTGGCGTTGATCTCTGCTTCACATGACGAGTTCTCAATCAAAAGTGCCCCTAGGTATTTGAATTCTTGCACTCTCTTGTAGGACTGGTCCCCAACCTGCAGTGATTGTAGATGATCAGCAGTCTGACAACGACCACGCGTCATAACGAGGTACTCTGTCTTGGCTTCGTTTTTGTTTAGCCTAAATTTGCTGGCAGCCTCCTTTAGTGCTTTGGTCATTTGCTCCAACTCTTCTTCCGACCTAGAGAGTAAACAGATGTCGTCTGCATAGGCTAAGTATACCAGTCTCTTTCCTTCGATTTCAATCCCTTCGTTCTCTTGGAAGGTCTCGCGTACGATCTTTTGGAGGCCAAAGTTGAACTGGATAGGGGACAACCCACCTCCTTGCCTGAGTCCTGTCACAATTTCAAACTCCTCAGTTACGCGATTTCCCATCTTCACCTTTGCCCGTGTTTCGTTCAGACAGATCTTTATTAGATTGATTAGTTTCTCTGCTATGCCAAACTCCCTTAAACAGTTGAGCAGGCTCTTGCGATGTATGCAATCATAGGCCATCTTAAAATCAACGAATAAAATATGCAAATCTTTACCATAATCACCCAGTTTCTCAGTGAGCTGCCGGAGACTGAAGATGTGATCTACTGTTGACCGTCCTGGCCGGAAACCTCCCTGGTACTCCCCAATCACCGATTCTGCCACTGGCTGAATTCTGTGTATGAGGCAGTTGGACAGGACCTTACAGCAGACGTTAAGCAGGGCGATTCCTCGATAGTTGCCACATTTCATGCATACCGATAAAAACTTGCTTCTCACAGGTGCTCTTGTGGAATTCGATAGCGATCCTAAACGGTGTTGTAAACCACGACACACTCCAAAAGATCTCCTCTTACACAAGACTTTCACTGCCACTCATACATGAAACACATACACTAAATTTTAGTTTCGGTCTCCTACGAGGTGCGAACAGAAACTAAGGCTACAAGACCGGTATTTCTGGAGTTTCGTCTGCCATACACTAAAGCACCAAAGAAACTGGTATAGGCATGGGTATTCAAGTACAGAGACACGTAAACAGGTAGAATACGGTTCTGCGTTCCGCAACGCCTATATAAGACAAAAAGTGTCTGATGCAGTTGATAGATCACCTACTGCTGCTACATTGGCGGGTTTTAACCATTAGATAAGATATCTGTATGGTGCGAAAAGTGGCAATTGACCCTGAATAATGAAAAGTGCGAAGCTATTCACATGAGTACTAAAAGAAATCAGCTAAATTTCGATTATGCGATAAGTCAAACAAATATGAGGGCTGTAAATTCAACTAAATACTGAGGTATTACAATTACAAATAACCTAAATTGGAACGATCACATAGATAATATTGTGGGTAGAGCAAACTGAAGACTGCGATTCATTGGCAGAACGCTTAGAAGGTGCGACAGGTCTACGAAAGAGACTGCCTACACTACGCTTGTTCGCCCTATTCTGGAGTACTGCTGTGCGGTGTGGGATCCGCATCAGGTGGGACTGACGGATGACATCGAAAAAGTACAAAGAAGGGCAGCTGGTTTTTTATTATCGGGAAGTAGGGGAGACAGTGTCACAGACATGATACGTGAATTGGAATGGCAATCATTAAAACAAAGACGTTTTCCGTTTCGACGGGAACGTCTCATGAAATTTCAATCACCAGTTTTCTCCTCGGATTGCGAAAACATTCTGTTGGCACCCACCTTCGTAGGGAAAAATGATCATCACGATAAAGGAAGAGAAATCAGGGCTCGCACGGAAAATTTTAAGTGCTCTTTTTCCCGCGTGCCGTTCGAGAGTGGAACGGTAGAGAGTTAGTATGAAGGTGGTTCATTGAAGCCTCTGCCAGGAACTTTATTGTGAATAGCAGTCTAATCACGTAGATGTAGATGTAGTGAGTCTGAACGTGTGATATAGTCGGCGCACGAGCAATGGGACACAGCATCTTCGAGGTACCGATGGCGTGGCGATTTTCCCGTACGACCATATCACAAGTGTACTGAATATAAGGAATCCGGTAAAACATCAGATCGCCGACATCGCCGCGCCGGAAAAAGATCCTGCAAGAACGGGTCCACCGACGACTGAAGAGAATCGTTGAACGTGTCAGAAGTGCAACCCTTCCGCAATTTGCTGCAGGTTTCAATGCTGGCCCATCAAGAAGTGTCAGCTTGCAAACCATTCAACGAAACATCATCGATATGGGCTTTCG
Organism: Schistocerca piceifrons; assembly: GCF_021461385.2. NCBI lineage: Eukaryota > Metazoa > Arthropoda > Insecta > Orthoptera > Acrididae > Schistocerca > Schistocerca piceifrons. Next base: position 924,906,466 of record NC_060140.1, read on the forward strand.
GAGCGAAAGCCCGCTCGTGTACCCTAGATGACCGCACGACACAAAGCTTTACGCCACACCTGAGCCCGTCAACACCGACACTGAACTGTTGATGACTGTAAACATGTTGCCTGGTCGGACGAGACTCGTTTCAAATTGAAGCGAGTGGATGGACGTGTATAGGTGTGTAGACAACGTCATGAATCCATGGACCCTTCATGTAAGGAGGGGATTGTTGAAGCTGGTGGAGGCCATGTAATGGTGTGGGGAGTGTGCAGTTGGAGTGATATGGGACCCCTGATACGTCTAGATACGACTCTGACAGGTGACACGTACGTCAGCATCCTGTCTGATCAACTGCATGCATTCATGTGCATTGCGCATTCCGACGGACTTGGGCAATTCCGGCAAGACAATGCGACAGCCCTCGCGGCCAGAACTGCTACAGAGTGGGTCCAGGAACACTCTTCTGAGCTTAAACACTTCCTCTGGTCACCAAACTTCCCACAAATGAACATTATTCAGCCTGTGTGGGATGCCTTACAACGTGCTATTCAAAAGAAATCTCCACCCCCTCGTACTCTTGCAGATGTATGGACAGACATGCAGGATTCATGGTATCACTTCCCTCCAGCACTGTTTCAGACATTAGACCAGTGCATGCACTTCTGCGTGCTCGCAGGGGCCGTAAACAATATTAGTCAGGTGTACCAGTGTCTTCAGTGTAGATAAATTGGTATTGTGAGGTATTTCTGACGCATGCGGTTGGCACATGTGCAGAGTTCCGATACCCTGCAGCGGTAGTTTAAGATAAACACAAATGGCAGAGATTAAAAATACCGATTCAGTTGTACGGTTCTTTCTATTTAAAATAAAACTAATCTTAAAACTTCAGCGGCATTTTCAAATTAATTATGTAAAGTAAAAATAACATTACAACTGAAGCGGTATTTTCAACCTCTGCTATAATGCTCAGTTGCGGACGTTCCTCTGGCAGGATTGTTTATTACCGCAAAAGGTGACACTTTTCGAAAACTGGTCTCACCAAGAAACCTGTCAGTTATTCAATTCCTTTTCGCGGAAGATGTAACAGCAGCAAATAGACCAACAGTTGGTAGAGACTTATGGAGAGACTATCATGTCTCTTCTGCATGTCGCAGAATGGTGTCTGAAGTTTACGACGGGTAGAGAGAACATCACCCAACCTCCCTACAGCAGAGACCTCACTCTAAGCGACTTTCATCTCCTCTTTTCCACTCAGTTGTGAGCCCTGTCAGCTCGTATCGATTTCCCTTCCGGGCGACTTCTTCTGTTTGGTCCAGTGGCGCTGCAGCCGCGACTCGGCTGGTGGGCTGAATTTTCGCGGAGTGCGAGTATCGTTTGGACAGCGCTGGGAGTAAGTTGGGGCTCCAACCTGAACCGGTCGGGACTACGGTTGGCCGATTGTGCGGGAAGGGACCAAAGGCTCCGTTCAGCGAGAGGCTGATGGCTATTGGTTTTCCAGCAAACGTGTTTTGCCGCCATCGTCAATTGTGTTGCCGTTCGCCAAAGTGACCCCTTTTTAGCAAGCCACTTGTAACCTTTTCCCTTGACTGTGGTTTCATCGGGAACGGTCGCTCATTGGTCGGTCGAGCGTCTCAGCGGACGATGTGTATTAGGACTTTTGGCCGTTTTTAGGTTCTATTTGTCCCTGATTACTTGCGATTCGTCCCTGTTGCTGCACAGTGAATGGTTCTAGTATCGTTTAAGTTGCTTGTGGTATTGTTCTTTTGGGTGGATCTGTGAACAGGTCCAACTAATGAGAGTCCTACTGGGATAGACAGGGCAATCATAGAGCCGAGTTGTTAAACACTTTTATTTTTACACAGGTGCGACATGGTCCAGAATATGAACAGTGATCCAATACTGTCAAATATTCTTTTATTCCAGTCTTTGATCACAGTATAAATTCCTTTAACGACGACCTGTTCCAGTCAGTAATGACCCTCTTCAGATCTTGGTTCAAATGGCTCTGAGCACTCTGGATCTTAACATCTGAGGTCATCAGTCACCTATAACTTAGAACTACTTAAACCTAACTAACCTAAGGACATCACACACATGCATGCCCGAGGCAGGATTCGAACCTGCTACCGCAGCGGTCGCGCGGTTCCAGGCTGAAGCGCCTAGAACCGCGTGGCCACACTGGCCGGCTCTTCAGATCTGTTCTCACCAAGTCCTAATATGATGAGGTCGTAATGGTACCGTCAAAACATATAAATATACTCAGCACAGCATCGTCACATAAATCTAAAATACTATGTAACATAGGACACGTTAAATTGTGTTTTAGAACTCCATTGCCCATCCAGTGGGGTGCCCGTTAGCCCAAGCCGCACAGGGAAACGGCTGTTATGTGGCGGACGCTGTGGACTGTTGATGAATGCTCTAAATTGGTAAGGTCCAGTAATTGCATCCAGTGAAATTTTTGAATGAGCAGTCAATCTTAACGCCGTGCGAGTACTGGACTTGTGGAGGCAACTTGTTGTAATTACCTTGGATTAATCTTGTGTTTCAAGATTATCGTCATGTTTAAATGTTTGTCAGTATATATTTAAATAGTATGAATTCTGGGCACAAATTATAGTTTTATTGCAGTTGTTTTCGATCATTTCTTGAGCTTAAGTGTTATACTCTTATTTGTTGTCATTTCTTTTTTAATGATTTCTTGAAGCCTTCAGCTGGCATTTCCTTTATTTTCTGTACGATTGTACAATTTCGGCCTTAGGCCATTTTCCAGTATTTTACGGATGATTTTGTGGTAACAAAATATGTCAATACGTCGTTGCTCCTATGACACCATGTCATGCTCATAAATTAATTCGAATTGTTCACGCTATTTTAGGAGCACGTTACTTTCGAGCCACCAGTGAAACATCATTTCACGTTAGTGTCCATTCCATCATCTTCTTAGACCACCTGTTCTCAGCCTAATGCAATACATGCAATTACCATCTCAATCGTCATCTTTTGATCATATCCAATACAGCAGTGTCCAAGATAATTTCCTTACGTATGCCTTCATTTTTCGGTTAAAATCGCTAATTTGTTTTTCTATATAATTACTTGCGGAGCAATACTTCATATGAAATTTTTCATGTGGAGTGACAGAAGTGTATAGTGGCACACAGAATATTAATTAACTGTGAATGCTTCAAATTATTTGCCGCGTCCTGTCTTCGACAGTATATACACTCCTGGCCATTAAAATTGCTACACCAAGAAGAAATGCAGATGATAAACGGGTATTCATTGGACAAATATATTACACTAGAACTGACACGTGATAACATTTTCACGTAATTTGGGTGCATAGATCCAGAGAAATCAGTACCCAGAACAACCACCTCTGGCCGTAGTCTGACCTTAGGTCGTAGCAAATGACGTAGCTGAAGGCTATGCTAAACTGTCGACTCTGCAAATGAGAGCGCATGTGGGCAGTGAACTATCGCTAGCAAAGTTGGCTGTACAACTGGGGCGAGTGCTAGGGAGTCTCTCTACACTAGACCTGCCGTGTGGCGGCGCTCGGTCTTCAGTCACTGATGGCGACACGCGGGTCCGACGTATACTAGCGGGCCGCGGCCGATTTAAAGGCTACCACCTAGCAACTGTGGTGTCTGGCGGTGACACCACACTTTCCTTATTTTACGCTGTGTTATCCGGTATGGTGTTACATTTCGAGGTGATTCTGTGCACTTACCCATTACGATCAACGGCCGTGCCGCGTTGGATGCTACTCTTCCCATTAGATCACCGAAGTTAGGGACCGTTGGTCGGAGCCCTTACTTGGATGGTGACCGTGCAGGTACGCCGCGTGCTGTTGACAATTTCCACTTTGTCGTCACGACAGACGGAACATGAGGGGTAACAGCGTGAAGTTCCTAATCACCAGACTTTGCCCCAGAGTCGTGGATTAAATTTCAAACATCACCGTAGTGTCCCACGAAGTGAAAGCGTGGGGACACTGTTGATACCGATCCGTACATCGGATGGGGACGTTAAGCTCGTCGGTACTCTTGCTGCTATTCAAGAGGAGTAGGCAATGTGCCGGGACCGTGTTTCACAAACCCCCTTCTCTTATCACCACACAGCACTTACACGGCACCACACTACAAACATGCTCATTATAGCCAGGCGTGTGAAGGGTAGAAAACACCTTTCCAATACAGGCAGTTGAACCTTCCCTCGGTGTCTCCCACACAATCATGCCATACGACCTCACTTACCAACAATATTCTTAGCACAGAAAATGGTGGAGAGACTGATCAGCGGCCTTCATAAAGGTTGTTGTTCAAGAGTCTCAGATTTCTAACTGCACCATCTTTGTACATATATTCTACAGTGACATTTGTTGCTGACAACATTGACTCGTTCAGAAGAAATTGCAACATTCATTCAGTCAACACGAGGCAAAGAAACGAAAAGCATGTTGACGACACTCCACCAAGTTTTGAACAGAAAGTTCTGCACTGTTCGGCTGATTAATTTTCAATAACCTTCCAGCAGAACCAATACAACTGAGGATAAAGCCTCTAGTATTACCCCGTGGTCTAGGGGTGCCGGCACGGTAGCTCCGCGTGTTCGGTCAGAGGGATAGTTGTCCCCTGTAATAAAAAAAACTGAGTTAATGGATCAACAACGAACTGAAACGGGTGTCTTTCGACATCCGCCCAGAGCAGATAAAAAAATAAAATAAAAAAGTGGGTAGCGTCTTTGATTCATAATCAAAAACGTCTTCGATCCCGGGTTCGATCCCCGCCACTGCCTAAATTTTGATAAATAATCAGCATTGGCGGCCGAAGACTTCCGGCATAAGAAGTCAGCCTCATTCTGCCAACGGCCTTGTCAAAGAGTGCGGAGGAGCGGATAGAGGTTCAGGGCACTCTCTTGTCCTAGGGGTGGGAAATTGCCCCTAAAGGCGGAAGAATCAGCAATGATCAACGACATGAGGATGCAGAAGGCAATGGAAACCACTGCATTAAAGACACGTAACGTGTATCCACAGGACATGTGGCCTGTAATTGAAGAAGTGTCATGATGATCTCTCCATTGGCAAAAGATTCCGGAATAGTCCTCCTCCGGGAGAGGACTGCCAAGGGGGAGGTTACCATGAGAAAAAGATTGAATAATCAACGAAAGGATAACGTTCTACGAGTCGGGGCGTGGAATGTCAGAAGCTTGTACGTGGTAGGGAAACTAGAAAATCTGAAAAGGGAAATGCAAAGGCTCAATCTAGATATAGTAGGGGTCAGTGAAGTGAAGTGGAAGGAAGACAAGGATTTTTGGTCAGATGAGTATCGGGTAATATCAACAGCAGCAGAAAATGGTATAACAGGTGTAGGATTCGTTATGAATAGGAAGGTAGGGCAGAGGGTGTGTTACTGTGAACAGTTCAGTGACTGGGTTGTTCTAATCAGAATCGACAGAAGACCAACACCGACAACGATAGTTCAGGTATACATGACGACGTTGCAAGCTGAAGATGAACAGATAGAGAAAGTGTATGAGGATATTGAAAGGGTAATGCAGTATGTAAAGGCGGACGAAAATCTAATAGTCATGGGCGACTGGAATGCAGTTGTAGGGGAAGGAGTAGAAGAAAAGGTTACAGGAGAATATGGGCTTGGGACAAGGAATGAAAGAGGGGAAAGACTAATTGAGATTTGTAACAAGTTTCAGCTAGTAATAGCGAATACCCTGTTCAAGAATCACAAGAGGAGGAGGTATACTTGGAAAGGCCAGGAGACACGGGAAGATTTCAATTAGATTACTTCATGGTCAGACAGAGATCCCGAAATCAGATACTGGATTCTAAGGCGTACCCAGGAGCAGATATAGACTCAGATCACAATATAGTAGTGATGAAGAGTAGGCTGAAGTTCAAGACATTAGTCAGGAAGAATAAATACGCAAAGAAGTGGGATACGGAAGTACTAAGGAATGACGAGATACGTTTGAAGTTCTCTAACGCTATAGATAAAGCAATAAGGAATAGCGCAGTAGGCAGTGCAGTTGAAGAGGAATGGACATCTCTAAAAAGGGCCATCACAGAGGTTGGGAAGGAAAACATAGGTACAAAGAAGGTAGCTGCGAAGAAACCATGGGCAACAGAAGAAATACTTCAGTTGATTGATGAAAGGAGGAAGTACAAACATGTTGCGGGAAAATCAGGAATGCAGAAATACAAGTCGCTGAGGAATGAAATAAATAGGAAGTGCAGCGAAGCTAAGACTAAATGGCTGCAGGAAAAATGTGAAGACATCGAAAAAGGTATGATTGTCGGAATGACAGACTCAGCATACAGGAAAGTCAAAAAACCTTTGGTGACATTAAAAGCAACGGTGGTAACTTTAAGAGTGCAACGGGAATTCCACTGTTAAATGCAGAGGAGAGAACAGATAGGTGGAAAGAATACACTGAAAGCCTCTATGAGGGTGAAGATTTGTCTGATGTGATAGAAGAAGAAATAGGAGTCGATTTATAAGAGATAGGGGATCCAGTATTAGAATTGGAATTTAAAAGAGCTTTGGAGGACTTACGGTCAAATAAGGCAGAAGGGATAGATAACGTTCCATCAGAATTTCTAAAATCATTGGGGGAAGTGGCAACAAAACGACTATTCACGTTGGTGTGTAGAATATATGAGTCTGGCGACATACCATCTGACTTTCGGAAAATCATCATCCACACAATTCCGAAGACGGCAAGAGCTGACAAGTGCGAGAATTATCGCACAATCAGCTTAACAGCTCATGCATCGAAGCTGCTTACGATGATAATATACAGAAGAATTGAAAAGAAAATTGAGAATGCGCTAGGTGACGATCAGTTTGGCTTTAGGAAAAGTAAAGGGACGAGAGAGGCAATTCTGACGTTACGGCTAGTAATGGAAGCAAGGCTAAAGAAAAATCAGGACACTTTCATAGGATTTGTCGACCTGGACAAAGCGTTCGACAATATAAAATGGTGAAAGCTGTTCGAGATTCTGAAAAAAGTAGGGGTAAGCTATAGGGAGAGACGGGTCATATACAATATGTACAACAACCAAGAGGGAATAATAAGAGTGGACGATCAAGAACGAAGTGCTCGTATTAAGAAGGTTGTAAGACAAGGCTATAACCTTTCGCCCCTACTCTTCAATCTGTACATCGAGGAAGCAATGATAGAAGTAAAAGAAACATTCAGGAGTGGAATTAAAATACAAGGTGAAAGGATATCAATGATACGATTCGCTGATGACATTGCTATCCTGAGTGAAAGTGAAGAAGAATTAAATGATCTGCTGAACGGAATGAACAGTCTAATGCAGGGGCGGGCAGGAATCCTGCACGTGTGCGGTGCACTTGCACGCGTGCAGTTAACAGGTGTTCTGCGTGCACACAGGGGCAAGCTGGCCACCCGCTTATCTCCCCTCCCCACCATACCTTCTGTCCGCTCCTTCCTGTGCAATGCATTTTGTTTCCTAGCTTGCTTTATTGAATGAAGAAATAAGGTTAGTAGGAGTGCTTGAAAGATATCGTGGTTTGAAAGAGTACCTATTACCTACGATACGTTTTATTTAATTATCACGGATGGAGTGGAACAAAATTTCTACATACAGACAAACGCAAACAGTTACTTAAATTTTCATCTCTGATGTTTGTTCTTAACCGACACTTACTAATTCAGCAAATGGTTTTCCAGCTCTCGCTATATTAAGCACAATGTTATAACTGTACGTACCGCTGGGCTATTATTGTTGTCGTCCTGAAAAACTGAAAACAGTGCTCCATAAAATGTTAAATCAGTTAGATGAGAGACATGGGGAAAGAAAGTCGCAGATCTCTCGTGACCACAGCAACTACGACAAATTCAAATGGCTCTGAGCACTATGGGACTTAACTGCTGTGGTCATCAGTCCGCTAGAACTTAGAACTACTTAAACCTAACTAACCTGAGGACATCACACACATCCATGCCCGAGGCAGGATTCGAACTTGCGACCATAGCGGTCGCGCGGTTCCAGACTACAGTGCCTAGAACCGCTCAGCCACTCCGGCCGGCCAACTACGACACATTCATCTGGTATCGTCAGATCGCTCTTCTTAAGCTCAGTCAATTTCCCCATCCGCTCAGAATCCGACAATAAATTGCACTCGTCCTTCTGAAAATTGTTATAATGGCCTTCAATACCAAACTTCCGCTGAGCAGCGAGAATGCTGCCACATATTAAACATTTCGAATTTTCACATTTTTGCACAAAGAAAAAGTGATTCTCCCATTACATTTCAAAAGATAGCAAATCTCCACTTATCCGTTTTCTTGTTTCACTCTGCATTTTCCGGTTCTTGAAATACAACGTTCACTACGTAGTGGTCGCTACGCATCAACGTCCGCAGCTTAGCCTGGCACTACACTGCCGCAACCTGCCGGCTGTCGCCACAGCCCCAGTCGACGATTGCACGCGAGCAGCACACGTGCAGCGCTGTGCGCTAATGAGCCACGTGCAACGTTTGCCCGCCCCTGGTCTAATGAGTACACAGTATGGTTTGAGAGTAAATCGGAGAAAGACGAAGGTAATGAGAAGTAGTAGAAATGAGAACAGCGAGAAACTTAACACCAGGATTCATGGCCACGAAGTCAATGAAGTTAAGGAATTCTGCTACCTAGGCAGTAAAATAACCAATGACGGACGGAGCAAGGAGGACATCAAAAGCAGACTCGCTATGGCAAAAAAGGCATTTCTGGCCAAGAGAAGTCTACTAATATCAAATACCGGCCTTAATTTGAGGAAGAAATTTCTGAGGATGTACGTCTGGGGTACAGCATTGTATGGTAGCGAAACATGGACTGTGGGAAAACCGGAACAGAAGAGAATCGAAGCATTTGAGATGTGGTGCTATAGACGAATGTTGAAAATTAGGTGGACTGATAAGGTAAGGAATGAGGAGATTCTACGCAGAATCGGAGACTAAAGGAATATGTGGAAAACACTGATAAGGAGAAGGGACAGGATGATAGGACATCTGCTAAGACATGAGGGAATGACTTCCATGGTACTAGAGGGAGCTGTAGAGGGCAAAAACTGTAGAGGAAGACAGAGATTGGAATACGTCACGCAAATAATTGAGGACATAGGTTGCAAGTGCTACTCTGAGATGAAGAGGTTAGCACAGGAAAGGAATTCGTGGCGGGCCGCATCAAACCAGTCAGTAGACGGATGACCAAAAAAAAATTACAAAAGAAAAGATTAATTAAATGTATTTCAATTTTAATCTGATAATTATATATATATATATATATATATATATATATATATATATATATATATATATATATATATATATATATATATACTGTGTTTCATACTAGAATGTCGCGTCCTCGCGTCCCCAGTTTGGCACAGCTTTGCCACAGGAAACACGAAAGCGGTCGAAGACGTCCGTCTTCTGGTCGGCTCCTGATCGTTGTCAGAAGGAGGCTAGTTTCTGATTACGCATAGGCTTCTATTATTTGGAATAGAACAACCCGGATTCCTTTACGTAATCAGTATGAATTTTATAATTACCTAAGGGACCTTTAACAATGAACAATAAAAAACTGCATTTGAAAATGAAATCATTAATAAATGGAGCAGCTATGAGTTGTATAGAAGACAAGGAGCGGCCTTCTGTCTACGACCAGGATGCCGCACTATTCTCTGCTGTAGTAAAGGCTGTTTGACATTTATGAAAATAATATGACGTGGAGGTAAAAAAAATAAAAGAAAAGAATAGAATAAGAAATCTGGTAAACACTAAATATATTCAAATAATTCTCACAAGCCGTTAGAGCTTATTTATAAACAGTATAATTTACATAAGTAATTTTCTGACTATACTGGTGCGGTCAGATTTCAGCCTATCCTGTGCTCGCTTCTTGATTCACGTCTTCATCACAACTGACATTCATTACTTTTCTCCTTCCTTCGAGACAATTCTTGCACCGTTCAACAGTTTCATAACAATAACTAGCCGATTTACAGTATCGAACGTAAATTACTCGAATTTTGTTAAATTAATAACTGTTGTCTGCACGCTGGCAAGACCGCTCACTTTCATGGCTTAAAGACGACCTTCTTTACCCTTTCACATTACGAGAATAAGTACGATAAAATCTGAAGATCTACAAAGGTTTTTACTGTCATCTTTTATTTATATCGAAGCGGAACGCTCAGTTCAGCTACTGTTAAAATGTTTCTTTGACTGCACAAACGATGTATTAGCGTTCGCGCTAGATGCGCATCTTTACAGTTACGTAAATTATGTAAAACAAATATCTTTCAAAGAATAGGTCTCATCTCATAAGTTGATCATTTAATACACAGCTAGGTGAATGCCTTTCCGAGGGTACTCACAGCTTTCATACGACGGAAAGCCCAATAATATTACAGTCCCAACTGCTCAAATCCAAGATGAAAGGTTTCCTTTCGGCTCACTCATTTCAATCTGCACATTATTTCCTCCCAGCACAGAATTTTTCTGTCTAATGTGCGACTTATTGGTATACCCTCACCTTTTTTCATGTTTCATTGATTCTTTGATAATTCTGCTAGGAAATTTTCTGCTCAGAAAGTGGAGTCGATATGGAAGAAATACCGGATGCAGAATAGAGCCAGAAATTAAAAGAGCTTTGGAAACTGAAATAAGTCACAAGGAGTAGATAACATTCCATTGGAATTTTTAAAATGACAACCAAACGATTATTCAAGTTGGTGTGCAAAATCTGTGAGACTGTCGACACACCATCAGACTTTCAGAAAAATATCATCCACACAATTTCGAGAAGAGTGACAGCTAATAGGAGCGATAACTATAGACAGTCGGCTTAACAGCTCATGCATCCAAGTTACGGACAATAATAGAATAAAAGAGAAAATTGAGGATCTGTTAGATGACGATTAGTCGGGCGACAGGGAAAGGTAAAAGCACCAGAGAGCAGTCCTGACAGAGTTAATACTGGAAGCAAGCCTGAAGAAAAATCACGAGGAATTCATAGAGTTTGTCGACCTGTCAAAAATAAGAAGAAGTTATAGGGAAACACGAGTAATGTACAATATTTAGAAAAGCCAAGAGGGAACAATAAGATTGGAAGAACAGCAACGCAGTGCACGGATTAAAAACGGCGTAAGACAGGAATCTAGCCTTTGGCTCCTGCTGTTCTATCTATACATAGAAGAAGCAATCACGGAAATAAAGGAAATGTTCAAGTATAGGATTAAGATTCGGGGTGAAAGGATATCAATGATACGATTCGCTGATGACATTGCTATCCTCAGTATAACTTAAGAATTATAAGACTTGTTGAATAGAATGAACAGTCTAATGAGTATAGATTATAGATTGACGGTACACCAGAAAAAGACTAAAGCAATGGGAATTAGCACAAATTAGAATACCAAGAAGCTTATAGTCAAAATTGATGATTACGAAGTAGACGAAGTTAAGAAATTCTACTACCTTGGAAGAGAAATGACGAACCAGAGAGGACATAAAAAGCAGACTAGCACAGATAAAGACGGAATTTCTGGCCAAGAGAAGTCTACTGGTTTTAAACATAAGACATAAAATAAGGAAGAAATTTCTGGGAATGCACGTTTGGAGCAGAGCATTGAATGGCAGTTAATCGTGGACTGTGGAAAAACCGGAACAGAAGAGAAGCGAAGCATTTGAGACGTGGTGCTACAGAAAAATGTTGAAATTTAAGTGAACTGTTATGGGAAATAATGAGGAGATTCTCCTCAGAATCGGCGAAGGAACGTACGGAAAATATCGACAAAAACAAGGGACAGGGTGATAGTACATGTGTCAAGGGGTGAGGAAATAACTTCCGAGGTACTAGAGGGAGCTGCATAGGGTAAAGACCGTAGAGGGAGATAGAGTTTATAATGCAGACAGCAAACAATTGAGGAGGTAGGTTACAAGTGCTACCATGAGATGAAGATGTAGTAACTGGAGAGGAATTCGTGGCGGGCCGTATCAAACGGATCAGAAGACTGATGACTCAGAAAAAGTACTATGACTGCCATCACTAAGTAGCCATGGCTCACATGGTCCCAAGGAACATGATACATAGATAAATAAAAATATCAACGAAATATTGTCATTATTAATTAGTACAATTTTCTCTTTAATATGCTGGTTACTCTTTATTTTAGTCTTATTGTAAAGGATTTTCTTAACTACTTGCAACCTTACCCTACTAAATTGCTGTCTTTGCTGTTCAAGTTTATCTTCACCGTTGTGCTATATTCACTTATAAAACCAGCTTCTTTCTTTGCCTGATTAAAACCTAATGTTTTTGCTATAGGTTGTTGGTAATTTTAGTAAAAGTACTGGGTGAAGAGGAAGCTTATACGTGTACATTTTTTTATGTATGGTCTGTCTGCATTATTTTTTGGCGCCTTCTTTTCTTCAATTTAAGAATGGCTTTATGCATCTCACTGGGCATTTGCTGTGGAAAGTCACTATTTTCAATGTTCACTGTTTCTGGTTCATCTGCTGAACTATTGAACCTTTTGCAGAAATATGGGAACTGTTCTACATTTTTTTCTGTTTTCTGTTATGTGGGATTCTCTATGTTGATATATGGTGTCACCTCACATTCTGTAACTGAAATTTACGAATACTTATAAGTCAGCGTATTCTAATATGTCTCTATTGCCGTTTGTTTAGATATTTTCTTTTCTTTTCCTTTCGTCGTGCCTGCAACATCTTTTGATGTTTGCGTAAATACATTTCCTAAACTGTTTTGTTTTCCGTCTGTGTCTGTACTACCTTTTTTGATGACGCTGAACTTGTTGCGCAATTTAATCTTGTCTACTTCCCTGACTCTCAAGTAAATTAGCACAATCTACATCTCTTACTTTATCATCTTAAGAATCGATAACGATTTGCATTTGAAAAATAGTTGTACGGTTCCATCTGGTCGTTGTCATTAGCATTTATTTCTTCTCGAAAAATGAGTTAAGGGTGAAATATTGTTGGATTAGGGGGATTTGTTGTCATTTATCAGCTCCTGTAAGTAATCGTAGCTTAAATAATTCCAGTGGAACCTTTCTTAAAAAAAAAAAAAAAAAAGAAAAGAAAAAGTCTTCCTGTTCTGTCTGACATTCCATAAAAATCTATAGTATTGCTCTTAATTGTTTTGTTTACAGTCAAGCCTACACCTGAGTGATAGTAATATCGGCAGCAATGTGTTGTGGCATTACTTGTTTCGTGTTCACTCCAACGAATATCTCGACCCTCTGCACACCTGCGAAGCCTTCTACGTTATTGAAATTTCTGGCTCAGCCCACACACGACAAAGAACGAGCTGTTCGCGATCTCGCAATGTCGTCCTGTCTTCACCCTCCGCTCAATCTTCCCGCTGAAGCGTGCTGCAAATCTTCCGAGGAAAGTTCCCTGCTGTCGCTTTCAGCTTTCTCGTTTTCACCACCAGACTACACACTCTCTCTGAGCCAGCTGTTCATTAATTCTTTTAGTAGTTTTTGGAAACCTTTGAGGTCTTTTTCATGTTCTTTTTATGAACCTTTTCATGTTCTTCTCTGATTTCTTCAAGCCAGTTTACTTCTAGTGGAAGGAAATTTCAATTTTATTATCATAGAACTGTATGTCTCCTTTCATGTTGCTTCAGAAGTCCAATTTGAATAACAAATCTTTCACTGTTAGTTTACCATATGGAATTTAATGCATACAGAAATTTATTTACATTTATTTTGATCTTATGTGAAGTGGAAAAGGTAACTATGCAAAACTTCTTCACTTCCACTCTCATCCTTTTATTTTAATAAAATTGCAGCCAAATAGCCATATATAGTTACCATGCTTAACATTTTACATTTACCTTTACATTTTACATTTTTGCATATTCATTTATCGATTTCACTCTTTTACTGCACAGTTCTACGTGATATCGTTCACAGGCTTCGTTACACAGTTCACGTACACATGTTGTGGTTGGGTCGTGATAAGTTTTGTTTTTGCAAGTTAGATGAAAGCCGTGAATAGAAAGTCTAGTTACGACATGCCGCAGCTCGAAGTTTGGTGCTGTCCATTAGTGGTTCGTCATTGCTTCGGTGCCATAGACCTCTGGCCACACTTTTTCTCGTTTGTCCTCCATGATCTTCAGTTGCTTTCTGGAAGCCCTGGTGTGTGGCATCATATATCGAAGTTTGATGTCTTCAATTAGGAATGTCTCTCTTGCTAGCAGGTACACTAATCTAGATCTTGTTGTCTTTGAGAGACCTAGTGCTCTTTTTAGATAAGTCTATTTTACCTTTTCTAGTGTTTCTAGATTTTTTCTGTCATGTGGTCCCATATAACCTCCATCCCATAGACCACGACTAGCAAATTTTTGCGTAGAATGATTTCATGGCTATCTCTAGACTGAGTAGGCGGATGTTTTTGACATGCTGTATTGCTATTATCGCTTGGGCTGCACGTTCTGTTGTATGTTTTGTGAATCATTTGGCTGCTGGTTGCAATGTCACCCCTAGGTATTTAAAGACTGATGAGATTTTATTTTTTATCCTCTGATGTTGATTTCCGTATTCTTGGGTGTTTTGCCTCCTTTTCTGCAAATCACCATTTCTGTCTTTGTTATGTTTATGTGTAGTTTGTGTTCACTGCACCATTTGTCTATTTTCTCAATGATTTTCTGCAGCTTCTGTATATCTGTTGAACCCACGGCTATGTCGTCAGCGTATGCATATACATATACATCTTCTTCATTTCCTCCAATTCGGAGTACTTCCTCAGTGGCAAGAATGTACAGCAAAGGGCTCATTGGGTCACCCTGTAAGAGTCCGGTCGATTGCAGAATTAGGTTCGAAAAAGAGAGGTTGTCTGATATTGTGATTAGTTGTATTCGAGGATTGACTTGATTGTTCTTGCCCATATGCAGTCTTCTCCCATTGTGTTTTCCAATTTTCGGACTACGAGATCTCTTTCTAGTAGGTCAAAGGCTTTGGTAAAGTCTATGAACACTGTGTAGAACATTTGTTTCTTTTCTAGCGCTTCATCGATGTTGTTTAGAAGAAGCCGGATTGCCGTAAGTGTAGATCTTCCAGATCTGAAACCCATTTCTCGTTCTGGGAGATGACTGTCCACAGAGGCTTTGATTTTTTGTGCACTTATCTTTGAAAACATCTTGAACTGAGTATTTTCCAGGGCTATGCCTCTGTACTTGTTTGAGTCCGTTGGGTCTCCTCTACCTTTGTAGAGAACTTTTATTGTCGAGTGTCTCCATTGTGACGGAATTCTTCCAAGTTCCAAGAATTTGTTAAATAGTTTGATCCATAAATGTTGGAGGGCCTCTTTCGCATCTTTCATATGTTCATTATATATATTATCGGATCCTGCTGCCTTCTTGTTCTTCAGTGCTTTTATTACTTCTTTTACATCTTCTTCATTTAGAAGTTACCATACATTGTCATTTTCCTTAGTTTGATGTTGTTTCTCTTTCTTTGGGGGTGTTTTGATTCCTCGTTTGTTCAGTACCTTACTGAAGTGATCTTCCCATTCCTTCATGTCTGTATTTGGTGTATGAGCTAGTTTTCGTGTTCTTGCTGCTATGTGTGGGTCTTTCTCTGCTTCATCCGCTTCTCTATTTGTCTCTCTTTCCATGTATTCTTTTTTCTTCTCTTCTATTAGTTTTTTGTAGATTCTCCTCTTTTCTGCGTACAGTTTGTATGTTTCTCCGTCGTGCTGGTTTCTTAATGTGTGGAGCGTTCTTAGAACAGTGTTCCTTTTGCTGTAGCATTCAACATCGAACCATCTTTTTGCCGTCCTTGTTTTTGGGTTTGTTTGTATCACTGAATTTTTTAGGAGGTCTTCTATTTGGTCTCTTGCTTTTTCAAGGTCTCCTTCCTCTATTAGAGTTTCTATTTGTGTTATTTCTTCTTGCTGGTTTGTTAATTTTTTCTATATCTATTTTTCTTTGTGTGATTTTGTAGGTCTTTCTTGCTGACGGTGACGTGACGTTATTTATTTTTATCCTCACTGGAATGTGCTTTCGTATAGGATTAATAGAATCATTGCATATTGGTTGAATACTTTCTTTTATTTCTCCTCTTGTTAATGCAATACCATTGGTGCTTTTCCCATTGTGGCATATGTATGTATGTATCTGTCTATCGTTCAGTAGAGAGAAACCATCTTCTTCTAGGGTTTCAATGACTACTTTTGTTTTTTAGTTCTGCGTGTCTATTCTGCAGTTGAGATCGCCTGCAATAATGGTGACTTTGCTGTCGCATTGTTTGATGAGTGTCAATTATTTCTACAGCATTTGTGTGCGGTTTAAAATAGGCTGCAATTATATTTATGTTTGCTGCTTCTACTAGCATACTGTTTTCTTGTTTTATGATTTTTTTGGTGGGTGTAAACCAGGGTTTCAGTGGGATAGATATTCCTCCTATGGGTCGTCCTCTTTCCCTCTTCTTTGTCATTAGGTGATAATTGTAGAAATCTTTATGTTGCCAGTTGTCTATCAAGAAGGTTTCTGTTAGAATTTCAAGATCCGAGTTTTGCAGACTGTCTGTTGGTGTTAGGTTAAGAGCAATTTTATTCCCTCTGTGTGCCACAAGACTGCTTTTATTTCTTGCTCTTCTGGTTTTCTTCTTAGTTTAGTTGAGCTCTCTTCCATTGATCGTCTTGGGAAACGAAATCGACGTACTTTTATGTTTTCTAGCCAGAATTGTGGTTCTTGTGTGATTTGTAGCTTTTCAAACGGAATGCCTATTTTGAAAGCTTTTTTGTCGCCCAGTGTGCGCAGTTCTTCACATTCTAGTTGTCCCAGTATTCCGTTCCTGTTAAGGTATTTCACTACTGTATCAGTTGTGGTGGTTCTCTTTAAGTTTTCGATATATAGCCACGCTGTTGCTTCTGCTGCTTGCATTTCTTCGTCTTTTTTTGAACCCATTATGGTTTTATTTTTACTCTGGTTTCTTCTGTACCACCTCCTCCCTACCACAGTATTACAAGTTGGTTCCTGTAGTTTATTAACCTGATTTCGGGTTTTACTATGTTGCTCATATGCATTGATTTGGACTAGTAGCTGATTTTGTTGCTGGAGCAGATTATTTCTGTATATTGTCGTTCCCCCTGGTTTACCTTTGTTGTTGTATTTAGTTTGTATGTTGTTTCCTTTAGTTTTGGTTTCCATTCTCAAACTTTTGACTGAATATCACATCAAATAATCGACTGGTTTGGGAAGCTGTGTTCATGATATGGTATTGACATCAGACTAGTAAATTTTGATTTTCTGGCGCTAATAGCTTAGTGAGAACACCTAGGTACCTCATTCTTTTTTTGTCATCAAGTTTCTGATTGGTCTCAAGTGACCGGCAGTGATTTCCTCTTCTGTGCTAGTCACTTGATCTCAGAGTAGCACCTGCACCCAATGTCGTCATTAACTTGACCAAAAATTATCGAGAACGGATTAATAAAACAACGAAAAACAATGCACAGAATACTCGTGCAACCATGTAAAACTGTCAAAAAAATCTATTTTTTGTGATGCTTTGCAACTCGTACAGTGTTATGCCATTAGAGCGCTGACCCATCATGTGAATTTCTACAAATGTTCGTGTTGTGGTAGGTTAGTCTTGATAACGACAGGTCCTGTCGCTTTTGATGATTTTTGCCACAAAAGAACTGTCCACATTTTGCATTCAATCAAGTCGCAGCTGGTGTCCAAGTGTTAATTTTTTTTTTTGTTCAGGTCAAAATTTGCGTACACTTTTCGCTCCTTTTCTAAACATTATGGTGGATGTAGCTGTAGAGGCGCATATCACTAGGG
Source organism: Schistocerca piceifrons (assembly GCF_021461385.2). Taxonomy (NCBI): domain Eukaryota; kingdom Metazoa; phylum Arthropoda; class Insecta; order Orthoptera; family Acrididae; genus Schistocerca; species Schistocerca piceifrons. The sequence goes on from NC_060140.1 coordinate 924,924,301, forward strand.
GTAAGATAGCTACTGCCTACAGGAAAATTAAAGAGACCTTTGGAGAAAAGAGAACCACTTGTATGAATATCAAGAGCTCAAATGGAAACCTAGTTCCAAGCAAAGAAGGGAAAGCATAAATTTGGAAGGAGTATATAGAGGGTCTATACAAGGGCGATGTTCTTGACGACAATATTATATAAATGGAAGAGAATGTAGCTGAAGATGAAATAGGAAATATGATACTGCATGAAGAGTTTGACAGAGCACTAAAAGACCTAAGTCGAAACAAGACCCCAGGAGTAGACAACATTCCATTAGAACTGCTGACAACCTTGAATGAGCCAGGCCTAACAAAACACTACCATCTAGTGAGCAAGATGTATGACACAGGCGAAATACTCTCAGACTTCAAGAAGAATATAATAATTCCAATCCCAAACAAAGCGGGTGTTGACAGATGTGAAAATTACCGAACTATCTGTTTAATAAGCCACGGTTGCAAAATACTAACACGAATTCTTTACAGACAAATGGAAAAACTGGTGGAACCAACCTCGGGGAAGATAAGTTCGGATTCCTTAGAAATGTTGGAACACGTGAGGCAATACTGAACCTACGACTTATCTTAGAAAATAGATTAAGGAAAGGCAAACCTATGCTTCTAGCATTTGTAGACTTAGAGAAAGCTTTTGACAATGTTGACTGGAATACTGTCTTTCAAATTCTGAAGGTGACAGGGGCAAAACACAGGGAGCGAAAGGTTATTTATAATTTGTCCAGAAACCAGATGGCAGTTATAATAGTCGGCGGTATAAAGGCTCCTTTGAAAAAAAAATTGTTTACTACTACTACTAGGTTAATTACTGTTTACCTCTACAGGACTTTTATACTGAAATGTTTCCCACACCACCTTGTATTGTCTTTCTATGTGTGTGAGAAACTGTATGTTCACTGTTGTGGGTTAATACATACAGCGTACACAGGGCGATGTGTGAAAATGATAGCGATTACACGCTCCCGCTGTTGTAGAAATCTGCTCCAGCTGCTGCAGATACCGTGTTGAGCGGAAAGTGGTAACCAAAGTACAGAGAAATATTCTTCGGGACTCTGTTGCAAAGCAATCAGATTGCTTGCAGTTCTGAGAAATGTCCAGGTACGATTGTGGATTTGAATGATCCATGAAGTGACTACTTTTCCGAAGAAAGCATCGAACTATTTCACTAGAACTGAACGTTCCCGTCGGAACTGTTCTCAAGCTGGTATTTATTGTTAAATCACAATAGAAGTATACGCTGGTTGTAGAATAACACGTACCTTCTTGAAAAGAACAATATTTCATTGTTCTATTGACTGATTTCCTTCCATATACACATTTATTTTACAATGTGAATCAAAATCTCGCAATGGCGTCGATTTTTTACATCACAAGAATGGCTCTATATCCTAAGAATACTTATGTGAGCGCTGACCGCAACAGAGTAATAAACAATATCTTTGTCTCTTTCTCTCTCGCACTGTCACAGCAAGTTACGCTGCATGATACAACATAAGGGGCATGAAAGGGAAACAATGGTTGGGAAGGGAGTGAGACAGGGTTGTAGCCTTGCCCCGATGTTATTCAATCTGTATATTGAGCAAGCATTAAAGGAAAGAAAAGAAAAACTCGGAGCAGGAGTTAAAATCCATGGAGAAGCAATAAAAAGTTTGAGGTTCGCCAATGACATTGTAATTCTGTCAGAGACAGCAAAGGACCTGGAAGAGCAGCTGAACGGTATGGACAGTGTCTTGAAAAGAGGATATAAGATGAACTTCAACAAAAGCAAAACGAGGATAATGGAATGTAGCCGAATTAAATCGGGTGATGCTACGGGAATTAGATTAGGAAATGAGACGCTTAAAGTAGTAAATAAGTTTTGGTATTTGAGGAGCAAAAAACTGATGATGGTCGAAGTAGAAAGGATATAAAACGTAGACTGGCAATGGCAAGGAAAGAGTTTGTGAAGAAGAGCAATTTGTTAACATCGAGTATAGATTTAAGCGTTAGGAAATCGTTTCTGAAAGTGTTTGTCTGGAGTTTAGCCATATATGGAAGTGAAACGTGGACGATAAATACTTTGGGCAAGAAGAAAATAGAAGCTTTCGAAATGTGGTGCTACAGAAGAATGCTGAAGATTAGATGGGTAATCACATAACTAATGAGGAGTTATTGAATAGAACTAGATAGAATAGAAATTTGTGGCACAACTTGATTAGACGAAGTGATCGGTTGGTAGGGAATATTCTGAGGCATCAAGGGATCACCAATTTAGTATTGGAGGGCAGCGTGGAGAGAAAAATCGTAGAGGGAGACCAAGAGATGAATACGCTAAACAGATCAGAAGGATGTAGGTTGCAGTAGGCACTGGGAGATGAAGAAGCTTGCACAGGATAGAGTAGCATGGAGAGCTGCATCAAACCAGTCTCAGGACTGAAGACCACAACAACAACATGGTGAATGCCTTAAACACTTGATTTAGAAATAATGCTCCACTGCAATTTCGGAGGCAACAGTGTTGGCACACTACAGACCCATGTGCAATACATAACACTACCTGCTCGCAATTGACTGGTCGACTGCACATCTATTGTTTATAGTCGCTCCTACAATCTACCAACGTAGTTACTGCACTGACGTCTCTTAAATGTGGTATTAGTGATCTGATATCAGTCTCAGAACTCACGAGACTTTGATTCCCCTCTTTATCTACTCTTTTCCCCAGAGTCCATAATTCTCTCCCGTACAATGCTGTGTTTCATACATTTTAAGGTATGTCTACTACATGGGCCACCAAATTTTATTTTATGTTTGTCAGTAAAGTCAGTTCTGCAGCTTCTAAATTTTATTTCTGTCTTTTGTATCATGCAGTGTTTTATTTAATTAGTGAAATGTTTCATAGACGGTTTGAACTATTCTTCTATCTAAATGATGTGGAACGAGTCAGATTACAGGTCATGTATAGATGATTAATGTTAGCATTAATGAATACATTTCTTTTAAATCGTACTCATGCAACTACAAAATACACTTAAAAACTTGAATTTTTAATGGGATACCAGCTTTTAAGTACAAATCCGTCCATGTAATAGAATGAGTTGTCCAGCTGATATGATTTTAGGTTCGATTTTTAATTCTTTTGCTACCTTTGAGATATTTTATGTCATTGGGCAAATGATCAAAGGTTTTCTGTTACTGCATACTGAAGTCCTTTGTGACCCAGTGACATCTTCAACCATGGCTAATAAAGGCCATTTTTCCTGCCAGTGTTGTAGGTATGGACATCACTGTTTTTCTGAAATTGTGATGGAGTGTTTATGACGAATTTCATTAGCAAATATACATACTGTGAAAGTGTACGTAAGATGGCTAACTCGCTGAAGAGGTACCTGTATGACGCCTGTGAGTGAACGCCACGTATTTTTTTTCTGCTCGCTTTTGTGCACTCAATAATTTCTTCCTAAGTGATGAGCTACACCAGAAAATAATGCCATAAGGCATTATTGAGTGGTAACATGCAGATTGTGTCAGGAGGTTGATTCGTTTATTTCCAATCCTAGCAATTACACAAAGAGCAGCAGCAATAAATTGTTTGAGAAGCTAACTACTACACATCTTCCAGCTCAAGTTATCATCAATATGTACACCCAAAAATCTGAACCATTCTTCCCTATTTACTGATGCCTGTTATGCTCTATGTCAGTTGTTGGTAAGAGTCTGTTCGTTGTACAGAACAGAATATATTGTGTTTTCTCAGAATACTTCATTTATTCAAATATATAAGGAATATGTATGGGCCCAAAACTGAACCCTGTGGAATTCCGTGATTTCTCCCCAGTTACTAAAATCTTCTAGCTTTCCAGCATTGTTTGAATTATTCAGCACTGCTTTTGTGTTCTGCTTGTTTGGTACAATTCAAACCAGTTGTGTGTAAAACCAAAAATTCCATAAAACCAAGTTTTTGTAAGAGTGTAACATGATCTACGCAATCAAACACCTTGGAAAGATCACCAAAATTAACAGTTGCCGAAATTTTATCATTTAAGACTTATAACATTTGTTGAGTGAATATATAAATGGAATTATCAGCTGAGAAACACTTTTAGAATACAAACTGTGATAATTTAAGTAAATTGTTTCTACATAAATGTAAGTCTGCTGTTGAGTTCACTATCTTTTCAGAATTTTTGGAAAAAAGTGAGTAAGAGAACTGGTCAAAAATTATTTAAGTTTATCTTGTCATTGTTCTTCTAAAGAGGTTTAACAATTGAAAATTTTAACATGTCTGGAAAAATTCACCTCATTGATGATGCATTATGTATATCACTGACATTACTCATTAAGTTAGAACAATTTTCAGAATTGTATTTGAAATTTCTCCAACGCCTTATGAGCCTTTATTTCTTAGAATTTTTATAATCCTGTTGCATTCACTGAAGAATGTTAGTAGTGCATATAGTTACTTAAAGTTTTCTGTAATGATATTTTTAATATATTCTCTTCCTTATTCAACTGAACTATTTAATCCCATTTTGTTGCTACATTTAGAAAGTGATTGGTAAAAGTACTCCCAGCTGGAGAATTATCAGACACAACATTATCATGTACTTTAATTGTTATGATATCTTTTACTCTGACAAGCTCTCCTGTCTCCCATTTACCAATGCCCAATCTAGTTTTAATCTTATAATCTGCATTATTAATCTCTGTCAGGATGTGCATACTTCCAGACATTTTAGTCACATTACTAGAAACACTAAAGTATTTTTACTATGCAAGTAACGTTAGATCTTCAGTTATTCTGGCTTTTATATAAATTTCTCTCTTCCTCTTATATGAGATTTTAGCTCCTGTATCTATCCATGGCATAATTGTTTGTTAAATGGATTTTTTGGATAATGCTTTAGGAAAGCCACTTTTAGACACAGACACAAATTTACTAAGGAATAAATTGGATATGCATTTCTACACAGAGGGCGAATCACCTGCCCCTACTGCTTGGCTTTATGAAATCCACAGCATCTTCAAATACCACACTCAAAATTTTCATATTCTCTCACTCACAACATGCAAACTGTTAGTCCTACAGAAAAAATGTACAGCGCCCTTTTTGTAGTAAATTCAATGCAGTTAAATTTTGTACTGGGATACATTTCATTAGAGGCTGCAGGTTCCGAATTATTCGAGAAAAACCTATAACAGTTACCTTCAAATGCGTTTGTATTGAATAGCTCGAAATTCTTTGGCCTCCAGCGAAAACGTATCGCTGGCCGCGGTGGCCGTGCGGTTCTGGGCGCTGCAGTCCGGAGCTGCGGGACTGCTATGGTCGCAGGTTCGAATCCTGCCTCAGGCATGGATGTGTGTGATGTACTTAGGTTAGTTAGGTTTAAGTAGTTCTAAGTTCCAGGGGACTGATGACCTAAGATGTTAAGTCCCATAGTGCTCAGAGCCATTTGAACCATTTGAAAACGTATCCCACTGCTCATTTTTTTCTGTGAAACTAATAGTTTACACATAGTAACCTCATATAAGGTTTTTGAAGGTATTACGAGGTGCATAAAAGCCAGCAGTAGGGGCAGACAAATCACCCTGAATACCTGGTCTCATAGCATCTCTAACTTACTCAGAAAAGTTGTATCCCTCTCTCCTTAATAATCCTCAGAATTGTAAGGGCCGCGCAGGATTAGCCGAGCGCTCTAAGGCGCTGCAGTCATGGACTGTGCGGCTGGTCCCGGTGGAGGTTCGAGTCCTCCCTCGGGCATGCGTGTATGTGTTCGTCCTTACGATAATTTAGGTTAAGTAGTGCGTAAGCTTAGGGAGTAATGACCTTAGCAGTTAAGTCCCATAAGATTTCACACACATTTGAACGTTTGAATTGTAAGGTGCCGTACTGTTTGTTTCCGTATTGTGCATCATGATCAGATGGTCCATTAACAACTGGGTAGACACTAACGTTTCAGCCTGAGCACTGTCTATAAATACGTTATAAGTAAGGATCCTGACATCTTGCTGCTTACAAGTTGGAAAATTAACGACTGAAATTAGATTTCGATATAATGATTACAGTTCATTTTTCCTGTTCGAATCTTTTAAGAGGTCTACATTGAAATCTCCACAAACTACTAACTGTTTCTTCTTGTCTGAGAGGCAGTTCAAAAATGAATCTAGATTTCTCATAAATAGTTGAAAGCTTCCTGGAGGGAATCTGTAGACTGTTACAATCACAAGAGAAGTATTCTACGCTAACAACCCACAAGCACTTGCTTCAAGGTTCTGATTTATACAAAAATAATTTCTTTTAATAATTTAAACTTTGTGTACAACTTTTACATATGTTGCAACCCCTCATTTTTCCATGTGAACTCTACATTAAACTGACGCTAGTCTACAATCCCAGATATTTAAGTTCTCCATTTCCGTGCCGACGTGATGTTCAGAAAGCCACAGAAAATGTATCACCTCAGAATTTTCCACATCTTCTAGAAGCTTATCCATCCTTTTTTTTTCTCTCTCCTAATTTTCTGACCAACAAATTAATTTTAATATTCTGGACAGTGATTCTGTTCTGCTCTACTCGCTTTCAAGACTGTCTGTCTCTGATACAAGCATCACTTGAAAAATGTGCGCTTCTGATTCCTGTAATCACTAGTATTTTGTCTTGTTTGCTTATGGGTCCCCTTACACTTTCTGTGCGGTGCTCAACTAATCTGCCTTCCCCCTCCTATTGAGGTACAGGCCATGATTTGCGTCTTCCAATTGTAATAACAGGTACAGCGGAGATATGAGACTTTGTTTCAGCCAAAAGCAATCCACTTAGCTCCTTGTTTACACAGCTGAGAGTTGTGTTAATCCAGGGCTCGTCACGGTGCTGCAAAACATCCACAAACACCACACGAGTATGTGCTGTTGCTGCGCCTTCTTCCTCCAGGTCATCTTTAATACTGTAATCTTAAGCTGCTAACCAGGCCTTTCCCATTCCTCCTACTATGAGTATCAGGCTCTGCACCAAGCCTTTATATTTTCTGTAGACCTAGTTTTCCCTACAGCAGCTGGTCTGCAACCCTCCTATTATTGTTGTAGGACTCTTTACTTTCTACTTGACTTTTCTGTTAACCTAGCGTTAAATCTGTTCCTACGAGTCTGCTGCACTCTGTTTTGTTCAAAACCTGATTGAGGTTCTTAACTTACTTGAGGTAACGAGTCAGACTGACTGGAAACTAGAATTTCAAATGTGATCTCTGTGATTTTCTCCATTTGCTTATGATTTGTAACCTCTTTCCAGTTTCCACTACCTCTTCCCTGTTCAACGCACAATCTTCACAAGTTTCTCCCATCTTAACTAACGTACGATAACATTCACTTTTGTCATACTCTAGTATGATAAAAAAAATTATTAGGTTAAATATATTTAAATTCTTTCAATTTCAACATGTGTTTCATACTAGAATGTCGTGTTCCCAGTTTGGCACAGCTTTGCCACAGGAGACACGAAAGCGGTCGAAGACGTCCGTCTTTTGGTCGGCTCCTGATCGTTGTCAGAAGGAGGCTAGTATTTTAATTACGCAAAGACTTCTATTATTTGGAAAAGAACAACCCGGATTTCTTTACGTAATCAGTATGAATTTTATAATTACCTAAGGGACCTTTAACAATGAACAGAAAAAAAATTGCATTTGCAAATGAAATCATTAATAAATGGGGCAGCTATGAGCTGTCTAGAAGACAAGGGGCGGCCTTCTGTACACGACCAGGATGCCACAGTATTCTCTGCTGTTGTAAAGGCTGTTTGACATTTATAAAAATAATATGGCATGAAGGTTAAAAAAGTATAAAGGAAAAGAATAGAATAAGAAATCTGGTAAACTCTAAATATATTCAGACAATTCTCACTAGCAAATTAGGGCTTATTTATAAACAATATAACTTACATAAGTACTTTTCTAACTGTATGGTGCGATCAGATTTCAGCCTGCCCTGTGCTGTCTCCTTGGTTTACGTTTTTGTCACAAATTACAGTCATTACTTTTCTCCTTCGTTTAAGACAATTCTTGCACTGTTCAACACCTTCATAACAATAACTTGGGGATTTACAGTTTCGAACATAAATTACTTGAATTTTATTATTTAATAATGTTGTCTGCACGCTGGCAAGACCGCTCACTTTTATAGCTTAAAGTCGACCTTCTTTACGCTTTCACATTACAAGCAGAAGTACATTAAAAATCTGAAGATCTACCAAAGTTTTTTTACTGTCATCTTTTATTTAGATCGAAGCGGAACGTCAGTCAGCTTCTGTTAAAATGTTTCTTTGACTACGCAACGATGTATTAGCGTCCGCGCTAGATGCGCATCTTTACTGTTACGTAAATTATATAAAACAAATGTCTTTCAAAGAATAGGTCTCATCTCATAGGTTGATCATTTAATATACAGATAGGCGAATGCCTTTCCAAGGGTACTCACAGCTCTCATACTACGGAAATCCCAATAATATTACAATACCTGACGATACTTTTGCAGTAAACTAAAAAACATTAACACACACTCAAACTTTAATCATGTAAGAATTAATGAAAATTTGTCTTCCAATGAGTTGTTCAACTAAGGCAGCCGGCGGACGTAAAACACGAGAATGTAAACACCACACAGATATACCCAGATCGCAAGCTTCAGTAGCAGAAGACACGAAATAAACGAAAACTAAAACTCACAATATCTTTCGACATCAATCTTAGATATATATTACTATGAATTTACGAAAAGTACTGTAATGTATCCAAATAACACGTAACGACTAAACGGCTGGGGAACATTAACGATAGAATGTAAATACGCAACACATACTTTATCAACGTAAATTTTAAATCACAGAATACACGAAGCGAATGAAAACTTAAGAATCGATATTTTTAACAACAATATTAAACAGGCACTACCCATAAATTATGAAAAGCACTGCAATGTATCGAAAACAACACGTAGCGTTCCGCGACTGCTGGTGTCGTTGACAGAGCGCTAGAGAGTGTGACCGGCCGCCACAAATGAAAACTACCACGCTTATAATATGTAAACGTACTCTTCTAAAATACGAAAAAAGAAATCGATTTAAGGTAAGGAAGTTGTCAACATTGGAAGAGGATGTCAAATATGCGTACCGTACTTGTCAAGCACGTTGTGTCGCATAACAGAATCGCTGATGCGTGACATTTTTCCCCGGAAGATGATACAGCTTTTCAAGAAGCACCGTGTGAAATTGGAATACATGGCCGCATGGCTCATCAAACAGGGCGCAGGAGTCTAAAATTTTCCAAAAATGGTTCAAATGGTTCTGAGCACTATGCGACTTAACTTCTGAGGTCATCAGTCGCCTAGAACTTAGAACTAATAAAACCTAACTAACCTAAGGACATCACACACATCCATGCCCGAGGCAGGATTCTAACCTCGCTCGGTTCCAGACTGTAGCGCCTAGAACCGCACGGCCACTCCGGCCGGCTAAAATTTTCATTTTTATGTAACTAATCCATGAGAGTTTGAGAGCGTGTTGGGTTCTGAGTACATGATGTGACACAAGTACACAAAACGTATCGTATCTCAGACGTTTGACAGTCGCCCACTCAATAAGTATTTTAATATAAGATTATTTTCATATCCTAGAGGTAAGAGCATTTTATTAGGATTTGCGAAGTACATTTTTTAAATATTATTCAGTAGGAAAAGTTACGAAATAAATCATGATAATATTTGCCAGATACATTTTTATTCATACGTCAATTATGTGTTGATACTGACAGAAATCCTATTGGTTATTAGCAAAAATTACTGAAATGCGGCAGGCCACAATGACGTCAGCGTCTCAGCTGTTGGCTAGGACGGTCAGGCCACAAGTAAATGACAAAATCCAATGAACACTTCTTTTAAAAAATCAATTTGCACATTAGCGATGATGAAATTTCTTAGATCTTTATAAAAATTTTTGAGTAAATATCTTACACCAAGAATTAACTTACACACCACTGATAATGAAACTGCGTAAATCTTCTTTATACCATTTACAAAAAGAGATTTTGAAATAGAATCCATAGGGAGGCGGCTTCGGCGACGAGAGCAACCGGCAGACCGAGTCACTATAACAGGATCACACCACAGATCTCACAGGCTCTGACATATAGGTAGCTACAGTCACTACAACAATGTAGACAGAGCCACAATAATATTTGTACTTTAAAAGAATGCCTAAAACAACTTAAAATCTTGAATCATGACAAAGTAGGAAGATGCAGTAAACAGGGTGAGTCACCTAACGTTACCGCTGGATATATTTCGTAAACCACATCAAATACTGACGAATCGATTCCACAGACCGAACGTGAGGGGAGGGGCTAGTGTAATTGGTTAATACAAACCATAAAAAAAGGCACGGAGGTATGTTTTTTAAACCAAACCTACGTTTTTTTAAATGGAACCCCGTTAGTTTTGTTAGCACATCTGAACATATAAACAAATACGTAATCAGTGCCGTTTGTTGCATTGTAAAATGTTAATTACATCCGGAGATATTGTAATCTAAAGTTGACGCTTGAGTACCACTCCTCCGCTGTTCGATCGTGTGTATCGGAGAGCACCGAATTACGTAGGGATTCAAAGGGAACGATGATGGACAGAGAATGCGTTGCAGTTCTACCTGTTTACCGATGAAGCGGGTTTCACAAACCACGGGGCAGTGAATCTACGGAACATGCATTACTGGTCCGTGGACAATCCTCGCTGGCTCAGACAGGCAGAGCGACAGCGACCGTGGACTGTAAATGTAAGGTGCGGAATCATTGGCGACCACCTCATTGGTCCTCACTTCATTGCAGGAGCCCAAACAGCTGCAACATACATCGCGTTTCTACAGAATGATCTGCCAACGTTGCTCGAAAATGTCCCACTGGAAACGCGTCGACGTATGTGGTATCAGCATGATGGTGCACCAGCACATTACGCAGTTAACACTAGGCTGACCCTTGACAGGATGTTCGACGGGCGTTTCATAGGACGTGGAGGACGCATAAATTGGCCAGCCCGTTCTCCTGGTCTTACACCTCTGGACTTCTTTCTGTGGGGTACGTTAAAGGAGAATGTATACCGCGATGTGCCTACAACCCCAGAGGATATGAAACAACGTATTGTGGCAGCCTGCGGCGACATTACACCAGATGTACTGCGGCGTGTACGACATTCATTACGCCTGAGATTGCAATTGTGTGCAGCTAATGATGGCTACCACATCGAACATCTATTGGCCTGACATGTCGGGACACACACTATTCCACTCCGTAATTGAAAACGGAAACCACGTGTGTACGTGTACCTCACCCCTCATGGTAATGTACATGTGCGTCAGTGAAAAAGGCCAATAAAAAGGTGTTAGCATGTGGACGTAATGTGCTGTTCCAGTCTCTTCTGTAACTAAGGTCTATCACCGTTCCCTTTGGATCCGTACGTAATTCGGTGCTCTCCGATACACACGATCGAACTGCGGGGGAGTGGTACTCAAGCGTCAACTTTAGGTTACAATATCTCCGGATGTAATTAACATTTTACAATGCAACAAACGGCACTGATTACGTATTTGTTTATATGATCAGATGTGCTAACAAAACTAACGGGGTTCCATTTAAAAAAACGTAGGTTTGTGTTAAAAAACATACTTCCGTGCCTTTTTGTATGGTTTGTTTTAAACAATTACACTAGCCCCTCTCCTCACATTCGATCTGTGGAGTCGGTTCGTCAGTATTTGATGTGGTTTACGAAATATATCCAGCGGTAACGTTAGGGGACTCACCCTGAATACTAAATAAATTTTGATGCCGAATTTGGATGAGCACAAACAGTCGTCAGTAAATTAACCTTTGAAACATCCATTGTCTTTAAGAAAATTCCAATGCGCTTCCAGGAGGCCTCCTGTTTCAACAGCACTTATCATAAGAAATGTATTACAAATAGTTAAAAACGATTAACTGAAGACCATATACTTGCTTAAGGTCATTTTAAAAAAATCATGGTGACGACGACCAGTTATTTACTTGGTTAACCCCAATGACATTAAAATAAAAACAGTTATATAACAGTCCTTGAGTGACAACGGCCGGTTGTGAATTAAGTTACTCACAAGGAAACCTGTCCATCGCACCACCCTCAGATTTAGTTATAAGTTGGCACAGTGGATAGGCCTTGAAAAACTGAACACAGATCAACTGCGAAAACAGGAAGAAGTTGTATGGAACTATGAAAAAATAAGCAAAATATACAAACTGAGTAGTCAATGCGCAAGATAGGCAACATCAAGCATAGCGTCAGCTCAAGAGCTCCGTGGTCCCGTGGTTAGCGTGAGCAGCTGCAGAATGAGAGGTCTTGATTCAAGTCTTCCCGCGAGTGAAAAGTTTAATTTTTATTTTCAGACAATTATCAAAGTTCAGGCACTCACACGTAATCAACTTCGCTCTCCAAAATTCCAGGACATGTTCAGATTTGCTTGGATATATGCAGGATTTGGCGGTCTACAGAAGGAAAAATTTGAAAACGTAAAAAACATATGTTTTGACAGAGCACAGGGAAAACTGTGCGACTGTGAAACTGTTGCATTCATTTGTTGTAGTTTATGTGACAAACTCTTATGTTTTCATTACTTTTTTGGGAGTGATCATCACATCCACAAGAAAACCTAAATCGGGCAAGGTAGAAGAGTCTTTTTACCCATTCACCAAGTGTACAAGTTAGGTGGGTCGACAACATATTCCTGTCATGTGACGCACATGCCGTCACCAGTGTCGTATAGAATATATCAGACGTGTTTTCCTGTTGAGGAATCGGTTCACCTATGACTTCGCGATCAAATGTTTTCAGTTCCCATTGGAGAGGTATGTCTTTTTCGTCTACTAATCGCACGGTTTTGTAGTGCGGTCGCAAAACACAGACACTAAACTTATTACAGTGAACAGAGACGTCAATGAACGAACGGACGGATCATAACTTGGCGAAAATAAAGAAAGTAAACTTTTCACACGAGGGAAGACTTGAACCAAGGCCTCTCGGTCCGCAGCTGCTCACGCTAACCACGAGACCACGGCGGTCCTGAGCTGATATTATGCTTGATGTTCCTTATCTTGCGCATGGACTACTCAGTTTGTATATTTTGCTTATTTGTTTCATAGTTCCATACAACTTCTTCCTGTTTTCTCAATTGATCTGTGTTCAGTTTTTCAAGGCCTATCCACTGTGCCAACTTATAACTAAATCTGAGGGGGGTGTGATGGGGAGGTTCCCTTGTTAGTAAGACAGATGTTTATCCCCCAGTACAAGGGGTTGTTATGACTACACACCGTGATTCCGACTGCACAGCAGCTTTATGGCTTAGGAAACACACACACGTTTTTGACTAACAAAAGCTATAAACAATTTTCCCAGTATGAGGAGATACATAATACGTAAGACTAAGGTAATCAACTCGAAAGCCGTTTGCTTTCCACATTGATACAAGAGAATATTTTAAGCACAATAAAACCTGAATAGAAACAGTAAGGACGTTGGCTCCACGGTTTGGCCTGGATTGACATTCAGAGATTAATTCTGAAATACCAAACACGCAAAGGTTACTGTACATGTGCCTTGAGTTGCATTCAACAAAACTATCAGTTTCGGCCAGGACGCAGACACGAGCGGAATCAGTCACAATTAAATCATAGCTTTTCCTATAATACACTACCGCAGGTTTTGCCATGAATCTAAACTTGAGTCAGACGCCTTTAAGCACATAAAAACTGCACCGTCTCATTACACAAAAAAACCAAACTTAATCGCTAATGATATGAAGGGCTTATTTCAATAGTGGTACAAGTCCATTACCTCCAATTTTCTGCCGATAATGCTTCTGAGGGTTTATACAAGGGCGATGTGCTTGAGGACAATATTATGGAAATGGAAGAGGATGTAGATGAAGACGAAATGGGAGATAAGATACTGCGTGAAGAGTTTGACAGAGCACTGAAAGACCTGAGTCGAAACAAGGCCCCGGGAGTAGACAACATTCCATTAGAACTACTGATGCCCCTGGGAGAGCCAGTCATGACAAAACTCTACCATCTGGTGAGCAAGATGTATGAGACAGGCGAAATACCCTCAGACTTCAAGAAGAATATAATAATTCCAATCCCAAAGAAAGCAGGTGTTGACAGATGTGAAAATTACCGAACTATCAGTTTAATAAGTCACAGCTGCAAAATGCTAACGCGAATTCTTTACAGACGAATGGAAAAACTGGTAGAAGCGGACCTCGGGGAAGATCAGTTTGGATTCCGTAGAAATGTTGGAACACGTGAGGCAATACTAACCTTACGACTTATCTTAGAAGAAAGATTAAGAAAAGGCAAACCTACGTTTCTAGCATTTGTAGACTTAGAGAAAGCTTTTGACAATGTTAACTGGAATACTCTCTTTCAAGTTCTGAAGGTGGCAGGTATAAAATACAGGGAGCGAAAGGCTATTTACAATTTGTACAGAAATCAGATGGCAGTTATAAGAGTCGAGGGGCATGAAAGGGAAGCAGTGGTTGGGAAAGGAGTGAGACAGGGTTGTAGCCTCTCCCCGATGTTATTCAATCTATATATTGAGCAAGCAATAAAGGAAACAAAAGAAAAATTCGGAGTAGGTATTAAAATTCATGGAGAAGAAGTAAAAACTTTGAGGTTCGCCGATGACATTGTAATTCTGTCAGAGATAGCAAAGGACTTGGAAGAGCAGTTGAACGGAATGGACGGTGTCTTGAAAGGAGGATATAAGATGAACATCAACAAAAGCAAAACGAGGATAATGGAATGTAGTCAAATTAAATCGGGTGATGCTGAGGGAATTAGATTAGGAAATGAGACACTTAAAGTAGTAAAGGAGTTTTGCTATTTAGGGAGTAAAACAACTGATGATGGTCGAAGTAGAGAGGATATAAAATGTAGACTGGCAATGGCAAGGAAATCGTTTCTGAAGAAGAGAAATTTGTTAACATCGAGTATAGATTTAAGTGTCAGGAAGTCGTTTCTGAAAGTATTTGTATGGAGTGTAGCCATGTGTGCAAGTGAAACATGGACGATAGCTAGTTTGGACAAGAAGAGAATAGAAGCTTTCGAAATATGGTGCTACAGAAGAATGCTGAAGATATGTTGGGTAGATCACGTAACTAATGAGGTGGTATTGAATATGATTGGGGAGAAGAGGAGTTTGTGGCACAACTTGACTAGAAGAAGGGATCGGTTGGTAGGTCATGTTCTGAGGCAACAAGGGATCACCAATTTAGTATTGGAGGGCAGCGTGGAGAGTAAAAATCGTAGAGGGAGACCGAGAGATGAATACACTAAACAGATTCAGAAGGATGTAGGTTGCAGTAGGTACTGGGAGATGAAGAAGCTTGCACAGGATAGAGTAGCATGGAGAGCTGCATCAAACCAATCTCAGGACTGAAGACCACAACAACAACAACAATGCTTCTGAAATTAATGATTCAAACAAACAGAAAGAAAGGTTCATCTCTAGCAAGAAGCCATATGCTTGAATATTTTTGGTATATCAACTGCAGATTTTTAGCGCTCATTTAACTTTAGGACTCTGTATCTCAAAATGAACAAAAATGGACTTGTACCACCATTGAAATAAGCCCTTCATATATAGCCCTGATAGTAGGCGGGTGAATTAGTACTTCCACATTCCAGGTAAAGACACTTGACATCAAGGTGCATGAAATCCAGAGCAAGGCGTTCCACCGGGAAGTGCCGCATGGTACAGCCCAGTAAACATACTGGTGACTCGCTCTACAATCCCGGACGGCTAAACGCCTAAACTTCAAGCCAGCAGCCGCCCTGCAACAACAGGCAGCGTTTGCATTTCCCGTTGCTGCTCACTTCGTGGTATCTCGCCGAGCCAAAGCTTGCACTACTCCTTCCGACGTCTCGGATACCCCACCAACCACCTCTCTCCTAGCACGGCCTCTAGCTCTGCCCGCGTGGCTCACAGTCAAAGATTACAATTCTGCCGAAGAACGACATCGACGGACGACTCAACACCAGCAAAAAAATTTCCTTGTTTGATACTCCTCTACTTTGAGAAACAGGAAATAACCTTTTAAACTAAAGCTTATTCAACTTTAATACCATTTTTCGATTACAAATGTTTACACCTCCACACTCTAATGGCTTTATTTTATCATTTTAATCAGTTCTGTTTTTAATATTGTCCTAATAGAATTTCAACGAACAGTGTTTTGAAAGCTAATTTTTTCCGTTGTTTCTGTAATATGCAATCCAAGATTAGTGCTCGACGAGATGAATCTGAGACATCGTCCAAAAACCCTTTAGGTGACAGGTAGTGCGGCCATTTTAACAACGTAGGACTAAACCAATACTTGTCCCCTCATTTCCATGCTCTGTTGTGCAGTCATGTCGAATAGACTACTCAGTTGCTAACTCGATGTCTTTATGTTGCCCTGCGTTGAAAAGTTTGAGGACTAAATTTTGGTGAAGTTGTTTGAAAGGCCGCATCCGCTATCACTGAAAAACAAGGTCGAAAGCGTCACAGCACCAAGTAATCGCTCTAATTTACCGTGAACATCCCGACAACCAAAGAAACCAAAGTTGCGTAGACGTCGATAAAGCCACACTATTTCCCACTGACTCGGCGCTGTTGGTTCAAAAATGGTTCAAATGGCTCTGAGCACTATGGGACTTAACATCTGAGGTCATCAATCCCCTAGAACTTAAGAACTACTTAAACCTAACTAACCTAAGGACATCACACACATCCATACCCGAGGCAGGATTCGAACCTACGACCGTAGCGGTCGCGCGGTTCCAAAATGTAGCGCCTAGAACCGCTCGGCCACGCCGGCCGGCTCGGCGCTGCTGAATCTACGGTTTACTAACATCATCGACCATCATTTCTAGG
The DNA here is from genome assembly GCF_021461385.2 of Schistocerca piceifrons. Taxonomy (NCBI): domain Eukaryota; kingdom Metazoa; phylum Arthropoda; class Insecta; order Orthoptera; family Acrididae; genus Schistocerca; species Schistocerca piceifrons. The sequence goes on from NC_060140.1 coordinate 924,941,288, forward strand.
AAAGCGTGAGAATTCTACGATGAATGAGGAGTCTTCGACACAGATTCCAAGAGGGGTCAACGACCCCCTCCCCTTCTCCTTGAGAACGCCTATGTCTGGCTGTAAGCAGTTTTCTGAACCAGATGCGGTTAGTCGATTCTTGGAAATTTCCAAAATCTAGTAATGTACAGTAGTGAAGTTACTGAACAAGAAGGTTTGACTTGACCCTATAGCTATTAAAGGTATATAAATGTGTTTGGCGATTCTCCTCTTTCAGTTCCGACATCAAGAAACAGGCTATCGAATTCAGAAATGGCCACGAAAGTATCCAGAGTGATCAACGCAAAGGATTTCCGAAAAGTGCAATCACTAATAGTCGAAAAAGTGTGTAATCTGACCATGGAAGGTAGGTGTACGAAGGTGCGTGAAATTGCCAATATTGTAGGGATTCCAAAAGAGCGTGCCGACACTATGACGTGAGAAAGGATTCATCACTACACACCAGAAAGAAAAAAAACTAATCGAAACAGTGGACAGACGCAAGTCCCACGGCTAAGAAGCAAGTGAAGACGATGTCAATAGCGGGAAAGGTAATGGCGACGATTTTTTTGGGTGTAAAATGTGTTCTATTAATTGATTATCTTCAAAAGTATGAAAAAATATCTGGGGATTAAAACTCCAACTTCTTAATGGACCTAGAAGGAAAAAATCGAGGCAAGAGACCATTTTTGCTGATGGAAGAAAAGTCATTAAGACAAGGCACCTGTCGAAGGTGCCTCGCGCGGGAAAAATTGACAAATATGCGCTCTGAAGTTTTGGAATATCCGTTGGATTCCCCAGATTTGGCACACTCACAGTTCCGGTTCTTCCCAAAACTGGAAGTCTTCTTTGCTAACCAGCAATTCGCGTTTCATCAAGAAACGACTGTAACTGTAGACGAGTATTTTGCAGCATTTTCACAGGAACTCTAGACATGGAATAATGTTACTGGAACAGCTTTGTATGACGTGTAACAATGTTAAATTGAGATTATGTTGAAAAATGAAATGTTTCTAAAGCATAATTTCTCATTTTCACAGTCATGCCGAGAAATTTTCAGACAGTTCTTCACTTTAGTCACTTAACTCATTTCTCCTGCGTCTTACTTTTTTATTTGCCTTTCTCTGTCTCTTGTCTCGTTCACTGTCTTTGCAGTTGTGGTTTTCAGACCGATGACTACATTGGTGCAGCTCTCCATGTCAGTCTATACCGTGCAAGCCTCTTCAGCTCTGCGCAAGTGCAGTAACCTGTGTTATAGTGCAGTAACCGGCGTTATTTTGAATCTTTTAGTTAAGCAAAATCTGCTCTACCAGTTTTACCTTCATCTCTCTCTCTCTCTCTCTCTCTCTCTCCCCATCACCACCAAACTGACGATCCCTTGATGCTTCATGATATACGCTATTAACCGATCTGTTCTTTTAGACAAGTTTCCCACAAATTTCTTTTACACCATTTCGATTCTATACCTATTCCTTAGTTACTCAAGCAATCCATAGAATCTTCAGCATTCTTCTCCCCAGCACCACATTTCAAAGGCTTCTATTCGCATCTTGTCTGACCTGTTTATCGTCCACATTTCACTCTGTACGAGGTTACACTCCAGACAAACATATGGAGCGATCAAGAAGTTTCTGTTTGAGGACGTTGCCGCAGCACGTATGAACGTAGCGCGACTCCAAAGCAGTTTCCAAAACCGGCATGGGGGCAAGGGAATAATTTGGATACGTGTCTTTCCAACATGTGGAAATGTGAACTTTCGTGACGTTATTACCAAATGCGTCCAAACAGGACCAACGTGGTGGTGTTCTTTTCTCGTTTGACGAATAACATACAGGTAACGGCCTTGCCACAGTGAATACACCGATCACCGAAGTTGAGCACTGTCGGGCGTGGCCGGCACTTGGATGGGTGACCATCCGGGCCGGCATGCGCTGTTGGCATTTTTCGGGGTTCACTCACCCTCGTGATGCCAACTCAGGAGCTACTCGACCTAATAGTAACGGCTCCGGTTAAAGAAAATCGTCATAACGTCCGGGAGAGCAGTGTGCTGGCCACACGCCCCTCCTATCTGCATCCTCAACTGAAGATGACACGGCGGTCGGATGGTCCCGATGGGCCACTTGTGGCCTGAAGACGGAGTGAATAATATACGGCAGACATCCGTCAGAGAAAGAAGAATGTGTATGGGATAGGATGTGCGTCGAAAACCAGTGTTGTGGAATATAAACTTAGACAAGGGTACATTTGCTTCGTGTTAATTTGCGTCCCCACATCGCAAATGTCGTAATGCAGAAGTTACGCCAACTCAAGAGGGAGGCACTCTAGGACCCACCCTATAGTTCTGAAAATTTTTCGTGCGATTATCACGCCTTGGGTCCTTTAAAAAAGGCCTTGAAAGGACGACGATTCCTGTCGGACAATGATGCGCAACAGGCAGCTACAAACTTGTCCACTCAGCAGAACACGGTGTTTAACCAAACAGGTAACTTCAACCTAGTGCGTCAGTGGAATGATTGCCTCAGTGCTCACGGTGATTTTAGCTGATTGGCGTACTGGACAGCACGGCCTTCGAACGAACGTTTTGATCGCCTCTTATGCATAGAGAAAAGACATTCTAACATCTAAATTTGTACTCCAATGCCGGCCGCGGTGGTCTCGCGGTTCTAGGCGCGCAGTCCGGAACCGTGCGACTGCTACGGTCGCAGGTTCGAATCCTGCCTCGGGCATGGATGTGTGTGATGTCCTTAGGTTAGTTACGTTTAAGTAGTTCTAAGTTCTAGGGGACTGATGACCACAGCAGTTGAGTCTCATAGTGCTCAGAGCCATTTGAACCATTTGTACTCCAATGTTAACAAAATTTTCTTTTTCTCAAATTTTCTTATAGCTATGCCAGTCTGCATTTTATATCTTCTTTATTTCGGCTATGTCAGTAATTCCTGTCAAATAAGAAAACTCACTCTACTAATTTTGCTGTCAAATTTCTTAACATAAAACCCTCAATATAGCCTGACTAAATTCTGCTACATTCAATTTCACCTACTATAGTTCCTTTCCTGTACAACATATTATGCCTTTTTAAGATACTATCTAGCCTTTTCAACCGCTGTTCCAACTCCTTTGGTGTCCCTGGCAGAACTGTAACATCACTGGCAAGATTGAGAGTTTTCTCTTTGAACGTCTATTCCATTTCCATATTTCTCCTAAGTTTCCTCTACTGCTGCTTAACGTGCTACAGATTTTGTATCATTGGCAACAGGCTACAGTCTCACGCCCTTCTCTACGACTGCTTCCCTTTCATGCCCTCCAATTTTTATAACAGCGGTTGGTTGTAGATATTCCTTCACTCCTTGTAATTTATTCGTGATATTTAGAGAATTTCAAAGGATATATTCCAGCAAACATTGTCAAAAGTTCCACATTATGTACACTACTGGCCATTAAAATTGCTACACCACGAAGATGACGTGCTACAGACGCGAAATTTAACCGACAGGAAGAAGATGCTGTGACATGCAAATGATTAGCTTTTCAGAGCATTCACATAAGGTTGGTGCAGTGGCGACACCTACAACGTGCTGACATGAGGAAAGTTTCCAACCGATTTCTCATACACAAACAGCAGCTGACCGGCGTTGCCTGGTGAAACGTTGTTGTGATGCCTCGTGTAAGGAGGAGAAATGTGTACTATCACGTTTCCGACTTTAAAGGTCGGATTGTAGCCTATCGCGATTGCGGTTTATCGGATCGCGAGATTGATGCTCGCGTTGGTCGAGATCCAATGACTGTTAGCAGAATATGGAATCGGTGGGTTCACGAGGGTAATACGGAACGCCGTGCTGGATCCCAACGACCTCGTATCACTAGCAATCGAGATGACTGGCATCTTATCCGGATGGTTGTAACGGAACGTGCAGCCACGTCTCGATCCGTGAGTCAACAGATGGGGACGTTTGCAAGACAACAACCATCTGTACGAACAGTTCGACGACGTTTGCAGCGGCATGGACAATAAGCTTGGAGACAATCGCTGCGGTTCCCTTGACACAGCATCACAGACAGGAGCGCCTGTGATGGTGTACTCAACGACGAACCTGGGTGCACGAATGGCAAAACGTCATTTTTTCGGATGAATCCAGGTTCTCTTTACAGAATCATGATGGTCGCATCCGTGTTTGGTGACATCGCGGTGAACGCACAATGTAAGCTCGTATTCCTCATCGCCATACTGGCGTATCACTCGGCGTGATGGTATGGGGTGGTATTGGTTACAAATCTCGGGCGCCACTTGTTCGCATTGACGGCGCTTTGAACAGTGGACGTTACATTTCAGATGTGGTACGACCCGTGGCTCTACCCTTCATTCGATCCCTGCGAAACTCTACATTTCACCAGGATAAGGCACGACCGCATGATGCAGGTCCTGTACGGGCCTTTCTGGATACAGAAGATGTTCGACTGCTGCCCTGGCAAGCACATTCTCCAGATCTCTCACCAATTGAAAACGTCTGCTCAATGGTGGCCGAGCAACTGGCTCGTCACAATACGCCAGTCACTACTCTTGATGAACTGTGGTTTCGTGTTGAGGCTGCGTGGGCAGCTGTACCTGTACACGCCATCCATGCTCTTTTTGGCTCAATGCCCAGGCTTATCAAGGCCGTTATTACGACCAGATGTGGTTGTTCTGCGTTCTGATTTCTCAGGATCTATGCACCCAAATTACGTGAAAATGTAATCACATGTCAGTTCTAGTATAATATATTTGTCCAATGAATATCCGTTTATCATCTGCATTTCTTCTTGGTGTAGCAATTTTAATGGCCAGTAGTGTATATGTCTCCTGACTAGTTTAATGCGACCCTCCACGAACTCTTCTCTTGCGCCAACGTTTTCATCAGAGTATCAGTTGAACGTCGCGTCCGCAATATTTGCTGGCTGTATTCCACTCTCTCTCTCTTCCCCTACACTTCTCCCTCTACTTTCATGGAGATTCCTGGTGATGCCTTTACACATGCCCTATCATCCTGTTTTTTCTTCTTATCAGTGTCTTACCGCCGATTTTGCAGTGAATCTCCTCATTATTCATCTTTACTTGATTTTCAAAATTCTTCTGTAGCAACATATCTCAAATGCTTCGATTCTCTTCCATTCTGGTTTTCCCCCAGTTCACGTCTCACTACCAAACGATACTGTGCTCGAGACGCACGTTACTAGAAATTTTTTCTTCAAATTAAGACCTGTGTTTCATACCGGTATCCTTCTCTCCTTCAAGAATACCCTCTTTGCCTGTGCTAATCTGCTTTTGTGTCCCCCTTCCTTTGTCCATCTTATTATGCTTCCAAGGTGGCAGATTATCTTGGACTTGTCACTCGGTGACCAATTTTGATGTTAATTTTCTTGTTATTGTCATTTCTACTACTTGTAATAACTTTAGTCTTTCTCTGGTTCCCTCTAAATCCATATTCTGCACTCATTAGACTGTTCATTACATTCAACACATCCTGTAATTCTTCTTCACTTTCACTCAGTGGTAGCAATGTCATTAGCGAATCTTGTCACTGACACCCTTTCACGATGAATTTTAATCTCTCTCTTGAACCTTTATTTTATTTCCGATATTGCATCTTTGATGTACAGGTTTAACAGCAATGGTGAAAGACAGCATCCCTGTCTTACACCCTTTTAATACGATGACTTCGTTCTTGGTCTTCCAGTCTAATTCTTCCCTCTTGGATCTTATACAGATTAAAAATAGCCAGCTGCTGTGCCAGAGCGGTTCTAGGCACTCCAGTCCGGAAACGCGCTGTTGCTGCGGTCGCAGGTTCGAATCCTGCCTCTGGCATTGATGTATATGATGTCCTGAGGTTAGTTAGGTTTACGTAATTCTATGTCTAGGGGAATGATGACCTCAGATGTTAAGTCCCATAGTGCTTAGAGCCATTTGAACCATTTTATTAAAAATATTACCTGTCTTCATTTTCTCAGAATTTCGAACACCTCGCTCTATTTTACATTGTCGAACGCCTTTTCTAAGTCGACATAAGCCTCTATACCTACAAAGGCCATGAAAGTTGCTTCGCCTTTATTCAGTCTTGTACTGTCACACAAGCTGATAAACTTTGTACGGACGCTTCCAGAATAAGAGAAAAGAACAAAGAAATGGTTTAGAGCGAGCAAGTGTGTCAGCACACTAAGGGCATGTGAAATCTCCACGCTCGTCGAGACTGCCAGACTGCAGCTTGTCCCACATAGCACCCACCCCTGCCGCCCCTGCGGCTATGGAAAGGCTCTGCCCTGCCCTGCTCTGCCCCCTCTGCTCTGTGGGCCCTCAGGATGGCCACTGGAGGGGAGCGGCTGCAGCGCGGCGATAACCCCGTCCGCGCCTGCTGCAGATATATGTGGGGACCCACAAAAGCGCCGGCACTGCCCTGCAAGCGGGCCGGTGGAAATAAAATTCCAGTAGCTGCCTGCTGCAGGCGGACGCCGCCCTGCCCTGACCGAGATTCGCGTATACGACTGTGGAAAACGTACCTGCAGCTGCCGTGCAGCCAGAGCCACGTAACATGGTCACCACCTATGATTCGCAGTATATTTGTGAGAATGACATCTTCAGTATTTGATAGTACACCAAGGGGCGAGACAAAGCGATGTTTCTCTACTGGAGTATGTGGCGCGTCTCCCCGGACCCCAACCGCGTGGTGATGTAGTCGACGCCGTAGAGATTACTTTGAGTTCTTCTTCAGTGTTTGAGAGCTTTAGAGCTGCCTATTGTTAAACATATGTACATAATTTCGTCAGTGTCATTCCAACACATCTTATCATACTTTAATGTCTTGTTACATATCAGTTTTGACAGCAGTTGGCCACAATAGTCAAGATTAGGTACCTTGTGTATGATAACTTTATTGAGAGTGCATATCTACGTTTCATTTTGACAGTATTACACAAACTGCTAAGAAGTATTAAAAGCACAACACTGCTAGTATGAACACCTGCGGTAAAACAAAAAACGACGAACAAAAGCACGACAGCGACGAGGACTACCAAAGATCGTATTGATGCGCTCTTGGTTGGTGTGGGAGGCGGGTAAATGAGCGAGGCTTGTGCAAATGTCCGGGGCTGTCGCTAACGTTTCCTGGAAAAAACCAGAAAAACTTCCTAAAAGGCGTTCCTCGCGTAGTCGTTGTCTCTCAATTACAAGTCCGCAGCGTTTCCACTTATGCGAACTCATATAATTGATGCTCTTTATTATTAATATTGTATTGTTGATTGCCCGGATTTGCAGTAGTTATTAATTCTTCTCTCGTTCGAATAGCACACACCACTGATTGCGAGGAAATATTTTAGTTAACAGTTTTTTCTTACGCTGTTGTGTCGTTGCTATGGAATTGTTGTGCTGGTATGCAGCGAGATCCAGATATACTCTTTGATTCAGTCTTTGTAAGATTGCGTTGTAATACTAATATATTTTAAAGTTCACTTCTCAACTAATGACGTGAATATTTGCACTTCAATGAAATAGTCTTTCATGAGTAGTTGTTGATTTAGTCATTTATCAAACTATTTAATGATGTAGTCCATACCGGGTATTTAACTGGTAACGAACATCATTTTATTGTTATTTTGTCACTAAATACTTATAACTCCCGCACCACATGCACACGGAATAGTTTAGTTAAGTCAGTCCGATTGAGTTATAGTTTCCTGGCAATTACCACAACTCAATACTTTAGCGTAATTGTTTTATCTTCATGATGTCGTGTACTTGCGTCCTACTCAAGACTAATTGCGTGTATTCTTTCACAGAATGTTCACTTCTCCTTAAGGTCCAACTAATTTAAAGTCAACTCCAATGTTCAATAATTTCGTTATTAGATTTCAATTAACCCGTAGTGCACGGTTAAATGTGTCTATCTGTTCCTGTCTCAGTTCATAAAATCAGTTTCTTAAGCCGTGAATCCCGTCACGCAACAAACACTTCTAAACTCGAAAACAATCTCGTCACGATTCGCAATCTCAATAATTCAGATCAGAACTGCTCTCGTACGTCTGCACTGCATGAACTCTAGCAAGCGACTTTTTCTGTGGAAGAGCAGTGTAGGCGCATGGAACTTCTTCGTTGCGCTTACAACTCTCTTCCACATAAAAGTTTTCTCTGATGGCATTACTTTCGACTTAACTTTTGAGATATTAATTTCACATTTGTCACATGGATATTTGTCCATTGCTGAAATACAATGTTTCTTCTTTCTCTTTCGCTAACAAATATGCTCCGTGGTGTACAATGTAGTTGTTGATAAAACTCTTTCGTGTTAGCTCATCGGCAAAGATGTCGTAGCTGCCAAGATAACTTTCCCAAATTCATGTTCTTTCTCAATCGACTTTAAGGTGGTCGTTGGGGCGTTACGAATACTTGTGTTCACATGAAAAAAAAAAGTCATCAGATAGACGAAACCAGTAGGTGGTCGCACCGTTATTCGCAGTGATTCCTGTGGATGAGGTAATGGCAAAAGTAGAAGGTATCTTCCTCAAAGACTTAGCAGATGTATTCACACTTTGTATCACGGTGACTTCTGCGCTTCCTAATGCGAGTAGTAGTAATGAAGGTCTAATGATCGCGTCGAATAAATCAAGTCAGATCACAGCGTAACATAATTATACAGTCGCGACACCCACTGGCGTGGAATTTGTTACCGTCTAACTGTTGGAAGGACACTAGCCCCCCTCCCCATTATGTAGAAAGCAAGATGTAAGGTTAATGTTTGTTTTTAATTATTTTTCTACTAAATTAACGAAATAGCTATTTTAGGTTTGCGTTCCAGGCATTAGTATATTATGAAGAGCGATCAATGTTTGTGAAATAAATCTAAAAACCGCCCAATCTTAATCATTCACTGACATAAGTTGCAGCTTATTCATAAATAATTGTGAGTGATTCCAGATTACTCCGCAGAAATCAAGAGAATATAAACATATATTTCATGCATAACAAGCATATATTTCTGTTGTTATCAGTTCTTATTATGACCGACACTTTCCTTGCCACGTAACATTTTTATATGGAGTCAAATGATTCGTACATTCTTAAACTTCATCCAAGCTGTTTGACTCAATGCCCAGGCGTATCAAGGCCGTTATTACGGCCAGAGGTGGTTGTTCTGGGTATTGATTTCTCAGGATCTATGTACCCAAATTGCGTGAAGATGTAATCACATGTCAGTTCTAGTATAATATATTTGTCCAATGAATGCCCGTTTATCATCTGCATTTCTTCTTGGTGTAGCAATTTTAATGGCCAGTAGTGTATGCAGACATCAAGAATAAAGATGTAGAATCTCAATAACATTTGTTCTATTTAAAAAGCTTTAGCAGATTTCACATAAGAAAATTCGGAGGCATTAATTTTCATCACGGCCTCGTAATTAGTACAGTGAGCGAAATAGTTCAGTAAATAAAAAATGGAAGACTTCAGTTGTGAAGAATACGTACGCCTGGAGTGAAAGTTAATAAAATAGTGGAGTTTTGCAATAAGGGCTAGCGGCCTGGTTTGCAGTGAGGGATTTGGAGACCTCCTTTTTGCTCAGTCCGAAATCAAGCAGTTGGGTGCAGTGCAGAAGCCTGCTAAAAAATTGTCACAGGCTCTCGCTCTTAGCTGCATCTTGATAGACGACAGACATGTCCCATAGAATGAGATTTTCACTCTGCAGCGGAGTGTGCGCTGATATGAAACTTCCTGACAGATTAAAACTGTGTGCCCGACCGAGACTCGAACTCGGGACCTTTGCCTTTCGCGGCCTAGTGCTCTACCATCTGAGTTGCCGAAGCACGACTCACGCCCGGTCCTCATAGCTTTACTTCTTCCAGTATCTCGTCTCCTATCTTCCAAACTTTACAGAAGCTCTCCTGCGAACCTTGCAGAACTAGCACTCCTGAAAGATAGGATACTGCGGAGACATGGCTTAGCCACAGCCTGGGGGATGTTTCCAGAATGAGATTTTCACTCTGCAGCGGAGTGTGCGCTGATCTGAAACTTTCTGCCAGATTAAAACTGTGTGCCGAACCGAGACTCGAACTCGGGACCTTTGCCTTTCGTGGGCAAGTGCTCTACCATCTGAGCTACCCAAGCACGACTCAGGACCTGTCCTCACCGCTTCAATTCTGCCAGTACCTCGTCTCCTACCATCCAAACTTCACAGAAGCTCTTCTGCGAACCTTGCAGAACTAGCACTGAAGGAAGGATATTGCGGAGACATGGCTTATCCACAGCCTGGGTGGCAGTACAGAATGAGATTTTCACTCTGCAAAGGTCTCGAGTTCGAGTTTCGGTCCGGCACACAGTTTTAATCTGCCAGGAAGCTTCATCCGACTTTTTTCTAACGCACGAATATTTTTTAATGAATTTCTTTTTGCCTCAAAAGCGAATTTGTTGAAGAGCCTCTCCGTTTGTGACTCAGAATTAGCAACAATGTTATGGAACTGGTCTCTTCTGTGTCGGGAAATAGTTTTATTGCTTTTGACAATTCTGCGTCGTTTTCCCTTCGGTTACAGTTGCCTAATTATAGATATTGCTGTATATCCAAGTTTGCTAGGTTCCAACTTCACTGACTTGACAGTAAGTGTAGGGAAGAAAACTTCACGTTGTTGAGAGGATATATTCGACCCCTCCCTGCGGACGGTCAGATCTTCTGCTGTTTACTCGCAACTTCTTGTTTTTCACAGAAAATGGCATTCTTCGGCAAATATCTCTAGCTTCAAGAGAATCGTAAATAAACTGTCTTGTAGTGTACTGTTTAACATCTCCTGCGATCCTTACGAACCTAAAGAAATACAAATGTAGTGTAACTTTTTAGTCACTGCCTATCCTCGTGGCAATAGATAGGCTCCTAATGTAAAACCTACGTCACAAATCAATATACACGATACTATTCGCACTCATCCGACGTCGTATTCAAAAGTGTAGCTTTCTGGACGCTTGCAGTGCTACTATCGCAGTATATAATAAAAATGGGCAGGAGTGTAGTGACTGTATGTTAGACTGTGCTTACGTGTCCTAGTATATACTGAAATCCATATGTACTTCGCCGTTTTGTTTAACTTCTATAACTGCGTGACGGTATAGCTGTGCGGGAATCTGAGTATGTACCAGGACTGCAGGCATGTAGCTATGAAGAGCAAAAGTTAATTACGTGGCTCTTTATCTGTCCGAAAGCGGAAATATGCGAGGCGCTATTCATCCTACGACTTGTCTAAGAAGATATGTTGGAGACAGGCAAACCTGTGTTTAAAGAATTTGAAGATTTAGAGAAAGCTTTTGACAATGACTCGAAAGCATTGACTGAAATTCTGAAGGTAGCAGGCATAAAACACTTGGCGCGAAAGATTATCTACCACTCGTACAGAAACCAGACTGCAGTGGTAGGAGTCTAAGAACATGAAAAGGGAAGCAATAGTAAAGGAGAGTGTGAGTCAGGTTTGTACACTACACCAGATCTTATTGAGCCAATACGTGGAGCAAGCATAAAGGAAACCGATGAGATATTTAGAAAAGGAATAAAAAAACTCTGAGGTTTCTTGATGACATTTAAGCCTGTGAGAGATGAAACAAGCCTTGCAAGAGCAGTTTAACAGAATGGTTTGTGGCTTGAGGAAATTTTAGAGCCGGCAGTAGTGGCCGAGCGGTTCTAGGCGCATCAGTCTGGAATCGCGCGACCGCTACGGTCGCAGGTTCGAATCCTGCCTCGGGCATGGATGTGTGTGATGTCCTTATGTTAGTTAGGTTTAAGTAGTTCTAAGTTCTAGAGGACTAATGACCTCAGAAGTTAAGTCCCATAGTGCTCAGAGCCATTTGAGCCATTTGAAATTTTAGAAGATGAACATCAACAAAAGCAAATTAAACGCAATGGAATACAGCCGCATTAACGCTACTCTGAGGAAATCAGATTACGAAATGAGACACTCAGGGTAGCACATGTGTTTTGCTGTTTGGGTAAAAAAAATGATGGCAACGACAGATACAGAGAACATAAAATTCAACCGGCAATAGCAACAAAAGCAATTCTGAAAACTGGGAATTCGTTAATATTTTGTATAAATTTTAATATTAGGAAGTCTTTTGTGAAGGTGTTCGTGTGTAACGTAGCCTTAAACGAAATTTAAAAAAGGGCGATACACGTTTCAACAGAAATGGAGTAAAAGCTTATGATCTACGGTGTTACATAAAAATGTTGAAAATTGGACAGTTAGTTTGAAAAACTAATTAGGAATTCTGATTCGGATTGCGGAAAAGGGAAATTTATTGCAAAGCTCAATTAAAAAAAGGGTTTGGTTAAGGGACATATCCTGATGCTTCAAGGAATCATTAGTTTGGTAACGGAGGGAGTGTAGACGGAGAAGTTTTTAGTGGAAGACCAAGGCTGAGTACACTAAGCAAATTCAGATGGATGTACGTCGCAGTAGTTACGCAGAGATGAAGAGGTTTTCACAGTGTTATGCCTCGCGTGGCGAGGCGGTAGCGTTCCGTAAACACTCGAAAATGAGCGCGAGGACCACGACGCGTAGCGCCTGTGAACACACACCGAGTGTCAACTTAGCCCGCTAGCAGAAATTCCGAAAGCGCAGCCAGGGATAAGCACAGAAGTAAGACAGCGTGACAGCTCGAGGAATTCACACGTGAAAAGTCAGCGAGCGCAAGCACAGTAAACAACAATACAGGCTGAAGCTAGCAGGCGACTGATTCCACACTCGGCGTAGCAGAACCAAGCAAGTTACGATTCCAGAGGCAATCATGCTGCTCACGGCAGAGTCGCTGATCGCAGCAAATCTTGACCGTGAACAACTCCTCGCCTGATATGTCTGCGTCTGGCGGAGATACGAAACATAGGATAGACTAGCGTGCAGGAGAGCACGATAAAGTCAGTCTTCGGATTGAAGACTTTATGACTACACCTCAGCCACCAGTCTTATTCGTGCAGGTTTCCCTGCGTATGCATTCGACAGATATATTGGACACACTTTCTCCTCCCTCCTCTGTGTCCACATCTTCTTCCACCCCATCCTCCCTCCTCTGTCTGTTTATCTCCTGCCCAACCTCTCTGTCTCTTCATCTCCTCCTCCCCTCTCTTTGACCATTTCCACCACCCCCTCTCTCTGACCATGCCTTCCTCCACACTCATTCCGTTCATATACTCCTACCCCTCCCTCTTTCCATCTCTGCCTTTTCGATCTTCCCACAACCCCTCCACACCTTCCGCCTACCTCATGCTTCTACCCCTCTACCCCTCTGTCTGTCCATTTCCACTTCCTCTTCCTCTGTCCATCCCCTCCTCTCTCCATCTCAACCATTCCCCAAGCATGCTCAATGTCACACGTAACCTGCAATGCAGTTCAATAAGCAGACCGGTCTACTACAAAACAACACACCCAACTTGCAGGACATGCTACATGCTGAGGCTCGGAATACCAATTCTGACCCCTGACTTGTATGCCCTCCTGCAAAGCAGGCTGATTTGGCAAGCCGATACTGTTCCCATACATGTCTGTTGTGAAGGACAGTCTATACACCAACGGACTGTTCGAGTGTTTGGGATACCTAACAGGTGAAATAAAAGGACACATTAGAATAAGTTAGAGGTGGGCTACTAGATTTGTTACCAATAGGTTCAAACAAAACGCAGCAATGAAAAGTGTGAGGTCATCCACATGAATGTTAAAAGAAGTCTTTTAAACTTTGGTTGCGAGATAATCAGTCTAATCTAAATGCCATAAATTCAACTAAATACTTAGGGATTACAATTATGAACAATTTAAATAGGAAAGAATACGTAGAAAATGTTGTGGGAAAGACAAACTAAAGACTGTGTTTTATTGGCAAGACACTTCGAAAATGTAAGGGATCTGCTAAAGATACTGCCTACACTGCACTTGTCAGTCCTCTTTTGGAGTACTGTTGCGCGGTCTGGGAGTACATCAAGAAGGTTCAAAGAAGAGCAGCACGTTTTGTATCATCGCGAAATAGAGGAGAGAGTGTCACAGACGTGATTCAGGATTTGGTATGGATACCGCTAAAACAAAAGCGTTTTTCGTTGTGGCGGCGTCTCCTCACGAGATTTCAATCACCAAATTTCTCCTCCGAATGCGAAAATATTTTGCTGACGCCAAACTACATAGGGAGACGTGATAGTCATAATAAAATGAGGGAAAGCAGATCTCTCACGGAAAGGTATAAGTGTTCATTTTTTCCGCGCGCTGTTCGGGAGTGGAATAATAAGAGAATTACTGTGGTTCAAAATGGCTCTGAGCACTATGGGCCTTAACGTCTAAGGTCATCAGTCCCCTAGAACTTAGAACTACTTAAACCTAACTAAAGACAACACACACAGCCATACCCTAGGCAGGATTCGAACCTGTGACCGTAGCGGTCGCGCGATTCCAGACTGCAGCGCCTAGAACCGCTCGGCCACCGCGGCCGGCAGAATTACTGTGAAGATGGTTCAATGAACCCTCTGCCAGGCACGTAACTGTGATTTGCAGAGTATCCATGCAGATGTAGACACTATGGAGATGCTCCTGTTTGAGCTAGTAGCCTATAAACCCCACATTTCTGATACACCTGAGGCAAATTTGGTTGACATAGATCCAGGGGTTTGGGAGAAGATCCTGGTCATAAACAGAAATACTCTGCTTATACAGAAAATACACACACACGTATGTGTGTGTGTCTTGATGATACATATGCATACAATTCTATGTTCTCCAGTCCATCTCAACAGAATATATTTTAACGATTTTAGAAGTTGCAGTTGTCATGCTTGATGCCATCTTGTATGTCTTCACTTTATTGAGACTTAATGATTATATATTTAGGCTACTGATGTACCCATCGGCTGTTCATTGGACAATCTTCATATGTTCAACCAATCAAAGGTTGAGATGGAGAGAGGAGGGGATGGACAGAGGAAGGGGCAGCGGAAGTGGACAGAGAGGAAGAGGGGTAGAAGAATGAAGCAGGCGGAAGGTGTAGAGGGGTATTGGGAAGGTCGAGAAGGCAGAGATGGAAAGAGAGAAGGTTCAAATATGGCTCTGAACACTATGGGACTTAACTTCTGAGGTCATCAGTCCCCTAGAACTTAGAACTACTTAAACCTAACTAACCTAAGGACATCACACACATCCATGCCCGAGGCAGGATTCGAACCTGCGACCGTAGCAGTCGCGCGGTTCCAGACTGAAGCCCCTAGAACCGCTCGGCCACTCCGGCAGGCAAGAGAGAAGGGTAGGAGGATATGAACAGAGTGAGGGTGGAGGTGAACTGACGTTAGTATTCATCCTTGGTACGCTAATGTAGAAGGTGACACGAAACCAGGCAAACGCAAATTCCGTATATTTGCTCGTTTATGTATGTACATGAGCCGTCTACCAGTACTTAGTTTGTGGAAGTGAGATTATTGTTGTTAGACAAATTCCTTCAAATATCTGGATTCTGACATTTCACGTAAAATGTAAACGTGTTTACGTGTTGACTCTATGAAAACTCGCCGTGTGTCGTGATATATTCTGTATTTTCGGACGCTGAATAAACCGAGGAACGCATTTTGAGCTACGCTGCTGGCGATTCAATTTGCAGCACCCGAATGGATAGCATATAACGAAATTTCATTTATTGTGTGGGAATTTCGACACACAGGTGCACATTCAGGCAGTAACCATGCCTCTAATCCATCTGAGCATTTAGCTGATCTGACCATGGCTGACAGACGCACATACATCATTCTATTTGCCACAGCTACAGTTGAACACCCTTTATATCGAGTAACTTCAGAACAGCACAGGAATCATGAGTTATAGCGTTATCTTGTTGAAAGATACCGTCACGGACATCTCGAAGATAGGGCAGCAATATTGCTGTCCAGATTACATAGTGCGGCGAGTGGAATTGATCGTGCTGCGTACAAAATTGCAGCCGACACAGTCACGCAGGTGGTGACCCCATATGATGAAGACGAATGCAGTCTGGCGACTTTCTGTCTTCTCGGCGCCTTTATACACAGATACATCCATCGTGATGCTGTACACGGAATCGCGAAACGTCTGAGACGGCTACGTTGCGTCACCCCAGAGTCCAGGCTTGTCGTCAGGCGCATCACTGTCAACTCGCCGTGACTATGGAACCACCGTCCACCGTAGGGGAATCCCTTCCTTTATTTGTACATGTCACGTGAACGAGATACGTCGAAACCTGATAAGACGAGTTACGTTGGAATTTCAAGTGACGTCCATTTACGGTAAATAAGCTGCTGGAAAACAGAAGATCTGGACAAATCGACGTCGACTGTGATCCGACTACGGCATATGCCACCTGAGGGACAGCTATGTGCTGATAATGGTTTCAACGTCGTCCGCCAACAAATAGCGTAGTGAAATAGTTATCAGAGCGCCATATGTGTCTACCCTTCAATAGGGAAGGTTCCCAGCCAGAAAGCCCAGAGTGATGTAAACGTGTGAAACAATCTCGCAACCATGCCACGAGACACCATCACGCTTTCTACAGCCAACTGAGCGAGTCTGAAGGAGATCAAATTGCGGCCTTCCGAGCGGCAGGATGGTCCTCTCGGAGAATTGCCACACAAGTTGGACGTGCAGCGACAATCGTGCAAAAATACAGGTGTCAAGGGTCACGTGAACATTCTCACATCCGTAGAAGAGATTTTGGACGTCTATGCAGCACAGACGCCACTAGGATTGTCGTGATGTAAGGGCAGCTGTGGCAGATGGTACCGTTACCACAGCACAGATTAGGGGGCTTGTGAGCCCAGACGTGTAAACACGAAGTGTTGCGAAGCTGTTATTAGCAGTCGGACTACGTGCATGTACACCTCTAGCCTGCCTTCCATTCACACCACAGCATTCACGTGCACGCTTCAACTTGTGCCGTCGGTGGATCACTTGGAAAGGTGCGCTCTGCTCTTCTGGAATGAAATCAGATTCTGCCTGCACGCAATCGGGAACACGTGGGATATGACGGGACAAGAAGTGAGCCGTGCGACTCATCAACAAACAACCCATACAGAATTACGCGAACTGGTCGAGCAGGAGTGGCGTAACATATCCCAGAGCAGTATTCGCCATCTGTTGGATCGGCTGGAGCTAGAGTCAACACCTGCATTGGCGCCCGTGGAGGCTACACCACGTAGTAATACGGGTGTTTCGGCAAGGGTCGATACCTGGCACCTCAGAATCGCTTGTGCTATTGATATGTAAATACATACATTAAAAAAACGTTTGCATCACTCCAGTTCTCAGAACTCCTGAAGATAGACGTTGACTGTGGATATTATATCACAGACACAGAACCTCTAACTGTTCAGAGATGTCACTAAACCAACCTAAGCCGCCCGCGGTGGTCTAGCGGTTCTAGGAGCTCAGTCCGGAACCGCGCGACTGCTACGGTCGCAGGTTCGAATCCTGCCTCGGGCAATGATGCGTGTGATGTCCTTAGGTTAGTTAGGTTTAAGTAGTTCTAAGTCCTAGGGGACTAATGACCAGAGATGTTAAGTCCCATACTGTTCAGAGCCATTTTTGAAACCAACCCAAAGATGTAAACAACCATGCATGAGCAGCACCTGTTAGACGGAGGGGGTCCGACAGCCGATCAGTGCCACTCGTTCCACCAGGAAGGAGGTACTCGGCTCGTGTTGTCTGTAGTTCAACCATGCCTAGACGATCAATACCGCGGTTCGATCCCGTCCGCATTGTTACTTTGTGCCAGGGAGGGCTCTCAACAAGGGAAGTGTTTAGGTGTCTCGGAGTGAACCAAGGTGATGTTGTTCGGACATGGAAGAGATACAGAGAGACAGGAACTATCGATGACATGCCTCGCTCAGGCCGCCCAAGGGCTACTATTGCTATGGATCACCGCTACCATGGCGATTTCCATCTCTGCAACCACCACAAAACGCAGCGCGGTACAGATGGGCCAAACGACATGTCGAACGGACCGCTCAGGATTGACAGCACGCTCTCTTCACCAATGAGTTTCACGTATGCCTTCAACCAGACAATCGTCGGAGACGTGTTTGGAGGAAGCCTGGAAAGGGTGAGAGCCTTAGACAAACTGCACAGCCAGTGCAGGAAGGTGGAAGTTCCTTGCTGTTTTGGGGTGCCATTATGTGAGGCCGACGTACACCACTTGTGGTCACGGAAGGCGCCGTAATGACTGTACGATACGTGAATGCAAACCTCCGACCGACCGGCAGTGCTACCATATCGGCAAGATATTGGCGAGGAATTCGTCTTCATAGACGGCAATTCGCGACCCCAATGGTACAAGTCTTGTGAATGAGTTCCTTCAAGATAACGACATCGCTCGACTAGAGTGGCCAGCATGTTCTCCATACATGAACCCTATCGAACATGCTTGGGATAGATTGAAAAGGGCTGTTTATGGACGACGTGACTCACCAACCACTCTGAGCGATCTACGCTGAATCGCCGTTGAGGAATGGGACAACCTGGAGCAACAGTGCCTTGATGAACTTGTGGATAGTATGCCACGACGAATACAGGCATGCATCAATGCAAGAGGACATGGTACTGGGTATTAGAGGTACCGGTGTGTACAGCAATCTGAACCACCACCTCTGAATGTCTCACAGTATGGTGGTACAACATGCAATGTGTTGTTTTCATGAGCAACAAAAAGGGCGGAAATGATGTTTATATTGATCTCTATTCCATTTTTCTGTACATGTTCCGGTACTCTCGGAACCGACGTGATGCAAAAATTTTTTTGATGTTTTTATATTCATTTCAAGTGCTCCGTATGCACTCTGGCAACAATAAACTCCGAATGAACTGGAAACCTCTAAAAGGGTGTACCAATTTTTTTCCGGCAGTGTATATATGTCCGATATAGACTACAGAAAAACTATCTTCAAAACCTTATGAATCTAAAGACAAACAAAAAAAAAAACAGGAAATTCTGTAGAATTGACCGGGCGCATATCAGTCTTTATCTGATAATTCTCTGCGATAGCTGTTGAGCTGCAGGACCCACGAAACTTTTGCAGTGTAGGTAAAGGAACAGCCTTGCCGGCTTTCGCCCACAGATTCGCGATCCCGCCACTGTCCGCCATTCACACACAGGTGAATGAGGACCTGGCACGTCGAGCGTATAGTAGAGCGCCGCGATATCAGGCATCTCAAGCGACGCTACTGGCACCACGGGGGCCAAAGCTTTCGTCTCAGGTACCCGAACGCCACCGCAGCCCAGGGCAGCAGCCTCAACCCGGTCGAAAGTGGCTATCGCAGCTTCCAACTGTTTCTAGGCAAGGGCCAATTCCCTCTACATTTGTACACAACATGTACAGTCCCTTACCATCTTTAATCTACGTTTATCAACACGTCAGTAAACATAACACTAATCCAAGCACTCGCCAGATCCGGTTGAAGCACTACTGCTCAAATGGTTCAAATGGCTCTGAGCACTATGGGACTTAACATCTATGGTCATCAGTCCCCTAGAACTTAGAACTACTTAAACCTAACTAACCTAACGACGGCACACAACACCCAGCCATCACGAGGCAGAGAAAATCCCTGACCCCGCCGGGAATCGAACCCGGGAACCCAGGCGTGGGAGCACTACTGCCACCCTGCATCTGGGTATCAGTATGCTACAAAGTGAGATCACACGTTTGAAAACCTCTGAAATAATCAAACTCAAAAAGTTGACCTACATTAGCCAACAAATGTAAATGCAATGATATTATTCATTCTGTAAGGTAACGAAATTGTAGGATGTGCTTGGGGTGTACGTAGTCAGGTATGGCGCCAGGATGCAGGGAGCAGTGTCCGGTGACAGCAGAGCTGAGTCTACCAGAGGTGTTTTATCCCTCGAGAAGGGAGAGATTTTCAAATGGACCGCGTTCCCATGGAACCGGACCATAGCGCGTAATCGAAAATCATATGTGAATACTTTTAGAGCATTTTAAATAAAACAAACATTATTAGCATTCCACATCTTTATTCATCATGTCTACATACTTACGTCTCAGTCTCCCTGGAGACGAACACTTTTCTCCCAACAAGAGACCAGTTTTTTGATACGTTCACTGCAAAATGTTTGACTTTGTAGACTAAGCCACAAATTCACCTGTGCTTGCACCGCTTCATCACTATCAAAATGAATTCCTCGAAGGTGTTTGAGTTTTGAAAGCATATTGTTGTGCTGAAGGAGACGGTGCTCCATGTGTGGACCAACTCTTCGAATTCGAAACGCGGTACAGCACACTGTTTCTCAGCCATCGACATAGTTGCGTTACGCACCGCCATTTTACGCACTACAATTTTCAGCCGTCTAGCGGCAGAGGGCACCAAATACATTACTGGCCATTAAAATTGCTACACCACGAAGATGACGTGCTACAGAAGCAAAATTTAACCGACAGCACAAAGATACTGTGATATCCAAATGACTAGCTTTTCAGAGCATTCACATAAGATTGGCGCGGGTGGCGACACCTACAACGTGCTGACATGAGGACAGTTCCCAACCGATTTCTCATACACAGACAGCAGTTGACCGGCGTTGCCCGGTGAAACGTTGTTGTGATGCCTCGTGTAAGAAGGAGAAATGCGTACAATCACGTTTCCGACTTCGATAAAGGTCGGATTGTAGCCTATCGCGACTGCGGTTTATCGTATTCCGACATTGCTGTGCGCGTTGGTCAAGATCCAATTACTGTTAGCGGAATATGGAACCGGTGGGTTCACGAGGGTAATACGGAACGCCGTGCTGGATCCCAAGGGCCTCGTATCACTAGCAGTCGAGATGACAGGCATCTTATCCACATGGCTGTAACGGATCGTGCACCCACGTCTCGATCCCTGAGTCAACACATGGGGACGTTTGCAAGACAACACCCATCTGCACGAACAGTTCGACGACGTTTGCAGCAGCATGGACTATCAGCACGGAGACCACGGCTGCGATTACCCTCGACGCTGCATCACAGACAGGAGCGCCTGCGATGGTGTACTCAACGACGAACCTGGGTGCACGAATGGCAAAACGTCATTTTTTCGGATGAATCCAGGTTCTGTTTACAGCATCATGATGGTCGATCCGTGTTTGGCGACATCGCGGTGAACGCACTTTGGAAGGGTGTATTCGTCATCGCCATACTGGCGTATCACCCGGCATGATGGTATGGGGTGCCATTGGTTACACGTCTCGGTCACCTCTTGTTCGCATCGACGGCACTTTGAACAGTGGACGTTACATTTTAGATGTGTTACGACCCGTGGCTCTACCCTTCATTCGATCCCTGCGAAACCCTACATTTCAGCAGGATAATGCACGACCGCGCGTTGCAGGTCCCGTACGGGCCATTCTGGAAACAGAAAATGTTCGACTGCTGCCCTCGCCAGCACATTCTCCAGATCTCTCACCAATTGAAAACGTCTGGTCAGTGGTGGCCGAGCAACTGGCTCGTCACAATGTGGTGAACTGTGGTATCGTGTTGAAGCTGCATGGGCAGCTGTATCTGTACACGCAATCCAAGCTGTTTGACTCAATGCCCAGGCGTATCAAGGCCGTTATTACGGCTAGAGGTGGTTGTTCTGGGTATTAATTTCTCAGGATCTATACACCCAAATTGCGTGAAGATGTTATCACATGTCAGTTCTAATATACTATATTTGTCCAATGAATACCCGTTTATCATCTGCATTTCTTCTTGGTGTAGCAATTTTAATGGCCAGTAGTGTATGCAGACATGAAGAATAAAGATGTAGAATCTCAATAACATTTGTTCTATTTAAAAAGCTTTAGCAGATTTCACATAAGAAAATTCGGAGGCATTAATTTTCATCACGGCCTCGTAATTAGTACAGTGAGCGAAATAGTTCAGTAAATAAAAAATGAAAGACTTCAGTTGTGAAGAATACGTACGCCTGGAGTGAAAGTTAATAAAATAGTGGAGTTTTGTAATAATGGCTAGCGGCCTGGTTTGCAGTGAGGGATTTGGAGACCTCCTTTCTGCTCAGTCCGAAATCAAGCAGTTTGGTGTAGTGCAGAAGCCTGCTAAAAAATTGTCACAGGCTCTCGCTCTTAGCTGCATCTTGATAGACGACAGACATGTCTCATAGAATGAGATTTTCATTCTGCAGCGGAGTGTGCGCTGATATGAAACTTCCTGGCAGATAAAAAATGTGTGCCCGACCGAGACTCGAACTCGCGACCTTTGCCTTTCACGGGCAAATGCTCTACCATCCGGGCTACCGAACCACGACTCACGGTCGGTCCTCAGAGCTTTACGTCTACCAGTATCTCGTCTCCTACCTTCCAAACTTTACAGAAGCTGTCCTGCGAACCTTGCAGAACTAGCACTCCTGAAAGAAAGGATACTGCGGAGACATGGCTTAGCCACAGCCTGGGGGATGTTTCCAGAATGAGATTTTCACTCTGCAGCGGAGTGTGCGCTGATATGAAACTTCGTACGAGACGAGATACTGGCAGAAGTAAAGCTGTGAGGACCGGCTGTGAGTCGTGCTTAGGTAGCTCAGATGGTAGAGCACTTGCCTGCGAAAGGCAAAGGTCGCGAGCTCGAGTCTCGGTCGGGCACACAGTTTTTATCTGCCAGGAAGTTTCATATTCATAAGATATTTCTGCTAGTACAAATATTTAGTTAGAAGTGTAGCATACGAGTAAGTGTGAATGTATTATGATAATCAAATGTTCAGATGGCTCTGAGCACTATGGGACTTAACATCTGAGGTCATCAGTCCCCTAGAACTTTAGAACTTAGAACTACTTAAAACTAACTAACGGAGGGATATCACACACATCCATGCCCGACGCAGGATTCGAACGTGTAACCGTAGCGGTCGCGCGGTTCCAGATTGAAGCGTCTAGAATCGCTCGAGCACAACGGCCGACCTATTAGGATAATCGTCGCCGGAAAATTTCTTTACTGTTCCGTGCGCTTAAACTTATAAAAACGTTCCACAAAATTTCGGGAGTGCAGCCGCATAAATTCTTCTTCTTCTAATATTTCGGCTGAATACCGTCCAGTCATCTTCAGAGTGAGCCAAGGTGACTAACGCTCCAGCCTAAATATCAGAAGAAGAAACTGAATTTATGCGGCTGCACGCCTAGAAATTTTATGGAACAATCTTTACGCCGCGAAAACATGAAGATGTACATTATAAAAATTTATTTTGATTATTGGCAACTGTTTTACCATACCTTACGGTACACCCAAACGAACTTCCTTGCATTTTTTTCTACGTCGTAAAACGTAGTGGGAATTCTCTTATTCAATAGTTATTTGTTTAGATTATATTACAGCGTTACGCGTTGACTTACAACAGGGCCGTAGTCCATTAGATGCACAAGCTGTGGTACAACTCGTAAACGAAAAGGAGGTGCTAAGGCGATAAACGAACTCACACTCTGAACGTAAATTTACCTGTCAGAACCACCCAGGAAAACCTGTCTTCTCAGACAGCCTACCCGAGGCAAAAGATGAAACTGAGCGCCGTGCGGATAAATGAACTGTTATTCACGCTGGCGCAAGCACTCGACTCTATCGCTGGAACTCTTTACAGTAGTTGGGGGGCAGCAGTCTGGATGATTGATTGATGTAGCCTCGTAGCATTAGTCAGCATGGTCTTGCTATGTTGGTAATGGGAACGACTGAAAGAAGGGGAAAAGTACAGCCATCATATTACCCGAAGACATACAGGTGTACAGTATAGCTTAATGATGACAGCATCCTCTGCCCAACTGATTACATTCATCAGTTATTAAGTAAGGGCGCTTATGTGTGGCATTTGTAATCAATAATGACTCAGAGGTTGCAGGAATGTAAGTTGCGTACATTACAATACTTTTATTTTCGGAAAATATTATGTTTTGTATGATAGCTAGTTGATTTCATTGACGCTTTACACAAAGGTAATTACGAAGCAGGTAATACCTTACTATCACTATGATTAATATGGGAAAACAGTAATATTTCCGTAATATTACTAAAAATCTCAGGGTGTTTCTGTGTAGGTTTTAGTTATTACTCCAGGGCAAGCGAAACAGCGGCAGGCGGCCTCTTACTGGAGTTTTCAGTGCATGTCATTATCAGGTGGCCATCGCGGGGTTGCTTGGCTATTGTGCGATTCTCATTCTGTACGCCAGTGGAGGGAGCCTTTTACCGCACTGAGAGCCAAGTGTTGAAGCGACTGGGCTGGGATATGTGAGGCGGCTACCAGGTGCGTCTCACACAAACAGTCCGTATGGGGGGGCCGCAAAGGCTCCACGCGGTACAGTGGAGTCAGAGGGGTTGCCGGAGCAGCAGGCGGTGAGCCGCGAGACTATCTGCTTAGCTCACTCACGCGTGCAGAGGGTGCCGCTTTTGCCGCTCTGTTTGGCAGCGGTTGTCCTGTGGACGGAGTTAGAGTATCATTCGGTCTTCTTCAGCGCGCCGGGTATTTAGAAGGGTGCACGGCCCAATGACAGCAGAGACAAGTGAAAAGTCAAACTGGATTCCACTCAGTTGGTCTGCTTCCTCGACTGTCATCTTGAAAGCTACTATAACGAGCGGCAGTGCACCACAGGTTCCCATCCGTCTTCAACGGACGCCGCTCGCTCACCAACGTATCGTTCCTGAAAGGCCTTAGTATTCCTTGAAAATTTAAATTAACCACGTTAGGACTCTGACACAAAGTAGTTGCTACCCATATATTGTGACAGATGTCGGTGTTCTTAAAACGAGAGTTCAGTGCTGTTTACTCTTATCCAGTAATAACTATTGGCAAGTTTTACCGAGAACCATCTCTCAGCAGTGTTACATAGTTTGTTAGAACTGATGCAGGTTTCTTATGTGTGCTCAATACAGCAACTTACATACACACACACACACACAGGCAGAGTCTGGTGCGATCTCTCTGGATATCGAACGGCGGTACTTGAGTTGAAGCACCAAAGTGTCGCTTACGAAGCCCAGCAGCAAAATGTCACAAATTAGCAAAATATCTACCCCAGAACTCCGAAAAATTGCTACGGGCAGTTCCATCCACCTGACTGGCCATTTGTTTCGTCAAGTGAATCATTTTATAACACTCGAGGTATGAATTAAAAAAACGCCTTCACTCAGAATTTTTCCTGTTTTATTCAGCACACGATGCATTTCTGACCCTGTGGGTCCATCTTCAGCTGTAGTTTGTCTTAATACATGATTTAATTGTTCTTTTGAATGAGATGAAATGCATATTCCTCTCACGAAGAGGTTTGATGTTAGGTTACGAACTTCGTAAGTCAGACGCGGAAAATATGTGCGAAATAGTGGAAAAGATGAATAGTGGAAAAGATGAATAGTATTTGGTAAGTTTACATTATTCATCTTTTCCACTATTTCGCACTTATTTTCCGCGTCTGACTTACGAAGTTCGTAACCTAACATCAAACCATTTCGTGACAGGAATATGCATTTGATCTCATTCTAGAGAACAAATAAATCAGATATTAAGACGAATTACACCTGAAGGTGGACCCAGAGGGTCAGAAATGCATCGTGTACTGAATAAAACACGAAAAATTGTGACTGAAGGCGTTTTTTAATTCATATCTCGAGTGTATTGAGTACAGTCACGTTTGAAGCTGCAAAATACGGATAAAATTAAATTTCATAACAGTTTTTTCAATGCCCCCTATCCCCACAGAATAGGACACACAGATAAACACCTCCCCCCCCCCCCACACACACACACACACACATACAATACACATTCTCTTAAAGCATCACTGCCTAATCTCGACTTGATTAACCTTACATGACAACAATAATCTGAAAACTCTTCAGCACTGTCCATTGCAGCCCACCGTCAGCTGAGGTGGTTCGTTTATTTTGGTGTACAACACTCTTATGGGGTAAGCTAAGCCATTCCTCAAAATTTTGTATCATTGTCAGCGACAATCTCCAGGCTTCAGTACATCGAAATAGAAATTCGGAAACCCACAGATCGCCGGTTCTGTTTGCATGCAAATCAGTTCGATAATATTTTGATTGAACTGGGCTGAAGTGGGGATAGCAGGACTACATATACACAAATAAAATTACTGCAAGAGTGACCGAGAGAGGGGGCGCAGTGGTTAGCACACTGGACTCGCATTCGGGAAACGACGGTTCAAACCCTGCGTCCGACCATCCTGATTTAGATTTTCTGTGCTTTCGCTAAAGCGCTTCAGGCAAATTCCAGGATGGTTCCTTTGAAAGGGCGCAGCCGACTTCCTTTCCCATCCTTCCCTACCCCGATGGGACCGATGACCTCGCTGTTTGGTTCCCTCCCACCATACCAACCAACCAACCAACCAACTACAAGAGTGACAAAGAAAAAACCAAACAGAATGTGTTTCACGCACAGGATGTCTGAGAAATGTTTCGACAAAATTAAAGGGGTTGTAGAGGGTGTCTCGAGGAACAGATCGAGGATAGGGACCCGTGTTCGGAAACGTTATCCAACGGTGCTGCACAAAGTTACAGACTCCGGTGTCTACCACTAGGCACCAGCACCTATAACTTCGACGCTCTGTAGCGTCGTTGAATGACGCTTCGGACATTGGTTTCTGTCCTCGATTTGTTCCTCAAGACACCCTCTAGAAACCCTGAAGTTTGTCGCCACGTTTCTGGGACACCCTGTATACAGGATGAAGAGAAAATGCCGCACTTGGAGATCGTCATGCGATTCCTCATCCAGATTCAAGACAGAAATTTATGTATCACACTCAGATCGGCTGAATTTTGAAAATACATGTATGGAAACGAGGAGCTGGCAACACACTCACATTACGCACTCATCGGAATGTACAGAGGAACCTATATCATCGCGCATTACTGTAACAGCCGTCATAGCTTACCCACTAGACTGCTGGTACATCAAACCCCCATCCACCATAGAGCTATGCTTCCAATCCTTATCAGGTTCATTTTTCAGACGTTCATTCCCTAGTTGTCGTCGTTTATAAGCTGGACATCACTTAATCACATGACAATACCCCACTGTATGACAATGGGATCAATTAAACTGCATGCATGTGTCCACTAAGAGAGCAGTGCACAACCGTGGTGAAATGGTCCTGTCAATTTCGTGTAGGATGGCTTCCTGATGAAGTACCCAATGTATGAATACGTCGATATTCTTTTGGTGCTGGGTGCGTCCAGTAAGCAAGCTGTGTTGCTGCTCGTGCGTGTGCTGCATCATACCATGAAGGGCACCCTCCCAATAAAATCATCGCCTGGAGCAATGCATTCGGGAAACCAGTAATTTTCGTCCACAAGTAAAGGACAGATGTCGTCCAAAGGCTAGACGACTCCATATATAGAGTTCAAGATTCTTGAAAAAGTTCACCAGTCACTTGGCGAAGTACCAGCGATATTCCAAGGCAGTTCCAGATATCTCGAACACTGATTGTTGAAATTTTGCACAGTGAAGAGCTGCATCCGTATCATTATACGGGGTGTCCCAGCTATCTTGTCCACCCAAAATATCTCTGGAACAATAACAGCTATTGGAAAACGACTTTCACCTGTATCAATGTGGGGCTGGGGCCCATGAATGTACATATTTGGAAACATTCTAAAGCGAAAGCATATGTGTTTTTTAACACAAACTTATGTTTTTTTTAAATGGACCTCCTATATTTTTTCTTCAGCAATCCATAGCATGACAAAGCACATACACAATGGCGTTGATTGCATCGCAATAGACCCATTACATCCCGAGATATTGAGACGCGAAGTTGACGCTTGGAACACCCGACATGCGCTGCTAGCGTACGTCCTGAGGCTCAGGCGTGAACCCCATGCTACAGGATGGCAGCAGACCGTATTATTCGTTTCGGACCTCTTGATAAGTATGGAAGTGTAATTACGCATGTCAATCACATCGCGATTACGGGCAGCATGGGGTTCACGCCTGAGCCTCAGGACGTACGCTAGCAGCGCATGTCGGGTGTTTCAAGCGTCAGCTTCGCGTCTTAATATCTCGGGATGTAATATGAATATTGCGATGCAGTCAACGCCATTGTGTATGTGCTTTGTCATGCTATGGATTGCTGAAGGAAAAATATAGGAGATCCATTTAAAAAAACATACGTTTGTGTTAAAAAACACATATGCTCTCTTTTTAGAATGTTTCCAAATATGTACATTCATGGGCCCCAGCCCTACATTGATACCGGTGAAAGTCGTTTTCCAATAGCTGTTATTGTTCCACAGATATTTTGGGTGGACAAGATAGCTGGGACACCCTGTATATTAGTTC
Organism: Schistocerca piceifrons; assembly: GCF_021461385.2. NCBI lineage: Eukaryota > Metazoa > Arthropoda > Insecta > Orthoptera > Acrididae > Schistocerca > Schistocerca piceifrons. The sequence goes on from NC_060140.1 coordinate 924,969,617, forward strand.
AGTATCATTGGACTGCATTTGACGTTTACAGTTTTGTGAATGGACTTTGCACCAAGTGTAAGGCAACGAATATTTTGTAGACAACGTGATATGGACCGACGAATTTAGCTTAACTCGTGGAGGTATTTTCCATCTCCACAGCACCAGTTTTTGGTCGGAACACAATGCGCATACCACCCGTGAACGTGGCTTTCAGACACGCTTTGGCGTAAACCTGTGGGCTGGAATCGTCAGAGGACGGCTTTTGGGCCCTTACCTATTTCCAGACATGTTAAATGCGTCCCTGCATTCTGCGTTACTTTGCAATACTTTGCCTGATTCATTAAAAAACATCCCACTTGATGTTTGGCGACAGCCGTGGTTTGAGCATGATGGTGAACCGCCACGCTTTGGAATGAATGTACATAACAACTTTGTTGTAGCGTTTCCTGAGAAACAGACTGATTGGGGAGGAACAGTGTTCTTGTCTCCTTGTTCCCTAGACCATAACCCACTAGATTCTTGTTTGTGGGAACACTTGAAGGAATAAGTTTATAGTACTCCACCCGTGGATTTTTTTTTTGGTCATCAGTCTACTGACTGGTTTGATGCGGCCCGCCACGAATTCCTTTCCTGTGCTGACCTCTTCATCTCAGAGTAGCACTTGCAACCTACGTCCTCAATTATTTGCTTGACGTATTCCAATCTCTGTTTTCCTCTACAGTTTTTGCCCTCTACAGCTCCCTCTAGTACCATGGAAGTCATTCCCTCATGTCTTAGCAGATGTCCTATCATCCTGTCCCTTCTCCTTATCAGTGTTTTCCACATATTCCTTTCCTCTCCGATTCTGCGTAGAATCTCCTCATTCCTTACCTTATCAGTCCACCTAATTTTCAACATTCGTCTATAGCACCACATCTCAAATGCTTCGATTCTCTTCTGTTCCGGTTTTCCCACAGTCCATGTTTCACTACCATACAATGCTGTACTCCAGACGTACATCCTCAGAAATTTCTTCCTCAAATTAAGGCCGGTATTTGATATTAGTAGACTTCTCTTGGCCAGAAATGCCTTTTTTGCCATAGCGAGTCTGCTTTTGATGTCATCCTTGCTCCGTCCGTCATTGGTTATTTTACTGCCTAGGTAGCAGAATTCCTTAACTTCATTGACTTCGTGACCATCAATCCTGATGTTAAGTTTCTCGCTGTTCTCATTTCCACTACTCCTCATTACCTTCGTCTTTCTCCGTTTTACTCTCAAACCATACTGTGTACTCATTAGACTGTTCATTCGGTTCAGCAGATCATTTAATTCTTCTTCACTTTCACTCAGGATAGCAATGTCATCAGCGAATCGTATCATTGATATCTTTTCACCTTGTATTTTAATTCCACTCCTGAACCTTTCTTTTATTTCCGTCATTGCTTCCTCGATGTATAGATTGAAGAGTAGGGGCGAAAAGCTACAGCCTTGTCTTACACTCTTCTTAATACCAGCACTTCTTGATCGTCCACTCTTATTATTCCCTCTTGGTTGTTGTACATATTGTATATGACCCGTCTCTCCCTATAGCTTACCCCTACTTTTTTCAGAATCTCGAACAGCTTGCACCATTTTATATTATCGAACGCTTTTTCCAGGTCGACAAATCCTATGAAAGTGTCTTGATTTTTCTTTAGCCTTGCTTCCATTATTAGCCGTAACGTCAGAATTGCCTCTCGTCCCTTTACTTTTCCTAAAACCAAACTGATCGTCACCTAGCGCATTCTCAATTTTCTTTTCCATTCTTCTGTACATTATTCTTGTAAGCAGCTTCGATGCATGAGCTGTTAAGCTGATTGTGCGATAATTCTCGCACTTGTCAGCTCTTGCCGTCTTCGGAATTGTGTGGATGATGCTTTTCCGAAAGTCAGGTGGTATATCGCCAGACTCATATATTCTACACACCAACGTGAATAGTCGTTTTGTTGCCACTTCCCCCAAAGATTTTAGAAATTGTGATGGAATGTTATCTATCCCTTCTGCACACAGCTTAATAGCTCGTATGCATCCCACTTCAGCAGTGGTGGAAGAGGGTGCGTTGCTTAGGGTCCAACAGAATATGATCCAGGCATTGGCGAAGTGTTTCGAAAATGCAAGGTGGTCGCTTTGAACATCTTCTCTAAAGTAAACGTTGCTCATACGTGTACATCCCACCTCTGTGAAGACGAGCATGCATGTCCGATGTCAGATGTACAGAATGAAATTACTGTATATAGCATAATGTGCAATCTAGTGTAGCCTAACTATTGTGTTTTTTGTACCTCACTGGATAGCAACTATTTTACTGTGTCCAGTATTATTTTCTATTAAATTTATTTGTGTCATGGGCGACACAGTGGTAGTTTATGTCTGTAAGACGTTCATCTCAGGTGTTAATGTTAAATAAAAGTAACAACAACAAAAAGAAATACACAAGACACCACATTGTAGAAGTATAAATTGAAGAAGTAAATTGATGATTTACCTTAAAAAAAAGTTTGACATGAGTGCAAGTCGAAAATTGACGAATCTGCATATCCATTCCCCGCGGCACGACCTCGTCTCAATAAGCTAATGAGACAGCTCTTGCACAGTGCAGAGTCCATCCTACCCGTTCCTGGCCACGCTGCATGAAGTTATAGCGTTGCCAGAGCCTAGTTTTTTTTTTAATTGCATTTCTATTAAACCTATTGGTGAGAATAGGTTTTGCTATATACAATTTTGTCTTGAATTCGGATGGGGAATCGCAAGCCAAACGCCAAATACGGCATTTTTTTATTCAGCCTTGTTCATCAAAAGATTGCATTTTAACCACATTATAAACCTGGATTTTTCCTAAGCAAATTGTCTTGTTCGTTATAGATTCTATATGTATTATTTTGATTAATTAATATTAATTAAAATAACGTCTCTTAAATAAAAGAGATTATCTGTGTCGAATAAGGTTGTAAAAGTACCGCAGACTACCATAAGTAAGCATAAACCAAGTAGTTGTCCTAATAGCTTTGGTCAGTGTTGCATATCCATGGGGCGTTACCTCATATCGATCTATTTCTTTACGTATATGATCAGTGTCGTACTAGATTTCCTTAAACGTTGGAAATGGTGAACTGTCTAGAAACTATGTGAGAATATATAAAGGGCTGGGTAACCTAAGAAACATTTTTCTTCTACATAGCTATGCTCCCGTCTGTTACTTAAGAATACATAGGATTTACAACAAAACTGAAATTATGAATGTTTAAATGGTTGAAATGGATCTGAGCACTATGGGACTTAACATCAGTCCCCTAGAACTTAGAACTACTTAAACCTAACTAACATAAGGCCATCACACACATCCATGTCCGAGGCAGGATTCGAACCCGCGACCGTAGCGGTCGCGCGGTTCCAGACTGTAGCGCCTAGAACCGCTTGGCCACTCGGGTCGGCTAAGAATGTTTAATTCAGGTTTCGTTTTAATTTTGTGATTTGTAACATGAAACAAAGGGACGTTGTAGTAAAGGTAAAGGGAACATTGCAGGTTTATCATACAGCGCTAGTTAGCAGTGATAACAGGAAACTCTTCTCTTTGATCTTGGCGAAGAACGTTCTATTGACTATAAAACATCAACAACAATTATATATATATATATATATATATATATATATATATATATATATATATGCATTTTATGTTTGTTCGTGTAAACTATACTAGCTTTCAAAAGTATCTCGTTTGCTTACATAAAAGTGCACAAGTTAAACGAGCTACTAACTTTTATTAGTTATGAAATGCAATGTACATTCTGTAAGGGTGTAAAATACATAATGGAATAACAATGAAGCATGTGTCGTTCTAATTATGTGCAAAACAAGCAAGCACACGAACAAAAACAAAGAAAAGTTCTCGGTTCCCAGTTTCTCTCTTACCTTACCAATGCTACCAACACTGCCGGTGATCCTATGATTTGCGACGTCGTTTGTGGCATTCAGAGCGCAACTCCAGTATCGAGGAATTTCGACATTATACATTGCCTGTGATACTTCCGTTACTTAGCGATGCTATTCGAAGAAAACGTCGAATGGTACGTTGCTCCAGTGCTCTCACATCAGGCTTAGAGGGGTTAGGTCATGGAAACTGCCTTCCACAAAACGCATTGCGTCATTCAGAGGTTATTAATTTCCCGAACGTCACTACTACACAACTTCCTTCATCGTTAATGTGCCATCACCTCCTCACATACTTTTACCTGCACCCCATAAGAGCATAGCATGAAATATTGATTGGGCTGCCATGTAATCGCTTAATCGCTACAAGAATAGTATTCTGGTAATTCTGAAAATGCACGATCTGCATAACAGAACTTTTCGTGCTCCGATACATCATGGAGTAGAGGAATAGATTACTGAGTCGCAGAGGTTATTCCTTTATTTCTAATAAAACTGAAAGCTACTTTTTCCGTAAAGTCACTCGCGTCACACTGCAAACAAGATTGTGTTTTCATTCCAACGGAATCTCCCACAGATTTCCATCGTCCGTCCGGATTGACATTCATCATTTATCGAGTTGTAGTTTTTTCTTGTTTTAAAAGCCGTCTCAAAGGAAGCGGATACCTTCATTATCTAATGAAATTCTTTCGAATTCTTTCGGGATTCTCTTCTCCACTTTGATTTCACGTAACAGGATTTACTTTTCTCTCTTAACTCTTACAAATTTAACCTTTAAAGAAAAGTAAAAGTATATTTCCTACGGTGCTACTAAGAGAGGTTCTTTGCTCTAATGTATTGCGGTGAAATACTGTAATTAAACGTCCATATCATTAACATAAACAGTAAGAGCATTGTGTTACGTCCAGTGAGCAAGCTGACTCAGTGGTCAAAGCAACAGATTCCTGTTTCGCATTGTATTATCAAATTTAATTACTAAACCTGATGGGAACGAACGGTTGTGTGATTTTCCGTCTATTTTGCCTTGTCTTGTGTCCCCTTTCTATGGCGATATATTTTCTTTGGTTGCATAACATTTTTTAAGTTGAAAATGTCGACGAACATATATTTACAATATCACATAGTTTTATTTTTGACTGCGTGAATATTTTGGGTCTCACCAAATTGAAGCTCCATTTATCTCACCAGTTTTTGTATATTTATATAACTTTCTTCATATTTCTATAAATATTATTGCAAACAACAATCTCAGGAAATGTTACCATATTTTTCTTTTTTATTATACGTGTATAGTTTTGATGAGTGGCCAAGATATTCTGTCTTGATATTAGTGTCAAGTTGCAGACATTTTGTTTCAAATTCGTGTGCGCATGGAACTACAACATCTTCAACTACATCTGCATCAGTACTTCACAAGCCGCCTGATAGTGGGTGGTGGAGGGTACTTTAGTACCACTAACTGATCCCCCCTTCCATATACTACTCGTGCGTGGCGCGTGGGAAGATTTGTTGTTGGAAAACCTCTGTATCAGCTCTACTTTCTCGAATTTTCTCATCGTGGTCATTTCGCGAGATGCATGTGAGAGAATGTAATATGTTGTCCGACTCTTCCCGGAAAGTACTCTCTCGAAATTTCAGTAGTAAATCTCTTCGTGAAGCTCAAGGCCTCTGTTGTTGGGTCTGCCACTGGATTTTGTTCAGCATCTCTGTAACGCTCTCGCACAGACTAAACGCCCCGTGATGAAACCACCCGCTCTTCGTTGGATCTTCTCTACCGTTTGTATCAGTCCTACCTGGTAAGGGTCTCAGACTGGTGAACAGTACTCAAGGATCGGTCAAATAAGCGTCTGTAAGCCACTTACTTTGTGGATGAGTTACATTTCCTCAGTGCTGATCCTATGAAGCCCAGTCTGGCATCTGATTTTCTTACTATTTGTTTCATGTGGTCATTCCACTTAAGGTCATTCTGGATAGTTACTACTAGACATTTACAGTAAGTACTGTTTCCAGCAATTTACCATCAGTAGTGTAGTTCTATAGTAACGGATTTTTTTCCAACGTGTGCGCAATATGATACATTTATTTACGAATAATGTCAACTGCCAGAGCCTGCACCATTCATCAATCCATGAACCACATCAACTGCCAGAGCCTGCACCATTCATCAATCCATGAACCGTGTCAACTACCAGAGCCTGCACCATTCATCAATCCATGAACCGCATCAACTGCCAGTGCCTGCACCATTCATCAATCCATGAACCGCATCAACTGCCAGTGCCTGCACCAGTCATCAATCCATGAACTGTGTCAACTGCCAGAGCCTGCACTGTTCATCAATCCATGAACCGTGTCAACTGCCAGAGCCTGCACTATTCATCAATCCATGAACCACATCATCTGCCAGAGCCTGCACCATTCATCAATCCATGAACCGTGTTAACTGCCAGAGCCTGCACCATTCATCAATCCATGAACTGCGGCAACTGCCAGAGCCTGCACAATTCATCAATCCACGAACTGCATCATCTGCCACAGCCTGCGCCATTCATCAATCCATGAACCGTGTCAACTGCCAGAGCCTGCACCATTCATCAATCCATGAACTACGTCAACTGCCAGAGCCTGCACCATTCATCAATCATTTTCAAGTCTTTGTGCAAAGTGATACTGTCTTCTGGAGCTGGACAATGTGTCATTAGCAAACAGTCTTAAAGAGCTTCAGGCGCTTTCTACCAAATCATTTACGAGGTTTTCCCAGAAAGTAATGCAACGCATTTTGTTTATTCAACAATTCTTTATTGAACATAATGAGAATTACACACACCAAAGAATGGTGTTTTATCTACACACCCAATTTTTCCACGTAATCTCCATCCCTTTCTACAGCCTTCCACTAGCGTGAAACAAGGGCGTGTATATACCCTGTCGGTACCAATCATTGTTCTGCCGGCAGAGCCAGTACTTCACTGTGAATCGTCTCCTCATCGTCCTCAAAATGTCTTCCACGAATGGCATCCTTTAATGGCCCAAACAAGTGGAAGTCTGAGGGGGCTCGGTCAGGGCTTTAGTGTGGATGGGATAACACTGCCCTCATCTGTTTCAAGATGTGTGCAGCGGTCCTTAGACTTGTGTGGGCCGAGCGTTATCATGTTGCAGCAAAACATCTCTTGGGTTGCTGTGGCGCCGAAGTCGCCGGAAGCGCGCCTTGAGTTTTGTTATTGTGTCGTCAGCGAAGAGTCTAAAGGAGCTTCTTGAACTTCCTAGTAAATCATTCACGAGAGTTGCCCAATTTTGACATATGCTTCTGAATTGATGGTACCGCCTCTTAGCATCACATCAACGTGAATCACACATCAACAGTTCCAGAACACAGTGATCATGACCTTACCGGCCGAAGCAGTTCTTTGAATATTTTCTTTTGGGGCTCAAAATGGTGAACCCAGGTTTCGTCACCCGTCACCTGTCACAGTTCGGGACAACAGGCCCCCACCCCCTGCAGCTTCAAAACGTTGCAACAAATCACGACAAATGTTTTTTCTGTGTGATTTGTGATCCACCATTAGACAACGTAGGACCCATCTTGCACACACTTTTGAATATCCAAAAGTGCGGATAATTGCCTCCATACTTCCTTTGTTGATTGGCAGATTCAGCGCCAACTGCCGAATCATAATGTATCTGTCCTCGCGGATGACATCAGCTCGCTGCATTATGTCAGGTGTGATAGCCGTGGATGGTCTCCCGGCCGGCCAGTGTGGCTGAGTGGTTCTAGGCGCTACAGTCTGAAGCCGCGCGACCGCTACGGTCGCAGGTTCGAATCCTGCCTCGGCCATGGATGTGTGTGATGTCCTTAGGTTAGTTAGGTTTAAGTAGTTCTAAGTTCTAGGGGACTGATGACCTCAGAAGTTAAGTCCCATAGTGCTCAGAGCCATTTCAACAATTTTTGATGGTCTCCCCTCCCGCTGCAAATCGTGGAGCCCCGCCGAACCGCCTTCTCATGACCTCACCCTCCGTGCCCAGCGACTAAGTGTATTCCTGTCGACAGAAGATGCTCCGTAGACTATTCCCTACCGTTTCTTTCGCTGCAGTGAGAAATTGAATGACTGCCGTTGCTTGTAAGGTACATCACCTACAGACGCCATTTTGAAACTAACCTTCAGCTACGCTATCTGTCGGAAGTGACGGAAACTTGGCGCGCTCATTCAGGAAACTTCTTATAATACATACTTAACGTTTCGCATTCATATCATTGTTTTCGGCAGAGAAATAAAACGCGGTGCATAATTTTCGGGCAACCCTCGTATACGATACTGTAAGCATTGACGGTCCTATCACACTTCCTTCAGACACTCCGGAAATTAGTTGTACATCTGTCGATATTGTTCCGTTAAGAGCAACATGTTGAGTTCCATCTGCAAGGAAGTCTCGAATCCAGTCGCAAATCTGGTCCGATACTCGGTAAGCTTGTATTTTTTCACTAAACGGCAGTGTGGGACGGTGTCAAATACCTTCCTGATGGCAAGGAACACGGCATCCACTTGAGCGTCGTTATCTAGAGCGCTATGAATCTCATGGATCATGAGAGCGAGAAGTGTTTCGCAAGAGCTCTCTTATTGGATCCATTTTATTTTAGTAGAGCAGATTTTCGTTCCCCGAAAAGCCATAACTCTTGAGTACAAAATATGTTCCATATTCTACAACAGACTGACGTCAAAGATATAGGACTGTCATTATGTACATCTGTCCTGCGATCCTTCTTGAAAACAGGAATGACCTGCCCTTTTTTCTAGTCGCTAGGTACCCGTCGTTGCTACAGCTAACTACGATAAACTGCTGCTAGAACGACAACATTTTCTTTCGTATAATCTCTGTAGAATCTTACAGGTATCTCGTCTGGACCTGATGCCTTTCCATTACTAAGTGATTGTAATTGCTCTTCTGTTCCGCGATCGGCTATGTCAATATCTGCCATTTCGACGTTCGAACGATGCCTGAAAGGTGGAATCGTGTTACGGTCTTCTGCGATGAAACAATTTCAGAAAATCGAATTCAGTGTTTCGGTCTTCTCTCTGTTATCTTCCGTTTCGGTGTCAGTGTGGCCATTGAATGACTGAATAGTTGATTTCGAACCGCTTACTGATTTTACGTAAGACCAAACCCTCTTAAGGTCTTCAGTCGGCTCCGTTGTCAAAATTTTTGTTTTAAAGTCATTGAACGTTTCTCGATTTGCACTCCTCACACTCATTTTCGCTTTGTTCAGCTTTTGTTTGGCCGAGCGGTTTTGACTTTTCTGAAGTCCGTGATGAAGCTCTCTTTGTTTACGTAGCAGTTTTCTAACAAGGCTTTTAATCACCACGGGTCTCTCCCGTCCCTTAAGACATTGCTCCGAACATACGTGCCTAAGGTATATTTAACGATGCTTTTGAATGTTTTCCATTTTTGCTCCCCATCTTTGTCCTCAGCACCAAATATTTGATGCTGACTGCTCAAATACTCTTGCTAAGCAAAAATATTTTCCTGCCTTTCATGGGATTCTTCATAATACCCGTTGTCATACTTTCTATCACAGCTTTATGACCGCTGGAACGTACAGCTGCACTGGCTGATTCGGTAAGTTCAGATCTGGTTGTTGCTAGGAGTTCACAGAGTTTACCTTCACGAGTTCGTTCTCTAAGTATCTGCTCACAAGACATTCAGAATAAGGTAACACGCGAATATCCTGTCTCTAGCACCACTTTTGACAACAAAATTCTCCTAATCTATACCAGGCCAGGTGAAGTCACTCCCTATTACATCATATTCTACATCTACATCTACATTCTCCGCAAGCCACCCAATGGTGTGTGGCGGAGGGCATTTTACGTGCCACTGTCATTACCCCCCTTTCATATTCCAGTCGCGTACGGTTCGCTGGAAGAACGTCTGCCGGAAAGCCTCCGTGCGCGCTCGAATCTCTCTAATTTTATATTCGTGATCTCCTCGGGAGGTATAAGTAGGGGGAAGCAATATATTCGATACCTCATCCAGAAACGCAGCCTCTCGAAACCTGGACAGCAAGCTACATCGCGATGCAGAGCGCCTCTCTTACAGAGTCTGCTACTTGAGTTTGCTAAACATCTCTGTAACGCTATCACACTTACCAAATAACGTGCCGCTCTTCTTTGGATCTTCTCTATCTCCTATGTCAACCCGACCTGGTACGGATCCCACACAGATGAGCAATACTCAAGTATAGGTCGAATGAGTGTTTTGTAAGCCACCTCCTTTGTTGATGGATTATATTTTCTAAGGACTCTCCCAATGAATCTCAACCTGGCACCCGCCTTACCAACAATTAATTTTATATGATCATTCCACTTCAAATCGTCCCGTACGTATATTCCCAGATATTTTACAGAAGTAACTACTACCATAGTTTTTTCCGCTATCATATAATCACACAATAAAGGATCCTTCTTTCTATGTATTCGCAGTACATTACATTTGTCTAAGTTAACGGTCAGTTGCCACTCCCTGCACCAAGTGCCTATCCGCTGCAGATCTTCCTGCATTTCGCTGCAACTTTCTAATGCTGCAACTTCTCTGTATACTACAGCATCATCAGCGAAAAGCCGCATGGAACTTCCGACACTAAATACTAGGTCATTTATATATACCGTGAAAAGCAATGGTCCCATACCACTCCCCTGCGGCACGCCAGAGGTTACTTTAACGTCTGTAGACGTCTCTCCATTGAGAACAACATGTTGTGTTCTGTTTGCTAAGAACTCTTCAATCCAGCCACACAGCTGGTCTGATATTCCGTAGGCTCTTACTTTGTTTATCAGGCGACAGTCCGGAACTGTATCGAACACCTTCTGGAAGTCAAGGAAAATGGCATCCACCTCGGAGCCTGTATCTAATATTTTCTGGGTCTCATGAACAAATAAAGCGAGTTGGATCTCACACGATCGCTGTTTCCGGAATCCATGTTAATTCCTACAGAGTAGATTCTGGGTTTCCAGAAATGACAAGACACGCGAGCAAAAAACGTGTTCTAAAATTCTACAACAGACGTCAGAGATATAGGAAAGGAAGCTGTACCCCAGAGCACCGGCACCACCACGGCTATATGGGCTCCCTAAGATCCACAAAGACGGAGTTCCATTGCGACCCATAGTGAGCACCATCAACTCACCGACATATGGTTTAGCCAAGTACCTAGCACAACTGCTCAAACCGATCGTGGGTCACTGTGAGCACCATGTCAAGAACTCGGCGGAGTTTGTGAAGGTACTACAAGGCTTTCGCCTGGATAAAGAAGATCTTCTTGTCAGCTTTGACGTCACCTCACTCTTCACACGAGTACCGCTGGAAGACTCCCTAGCGCTGCTCGAAACACGCTTTAGTGAGGACACAATAAAGCTGTTCTGGCATGTGTTAACAAACACCTACTTCAAGTGTGGAGGCAAATTTTATGGACAAGTGAATGGTGTAGCCATGGGGTCCCCCTTAGCTCCAGGCATCGCTAATCTTTACATGGAGCACATGGAGCACTTTGAAGACATAGCCCTGGACACCGCCCCATTGAAAGCCTTTTACAGATATGTGGATGACACTTTCGTCGTGTGGCCACATGGCAGAGAGAACCTGCAAGACTTCCTGCGACATCTCAACAGCATACACAGCAACATACAATTCACCATGGAGGTGGAAGAAAACGGAAGCTTGCCCTTCCTTGACATTCTAATCAAGAGGCACCCTGATGGCACCTTGGGTCACGCTGTGTATAGGAAGAAGACACATACGGATTTATACCTTCATGCACAGAGTTGCCACCACCCAGCACAACGCAACTCAGTGCTTAACACACTTGTGCACAGGGCCAAGTCTATCTGTGATGATGACAGCCTACCTGCAGAGTTACAACACCTAAGGAAGACCTTCCGCAGCAACGGTTATAATGAGACGCAAATCTCGCGCGCCCTACACAAGAGCAGGAAGGTAGACACACCAGAAGAAGAAGATGAGACCAGATGCCTGGCATTTCTACCATACGCGGGACCGCCAACAGGCAAGATTGCCCACATTCTGGAGAAACACAACGTCAAGACAATTTTTCATGCCCCAAGTAAAATTAAGGACATACTTGGCTCAGTCAAAGACCACCTAGGACTGCAGACTCCGGGCGTATACAGTATTGAATGTGAATGTGGTACGAAATACATCGGACAAACGCAGCGCTGCATCACGCAGAGGCGCTCGGAACACATTAGAAATGTACGCCTTGGTCAGACAGAAAAATCGGCGGTAGCGGAACATAGCCTTAACGAAGGACACACCTTCCTCTTTGAGGGTACGAAGAAGCTGTGTGACGCTAAAGGATTTTGGGATTCAGTTTTCAAAGAGGCTGTAGAAATTCGGTTGAACAGCAACCTGATCAATCGAGACACTGGTTTCCAACTTAGTACAGCTTGGAATCCCGCAATAACTAAAATTAGAAGAGAACGCTCCGGCACGAAGACGGTAGCGGCCACAGACGTATTAGGAACCGGCAGGGACTCGACGCCCGGTCCGCGCCGCGAACCCTCCACCACTGGCGCGGCGGCCGATTCCGCAGGTACCTGATTGGTCGGCGCCCGGAATCAGTCACTGGTCCAGGAGCCTTTATAGGACCGCGCAACACAGCATCTCGACACTTCGCTTGAAGATGATGGGTACTAAACCCTTCGAAACGTTGCGAGAAGACGACGCCTTTACTCGGCTGATCACCCGAGAAGATTTCACGAATGGAATACGCCGAGAAAGTCTCAAATCACATTTATATAGGCCTATAGTTTTGCGCATCTGCTCGACGATCCTTCTTGAAAACTGGAACTACCTGTGCTCTTTTCCAATCATTTGGAACCTTCCGTTCCTCTACAGACTTGCGGTACACGTTCAGGAAATGATATTCTACAAGTTGTACCTGAAACGCTCCATCACTACAGCTCCTGTCGTAGGTAGTCTACAAAAGCAACCGATTACCTTTTTTAACACACCTTTGATGCTTATCTTCACCTAGATTACTTCATATTCCTTCTTACGGCGTAAAGTCAAGCTCCGGCACGCCAGTCGGGAACGATAGAGAAGAGATGGCTGTGAGAAGACATCATCCAGTCGCACCCTGACCGACCCCTCTCCAGTAGGACAACGTGACAGCAGCGGCCCATATGTGAAGAGGACATAAGCACCGTTCCCGGCTGGCGACGCTCAAGTTGAATAGCAGCTACAAGACTAGCGACTTGGATAAAAGAGCAACGCTCGTTACTTCGAACAATTTTAATAAACATTTTAGGAACAGTGATCAAAATTTTTTTAAAATTTTTCTTTCCAAAATTCAATCTTGATCACACCACGTATGCTTCAAGAAGACATGTGACCGATTTTGGTCATATCACATGATCATCATCAGACTTGCAATTCAATTTAGAAAGTAATAGAAATCTTACTAGATTGACAATAAAATATATCAAATTGCTTGCAAGCATAAAATACAATAAGACTTGTTACACCTATGGCAACCTTTCGAAGATGGTAGGTGGAGCACTCGTCTCAGCTGCCGTGATGTCAACTGGTGCCAGCAAGTGATGGGCATACGCTTAAATACGAAGATGCTCCGCCTACCTCTTCTCCCTCTACCTGATGTCAACGAATCAGTGTAAAGCGGGTTCACATAATCGTCAAAACGTAAAAAAAAAAACCAAGAGGGAATAATAAGAGTGGACGATCAAGAAGTGCTGGTATTAAGAAGAGTGTAAGACAAGGCTGTAGCCTTTCGCCCCTACTCTTCAATCTGTACATCGAGGAAGCAATGATGGAAATAAAAGAAAGGTTCAGGAGTGGAATAAAAATACAAGGTGAAAGGATATCAATGATACGATTCGCTGATGACATTGCTATCCTGAGTGAAAGTGAAGAAGAATTAAATGATCTGCTGAACCGAATGAACAGTCTAATGAGTACACAGTATGGTTTGAGAGTAAATCGGAGAAAGACGAAGGTAATGAGAAGTAGTAGAAATGAGAACAGCGAGAAACTTAACATCAGGATTGATGGTCACGAAGTCAATGAAGTTAAGGAATTCTGCTACCTAGGCAGTAAAATAACCAATGACGGACGGAGCAAGGAGGACGTCAAAAGCAGACTCGCTATGGCAAAGAAAGGCATTTCTGGCCAAGAGAAGTCTACTAATATCAAATACCGGCCTTAATTTGCTGGAGTACAGCATTGTATGGTAGTGAAATATGGACTGTGGGAAAACCGGAACAGAAGAGAATCGATGCATTTGAGATGTGGTGCTATAGACGAATGTTGAAAATTAGGTGGACTGATAAGGTAAGGAATGAGGAGGTTCTATGGAGAATCGGAGAGGAAAGGAATATGTGGAAAACACTGATACGGAGAAGGGACAGGCTGATAGGACATCTGCTAAGACATGAGGAAATGACTTCCATGATACTAGAGGGAGCTGTAGAGGGCAAAAACTGTAGAGGAAGACAGAGATTGGAATACGTCAAGCAAATAATTGCAAGTGCTACTCTGAGATGAAGAGGTTAGCACAGGAAAGGAATTCGTGGCGGGCCGCATCAAACCAGTCAGTAGACTGATGACCAAAAAAAAAAAAAACCTCTATGGGCTGGGCAAAGGTGGTACTACCACAATGGTTTCAAAGTCAACGATGTTGTGAAGGTCTTTGGCATTGTGGCATCATATCGATATGTGAGTTGTGACGTGACTGCAAGTATACACTTATGTTAGATTCAGTCTGTCTGTCTTATATTAACATTGGAGCTTGTAAACACCTGATCTAAGAAATCTATCGTTATCGTTACCTACAGTATGTCTTAATTTATTTTGCAAAGTATTGTTAGTTTCAAATGCTATTGTTATTTCAAAGTTCTTAAATAAATTACTGATCCTATCTGATATGTTCCCCATGTACGTGATTTTTGTGTATTTATGAGCTCCTATTAGTGGTGTACTTTGTGATTGTTGCATTTTATTAAACATAATGTCAACTTGACGTGTATCAAAAGAATTGGTCTTTGCAATCTGTTTTAGAATAGTTGTTTCTTTTTTAATCTCATTTTCTTCAAGGGGTAATTTTAGCATCCGGTGGATCATTGCTTTTTATATTTGTCAGGATGACATGACCTAGCATTAATAATAACATAAGTAGTTGTAGGTTTTCTGTATATGGCAAAGCTATGTTTGCCTTTGTTACTGGATATAACGAGACCCAGGTATTTAATAAGTTTTTGATTTTCTTGTTCAACTGTAAATTGTAGTTTTGGATGTACAGAGTTCAATTTTGGAGTAACTGTTTAATGCGGAAAAAGATTTATTTCGAATGTCGCCCTCTGCTTGCGACACAGCTTTGTAATTGCAAAGTATTGTCTCTTTTCCTTTTGTAACAAAACCCATTAATACGACTTGTTTGAATTGTTTGTCTGGCGAAACGAGCATGCAGGTTTCCTAGACACCACATATTTGGCGAGCATGGATACATAAACTCCTAATCCGAGACAACGTCGCTAGATATTACAGAATTATTTATTGTAATCACTGGCGACTAACACATCCTTACGATAACTATTTATATCTGAAGTCAGGATTTCGCTGCTGTTCAAAAAATGGTTCAAATGGCTCTGAGCACTATGGGACTTAACATCTGAGGTCATCAGTCCCCTAGAACTTAGAACTACTTAAACCTAACTAACCTAAGGACATCACACACATCCATGCCCGAGGCAGGATTCGAACCTGCGACGCTCCTGTTCACTTCAAGTTTCAATCCACTTTCTGTTGCTAATACTACTTGGGCTTTATAATCTCCAGTAAAAACTAACCTCCGACCGAAGAGGTCATGAAGGCCCAACGGTACCGACCGGCTACCGTATTATCCTCAGCCCATAGTCGTTACTGGATGCGTATATGTAGGGGCATGTGGTCAGCACACGTCTCTCCCGGCCGTATGTCAGTTTACGAGACCGGAGCCGCTACTTCTCCATCAAGTAGCTCCTCAGTTTGACTCACAAGGGCTGAGTGCACCCCGTTTGCCAACAACGCTCGGTGGACGGCATGGTCACCCATCCAAGTACTACCCTTTCCCACGCTTTACTCCAGTGATCTGACGGGAACCGGTGTTACTATTGCGGCAAAGCCTTTGGCCTTATAACCTTCAATAAGCGATAAATATTCCAATCTGAACTCAGTATTTCGCCGCTGTTCACTTCCAGTTTTAACAAACGTTCTCTTCCTGATACTACTTGGGCATTCTAAGCTTCAGTAAGCGATACTAATCCTGGGACATTTCCTTGGATGCTCCTCCAGTTTACTAATATAATATTAATCCTGTCTATATCCGATATGCGAGGACAAGAATTCTCTTTGAATGTTGGGGCTAATGTACCTATATCTTCGATTTTGGCAGGCATTTCGTCTCTGGCCCCAATGGTACCTAAAGAACCCCATGTGCAAGCCACACGTACTCAGCTACCCTAACAGCCTTCTTCTTATTCGTAGTGCACACCTGGCCCATTAGTGCGAACGCTATAGTTTTCCACTCGATGCAGGAGGTCGAGAAATTTGCGTCGATTACCGTCTCTGGCTTCCACTCTGTTCAAAACCAGACGATGGCGATCGACCTCCGATACGATGCTAAAAATAGTGAGCTTAGTGAGACGCCATCCTAAACGCGCAGGACAGGACAAGTAGTAGGAATTGTTGAAGGAGGCCAGACTGAGCGGCTGTCGGTTACACTCCAAAGAGAAGACTTTATTTAGTTGTCCAAACATTACAGCGCAAATTCTGAGCTTGACTGTCAACAGAAATCGTCTTTAATTCTAAAACGTCTGAAGGTCCATGAATTAAATACAACTGCTATTTTTTATTTTATATATATATATATATATATATATATATATATATATATATATATATATATATATATATATATATATATATATATATTTTTTTTTTTTTTTTTTTTTGAGACAGAAGTCTCTAGGCTTTAACCTTAAAGAGTATTTATGGCCAAGCGATGACTTGACTAGTCAGATAGATTAAGTTTTTAAAAGCGGCTGAAGGCCCATAAATTTAAAACAACTTAACTACAATAACCTTTCAATAGGCAGAAGGCCCAGGCTTTATGACCAATAAGAAATCTTACTTCAAATGGCTGAAGGCCTTTGTTTAAAAAAAACTGCAACCAATTTTCCAAGGCAGAAGGCCCAAAGCTTTTAACCTTAAATAGTATTTAAGTCCAAGCGATATAAGATCCAAGTGATGTAAGACCTGACAAATAAGAATCCAAAATTTTAAAGTGGCTGAAGGCCCATCATTTTAAGAACAACAGAACTACAATAAATTTTCAACAGGCACTAGGCCCACAGCTTTATCTTGAAAGACTGTAATACTTGATGAATAAGAACCTTAAAACTTAAAGCGGCTGAAGGCCGATGCTTTTAAAAACAATACACTACAATACATATTCAACACGCAGAAAGTCCACAGTCGTATCCTCCAAAAGGTAATACTTGATAAGTAAAATCCTCAAAACCTAAAGCGACTGAAGGCCGATGCATTTAAAAACAATACAATAAATTTTCAAAGGGCAGAATCTTTAGACAATGTAAGATTTGCCCAATTTAGAAAAACTTACTTTTAAAACGGCTGAAGGCCTTTGTTTTTAAAAACATGATTACAAGCATACAAATTCCAACCATCGGCTATGTGCCATTAAAAATACACAATTAAACGCTAATAACAAGGCAGTATAGGCAATGGTGCTCAGAAGTTTACAGGGAGCTCGCTCTGCCCTTGAAATCTTAACGTTTCGCTTAGGTGACACAAGAAGTCGGCCCAACTATTCTCGATCCGCCGGCATCAGGCACCCACCGACAAGACGACTTCCTAACCACCTACCAGTGTACGAGAATTCCAAAGCCAAAACGTTACAGACATAGCCGCCCACAACCAAAAATACATTAAGCTGTCAAAAACTACACACCATGTTGGACAGCGACAACATTTGAGGAAAGGACACTGCCTGAATTTACGTCAGCGACCAGGGAAGGTAACTGGAACACTAACGGCCACAAGGCAGAAAATTCCGCTGGTACACTTGTATTTCAAACCGACAAACACAGTTACTTTCACCACACGGCGGCTAAATCTTCACCAGCTCGAACACTCACTGTTGCTTCCACGAATACCGCCATCAGCGAACCACCAACCAAGGGGACAACGTGAACAAACGTGGCTTCGGTAATTAAATCACCACTCAACTTTAATGTCCCGTGTCGGTGAGCTACGAACCTCGTAGCACTGGGAACAGCCCCCACACACTCCGACACTGCGAAGAGACCGCCAGCGGGCCCGGCCGACTGCGCCGCGCCGAGACGTGCTTGCTGATCCATTCCAACCGACTGACTGACTGACTGCCAGTACGCCGACAACATTTAAAACAAGTTGTCAGTGGAAATGACACCAACTACACAAATACACTCCTGGAAATGGAAAAAAGAACACATTGACACCGGTGTGTCAGACCCACCATACTTGCTCCGGACACTGCGAGAGGGCTGTACAAGCAATGATCACACGCACGGCACAGCGGACACACCAGGAACCGCGGTGTTGGCCGTCGAATAGCGCTAGCTGCGCAGCATTTGTGCACCGCCGCCGTCAGTGTCAGCCAGTTTGCCGTGGCATACGGAGCTCCATCGCAGTCTTTAACACTGGTAGCATGCCGCGACAGCGTGGACGTGAACCGTATGTGCAGTTGACGGACTTTGAGCGAGGGCGTATAGTGGGCACGCGGGAGGCCGGGTGGACGTACCGCCGAATTGCTCAACACGTGGGGCGTGAGGTCTCCACAGTACATCGATGTTGTCGCCAGTGGTCGGCGGAAGGTGCACGTGCCCGTCGACCTGGGACCGGACTGCAGCGACGCACGGATGCACGCCAAGACCGTAGGATCCTACGCAGTGCCATAGGGGACCGCACCGCCACTTCCCAGCAAATTAGGGACACTGTTGCTCCTGGGGTATCGGCGAGGACCATTCGCAACCGTCTCCATGAAGCTGGGCTACGGTCCCGCACACCGTTAGGCCGTCTTCCGCTCACGCCCCAACATCGTGCAGCCCACCTCCAGTGGTGTCGCGACAGGCGTGAATGGAGGGACGAATGGAGACGTGTAGTCTTCAGCGATGAGAGTCGCTTCTGCCTTGGTGCCAATGATGGTCGTATGCGTGTTTGGCGCCGTGCAGGTGAGCGCCACAATCAGGACTGCATACGACCGAGGCACACAGGGCCAACACCCGGCATCATGGTGTGGGGAGCGATCTCCTACACTGGCCGTACACCACTGGCGATCGTCGAGGGGACACTGAATAGTACATCCAAACCGTCATCGAACCCATCGTTCTACCATTCCTAGACCGGCAAGGGAACTTGCTGTTCCAACAGGACAATGCACGTCCGCATGTATCCCGTGCCACCCAAAGTGCTCTAGAAGGTGTAAGTCAACTACCCTGGCCAGCAAGATCTCCGGATCTGTCCCCCATTGAGCATGTTTGGGACTGGATGAAGCGTCGTCTCACGCGGTCTGCACGTCCAGCACAAACGCTGGTCCAACTGAGGCGCCAGGTGGAAATGGCATGGCAAGCCGTTCCACAGGACTACATCCAGCATCTCTACGATCGTCTCCATGGGAGAAGAGCAGCCTGCATTGCTGCGAAAGGTGGATATACACTGTACTAGTGCCGACATTGTGCATGCTCTGTTGCCTGTGTCTATGTGCCTGTGGTTCTGTCAGTGTGATCATGTGATGTATCTGACCCCAGGAATGTGTCAATAAAGTTTCCCCTTCCTGGGACAATGAATTCACTGTGTTCTTATTTCAATTTCCAGGAGTGTAGTTTGACAAACACTTGCAAGAAGACTTGAACGACACTCAGCAGTGGCTGTGCAATCACGAAGACAAATCAGGAGTCGATACACACACGCAGCCAATCCATAAGCGATCGGCGAACCAATTCACGTCGACCAGTAGGACGACCGACCGACGATCCACGAAGACCGTCGCTCAAGTGATGCGTGGCGGCGACGGTCGGGCGAGCCATGGACATGCGGGACTCACTGTTGTTACAAACCGACTGAACTAGTGCTGCGTTCCAACTCCACGACTGACAGGTCCGAACTGTCCTCCTGGCGCGTTCCAACTGACTCCAAGACAGACGACAACTGGGAAGTAATGGAAGTACTGTAAAAATAACACGTGCGGGCTATATCGATAGGCGCTGCTGCTGCCGCTGACGGGCAGACAAAGCTGCAACTCAGAGACAACAGAAATTGAAACTAACATAACGAGGTGGTAACACGAAAAGAAACAGGATGTAAACTAAGAGATGGCACGAGCGCGAGTCACCAACGGCTCCCTTAGCCACATGCGATTCTACTTGCCTTCACCAAATCAGCCATCCACCGTCTACAGACGATAAAGTAACCTGTGGCGTGCCACAGGGGAATGTTATCGGACCATTGCTTTTCACAATATATATAAATGACCTAGAAGATAGTGTCGGAAGTTCCATGCAGCTTTTCGCGCATGATGCTGTAGTATACTGAGAAGGCGCAGCATTAGAAAATTGCAGCGAAATGCAGGAAGATCTGCAGCGGATAGGCATTTGGTGCAGGGAGTGGAAACCGACCCTTAACTTAGACAAATGTAATGTATTGCGAATACATATAAAGAAGGATCCTTTATTGTATGATTATCTGATAGCGGAACAAACACTGGTAGCAGTTACTTTGAAACGTCCCCTTTGAAGAATTATACATGACTGTCCTTAAACTGATACACAATATTTTTAAGCGCAACGCAATCTGACTGTCAAAAATCCCTACAAAAGAATGGCCCTGACTCACATTAACCTATGCATTTCACAAATCGCTTACCTCACAAAAATCTTGGTTACTCGAACTACTGCAATACAGCGAGCCCCACTACTGCCAGCTAAATAAAAGATTCAAACTACGGAAGGCACTAACTACTGATAGGCATAGTTAGCAAATGAAAGATTTTAATAGAGAACAAACAATGTATTTACCTTAATAGTCATAATATATATAGCAGTTCATGACAAATTTCAAAACTCCATCTCTCTCCCCACATCCACCACTGCTGGCGGCTCACCTCCAACTGCGCAACGCTACGCGCTGTTCACATCCAGCTGCCGCTGCCCAACACTACAATGGCAGACAACAATGCAAACTAGACACAGACTGCACACAGCACAGCCAGTGATTTTCATACAGAGGTGGCGTTACCAATAAGGAAACCTAAACAGCCTACTTACAACTTCTGTAAAATATCTGGAAGTATGCGTACGGAACGATTTGAAGTGGAATGATCATATAAAATTAATTGTTGGTAAGGCGAGTGCCACGTTGAGATTCATTGGGAGCGTCCCAAGAAAATGTAGTCCAACAACAAAGGAGGTGACTTACAAAACACTCGTTCGACCTGTACTTGAGTATTGCTCATCAGTGTGGGATCCGTACCAGGTCGGGTTGACAGAGGAGATAGAGAAGATCCAAGGAAGAGCGGCGCGTTTCGTCACAGGTTTACGGAGATGTTTAGAAAACTCAAGTGGCAGACTCTGCAAGAGAGGCGCTCTGCATCGCGGTGTAGCTTGCTGTCCACGTTTCGAGAGGGTGCGTTTCTGGATGAGGTATCGAATATATTGCTTCCCCCTACTTATACCTCCCGAGGAGATCACGAATGTAAAATTAGAGAGATTCGAGCACGCACGGAGGCTTTCCGGCAGTCGTTCTTCCCCGTACCATACGCGTCTGGAACAGGAAAGGGAGGTGATGACAGTGGCACATAAAGTGCCCTCCGCCACACACCGTTGGGTGGCTTGCGGAATATAAATGTAGATGTAGATTTAGAACTGAGAATGTCCTCAAAACCCAAGTGAGAATTATTTGTAATGGGTTGCAACCATTATGCTCGACAGCCGCTGGCAGGACCTCCTCAACGTTTCGGATGAGACTCCCCGGTAAAAATACCGAGTTTACAATAGCATTCACTCCCGCCCTGTGTGATATATCCCTGAGGGGCTCCATTACCTGCTTAAAGTTGCAGCTCCCAACAACGAGCATACCTGTGCTCTGCGCACGTACGGGCTGGGTAGGAAAATCGACCTCTGGCCGAACAGGAGAGGCGTCCCGTGTTGGCTTTGAAGTATTATCAACACTATTGGTTAAAAACAGTCTTTGTCGCAATTCTAGTTTTTTGTTTTTCAACGACGCGTTTCGCCTTATTTAGGCATCTTCAGGTTACCTTTTCTAGATGAACGCGAGAGGAACCAAGATCTGCATAACGCGTTCCCGCTCCTATGAACGGGAACGTGTTATGCAGATCTTGGTTCCTCTCGCGTTCATCTAGAAAAGGTAACCTGAAGATGCCTAAATAAGGCGAAACGCGTCGTTGAGAAACAAAAAACTAGAATTGCAACCAAGACTGTTTTTAACCAATACTGTTAAGCACTTGTTTGCTGTCTGCCACATATGGATTGGAAGAATTTCTATTATCAACACCCTTACGTTTTTCTACCGGATAAGGAGCCACCGTGAGGCCCGTTCACTATTTCGCCATATGCCAGTGACACAAGAATCCATCATTGTCCGCTACTCACTCTCGAGTGAAGACAGACGGATCGGAAGTGGTGTATCTGAAGACGCAGCGACAACCAGTTCACCAGGTGATTCGAACTGCACCAAAGGTGTCGCAGATCACGTCACCAGCGCCCCGATGTCACCGAATTTTCAAGCAGAAGCCAGAAGACTATCAACGATGCCAAATGCAGCTTCCAGCTGTTTACAGACTGCAACCAGGTTTCCTTGCGTCCGCTTACAACAAGCACACTCCCTCCCCATAAGTTACTGTGAGGAAAAAGGCTAAAAACCTGAATAAAATCTCAAGAAACACCATCAAAGCAGCCAGGAATAACTGAGGAAGTACAAACAGACATGCTGCCAAAGAGAACGTTACCCGATTGTGGCGCTGCTGAGGTTGGTGCGTACGCAATAAATAAACAAGGAGCATAAACAGACACTAAAATATGCTCTGCAGAGGTCTCACTACAGCTTAAAATTGCAAGATCCGCAAGCCCCTTACAACAGAAATAAATTTCTGTACTGAAAATGTATGTATATACTCTTAGCTTTTATTATAAACTTTGCTTACGCAAAAGCTACTGCCGTAAATAAATACACAAACTCTAAAGCACTGATCTAAAACTATACGCTGTGTACTAACACGAGATATAAACGGGGTCACGTGATATCACAATTCTGACGGCAGAAAGTTATCCGAGAAAGTTGCCTCACACAAAGATATGTACTAAAATTTACGTAAAAAGCTTAGCGTAAGATAATCAACGATAGTCTACTCAGAAGTAAATTAAAATACCCATAAAATAAGCGATGTATTCAAACGACGTACTAGATTACAAAGTTGCGTTACTCAATACAAATGTTGTAAAAAAATTTACAGCAGGAATAAATAGCACTACTAAAAACAGCTAAATAATTAAATTTTGTTCAAGGTAAAATACGTGGTTGAAAATGTCAGATGTTTAAGAAATACTGACTAGTGCTTGTGTCAAACATAATCACTTATACCTCTGACACAAACAAGGTGTGAAATAGCAGAACGAACATACTGAATCACACTGCTGGCCATTTAAATTTCAGTCCGCAGCTCATGGTGTAGCGACTAGCGTTGTTGCCTCTGGGTCATGGGGTCCCGGCTTCGATTCCCGGCCGGGTTGAGGATCTTCTCCGCCCGGGGACTGAGTGTTTGTGTTGTCCTCATCATTTCATTGTCATCATCATCATCATCATTCATGAAAGTGGCGAGATTGGACTGAGGAAAGGTTGGGAATTTGCACGGGCGCTGATAACCGCGCAGTTGCGCACCCCCACAAACTAAACATCATCATTTAAATTTCAACTCCAGGACATTACCGTAGTGAAGTAAATAGCAAGTAGAGAGAGGTAGCTTTCCGTTTCGCATAAAGAGTTATTTCGTTTCTTGTGTACAGCCTGGCTACTGTGATGGTCAAAGGCGTCACGTTAATTGTGTGCCACGAAAACAAATGATGGCCGAACTGAACCGTGTCTGTGACCAGAGCAGAAATGGTTTATCTTGGTCAACGCAGGTGGTGTACTTGCCGGGATCGGAGGCAAAGGAGCCGCTGACACACCCACACTTGTGTATAACACACCGCCTTATACCACTCACACTGCTGCCTTTCAGTAGTAACAGCGTGATATTCTCCTTCCGCGGGAAACAGGGAATTATATTTTCAGTACTTCTGTCATCACAGAACTTTTCTGAGATCAACCATTGGAGTCACATTTTACATACTGATTGATGCAGTTATTAAGTGTTACGTGCTTCTAAGCCTACATGGTTCTTAGCTGACGAGGTAGTTATCTCAGATGACCAGGTAGTTATCACGTTATCTAGCTTATTCATCACACAAATGCTTTGCCTTGCTACGTTTTACTACAGTTTAATCCTGTTCTTGTAATGCGTCGTGAACTAGCATGTTGAGATGTTGTTTGGAGTTTCTTGCCAAGTTTACTTGTGAGAATCTAAATTCCATTGCTTCGCCCGCCTTACGACTCCTCACGTATCAGCTACCTATCATCTTTCCACAGCTGCAGCGAGAGGTTGGATACGCCCAGCATCTTAGCTCTACCTTTGGACAGCACTAACTCTTTCTCCTTCTCCTCCATTAAAGCCATACAACTATGGAACAAATCACGTTGTAACGTGTACTATCCTGTAACCAGCATCTTATCCAAAGCTAAACTGTGTTTAGCGTTTAATCTTTTACCATCGGCGTAGCTTCCCTCTTTCAGCTTTTCATATCCATTTCTCTTCCTGCTTTATTCTTTCCACCTCATCTCCTAATCTGACCTTTTTATTTCTTGTTCTTCCTCAGATCCGCCAGTTTCTTCTCAAGATTGATTCCTTCTATACTGCTGTTATTTGTTTCTGTTAAATATGACTATTCACATTCGACAAGAACGTAACGAAGAAATTTATGAATGTTAATAAGACGAGAACTTCCTAAATTCTACATATACACTGCCGTATACTACTATATGATTACTATCATATTACACATACAAATCGTAATATTTAATCACTGATTAGGTCTTGTCAGATATAACAGTGATTCTGAAATCCCTAAACTTGCCTGGTGAAATAAATGAAATATTTCGTGAACTTGCTGTGTTTAAATATGTGGCAGGCTCGTAATGTAATGGAGAGCAATTTGCCTTCATAAATTTGAGATTTCGTGTACCACGTGTTATCTGGCGACAACTCAGCGCTTTTACATCCGAGGTTGTGGTTAATAGGGCATGGGTCAGTGCAGATTTCACGAATAAAAAGAAAAAAGGTGCTTTATACTGTGTAGCAATTTTTGGTAGTTTGAGTCAATCTCAATATGCTTTTATTTGATTAACTGTGGGGGAAGAGAAAACTTTGTGTCACCCTTGTCTGTAGAAAGCGACAATGCAATTGGAGACTCATTCTATAGAGTTACCTGTATATTGTATGGCATATCATTTCTTGCGTTATTCACTCCATTTCTGAATATGTTCCTTAAACGAAAGCAGTCTTCGTGGGTTATCTTTCAAGCGTGAAATTTCCCTTGATTCCGAATGCTTTTGTGCTGATGTGATGAACATACGTGCATTTAGCTCAACGTAATTCGAGTCTAAATCTGAATCGTGAGAACAATGAACCCGTATCTTCCCATTCCTTGAATTCTTTATATGTATCAAAATCAGTATATTTTCCATTTGTTCAGCACAACCTGTGTCCGAAGCTTTGATTCTATTTCTTAATATGAACTTTCCCTCTCAAACTCAAAACATTCTTCGGTAGAAGAATCAGTAAGAGAATATTCCGATTAAGAAATGCAAAATCTTAGGAATCACGTGGTTAGGCTCAATATAGTCCATTCCACGACCGCTTGTTACACGACTTAGCACTCTACCATTTTCTTTCAACTGTTTATTCCAGTATGAAGAAGGCTATGGAAAAGGTTACAAGTAGATCGCAAATTGTCCTCTACCACCAAAGGACGGTTAGGATATTTCACATGTGGTCAGGTACGGAGCAGTACAACAGATAGGATGGTGTACCTTTGTGCACTCAGAATTATTACCCGATGTGCACTTTTGTTTAAAAAAAAAAGAAAGAAAGAAAAAAAAGAAAAGAAAAGAAAGGAAATTAACTCTGTTGTGTAACGATTTCATCTTTCTCGTATTTTTAGTGAGTCTTACTAACTAAATTTTTGGTGGGTACAATTGTTTTCTGTTGTACTGAAATAATCAATCTTAGTTACATATAATATTCAGTTTTAGTCGGATGCTACATTAATTATTAATCATACATGCATGCGCTTGAATGCTCGATGTTAATCCGTCACACTTAAATGATCACTACCAGTCACATGTGCAGCGGTATTCAGTCCTAGTCACATTCTCCCAACAAACAATAAATTTTCAATTGGTGCCCCTGTCCAAGGGTTTCCTAAGTCTATAATCTTCTGTTCAAGTCATTACTATTCTGTTTCATTGTTCTTGTATAAGGCAAAATTCTGTTACTTGGATTATTGCTAGAGAGGTTCTTCTTGTGTTGTAGACATTCTGTTTCGTGATTTTTGTGTAGGAAACAGTTAGTAAAGACTTTAGTGTTTAAAGAAGCTTTTTTTGTGATGAACACCTGATTTTGATCTTCTGTTAGAAATTTAAACTTAATACTTAGACCTCCGAGCAATGCTCTGCATTATTACGTGATTATGCCACTTAAATATGTTGTCTGATATGAGAGTTAATCAATTTGTTAAATATACACGTGATAAACAGTCACTGTGACATGATTATAATTACCTGTACCACTAATTCCTTTTTCTTTTCTTCTGCTTCTGTTGTTTCAAGTCAATTATTTATAGCAGGCTGTGGTAAAGTGTATGCTGAAAGAAGAGAATTTAGTGTCACATTTGTACTCATTGGAGAGGCACGTATTTTTTTGATAGTATGGTCCAAGGGCCTGACTTTCGTCTATGATGTTCTGATTTTCTGTAATTAATGGTACAAATTGGTCATTAACTCCTATTCTTATTCAAAGAAGATAGCGATTTTTTGTGAGGTTCTCTAATCGAAAAATTGGATATTTAATGTTTGCAGTTGTGAATTTATTTTTGAGCTTTGAGTGACCTATCTGTTCAGTGCTGTGCTGGGGCAGTTGGTATGGTGGTTTTCCATAACCATAATGTTGGGTTATTTCGTCTTATTATTAGATTGTCAGTGATGTTAGTGTTCCTTGAATACAGTTTGTCTTCTTCTATTACTACGATTCTTGTTGGGTATTGTGTTTTGTAAATTCTTAATCTATCTTTTTCCTGCACTTCCCTTAAGACTTTTCTCAACACTCTGTCAAAAAGCATTTCATGGAAGGTAAATGGTTATGCTGTTGAAAGTTCCATAGTGGTATAAGTGAGATGATATGAGTGTGATGGTGAGGTAATACCATCAGAAATTATGCCTGCCACAGATGGTGGCATGGACTGGGAACGTGATGATGTCTCCCCCCTGTGCAGAAAGAGGGTTAACTGCTTGCCAGATATTCTTGATTCTTAGGTACTGTCTCTAGTCTGAAAATGAATTTCTCCCAAGTCTATCCTTCGACCGCCAGTCGCAGTTCACGTGAAGCTCCTAGCTTGTCAGGAATGAATGCACTTGCTGAGGAGACATAAAAGAGTGTGCATGATGTTTCAGTTACTGAGTCTGTCGGCAGTGTCTTCATGATGCCATGTCCGCCCCTTGCCTGAGTGGTCAGCGACGCGGAATCCCACGCCAAGGGGCCCAGGTTCGTTCCCGGCTGAGGCATGAGATTTTCTCCCCTCAGGGACTGGGTGTTGTGTTGTCCTCTTCATCGTTTCATCCCCCATCTCCTACGCGCAAGTCGCCAAATGTGGCGTTGAATGCAGTAAGTACTTGCCCTCTGCGGCCGAACTTCCCCGAATGGGGGACTCCTGTCCTACAATGCCGTACGCGCATTTCCATTTTTCATCATGCCATGTTTCAATAACCTTTTTCCAAGGCTCAATGGGACTGGAAAAGAACTGAGTCAAAGATTAGATGGAAAAATTACAGAACTAGCGTATCTGAAGGAGTCCCAGGTAATACACTCCTGAAAATTGAAATAAGAACACCGTGAATTCATTGTCCCAGGAAGGGGAAACTTTATTGACACATTCCTGGGGTCAGATACATCACATGATCACACTGACAGAACCACAGGCACATAGACACAGGCAACAGAGCATGCACAATGTCGGCACTAGTACAGTGTATATCCACCTTTCGCAGCAATGCAGGCTGCTATTCTCCCATGGAGACGATCGTAGAGATGCTGGATGTAGTCCTGTGGAACGGCTTGTCATGCCATTTCCACCTGGCGCCTCAGTTGGACCAGCGTTCGTGCTGGACGTGCAGACCGCGTGAGACGACGCTTCATCCAGTCCCAAACATGCTCAATGGGGGACAGATCCGGAGATCTTGCTGGCCAGGGTAGTTGACTTACACCTTCTAGAGCACGTTGGGTGGCACGGGATACATGCGGACGTGCATTGTCCTGTTGGAACAGCAAGTTCCCTTGTCGGTCTAGGAATGGTAGAACGATGGGTTCGATGATGGTTTGGATGTACCGTGCACAATTCAGTGTCCCTCGACGATCACCAGTGGTGTACGGCCAGTGTAGGAGATCGCTCCCCACACCATGATGCCGGGTGTTGGCCCTGTGTGCCTCGGTCGTATGCAGTCCTGATTGTGGCGCTCACCTGCACGGCGCCAAACACGCATACGACCATCATTGGCACCAAGGCAGAAGCGACTCTCATCGCTGAAGACGACACGTCTCCATTCGTCCCTCCATTCACGCCTGTCGCGACACCACTGGAGGCGGGCTCCACGATGTTGGGGTGTGAGCGGAAGACGGCCTAACGGTGTGCGGGACCGTAGCCCAGCTTCATGGAGACGGTTGCGAATGGTCCTCGCCGATACCCCAGGAGCAACAGTGTCCCTAATTTGCTGGGAAGTGGCGGTGCGGTCCCCTACGGCACTGCGTAGGATCCTACGGTCTTGGCGTGCATCCGTGCGTCGCTGCGGTCCGGTCCCAGGTCGACGGGCACGTGCACCTTCCGCCGACCACTGGCGACAACATCGATGTACTGTGGAGACCTCACGCCCCACGTGTTGAGCAATTCGGCGGTACGTCCACCCGGCCTCCCGCATGCCCACTATACGCCCTCGCTCAAAGTCCGTCAACTGCACATACGGTTCACGTCCACGCTGTCGCGGCATGCTACCAGTGTTAAAGACTGCGATGGAGCTCCGTATGCCACGGCAAACTGGCTGACACTGACGGCGGCGGTGCACAAATGCTGCGCAGCTAGCGCCATTCGACGGCCAACACCGCGGTTCCTGGTGTGTCCGCTGTGCCGTGCGTGTGATCATTGCTTGTACAGCCCTCTCGCAGTGTCCGGAGCAAGTTTGGTGTGTCCGGTGTGTCAATGTGTTCTTTTTTCCATTTCCAGGAGTGTAGAATACAGAGACAAAGCGGATAGACTGGGCAATAAGAGTAATGAAGTTAGGGGCAGTCTTGATGAGAATTTCGAAAATTCAACCACGCTAATTTAGGAAAAGCTGAGTACAGAGCATGAAGCAAGAGCGAAAAAATACCTGATAGGACACCCACTGAGGAACTTGATCGGGTTAAAATTATGGAAGAGACACTGGCACAAAGTTACAACAAGTTTTTGAGGGAATATAGGAGCAACAGTGAAAGAATGAAGAGGAGATCCTGGATAAAAATAAGTAGCGCTGAAACAACTGATGAGGAGCAAGCGTCGGAAAATGGTATAGTCGTCCGTGAATTAGAATAGAAGTTGCAAGTATTAAAATTGTCCATGACAGAAAAGAATTTAGGCTTAAACGATTAGCCTGGCTGTTATCAGTACGACAAAGGTATGAATTCATGTGTGGCTGCTTGGGGGGGGGGGGGGAGAGGGGGAGGGGGAAGAGCCTACTATGAGAATGAGACCGCTTGCTCACAAGTGTGTGACCTATCGTGATCTCTGCCAGATTTTCTCAGTTTTCCCTGATCTACGCAAAACAAGGGATTATCATATCATGTATCTATGGCAAGTAAGAATTTTCAATCCGTGTAAACCTTTTCGAAAATATCGCTCAAAAAACTAGTCCTTCTACAACCAATACTGTCAGATGGAATTGATGCGCATCTGGCTCAATAAGCTACCAGTGCACCTGAGGCACATAATTTTGGCAGGTAAATACAAAGACCATTCGGACGCATTTCAAAGTTGGCTCCTTGAGCTAGAAAATTTGGCTGCAGGTACTCCGTAGCAGAATAGGCTGCGTAAACATCATGAGATCACTCGGAAAAAGGCATTAACAATACCACCAGAATGACTGACGAATTAACGGCTGCGATCGTGGAGAAAGGTACAATAAGCGAGGCTTCAGCAGATAAGGGTATCATAATAATGACTGCTATGATCGCGATTAGCGAGATAACGAAAGAGTAAATCCCTTTCCAGATGTCAAGATTAAGTCAGCTGATCCACGCATTAACGAGACTGATGTTAGCCCTTCACTATTGTATTGACAGGTGGTAGTAGCAAAAGAGCAAAACAGAATGAAGTGAAAGTTTATTGTTTACTGTTTTACTCTAAACGATCGTTTAATAGAATTAACGGTTTCTTTTAAGATGCTGTTATTTGTAGCTCTTCTAGGTCAAACAGCAATTAACAGAAAACTGCCAATATTCAAAATTTCGAATTTCTTTATGGAACATTTCGAAAGACAGGCGCTGGACTTAGAATCTTGTACATCTAAGATGTGGTACAAGTACGTCGATGACATATTCGTCGTGTGAAGCCAGGCTGAGGAACAGCTCGCTAACGTCATACGACAACTGAACAGTATTCATGCTGACACTGTATTTTCTTTGGAGATAGAAAACGACCAAAAGCTACCATTTCTAAACGTGCTGGCTGCCAGAAATGGTGAGAACCTGGGCTCAGCATGTATCAGACACACATGGCCTAATTCCTGAAAAACTTTCGAACCAAATTCATAGTCAGAAACTAGATATGATTAATACGCTAGTAATGAGTACACCAGAGGTATGCGAGTTGCTGCACTTCACACGTGAGACACAACTCCTGGAGAAACAGAACGTGACATGCGTTGTGAGAAGTACTGGGTACTCCGCCAGTTGCATAACAGCAGTTGAACGGAATGGACAGTGTCATGAAAGGAGGGTATAAGATGAACATCAACAAAAGCAAAACGAGGATAATGGAATGTAGTCGAATTAAGTCGGGTGCTGCTGAGGGAATTAGATTAGGAAATGAGACACTTAAAGTAGTAGATGAGTTTTGCTATTTGGGGAGCAAAATAACTAATGATGGTCGAAGTAGAGAGGTTATCAAATGTAGACTGGCAATGGCAAGGAAAGCGTTTCTGAAGAAGAGAAATTTGTTACATCGAGTATAGATTTAATTGCCAGGAAGTCGTTTCGGAAAGTATTTGTATGGAGCGTAGCCATGTATGGAAGTGAAACATGGACGATAAATAGTTTGGACAAGAAGAGAATAGAAGTTTTCGAAATGTGCTGCTACAGAAGAATGCTGAAGATTAGATGGGTAGATCATATAACTAATGAGGAGGTATTGAATAGGATTGGGGAGAAGAGAAGTTTGTGGCACAACTTGACTAGAAGAAGGGATCGGTTGGTAGGACATGTCCTGAGGCATCAAGGGATCACCAATTTAGTATTGGAGGGCAGCGTGGAGGGTAAAAATGGTAGAGGGAGACCAAGAGATGAATACACTAAACAGATTCAGAAGGATGTAGTGCAGTAGGTACTGGGAGATGAAGAAGCTTGCACAGGATAGAGTAGCATGGAGAGCTGCATAAAACCCGTCTCAGAACTGAAGACCACAACAACAACAACAATACAACAGGCTCTAGATACCGGCTCCCAGGCTGATGCCATATTTGTCGACTTCCGAAAGGCGATCGACTCAGTTCCGCACTGACGCTTGCTCCAAAAGGTGCGCGTTTACCGTCTATCCGATGACATATGCGGTTGGATAGAAAGTTTTCTAACAGAAAGAGAGCAGTATGTCGTCCTGAATGGCATGACTTCAACAGAAACAAGCGTAACTTCACGTGCGCCCTGGGCAGCATAATAGGTCCGCTGCTTTTTACGATTTACATAAACGATCTGGTTGATGGTATTGACAGCGGCATTAGACTGTTTGCCGATGACGCTGTAGTCTACAGGAAATTAGTATCACACGAAAGTTGTGAAAAAAATGATTCAACTGGCTCTGAGCATTATGGGACTTAACATCTGAGGTCATCAGTCCCCTAGAACTTAGAACTACTGAAACCTAACTAACCTAAGGACATCACACACATCCATGCCCGAGGCAGGATTCGAACCTGCGACCGTAGCGGTCGCGCGGTTCCAGACAGAAATGCCTTGAGACACTCGGTCACAGCGGCCGGCGAAAGTTGTGAACAAAGAAATGAGGATTTACAGAAAATAAATGCGTGGTGTAATGTCTTGCAGTTATCTCTCAGTATTAGTAAGTGTAACCTATTGTGTATAACGAAGCGAAAATCCCCATTAATGTACGAGTACGAAATTAATGCCCAGTCTTTGGAAGCGGTAATATCCGTCAAGTATTTGGGTGTGACTATTGGAAATGATTTCAAATGGAATAATCAGATTACACAAGTAACGGGCAAGGCGGACTCTAGATTGCGGTTTATTGGTAGAATCCTGAAGCGATGCAGTCCTTCAGCAAAGGAAATTGCTTACAATACAATACTTTAGTTGGTCCAGTCTTAGAGTATTGTTCGTCTGTATGGGACCTTTACCAGTTGGGTCTGATTAAAGAGATTGAGATGGTCCAAAGAAAATCGGCAAGATTCGTGACTGGTACATTTAGCCATGGCGAGAACGTTACAAATCTCATTCAAAATTGGAAGTGTGGAACATTTGCAGATAGACGACGCGCTAAACGGAAGGGGCTGCTCACTGAATTCCGTAATCCGATCTTCGCCGACGATGTAGAGCATATATTATTACCACCAACTTTCAAACCGCGCAATGATCACCATTCAAAGACAAGGGAAATTAGAGCTCGTACTGAGGCGTTCAGACAGTCGTTTTTCCCCTCTGCGATCCACGAGTGGAACAGGGGGGTGGGGGGGGGGGAGGGGGGGGGGGGAATGACTTTGGCGCGAATTGTGCCCTCCGACCCACACCGCTTGGTGGTTAGCGGAGTATTGATGTAGATGTAGAGGAGTTTCCAACACTATAAAATTAATTTCAAGAATATTCTCTGTTCGTGATAACATGATGGTAAGAGGTATAAACCGTCTATTCTCCTCTCTCACGAAGTATAGAGTAGCAATAGAAATATCCTCGTGACGAGTAATACACTCTAAGACAGAAAAAAAAATAACGCACCACGAAGGAATTACCGGAATGGGATGGAAATGGCTAGGTGAGATCTACATGAATAAACAAACAAATGAGTTCGTTTTCGGAAAAACTGGATGATTTATTCAAGAGAAGCAGCTTCATAAGTTGACAAAATCACTAACGCATTGGTCCACCTCTGCTCCTTATGCAAGCACTTATTCGGCTTGGTATTGATTTGTAGAGTAGATGGCTGTCGTCCTGAGGGATATCGTGCCAAATTCTGTCCACTAGGCAGAATCCCGAGGTGGGAGGCCGGCTCTACTCGTAATTCCCCAGTCATTCCAATTGGATAGAGATCCGGCAACCTTTCTGTCCACGATACATTTGGCAAGCACGAAGAGAAACAGCAGAAGCTCTCGTCGTGTTTGGGCAGGCATTATCTTGCTGAAAAGTAAGCCCAGGACTACTTGCCATAAAGGACAACAAAACGGGTGGTATGAATGTCGTGCAGTAAGGCTGTCGCTGATGACAACCAAAGGAGTCCTGGTAGGAAAAGAAGTGACACCTCAGACCATCATTCCTGGTCTCCAGATACATATTCGCTCTGGAATCTCACTGACTGCTGTAGAATTGTCTTCAGTGATTCCTTCTCGAAGACAACCTAGGACAGATGGTTAGGAATCCCATTGACGATGGAAATATATTGGATCTAATGGTAACTAATACACATGAACTTTTTGAGGGTGTCCACATGGAACTAGACGCGGTTGTGACAACAATGATTACCAAACTACAAAGGGCAACTAAACCAAGCAGAGAGATATATACGAGGGTTATTCGGAAAGTGGGGAACGATCGGTGGCGAAATGGAAACCACTGTCAAAATCTGACGAGGCTTTTCACAGACGTTTTTGGCAGTGTCTCTAGTATGCCCACCGATCGCATCAAGACGCTTTTTTCAGTTGTGAGAGCACTGTGAGCGAGTAAAAGTGCCTAGAACGACAATGTCTCCCGCCAAGTAGGAGGGCCCGTTGAACGGCTTCGCCTTATTGAATGCAGCCCACCTAACACGACTGCCACGCACTTCCTCCTTCACGGCAATTCTTAGCCGCACTCTGCAGTGGCAGAGAAGACGCTCCTGCAGCCTTTTCGGTGGAAAGTGTTCGATCACCCTCAACACAGCCCTAATTGGCTCGTCCTGAGCATCATCTCTGTTCACGTGAAACGCTGGATACGAACACCTGGGCGCAGGCTACGCGCTATAGACCAGCATAGAGGATTTTCCAAAAGCACAGGCGGCTGTCGTCTATGACAATGGTGTTGAAAATTTGGTATAACGCTCCGACAAATTTCTAAGTTGGAGCGCCGACTATGTAGGGAAGTACCTGGAAGGTGTAGCTAAATGTGCAAGGAAAACAGTTTTGATTTTCACTGTTGTTTCCATATCGCGATCTATCGTTCCCTACTTGCCGAATAACCCTCATATGTTCAGTAAACTAGATAACAACTCAGTAGTCTCATAACTCAATAAGAAACTTGAAACTTTTGAAACTTCTTTATTTATGTCTGAAACTGTTGAATGCTTACTTAAACTGCCGAGTGAAACTGAACATACTGTCACTTTCCTTGTCTTTATCATTTCAACACTGACCTACAGAATTTTCCCTGACAAATGCAGCTCAAACTTATCCTATTCATTTATTGCCAACAATATACAAACGCAACGCAATCTGACTACTGATTAACACAAACATTTCATAAGTCACTTGCCTCACAGAAAATTTTCATGACACGAACTACAGCAAATACAGCAGGTGTACAGCCAGCTAAATAAAAAGATTCCAACTACTGTAGGCTCTAACTACAAATAGGCATGTGGTTAGCAAAGGAAAGATTTTGTTACAGAGCAAACTATTTATTTAGCATATTTTACATTAATCATGTGACATCCAGTTCAAAAATTATATAATCGTCCGTGACATCCAGTTCCAAAAATTATGTAATCGTCAGTAATTCCATTACCACATCTTACAATCCATGTCCAACCAATATTAAATCTCCATGACGGACACACGTCCAGACCGTCCAGTCACGCTAACACTGCTTCCAACCTCCATCACTGCTAACTACACTACTGGCCACTAAAATTGCTACACCACGAAGATGACGGGCTGCAGACGCTTAATTTAACCGAAAGGAAGCTGATGCTGTGATATGCAAATGATTAGCTTTTCAGAACATTCACACAAGGTTGGCGCCGGTGGCGACACCTACAACGTGCTGACATGAGGAAAGTTTACAACGGATTTCTCATACACAAACAGCAGTTGACCGGCGTTGCCTGGTGAAACGTTGTTGTGATGTTTTGTATAAGGAAGAGAAATGCGTACCATCACGTTTCCGGCTTCGATAAAGGTCGCATTGTAGCCTATCGCGATTGCGGTTTATCGTATCGCGACATAGCTGCTCACGTTGGTCGAGATCCAATGACTGTTAGCAGAATATGGAATCGGTGGGTTCGGGAGGGTAATACGGAACGCCGTGCTGGATCCCAACGGCCTCGTATCGCTAGCAGTCGAGATGACAGGCATCTTATCCGCATGGCTGTAACGGATCGTGCAGATACGTCTCGATCCCTGAGTCAGCAGATGGGGACATCTGCAAGACAACAACCATCTGCAACGTTTGCAGCAGCATGGACTATCAGCTCGGAGATCATGGCTGCGGTTACACATCACAAACACGAGCGCCTGCGATGGTCTACTCAACGACGAACCTGGATGCACAAATGGTAAAACGTCATTTTTTTCGGATGAATCCAGGTTCTGTTTACAGCATGATAATGGTCGCATCAGTGTTTGGTGACATCGCGGTGAACACACATAGGAAGCGTGTTTTCGTCATCGCCATACTGGCGTATCACCCGGCGTGATGGTATGGGGTGCCATTGGTTACACGTCTCGGTCACCTCTTGTTCGCAATGACGGCACTTTGAACAGTGTAAGTTACATTTCAGATGTGTTACGACCCGTGGCTCTACCCTTCATTCGATCCCTGCGAAACCCTACATTTCAGCAGGATAATGCACGACCGCATGTTGCAGGTCCTGTACGGGCCTTTCTGGTTACAGAAAATGTTCGACTGCTGCCCTGGCCAGCACATTCTCTAGATCTCTCACCAATTGAAAACGTCTGGTCAATGGTGGCCGAGCAACTGGCTCGTCACAATACGCCAGTCACTACTCTTGATGAACTGTGGTATCGTGTTGAAGCTGCATGGGCAGCTGTACCTGCACACGCCGTCCAACCTCTGTCTGACTCAATGCCCAGGCGTATCAAGGCCGATATAACGGCCAGAGGTGGTTGTTCTGGGCACTGATTTCTCAGGATCTATGCACCCAAACTGAGTGAAAATGTAATCACATGTCAGTTCTAGTATATTTGTCCAATGAATACCCGTTTATCATCTACATTTCTTCTTGGTGTAGCAATTCTAATGGCCAGTAGTGTATTCACTTCCAACTGCGAGTCCGACCAGCCACAGACTCTCTTACAGAGGGCACACAGCGCTGTCAGTGATATTAATGCAGTCTACAGAGCTGCCAACATACAAACATATAAAGAGGCTACTTACACTTTCAGCACAGGGCAGGAGCATGTAAAGGAACTATAGTTCAAGTTTGAAAGAATAGTCGATCATGCACTGGATAGATATCTATCTAGCCGACCAGCGACCAGTTTAAATTGTGAGTGGGGGGGGGGGGGGGGGACTATAGTCACTGTAAAGAAACTTCTAAAAAACAGAGACTACTGCATAACAGGTTTTAAAACAAAGCGTAGGATGCAGATAGATACTAAATGAAACGCGTTTTGCTGTCAAGAGAGCAATACGTGATGCCTTCAGCGGCTACCGTTGCACAATATTGTCAAATGATATTTCACAGTGAAATTTTGATCGTACGTAACGGCCGTTAGTGGCACCACAGTTAGTGTCCAGTGCGTGGCGAATGAGAAAGGAACTGAATTTCAGCTTAGCAAAGCAAAAGCTGAAATGTTTCACTGAATTTTCTAATGTTCCTTTGCAAAGGAAAACCCAGGATAATTTCCCCAGTTTAATCCTCGTACCACTGAAAAGATGAATGAAATAAGTATTAGTGTCACTGGTAGTGAGCAATATCTGAAATCAGTGAAACTCAACAAAGCTCCAGGGCACAATCGACTTCCTGTCAGACTCTATACTGAATTTGGGGCTGAGTTAACCCCTTTTCTAACTATAATCAATCGTAGATTCCTTGAACAAAAATCAGTGCCCACTTCGTGGAAAACAGCGCAGGTCGCACCCGTCTACAAGAAGGCTAGTAGAAGCATCTACAAACCTACCGACCAATATCCCTGACACCGATTTGTTATAGAATCTTAGAACATGTTCTGAGCTCAAACATGATGAGGTATCTGGAACAGAATGACCTCCTCAATGCCAACCAGCATGGATTCCGAAAACACCTACCATGCGAAACCCAGCTCGCACTTTCCTCACATGTCATTCTGAAAGCTTTGGATCACGGCAGTCAGGTAGATGTAGTATTTCTTGATTTCTGGAAAGCATTTGACTCAGGACCAGATCTACGCCTGTTGTTAAATTACGATCATATGGGATATCAAGTGAAATCTGTGACTGGATTGAGGACTTTTTGGTAGGGGGGACGCAGCATGTTATCTCGGATCGAGAGTCGTCGTCAGATGTAGAAGTAACTTCAAGTGTGCCCCAGGAAAGTGTGTTGGGACCCTTGCTGTTCATGTTGTACAATAATAACCTTTCAGATAATATTAATCGTAACCGCACACTCTTTGCAGAGATGCTGTTACCTACAATGAAGTATTATCTGAAACAAGCTGCATAAATTTCAGATCTTGATAATGTTTCAAAGTGGTGCAGTGATAGGCAACACTCTTTAAATGTTCAGAAATGTAGAATTGTGCACTTCACAAAATGAAAAAGCCGTAGTGTCCTATGACTATAATATCAGTGCGTCATTGTTGGAATCGACCAACTCCGACAAATACCTGGGTGTAACACTTAGCAGGGTATACGACAAATCGCAAAAATCTGAGGGCCGTCAATTCGAATAAATACCTAAGAATTACAATTACGAGCAACTTAAATTGGAAAAACCACATAGGCAATATTGTGGGGAAGGCGAAACAAAGACTGCGCTTTGTTGACAGAACACTTAGAAGATGCGACAAACCCACTCAAGAGACTACATTACACTTGTCCGTCCTCTGCTGGAATTTTGCTGCGCGGTATGGGATCCTCACCGGGTGGGATTAACGGGGACATCGAGAAAGTGGAAAGAAGGGCAGCTCGTTTCATGTTATGGCGCAATAGGGATGAGAGTGTCACTGATATGATATGCGAGTTGGGGTGGCAGTCACTGAAACAAAGGTGGTTTTATTTGCGGCGGCATCTATTTACGAAATTTCAATCACCAACTTTCTCTTCCGAATGCGAAAATATGTGACGCAGCATTTGAAAGTTGCTGTATCTGGACAGGTTACTCCTGTAACCGAAATATCAGATCTGAAGATCGTTCTAGATGAACCGAAACCGGTCATATGAATAAACATTTTGCAATCAAGACGGATTATAAGTAACATCGAAAATATTTTGTTGACACCCACCTACGTAGGGAGAAAAAATGGTTCAAATGGCTCTGAGCACTATGGGACTCAACTTCTGAGGTCATTAGTCCCCTGGAACTTAGAACTAGTTAAACCTAACTAATACGTAGGGAGAAATTATCATCATAATGAAATAGGAGAAATCAGAGCTCGAACGGAAAGATTTAGGTGTTCCTTTTTCCCACGTGCCATTCGAGAGTGGAATGGTAGAGAAGTAGTATGAAAACGGTTCGATGAACTCTCTGCCAGGCACTTAAGTGTGAATTGCGGAGTGAACATGTATATGTAGTTGTAGATCTAGGGCCGGCCGAAGTGGCCGTGCGGTTAAAGGCGCTGCAGTCTGGAACCGCAAGACCGCTACGGTCGCAGGTTCGAATCCTGCCTCGGGCATGGATGTTTGTGATGTCCTTAGGTTAGTTAGGTTTAACTAGTTCTAAGTTCTAGGGGACTAATGACCTCAGCAGTTGAGTCCCATAGTGCTCAGAGCCATTTTTTTTTTTTTTTTGTAGATCTAGGGATGTGAAATGAAATGATCATATAGGTTCAGTGGTGGATAAAGCAGGTGGTAGACTTCGATTTATTGGTAGCATTCTGGGGGAATGCAGTCAGTCTAGAAAGTTAATCGTGTGGGCGATTCTGGAATATTGCTCAAGTGTGTGGGGCCAGTACCAAATAGGGGCTACTGAACAGCGAATATTGAACGTAAACAGAGCAGGGCACCACGAATGGTCACAGGTTGCTTTGATCCGTGGGAGAGTGTTACAGAGATACTGAAGGAACTGAATTGGAAGACTCCATCCAGAGAAAGTCTACTAACAAAGTTTCAAGAACAAGCTTTAAATAATGACTCTAGGGATATACTACAACCCCTACGTAGAGATGGTGAGGATAAGATAGAATAATTATTGCAGGCACAGGGGCATTCAAACAATCATTCCTTCCGCACTCCATACGTGGGTGGAACGGGAAGAAACCCTAATAACTGGTGGCACGCTACCCCATAGTAGGACATTGAAAAATGTGTCAAGCTCAATTTGTGAAGCTCTTGCACTTGAACAAATCATCCAATTTTTCTCACATTGAAATTGTTTTTCTGTAGATCACGCATGCCGATATCCGCCCCATTCGGATAATTCCTTCATGGCGCATTTTTTTTTCTTTATTTTAGTGTGTTAGATGTTTGTAGCCCGCATAACATCAGCTCATTTTCCAAAGTTACGACCATGCGAAATATCTAGGACTTTACGTCTGGAGCAATTTAGAGTCGAACGACTACAAAAACCAGCTAATTTGGAAAGCAATTTGTGCCAGACGGTACCATGAAATATTCTTACGAGACACCCCCTCTAGAATAATTTTCGACTGTCGCCCGCCTGCCTAGGACTATTGTGTGTATTGAACCTGGGACCTAGAACGACGGAGAGACTTCCTCCCGCCGTAGCCCTCAGTGGTTCAAAACCCCACAAGAGGTCACAGCAGTCCACCCACCCCACCGCCGCCCCACATCGAACCCAGGGTTATTGTGTGGTTCGGCCTCCAGTGGACGCCCCCTTCTCTCCCCCTGCGCCCCCCGCCCCCCCTCCGGGGGTGTCAGGTTATAGTTTTCGTTCCAAGTGCAATATCATCTTGCAAAGTCCGAAACAGTTCTTTAATGTATGTTATCTTTGTTAAGTTTTAACACCCACTCAACGAACAATGTATGATTTCACAATTACAGAAATGAAAGGTACCCATCCATTCTACACAAGACCTCCAGTTTTCACATTATTCTAAGATTCTGTCATTTAAACTTTAGAGGTTTATGTCATCCTTATGCCTCCATTTCTCTTTCTGTCCATCTTTATGAACCCCACAACTATTCGAACATTTCGCATTACTGAATTTTGATCTCCATGGTATGAGGATCCACTCTTCAATCCTGTATAAACATGCTGGCACCACCACAGTGCTGTAGAAGTTCAGCATTGTATCCTTATGTAATTTGTTTCTTAGAGTACTACTTTCTGTCAGATTTTTCTGTTTTCTTGCCGACATCAAGTTCTCACACAGATACGAGTGTGCAACACAGGAAAAGAAATTAGCTGATCTATTTAATGGACTTATTACTAACATCCAACTTGCAGCGCACTTCAGATGAAACACAAAGTTCAAAGAGTTCTGTTTTACGCAAGGAATTTTCAAAATTGTCTGCACCATTACTGTATTCGATATCTGTGATATACCTTCAGAACTTAAAAGTATTGCCTTATCGTTGTAAAACAAGAGTCAAGAATATATATATATATATATATATATATATATATATATATATGTGTGTGTGTGTGTGTGTGTGTGTGTGTGTGTGTGTGTGTATGTGTGTGTGTGTGTGTGTGTGTGTGTGTCATTGTTGAAACCTAATTCTTAAAGTTTTCCTTTCTCGAACAGCGTCATTAAAGTATAATTTTTAAAACCCTAGGCAGTTGTTAATTATGTATTCTGAAATGAATTCTTCCGGTCTCTTCTGAAGAAATATCTGTGTCTTGTCTCGGCTTTTCAGTACTTCCATAAGATGGTGGGTATTCCTCTTCTGTCCACGATGTCCCAAAACTTGTTCTATAACAATCTGTCAAAAGCTTTAACATAGTCTATAAATACAAAGTAAATTCTGCAGCTTCTCTCAGCTCTTCCCTTACATATCTATTACATAGCGAAAAATGCTTTTAATGTGCTCGTTGCCATATGATAATACTTTTTCCTTGACGGTGAACGTAATTTTTACAACATGCAACGATGGATTCAACAAGAGCACATTAAATAGAACGAAATCGTTTTTTACAGTGTCAGCTGAATTACAACGGTAACACTTGGGGCACAACACGTACGTAACACGCAAAAATGTTTCACTAGGGCAGACTGTTCGGATGTCATCAGTTATTTTGGGGGTTCGTCAATCAGGCTAATTGGTAGCGGAATTTAATCTCCATTGTGCAAATGCACAATCGAAGCCCTGGATGTGTTCATTATTTCATTAGTTACCAGCGGCATTGTGTTGAAGCAGAACAGCCTTTCGATCCAACTCCGCTGCGCAGTAGTACGAATCACCAGCCGGTGAAACCGC
The DNA here is from genome assembly GCF_021461385.2 of Schistocerca piceifrons. Classification (NCBI taxonomy): domain Eukaryota; kingdom Metazoa; phylum Arthropoda; class Insecta; order Orthoptera; family Acrididae; genus Schistocerca; species Schistocerca piceifrons. The sequence goes on from NC_060140.1 coordinate 925,011,975, forward strand.
CACTGCGTACCATTACAACTGCACGCAACTGAAAGGTGATGTAAAGACGTATAACTTCTTTTATGACTTGGAAATGTTACTATACCCCAAAGGAAGGAATATTTTAAAAACAGAAAAAAATGGTTGTATTGATCTTTACTTTTCGTTACAAGTCGCTTAAAAGTTGACGTTAGAGCCAATAACTTAGCTTTACGCTTTCTCCAATACTCCATCTGTTCACTTTTTGCCTTCCACTCTTCTGCTGTCCATTTTCTTCCCCATCTCTTTGGAACTGTTTTGTCTTGGTAATCTTCCCATCTCTCTAATTTGTGTTTGTATTTTGTTCTTTCTTCATTTATTTTCCATATTTCCGTCAATTTCTTCTAGGTCTTTTCCGCGTTTCTGGATCAATTTGATTAGTCTTTTAATTTTTCAAAATACTGTACAATTTTGACACTCTGCTAGGACTTATTCTTTCTTTGACTATGTTCATACACTATTAGTCTTCTTTTCCTAATTTCGTCCGTAATTTTTTTACATGATTCTATATTTTTGTGTTAGTTCTTAATTAAAATGTTCTTCTATTTCCTCATAACCTTTCTTTCCTTTTTCCTAATTTGTTCTTGTTCATTTAACGAATCTAAAATTGTTGTTCTGATACATATATGTATTCTGGCCGCATGACCGTCTCCTATAGACGAATTGTCCTTTTGTATTTTGTTCTTTCTTCAATTATTTTGCTTATTTCTGCCAATTTCTTCTAGGTCTTTATGAACGTCCCTGAATCAATTTGGTTTGTCTTTTAATTTTTCAAAATACTGTACAATTTTTACACTCTGCTAGGACTTTTTCTTTCTTTGACTGTGTTCATACACTATTAGTCTTCTTTTCCTAATTTCGTCTGTAATTTTTTTCTACATGATTCTATATTTTTGTGTTAGTTCTTAATTAAAATGTTCTTCTATTTCCTAATATCTTCCTCAAAATCTTTCCTTCCTTTTTCTTAATTTGTTCTTGTTCATTTAATGAATATAAAATTGTTGTTCTGATGCATATGTGTATTCTGGCCGAATGACTGTCTTTTATAGATGAATTGTCCTTTCGTAGAAAATCATTATTTTTTCATGGAGGAGTAGTCCAGCTCTCCAACTAAATGAAAGGCAGTGTGTTTTCTGCCATGCACGTTTCTGTTCTTCTATTTGTGAATCACCATCAATGGTCTGTAATCCATGATTATGTATATAATAAATAAGTTATATAATAGTTACAAATACGTTACTATATTATGTTTTCTCCAACTGTTCTCTTGAGTTTCGGGTTACAAAAACTTAACAGCACAAGTTTCGTGAGGTTAAATTACCATTTTATGTTACTTACGACTTCTGATATGTTAAACCTTGAGGTGTATTTACTCGGTCTACATACTCCAGATGACCCGTTTTCGGTGTTTTTCCGACCCCAATTACTTCAACATTTCACTTTCACTGTTCACTGTGTATTGAACGTGTGCTTTACAGTGTGTAGTGTTGCCACCAGTTGTTTTGTTGTGTTGTGGTGTGTACGTGTGGCTCGATATTTGTTCATTAGTTATGCGAGTGCGTGTGTTTATATACATTTCTCCGCGCTTGGGGCCTGTCGACTTCGCGACCCTGTGGAACCCTCTCACCGGCGCAACTGAGCCTATAAATGAATTGTGTTGCGAGGAAGTGTAAAGAATATGACGGACATCTAATATTTGCTAACTAAATTAGAACTACTTACAAGTGTAACGGGACAGTACGGTGGTTTACGTGAAATCATATTGCTAATAAATGTGCGTGTCCTCAAACAAATAAACCCATTGTGGAAACTGCACACAAAATCCCACCTAGCAGTTCCCTGGAGTCGTTTATAATGTTGCTTTGCACCAAGTTTGCAAATGGACTACGTACAGTAGCAATCCTTTGGTGACAAAATTTTCTATGTAATTTGTTCAAAATTGTTGTCGAGGGGCGCCATCTGTAGCAGACTACGACACTCAGCTAAGACGGAAGAAGAATAGAGCCCACGCAGTTTCCAGTAACGAAGCCTAGTGACGTTAACAAAATAAATTGCTACCTGAGGAAGAAATATCGACAGAATGCTGTTAAAACATGTACGTAGTTAAGTCAGCTGCAAACGTTCAGCTAATTACCATACTGAAGGTTAATGCTGATTTCTTTGAACAAGAAGAAAACATTTGACACAAAGAATTCAAATAAAATGACCTGGTTTATTATCGAGGGTTTCTGTAGAGGAAGCAATTGCAGACTGCATTAAGTTTTCCACTATCCAGATACCGTGTAGATCCTGAAGTCTCTTGCAAGTGGAAATTTACTTAGGAGCATATAAGCATAATTAAATTTCATTTTGCAAAGGAGAATTAATTTTCAAACCTGGTTTCTTCAATGCCCATCCCTTAGACTCAGGAAGTAAATATCAAATATTTTGCTGCTTAACTTTACCATGCAGAGTGCATACTACTAAATAAGAATTGTTTATTCAGTAAATCCGAATAATAAGCAGATTCGAAAGGTATCAGCATTCTTCACACACCATTAATTTGAAATACAACAGTTTTAATATACGCATATGACCACTGCTTTTAATACCACACAGTTAAATTTCACCATGTATTAATTTTGATCTTTACAGTTGAAATGACTAACATATTTGTGAGGTGTTTGAATGAATGAGAATCTACGTGTTGAAAATAGAGGCAGTGATTTAAAAGAGAGTTGGTTTTCATATACATACCGGATTTCGTCAGCTTATTGTCTGTAAAAGCCGTTGCATAAGAATCAGTTTACCTGTGGAAAGAGGAGAGGTTACTGAAGAAGCAACTTGTGCGAGTATGACAATTTGCTAAAGAGAAGGTAGCAATGTTTTCAGCGAGAGGTAAAGATCTAGCAGAGAGAAAAAATTTTTATGAGTTAATTATCACTATTTAAAAAGTTTTTCAAATTTTCATATCAAGCAATTAACATTTAAATCATTCTTAATTAATAAAATACGCAGTAAAATAAGTTCCCCTTCATTCTACTGCAATATGAGTGGGAAATAATGTTCGTAGACGTTAACATGAGAGTACTGCAGGGTTGCGGCTTCCGGCTACTGCTGTTTAAGTTGTACATACAAGAATGAATATTTCAAAGCGGGAACAAAATACGAATGTCAGTGGTAAGGCTCGCAGGTACCTTAATCCTTCTGCTCGGCGGTAAGAAAGCCCAAGAGTTTTGTAAATAGCCTCTAAATATGTGGTAAAGATAAGTAAAGAAAAGACAGCGATAATTATTTGCAAAAACGGAAGTAGTGTTTAGCTGAGCATCATTAACGAGGTTGGAAAATGGAAAAAATAAATGCCTTTTCCTACCTGTCATACAAAGGTACTCAAGATGGTTGAAGCAAGGATGGTGTAAGACGCAGATTACCACAAGTAGATACGGTTTTTTTTTTCAATGGTAGTACTCTAATGGGAAGAAAAATAGAGTTGAAACAAAGGAAGGAACTCCCATAACAATATGCCTATAGTACAGTGCTGTATGGAATTGAAATGTGTAAGCTGGAAGGTAACTGAAGTAGAGAGTAGAAGAGGTAGAAATTTGGTGCTACGCAGCTAGACAAGATAGATACGAAGCCCACACCTACTACAGTTGGCTTATATGCCAACTAGCTCTGCAGATGACGAAGAAATGTATGATGAAATAAAAGAAATTATTCAGATAGTGGAGGTTGACGAAAATTTAATAGTCATGGGTGACTGGAATTCGGTAGTAGGAAAAGGGAGAGAAGGAAACTTAGTAGGTGAATATGGATTGGGACTAAGAAATGAAAGAGGAAGCCGCCTGGTAGAATTTTGCACAGAGCATAACTTAATTATAGCTAACACGTGGTTTAAGAATCATGAAAGAAGGTTGTATGCATGGAAGAACCCTGGAGATACTAAAAGGTATCAGATAGATTATATAATGGTAAGACAGAGGTTTAGGAATCAGGTTTTAAATTGTAAGACATTTCCAGGGGCAGATGTGGACTTTGACCGCAATCTATTGGTTATGACCTGTAGATTAAAACCGAAGAAACTGCAAAAAGGTGGGAACTTAAGGAGATGGGACCTGGATAAACTGAAAGAACCAGAGGTTGTACAAAGTTTCAGGGAGAGCATAAGAGAACAATTGACAGGACAGGGGGAAAGAAATACAGTACAAGAAGAATGGGTAGCTTTGAGGGATGAAGTAGTGAAGGCAGCAGAGGATCAAGTAGGTAAAAAGACGATGGCTAGTAGAAATCCTTGGGTAACAGAATAAATATTGAATTTAATTGATGAAAGGAGAAAATATAAAAATGCAGTAAATGAAGCAGGCAAAAAAGAATACAAACGTCTCAAAAATGAGATCGACAGGAAGTGCAAAATGGCTAAGCAGGGATGGGTACAGGGCAAATGTAAGGATGTAGAGGCTTATCTCACTAGGGGTAAGATAGATACTGCCTACAGGAAAATTAAAGAGACCTTTGGAGATAAGAGAACCACTTGTATGAACATCAAGAGCTCAGATGGAAACCCAGTTCAAAGCAAAGAAGGGAAAGCAGAAAGGTGGAAGGAGTATATAGAGGGTCTATACAAGGGCCATGTACTTGAGGACAATATTATGGAAATGGAAGAGGATGTAGATGAAGATGAAATGGCAGATACGATACTGCGTGAAGAGTTTGACAGAGATCTGAAAGACCTGAGTCGAAACAAGGCCCCCGGAGTAGACAACATTCCATTGGAACTACTGACGGCTTTGGGAGAGCCAGTCCTGACAAAACTCTACCATCTGGTGAGTAAGATGTATGAAACAGGCGAAATACCCTCAGACTTCAAGAAGAATATAATAATTCCAATCCCAAACAAAGCAGGTGTTGACAGATGTGAAAATTACCGAACAATCAGTTTAATAAGCCACAGCTACAAAATACTAACACGAATTCTTTACAGACGAATGCAAAAACTAGTAGAAGCCGACCTCGGGGAAGATCAGTTTGGATTCCGTAGAAATACTGGAACACGTGAGACAATACTCACCCTACGACTTATCTTAGAAGAAAGATTGTAGACTTAGAGAAAGCTTTTGACAATGTTGACTGGAATACTCTCTTTCAAATTCTGACGGTGGCAGGGGTAAAATACAGGGAGCGAAAGGCTATTTACAATTTGTACAAAAACCAGATGGCAGTTATAAGAGTCGAGGGACATGAAAGGGAAGCAGTTGTTGGGAAGGGAGTTAGACAGGGTTGTAACCTCTCCCCGATGTTGTTCAATCTGTATATTGGGCAAGCAGTAAAGTAAACAAAAGAAAAATTCGGAGTAGGTATTAAAATCCATGGAGAAGAAATAAAAACTTTGAGCTTCGCCGATGACATTGTAATTCTGTCAGAGACAGCAAAGGACTTGGAAGAGCAGTTGAATGGAATGGATAGCGTCTTGAAAGGAGGATATAAGATGAACATCAACAAAAGCAAAACGACGATAATGGAATGTAGTCGAATTAAGTCGGGTGATGCTGAGGGAATTAGATTAGGAAATGAGACACTTAAAGTAGTAAAGGAGTTTTGCTATTTGGGGAGTAAAATATCTGATGATGGTCGAAGTAGAGAGGATATAAAATGTAGACTGGCAATGGCAAGGAAAGCGTTTCTGAAGAAGAGAAATTTGTTAACATCGAGTATAGATTTAAGTGTCAGGAAGTCATTTCTGAAAGTATTTGTATGGAGTGTAGCCATGTATGGAAGTGAAACATGAACGATAAATAGTTTGGACAACAAGAGAATAAAAGCTTCCGAAATGTGGTGCTACAGAAGAATGATGAAGATTAGATGAGTAGATCAAATAACTGATGAGGAAGTATTGAATAGGATTGGGGAGAAGAGAAGTTTGTGGCACAACTTGACCAGAAGAAGGGATCGCTTGGTAGGACATGTTCTGAGGCATCAAGGGATCACCAATTTAGTATTGGAGGGCAGCGTGGAGGGTAAAAATCGTAGAGGGAGACCAAGATATGAATACACTAAGCAGATTCAGAAGGATGTAGGTTGCAGTAGGTACTGGGAGATGAAGAAGCTGGCACAGGATAGAGTAGCATGGAGAGCTGCATCAAACCAGTCTCCGGACTGAAGACCACAACAACAACAACATCTAGACAAATTCAGTACGAAACAACAGACTAGAACTACCCTCGGGTGATAAATGGCTATGGAGTCAAGACATTTGTTACGATGAGTAAGGGTACTTAGTTGATATTAAAACTGCCAATTGTCACAAAATCGTTGGAACAGATAAAGAGTGTCGTATGTCAAACACAGCGCGTAATCGAGCATATGCAGTTCGTAAAAGAGTACCTCATGCTAGAAATCGCGTGTTGTGACCAATGCGAATCAATGCCGATTCATGAAAACGGCTAGCAGTGTTGAGGACGAGTCATAGAAGCTACTCGAAGGAAACTACAAGTATCTTCTCACCAGTCAAGAATGAGATTATGCTTTTACCATCGAAAACACCAACAAAGTTCTGAGCAAACAATGTACCCTAACTTAGGACCATCCGTACTAAACAGACATTCAGTACTTTGTAAATACCTCCACATATTTTTCCACCTGTTACTGTATTCAGATATGTTCTTCCGTATCGCTCGTGTGTATTTTATAATGTCATCTACTCAGAGCACAGTGCTGTTGGTAAAACGAAGAGGCTTAAGATGTGACCCACTAACCCCTACTTCCTTGTTCCAGTTTAAAGAGCTGCTAAATTCCTTCAGAGATGTTTGATACGTGTCGCTGACAGTTCATTTCTCTGCCCACTCTCATTACCGACTGTAACATTAATAGCCGCGCGGAGAGGCCGCGTGGTCTTAGGCGCCTTGTCACGGATTGCGCTGCTCCTCCCGCCGGAGGTTCGAGTCCTCCCTCGGGAAAGGGTGTGTGTGTGTGTGTGTGTGTGTTGTTCTTAGCATAAGTTAGTTTAAGTAGGGTGTAAGTCTGGGACCGATGACCTCAGCAGTTTGGTCCCTTAGGAATTCACACACATTTGAACATTACGTAACACCGTAACGTAAGTTAACGTAAAGAATAAATTACAGAAATTACAGTTTACCACGCTTTAATATACACTGAGGTGACAAAACTCATGGCATACCTCCTAATATCGTATCAGGCCTCCTTTTGTCGGATATAGTGCAGTAACTCGACCTGGATTGGTATCGTTGGAAGTCCCCTGAAGAAATATCGCAAATATCGAGCCATGGTGTCTCTACAGCCGCCTGCATTTGATAAACTATTGTCGGTGCTGGATTTTGTGCACGAACTGACTGAGGCGTCGCAGCTATGGCGCGATCGCCAATTTGTCTATTAAAGCTTTCTTGTGTGGATGCACTGTATGTGGGCTCAAGTGTAAGCAGTCAGAATCGTATACGATCTGCAACGGGCGATACTGTGTCCTGCAGACGTGCGTTATGACCATATAGCGTGACTGCAGCGTGCGAAAGTAGCGGAGAGGCGCTTACAGAGTAGTTACATTTTCTGGAACTACAAAAATTAATAATTGATCTAGAAATAGCCCGAGGAACTTCATATTAGGTCAATAACTGTCATAATTGGGAAGTTACAAAAAAAGGAAAAGTCAGTAAAAAAGTAATTATCCGACACTTAAAAATATATATATATATATATATATATATATATATATATATATATATATATATATATATATATATGTGTGTGTGTGTGTGTGTGTGTGTGTGTGTGTGTGTGTGTGTGTGTGTGTGTTAATAGTTCACCAACGGTGACTATTTGAAAAGATATGATAACACCTTGAGTGCTTAGATTCAAATTTGGAAAGTTTTCATTTTAGAAAACCTTTCGTAATTTTTCTGTAGTAATAACTTTGAGAATTTCAAGTAGATATTTATGTTTTGTGTTAGGGTGAGTGTGAAAGAGAATAATTGTGTGAGTGCATATGGGACATTCACCAATATTAAATTTTCAGTTTGTAATTCTCTGTAGGAACTTGAAAGTGTTCCAGCTTTGTATCGTGGGAACGAATCCACCAGTGGTTCCCCTACTAGTATATGACGGATGTCCAAGCATGTTCGTATATGTAATAGACAGCCAGAACGTTCGCGACTATATAGTTAAATTCCAGACGTAAGGTATAGCTTATTTCATTTTATTTGTTTAACATGAGAGTTTTGAGTTGCTTATTTTAATGACGTCAATGAGCTGAGAGCAGTGGTTGGCTCCTGCTAGATTTAGGCGCGAGCCGCGCCCTGAAAATCAGTTCTGATTGGCCGCAAATCTGTACAGCCAATAAGAAGTGAGACGGTTTGCCACCTAACGCATGAGATAGAGGGGCTTGTAGAGGCAGAGAGACAATAAGGAAGAGGTGGATTAGCTTTCGAAGGAGCCAGTCATGCTGAAAGTGTCTTAACGCATTATGTGTAAAATGAAGTGATATTGTGACTTCCGCGTTTCGGTACAGTGATAAAAGTAGCTGGTGTTTGCCATTAACTATTTGTGAAATATTATTAGTCGAGAGATATTTTGTTCTGGAGAAAATCGCGCGTGTTAACTTTGAACTAAAAGCGTGGCGGTACTAAGTTTTTCTCTTTTTTTTTTTTTTTTTTTTTTACTGAGTGTTTATAGCGAGCAAAAACTTCATTTAAAGACAACCACTGAATGCCGAGTGCAAAAGTAAATAGCAGTTTATTGACTGTGTTACTCTCGTAAATGATTTCGGAATTGGATAGGAAAAGTTCTGGCTGTTTGAGTGTGACGAGGAATGTGAACAGGAACTTTAATGATTTGAACACATGTAGGCTGGTGATCTTACTTAACAGCAACAAAAAATCCTAATGCAAGTTTAAAAGGATCTTTGAACTTAGAAATTTGAACAGCAACCCATTTCCGATTTCTTCTTTCGAGTTCACAAGACTATTTTCAGCTTTTTGTACTTATAGCGGCCTCCGACGTGTAGTTATGAAATCTCAGTTTCTTCAGCACTGCTTTTCTGAGATCTCTTAAGTAGCTGCAGTCGGGAGTTACGTGTGCAGATCTGCAGCAGTGTCGAGGTAGGTGGACAATTTATGCTGCAGAATCGCCGTCGATATACGAAAAAGTGCGTTACGTCACATGACCTCTCTATTATGTCCCATAAATGTTCCGTGGGATCTGGGTGGCCAAACCATTTTCTGTAATTGTCGAGAATTTTCTTCAAATAATTCTCGAACAGTTGTGACCAAGTGACATGGCGCATTGTCATCCATATAAAGTGATCGTTGTTTGCGAACGTGAAGCTCGTGAGTGGCTGTAAATGGTCAACGATCGGTTCAGTTGGACCAAAGGACGTAATTACAGTCCACACCATCGTGGAGCAACAACTAACATGCACAGTGCCTTGTTGGCTCCATGTGATCTACGCCACACCCGAGATCAGATTTTGCCCAACTGAAATCTGGACTCATCTGCGCAAGCCACCATTTTCAAGTCGTTTGTGACTCAACCGATACGGTCACGACCCCAGGAGAGGTGCCGCAAGTGATGTGCTGTTAGCAAAGGCAGTCGCGTCGGTCGTATGCTGCCATAGCCCATTAACTCCAAATTTCGCCGAACTGTCCTAATGCATACGTTCGTCGTACGCCCAGTATTGATTTCTGCTGTTATTTCACCCAGTGCTGCTTCTCTGTTAGCACTGACAACACTACACAAACCGCGCTATTCTCGGTCACATGTGAAACCCGTCGGCCACTGTGTTGTCCGTGGTGAGAGGTAATGCTTGGAATTCGGTATTCTCTGCACACTCTTGACATTGTGGCTCTCGGAATATTGGATTGCCTTAACGATTTCCGAAATGTAATGTCGCACGCGTGAAGCTCTGACTACCATTCCGCATTCAAAGTTTGTTAAGTCCCGTCGTGCGGCTACAATAACGTCAGTACTTCTGATATTAATCACCTGAGTACAAATGACAGTTCCTCCAGTGCACTGCCAGTTTATACCTTGAGTACGCGATACTACGGTCATCTCTGTATGTGCATATCGCTCTCACAAGCTGCGACATTGTCGCGAGTGGAACAGTGACCCGAAACTGTATATTAAATTCATTTTATTTCACTTCTACGGTCACAAACTTGTACATCTACATCTACATACATACTCCGCAATCCACCGTACGGTGTGTGGCGGAGGGTACCTCATACCACAACTAGCATCTTCTCTCCCTGTTCCACTCCCAAACAGAACGAGGGAAAAATGACTGCCTATATGCCTCTGTACGAGCCCTAATCTCTGTTATCTTATCTTTGTGGTCTTTCCGCGAAATATAAGTTGGTGGCAGTAAAATTGTACTGCAGTCAGCCTCAAATGCTGATTCTCTAAATTTCCTCAGCAGCGATTCACGAAAAGAACGCCTCCTTTCCTCTAGAGACTACCGCCCGAGTTCCTGAAGCATTTCCGTAACACTCGCGTGATGATCAAATCTACCAGTAACAAATCTAGCAGCCCGCATCTGAATTGCTTCTATGTCCTCCCTCAATCCGACCTCATAGGGATCCCAAACGCTCGAGCGGTACTCAGGAATAGGTCGTATGAGTGTTTTATAAGCGGTCTCCTTTACAGATGAACCGCATCTTCCCAAAATTCTACCAATGAACCGAAGACGACTATCCGCCTTCCCCACAACTGTCATTACGTGCCATTACATCCTCACACTACCGGTTTCGGTCAGCAATGACCATCTTCAGATGCATTTCAGTGATACTTTTCGTTATGGAATTTTTGTATTGTTTTAAGCTGTAGACAATCCACACGTTGTATTTGTGTTTTTCCCATATTTTGCTGCAGGTCTGAAGATGGTCATTGCCGACCGAAACCGAGAGTTTGAGTACCAACAAGTTTGTGACCACAGACGCGAAATAAAAGAAATGTACGTGCGATGCCGCTATCCCGTGACTATGGTCACCTCATTGTATGGACTGTGTATTAAGTTCATTGATGTAGGTCGATTATAAATTGAAGTAATGGATTCATTTCTATGAGATTTTGAAAATAGCGGAGCAGTGGAATTAAAGGGTGCACAAGACAGCCATGTCTGCTATTGTTCCGGAAGGCGAGAGGATCAACGGCCGGTCGGTCTGCGGGGACGCAGGTGTTGGCGGAAGATGTATCATGTGAAGGTGCCAACGTGGCTTCTCGAACCCTCTACGAGGTTGGCGGAAGGGATACACTTCTGATGGAAAGAAACGTGCGACGCAGTTTAACTGGATGACTACGCGTTTGTTCAGAACTGGAAGATAAACAAAACAGTGCGTCAACAAAAGTACTCTTATCATGATAAATACACGTAGTGGCAATATCGTAACTGTTGATCCGAATAAACGTTCATCAGTCTGTGCTAACAAAATTAATTTGTTTACGTTATCTAAGAATACTGACGTATCTGCTGTTACAGGTGAGGGAGAGTTTACATGTCAGGTGTAAGCGTATTGTCATATCGCCGGCTTGGTTGCGGAGTATCTTTGCGAACAGCTGCATTGCAGAGTCGAGCACGAGACACCTAGCTGCTATGCTGTGTTGTGGGTAGCTCAGCGTGGGAAAGGCATTATTATGGAAGTTCAAGTGAGGTTGCAATTACTATCATTGTGAAGTAATGAGATATGGAAGTGGATTCAGTGAAAAGTGCGTAAAGAAGTAGTTAAGTATGAACAGTGCCGCCGATGACGTATTTGAATGTCGTGCCGTACAACATCAATCACCCGCGTCGTGTTCGGCATCCCAGAATGAAACTAATGTGAATCAGTAAAACAGTTTACCTCAAAGGAGAGCAATCAAGTGCCAGTGTCTTGTAGCGGGCGTGAGAACATGCCTTCGGTCATCGCGTTTCCGCATGATCAACAATCAGCCGCGTTGCGACGGTTACACGCACGGTCGTACAAGTGAGAACTGTGAATTGTAAATTAACTTTTATGAACAGTGTTATATTATTACAAATGTCAAGAAGGACTGGTACTAGATATCTGTGTGTATGTGACGAGCGTAAGAACTTCCATCCGACCATACGGCCGCGCGGACTGGCCACCGTCCGGATGTTCGAGTCCTCCTTCGGGAGTATGTTAGGAATTCACACACATTTCGACCATTTGGCTTCTGCATCATCAACAATCAACCACGACGTGTCGGTTACGCGTACACTCGTCCAAGTGTTAATTGTGGACAGATAGTCATCATCATTGCCTGTGTATCTATCACCGAAGGTTCGGCCAGAGTAAGACTGAGAAATACGTCTGACGGCGTGAAGTACCATAGTGACAGACATTAACATTGTCAAGATTGTATTGGATTGATTTGGGGGAAGAGACCAAACAGGTGCCCAGTCAAAGGAACCTCTTGAAATTTGCCTGAAGTGATTTAGGGAAATCACAGAAAACCTAAATCAGGGTGGCCGGACGCGGGATTGAACCGTCGTCCTCCCGAATGCGAGTCCAGTGTGCTAACCATTGCGTCACCTCGCTCGGTCATCGTCAGTCATCGTCATCGTCATGATAATTATGACCTTTCATCAAATTAGCAAGAATGTTAATTGGCGTCAACACTTATGACTTAGCGAGTAAACAGTGCAAACTGCGATTTTTTTATCGTCCCAGTATGTAACTGTTCATACCAGATGTACAGGGTGTTTCAAAAATGACCGGTATATTTGAAACGGCAATAAAAACTAAACGAGCAGCGATAGAAACACACCGTTTGTTGCAATATGCTTGGGACAACAGTTCATTTTCAGGCGGACAAACTTTCGAAATTACAGTAGTTACAATTTTCAACAACAGATGGCGCTGCAAGTGATGTGAAAGATATAGAAGACAACGCAGTCTGTGGGTGCGCCATTCTGTACGTCGTCTTTCTGCTGTAAGCGTGTGCTGTTCACAACGTGCAAGTGTGCTGTAGACAACATAGTTTATTCCTTAGAACAGAGGATTTTTCTGGTGTTGGAATTCCACCGCCTAGATCACAGTGTTGTTGCAACAAGACGAGGTTTTCAACGGAGGTTTAATCTAACCAAAGGACCGAAAAGCGATACAATAAAGGATCTGTTTGAAAAATTTCAACGGACTGGGAACGTGCCGGATGAAAGTGCTGGAAAGGTAGGGCGACCGCGTACGGCGACCACAGAGGGCAACGCGCAGCTAGTGCAGCAGGTGATCCAACAGCGGCCTCGGGTTTCCGTTCGCCGTGTTGCAGCTGCGGTCCAAATGACGCCAACGTCCACGTATCGTCTCATGCGCCAGAGTTTACACCTCTATCCATACAAAATTCAAACGCGGCAACCCCTCAGTGCTGCTACCATTGCCGCACGAGAGACATTCGCTAACGATATAGTGCACAGGATTGATGATGGCGATATGCATGTGGGCAGCATTTGGTTTACTGACGAAGTTTATTTTTACCTGGACGGCTTCGTCAATAAACAGAACTGGCGCATATGGGGAACCGAAAAGCCCCATGCTGCAGTCCCATCGTCCCTGCATCCTCAAAAAGTACTGGTCTGGGCCGCCATTTCTTCCAAAGGAATCATTGGCCCATTTTTCAGATCCGAAACGATTGCTGCATCACGCTATCTGGACATTCTTCGTGAATTTGTGGCGGTACAAACTGCCTTAGACGACACTGCGAACACCTCGTGGTTTATGCAAGATGGTGCTCGGCCACATCGCACTGCCGACGTCTTTAATTTCCTGAATGAATATTTCGATGATTGTGTGATTGCTTTGGGCTATCCGAAACATACAGGAGGCGGCATGGATTGGCCTCCCTATTCGCCAGACATGAACCCCTGTGACTTCTTTCTGTGGGGACACTTGAAAGACCAGGTGTACCGCCAGAATCCAGAAACAATTGAACAGCTGAAGCAGTACATCTCATCTGCATGTGAAGCCATTCCGCCAGACACGTTGTCAAAGGTTTCGGGTAATTTCATTGAGAGACTACGCCAAATTATTGCTACGCATGGTGGATATGTGGAAAATATCGTACTATAGAGTTTCCCAGACCGCAGTGCCATCTGTTGTTGAAAATTGTAACTACTGTAATTTCGAAAGTTTGTCTGCCTGAAAATGTACTGTTGTCCCAAGCATATTGCAACAAACGGTGTATTTCTATCGCTGCTCGTTTAGTTTTTATTGTCGTTTCAAATATACCGGTCATTTTTGAAACACCCTGTAGGACAATGTTGTGTTTAGTGTTGAGTGGATCCCCTAAACCCGCTTACATATTTATATACATAATTTGAGCAAGCTGCCAGGAGTGTGTAGCAGAAATAATACGACCACTGCGGTAGTACCAGGTATGTGGCGTGGACAAGGTGCAGGGTTCAAAATGGCTCTGAGCACTATGGGACTCAACTGCTGTGGTCATAAGTCCCCTAGAACTTAGAACTACTTAAACCTAACTAACCTAAGGACATCACACACATACATGCCCGAGGCAGGATTCGAACCTGCGACCGCAGCGGTCGTGCGGTTCCAGACTGTAGCGCCTTTAACCGCTCGGCCACTCCGGCCTGCAGGTGCACGGTCAGAGTGAGAACAGTTTAAGGGTCCCCAACCAGTTGTACCTCCAGGCATGTTATATAGTGACGTGTTTACACGATCTACAAATTTCGGATAAGAAGTGCCATGTCATTAATTTGTCGAGTCAACTATTTGTGTGTAAACAATGACTGTTGGGATTGTTGAGTGACGTCACGCGAGCTTAGGTCGAAATATCCAAATGTGTGTGAAATCTTATGGGCCTTAACTGCTAAGGTCATCAGTCCCTAAGCTTACACACTACTTAACCTAAATTATCCTAACGACAAACACACACACCCATGCCCGAGGGAGGACTCGAACCTCCGCCGAGACCAGCAGCACGCGAGCTTAGGGTGTGTACGCCAAAGAACTTACGACACAGTCAATACAATCGTCCGGTCAAGACATTGCAAAGAAGTTATGTTGTGAAATAAACATACTCCATCGTGTTACACTCATGACGACGCTAGTGGCACCTATGTGCTAAAGTTAATAACAGCACTGCATCAACTGAGTCGGTGCTAAGGAACAGCCGCGACTACAGGCGAGAAGACAATGCAAGGTAAGTCGCGCATTACAACGTTATCTCACGCAAATGAAGCAACAAGAGTAATTAACTGGCTGTCCAGATTGCATTGTATAATTACATAATTACAAAAAATGATAGTTAAAATTCTTCTGTGTCACTAAATTACGAGTCCTCACCTAATTTGCCGATCATACAGTAAAGTAAACGTCACTGCCAGACCCAACTTACTTGGTAGTCTAATTTTTTTTACAAAACAACTACAGATCTGTATTTACCTTAGCTTATAGTTCATTCTTTTTCTTCTATTACGTGATATTGTATGTTATGTGTGCTTCTGAGCCCAAATTACAGCGATGAATGCATACACGGTGCGATTTGGTTATGGTTATTGCCATCCATTCTGTGCTATGAGTGTTATTGTGATTTGTTATTTCTTGCTTGGGTAGCTTATTTGTGGTTCAATATGGCAACTAATGAGGTTGGTGCAACTGCAGTAGACAGGGACGTGAAAGCAGACTCTTTAGGTGAAAGTAACCAGTTGGAGACGAAAACAGTAGCAAGTAGTAGTGAAATGTTGAAGGATTCCAGTATTATCAACAGAGATGGAAAGTCCAAATGCGGTGCCGTCACCAATCATGGAGAAGCCGAAACGAGATGAGTGTAAACTTAGGTCTGACCTGTCTATCGTTGACATGCTCAAAACATTATTGCATGGTAACAAACAATTAAAGGAAGATATTATGTACCAGAAAGAAGACATTAGGCGATCAGTAGACAACCAGAAAATGTTATTGCAAGTTAACAAACAATTAAAGAAGACATTAAGTGAATGACTCAGTAGAGAGGTGGACTAGTGAGGCTGTAAAGAAGATGGCTGAGTCAAGTCATCAAAGGACAAATGAACTTACCATTCGATTTGAGGAGAACGTTGCAGGCAATGCTAATCGTTTTGAAAAGGCAGAATCGTATGTCAAAGAAGTAAACGAAGAACTTACTAAAAAGTTTAAGGTTTACGACGAGCATTTCAAACAACTGGATGAAGAAGTGAAACACTGCACACACAGGATATCAGCTTTTGTGCTGACCCAGGATGCTTATGCACAGCGAGTAGAAGAGGTGTACAGTGAGGAAGGCAAGACTAAAGAACAAGTCGGTCAGCAGGTGAAGAGCGAAGTGAAACCACTACTACATAATGGAAGCATTGCGGGAGGTAGCTTAATTGGTATACAAAACGATGAGGTCTTTCTTGGTATAGGGAATTTTAAGAACTTCGAACCAAGTGAAAGATGGCATCCCAGAGATTTCCTAGTTCAATTTAAGGGCTTGTTATCTGAATTATGGGGTGAGCACAGAAAGGTACGCTTTGTTGCAGCAAGATTGGGAGGTGAAGCTGGTACCTGGGGAATGAGAATAGGACATAAGTGTACAACCTTTGCTGATTTTGAAAAGGAACTTTTGCAACAATATTGGTCATGATAGAGACAAAATGTTGTATGTAACAGTCTATACCAAAGTGGAATGTTTCAGAAAGGGCGTGACCAGAATTTAAAGAAATTTTTTCAACATCATTGTGAGAGTAGCTTGTATTTAGATGAACCAATGATGACAGAAGCAACAGTGTCTCTGATTATAAGTAAACTACCAACTGGAGTTCAAGAAAAGTCAGAAATGAAGTCAGGATAAGTCAGCAATGAAGTCAGCCTTGGGACAATCAGACACGTTGTATGAGTCAAGAGCAATGGGAGGAGGAGAAGATGATAGAAGAGTATCAGAGAACAATGAAACTAATACAGATACCCATTCAGACCATAACAATAGACACAGCGGACAACATTGGAATAATAATAATGGCAGGACACATGGCAGTGGTTTCCGTGGCCATGGTGGTCACACAGGACACCATGGTGGCTACGGATATCAGACCTCAGGGCACAATACATCGGATGACCAGCTGTGAAACTCAGACAATAGACCAGACAGACAGCATAGGGAAGGAACACCAGAAAACAAGAGGACATTCCTGTTGTGGCCCTGGTCAGGAATGGAGGATGGGGGTGGGGGGAGGACATAATAATGTCCGTATGGACAGATAATGCCACAGTGATTGTGGAAGACCTATTGCAAGAAAGTCGTAAGCTGTACAGCCTATCATTTAAGCAGAAATATTTGATATCCTTATCGATGATTTAGTGGAAAACTTGTAGCCAGGTCAACGCAATATGCCACAAGCTCTATACGAAGTGGTTGGAACGAGGAAAGAGGAAACTCAATTTTCCTGTACATGCAATATGTACCACAGGTTCCGTTGGTTCAAAGAGCAAAGTTATTAAGAAACAGATTTTAGTCACAATGAAGCTTGGTGATGAAGATTATGACGTGTCGACGATAGTTGTGTCTGGGTTGGTGTTGCTCATAATTTTAGGAATCAACTTGTTAAGTGAACAAAAGGTTCCATTAAACTTTGGAAAAGGATGTGTGAAAGTGCAGAAAGGAGGAACGGAAGTTGTTATTGCCTTTAAAGAGAGGATCAATGATAAAGAGGTGGTTGGAATTATTAAGATATGCTATGATGTCGATCTGCTACTAAGACCACAAGGTACTGTGAAAAGAGATTCTGGAGCTCTGAGCAAGAAGCAATGGAGATGGAAAGGCAAGGCCGGCACAGAAGACACTGAACCTATTGTTGAGCGAAAACTCCAAAACATCAAGACCGTGAGATCATGGAAGAATTGATGAGGATCCTGCGAAGGTACAGCCAGGTTTCTTCAAGTGAATCTGGTATAATCAAGACAGGTGAGTGCAAATTACAAGTGAAGGAGCATAAACCATTTTATTTACGGCATTATGCGATACCTCAATCGAAACGTGAAGCAGTGGAAGAAAGGCTTCTGAGAATGCTACAGAGGGGAATAACAGAAAGGTCAACTATCCAATGTAACAAAACGTTGTTCGTTGTGGAAAAAAGGAATAGCGATGTCAGAGTAGTATTGGATGCACGTCCAGTGAATAAAATTATTATTCCATAAAGAACGAGACCTGAGAATTTGGAGAATTACTGCAAATGTTTCACGGGGCAATAGTATTCAGTAGTATAGATCTCATATCGGGATACTGCCAGGTCCCCCTACATAAGGATACACTGCATTCGTGTATGAAGGAAGAAGCTACCAGTATCGTGTACTACCGTTTGTCCTCAATGTTTCGAAGTCTGCCTTTGTGAGAGCATTGGATAAGGTACTGAGTAAGCAAAATGGTTCAAATGGCTCTGAGCAATATGGGACTTAACATCTGAGGTCATCAGTCCCCTAGAACTTAGAACTACTTAAACCTAACTAACCTAAGGACATCATACACATCCATGCCCGAGGCAGGATTCGAACTTGCGACTGTAGCTGTTGCGCGGTTCCGGACTGAAGCACCTAGAACCGCTCGGCCACCGCGGCCGGCTACTGAGTGAGCAGTTGAGGAAGAAGGTGACTGTGTAAGTTGGCGATATCTTAATAGCAACAGCAGACTGGGAAGAGCAAGTTAAAACGCTTGAAGAGGTACTCATGGCCTTTGAGAAGGCAGGAGGGATAGCGAATTTGGGGAAATCAGATTTTGGAAGGAGTGAGGTTAAGTTTCTTGGCCCCATCGTCAGTGCACAGGGGATCAAACCAGATGAGATCAAACTACAAGCAGTCAAGGATTTTCCTGCGCCACAATGTATGAAACAGTTAAGATGTTTCCTTGGTTTATGTGGATGGTATATGAAGTTTATAAGTGGACAGTCACTTAGTAACCCACATTTGTTGAATCTTCTGAAGAACAAAGTGTTATGGGATTGGACAGACGAATGCCAAGGTGATTTCGAGGAAATAAAGCAACAGCTGTGCGATTCTAAGCTGGTTTCGCACCCAGAGTTGAGCAAGGAATTTTACTTGGCTTGTGACAGCGCAGACTATGGATTAGGATTGTACTTATACCAGCTGGATGACGTGGACTCGGATAATGTTAAAACAATCGCATTGGCAAGCAGGGCTCTGACTAAATGGAAACAGCAATATACACTACTGCCCAAGTCCCATGGCAAAATTTCAGGCAGCTCATGAGGGTGTTTACAACTGTGTTCCAGATATGTAAAGCTCTAACCCCTATGGAATGCAACTGGTAAGACAAATTCAGTGACAATAGAAAATCATTAATTTGTACGGGTGTGAAAGCTAAGCAGGTGTTGTTAGACAATGGACCGCAATTTATATCAAATGAGTGGAACGAGATGTTGCAGAGGAATGGTGTGGAACAAGTTCCGATAGCTAAATACAGGCCTGCCTCAAATCCAGCTGCAAGAGTCATGAAAGAGGTGTAGCACATGTGCAGAACATATTGTAGTCACAAACATAGCAAGTGGAAAAAATATATAACAGATTTTGAGGGTGTATCAACAGCCTACCTCATACCATGACAGGTTTTGCATCATGTGAAATCCCGCTGAACCAACCTCCTGGAAGTATATTCTCCAACATCTTGAGCGATTCTCTGACTAGATCAATCGTGGGATAGGAAAATTGAAGTGACCATGGAGTATTTGCGTGATGAGACTCAGCAGTAGAAGGAAGTACATGATAAGATATTGCGACTGATTAAGTATGAAGTTGGTGACCTTTTGTCACTTGAAACCCACATACATTCTAGCAAGCAGAAAGAAGAAATCAATATGTTCCATCATGAATACCAAAGTCTGTATACTAGTGTCCTGTGGTTGGCAGGAAAAAACTAATGATCAAGTTTGAGCACTCTATTTTAATTAAAAAAACCTTCTTGGCGTGCAGTAATTTCCAAATGGAAGAATAACAAGAGGTGAAACAAGTCTTTTGGTGGCACAAGCCATATAAGAGTACAAGACAATGAAAAGAAAATAATAACCAAAATACTACTCTGCACAGTTACAAAGATACAACTTTCTACTGCAGGCTACGACGAATGTCTACTATGCTAGAGCACGTGTAGATATTGTTATTGTCGATGGCTCAAAGCTATGTCTAGGTGTACATTCTTGCAGCTGAAATTTCGATTTTGTAGGTTCTTGATGACTAAATAACTGATGAACATTTGCCTCTATTATTTCTGAATTTTATTCTTTGTCACATCTTTTAACATCACCCTGTTTCTACATTTTCCACGTTCAAAAAAAAACAATAATTACACTGTTTGTGACAAACTTAGAAAACGTCTACTTCCATCAGAGGCATGCTCACCACTACTTACATTCTGCGATACTCCCATTATTCCAAAGAACTTACGAAGCAAAAGAGTTTACAAACTTTCTTTACCAAAGAAGAATCTTCACTAAAATATATCGTTATTATGTAAATCAATCTCGAAATAAATTTAATAATTACAGTTAGACTATACAATTAATAATATGAATTTTAAGTATACCAGAAATTTCGTAATTTCAAATATTTTTAAAAGAAGAGCATTTTTAACTGTTAGTACATATCAACTGTATAACACATTCTCTTTTATACATTTTAGCCTGAAATATAATACATCATATACAAAATCATACGAAAAAAATTGGTGGTAAGGATTATGGGACCAAACTGCTGAGGTCATCGGTACCTAGGCTTACGCACTACTTAATCTAACTTAAACTTACTTTCGCTAAAGACAACACACACACCCATGCCCGAGGGAGGACTCGAACCTCCGACGGGGGGAGCTGCACGAACCGTGACAAGACGCCCATGACAGCACGGCTACCCCGCGCGGCAAAATCATATGAATTCTTTTAGTGAAACAGCTGAGATAATTTTAAGCTGGGCGATACTATACATGTTATCTGTTATCTCTATAAATAAATGGTAACGTTACAGGAGGTTGACTCATTATAATACGTAGGAAAGGGCTGACATCGAGGTTTCACTGTAGCAGCTTGATATTTTCTATGTGACAATTAAAATCTATTACATGCGGGTCACACCTGCAACACGTTAAGAAAATCTGTACATACTTTCTTGTGTTGAAGGAAATGGAGCTGTAAGAATCTAGGAGAGTTTCCGTGATGCATTTCACACAAAATCTTCCGATAAGGGACTGTGCCTTCCCGTCATCACCGATTTCGTCCAAATTTAGGGCATATGCAGGGCTCGGCTAGAAATGGAAGTGACAGCAATAGCAGCTCCAGATGGCCAAGCATAAAAAAAAAAAGAATTTTTGAAAAAAATAGTATTTTTGAGATGTTTAGGGTGAGAATGGAGCCCTTGACGTTTGCGTATTTTCGATGCAGCGGTTGGCTTAGTGGAAAGTGTACAGAAATGCTAAATCGAGGTTCTTGAGGTCGAGTTCGTATGTACAAACTTCTTTCTACGTTCAGTTTTTGCCTTACACTGCAAATAAACCGAAACAATGCTCTGTACATTGTATTTATTATTACTTTCATTTAATGCTTGAAATGAAAAGATCAGTGTAAACCTGGGACAGCAAATGCATTATAAGGCGTACAGGGAAAGTTCGTATATAAAATTAATTATATTATTTTGACTTGATGATTTAGTCATGCTGGAGTGGTATTCATCGTAAAAACTGGGGAAGCCATAACTGACATAAATTTGTTCTGCTGCACACAAGATTACACCACATGAGTCAAAATATTTTTATGTACGTTTACTGTAGGCTGCCCAGATTTTGATGAAGCAAAGACGACATTCTTGTATTTCACCGCTTACTCATCACCCAAATTTTCCTCTGGCTTTTACTTCACTTTATGAAAATATCAATAAATATAACACACACAGCCGGAAAAGATTAGTACACCCTCTTAGATATTTTGTAATTCACTCAAGATTTATTGTTGCAGCAGTGCACATAGAGTAAATGAAACGAGTACCTTTACATACCAATAGAAGCAGCGGGTCTGAGGTATCAAGTATCGATCCATGCTGTAGAATTCCTGTTAGTGACGCCCGTTGTGGCCGAGTGGTTCTAGGCGCTTCAGTCCGGAACCGCGCTGCTCCTACGATCGCAGGTTCGAATCCGGCCTCAGGGATGTATGTGTGTGATGTCCTTAGGTTTAAGTAGTTCTAAGTTCTAGGGGACTGTTGACCTCAGATGTGAAGTCCCATAGTGCTCAGAGCCATTTGAACCATTTTGAACTCCTGTTAGTATGCAAGGTAGCCTCGACGGGCGTCAATGCAGACGCTGTCTCTGGCATCAAGTTGATCGTGCAGACAGCGAATACTGTTCTGGGATACGTTATTCCAAGCCTACTCGATCTATTCACGCAGTTCTGCAAGAGCTGTTGGTTGACGAGTGGCACGAGTCACTTCTCGTCCCATCATATCCCACAAATTCTCGATCGTAGACAAGTCCTGAGATTGTGCTGGCCAGGGAAGTTGCTGCACGTCTTGGACGGCACGTTGAATTTCGCTTGCAGTGTGTGGGTGAGCATTGTCCTGATGGAACAACACACCATCTTCCTGTTACAAGAACGACGAAAGAACGGGTGTAATCACACTTGCACATACCGAGTGCTGGTAAGTGACCCCTCCAGAAACACCAAAGGGGAACGAGAGTTGTAGTTTATCGCACCCCTGACCGTAAGGCCGAGAGTGCGCCCATTGTGTCCTTGGATTTATGCACTCTGCGAGAGAGCGCTCACTAGGTCTATGTTGTAGGGGTAAACGACTGTCACTTGCGTGCAGGTAGAATCTGCCTTCATCGCTGAAGAGCAGGGTGCGTCATTCCACCTCCCAAGTTATCCACTGACAACACCAGTCGAGCTGGGCACGTCGATGCTGTGGCGTGAGTGGAAGACAGGCTAGAGGTGTGCGTGCCCGTATTCCCACTGTTGTTTCCGCAACAGTAAGTGTTGACTTGACACGTCTGGGCTCATTATCCGTCTTATGTGTGCTACGGCAGATGTAGGATCTACCACTGCTGCCCTACAATACGACGATCCAGGCGGGTGTCTGTGCATTGTGGCCTTCCAGAACCTCGTCTGCGGGTGTGAGAATGGCCACTGAAACCAGCATCGTTCCACGACTGACGCAGCACGTTCAACTTGTGTGGAAATTCTTAGAAAGGACCATACCGT
Organism: Schistocerca piceifrons; assembly: GCF_021461385.2. Classification (NCBI taxonomy): domain Eukaryota; kingdom Metazoa; phylum Arthropoda; class Insecta; order Orthoptera; family Acrididae; genus Schistocerca; species Schistocerca piceifrons. Next base: position 925,035,175 of record NC_060140.1, read on the forward strand.
CGCTCGGAAGTCAATAATTTGACACCTTTCAAGCTCGCTCAGTAGGCTGTAGAAAGGACGAGTAGGTACCCGTGGTAGGGTTGCTTGTTTGCTTCTCACGTTCGCACCATACTGAACTTTCTGCCTGCAAGCTGACCCATTGAAGGGTAGATATAGATCGCGGTCTGGTAGCTATGCCATTACACTATCTGTTACCAGACGACGTTGATATCATTATGAGTACTTCTACTATACCCCAGGTGACATATTCCGTCATCGGATCAATATCGACGTCGTCTTTCCACGACTACAGCCTTTTTTCCATCAGTGCATTTAGCATTGTTGTTGTTGTTGTGGTCGTCAGGCCAGAGACTGCTTTGATGCAGCTCTCCATGCTACTCTATCCTGTGCTAGGTTCTTCATCTCCCAGTACCTACTGCAACCTATATCCTTCTGAATCTGTTTAGTGTATTCATCTCTTGGTCGCTCTCTACGATTTTTACCTTCCACGCTGCCCTCCAATACTAAATTGGTGATCCACTGATGCCTCAGAATATGCCCTACCAACCGATTCCTTCTTCTACTCAAGTTGTGCCACACATTTCTCTTCTCTCCAATTCTGTTCAATACCTCCTCACTAGTTATGTGGTCTACCCATCTAATCTTCAGCATTCTACTGTAGCACCACATTTCGAAAGCTTCTATTCTCTTCTTGTCTAAAGTATTTATCATCGACGTTTCACTTCCATACATGGCCACACTCCACACAAATACTTTCAGAACAGACTTCCTGACACTTAAATCTGTAGTCGATGTTAACAAATTTCTCTTCTTCAGAAACGTTTTCCTTGCCATTGCCAGTCTACATTTTATATCCTCTCTATTTCGACCATCATCAGTTATTTTGCTCCCCAAATAGCAAAACTCCTTTACTACTTTAAGCGACTCATTTCCTAATCTAATTCCTGCTGCGTCACCCGATTTAATTCGACTACATTCCATTATCCTCGTTTTGCTTTTTTTGATGTTCATCTTATGACGTCCTTTCAAGCATTTAGCATTATTTCGATTTACCCTAGAACAGTAAGCGGGGGGGGGGATGTTGCATTGCCGTGCTACTGCAATTTACTCAAAAGAAGTGATGATTTATAGGTTACGCGTCAGTTATTAGATCCCCACTGGTATGTTACATTCCAAATTAAGTACAGAATGTCGTGTTTTATACCCTACTGCAACTGTAAATTTTACGGAGGTTTATCAACGCAGGGTTAATATGAGAGAGTTGGGAACTACAGCAGTGAAAACGGAATATTTCACGATTAGGCGAGAGAAAAGACTAGAATGCGTGAAAGTCAGTTGAGTAAAGAGTTCCCTGGAGAAGAAACTGTACAACGCGCGGTTGTTAAGACTGACAGGACAAGGTAAGCAAACACCTGAACGAAACGCCTGACAGTCGACACAGCAGTCGTACAGAACAAAACACATTAGACCCAGTTAACACATGTCCGCAAGACAATAAACTCCAGCTTCGGACTCAGCAGATGGACAGAATTACTTCGCGAGGCCTGGCAGTAGAAAACAGCGCCGTGCTAAAGCTAAACCAGCCCATTTTGAACGGGTTGTTTCTCTCTGTCTTTAATTTATAGCTGCAGGTTGAAATAATGTTGTGTTTGTTTGGCTTGACGCTAAATATTCGTGACCTTTACACTGTCCGACTTATAAAGCGCACAGAGAGAGTCATCGCAATGGTAAGACAGATAGTTACGCCTCTGGAGTAGCAAACTCAATGCCAGGCAGCTGCTCCTCCTCCATTTTCTGAGCACCTTTCTGCGATGCAGAGCGTCTACATCTTGCTACTGCCACAAGTGGTTGTGTTGATGGCGTTTCCCCCATGGACGAGGTGGTGCTTGATCTGTCCCTAAATGGAGCAGAAGACGCAGCCACCGCCAGATATAGGTATTCAGTGGTTTCCCCTACACCACTTAAGGCAAATGTCGGGATTGTTTTTTTGGAAGGGAACAGCCATTTCCTTGTCCCCTCTTCCCACATTCCGAGCTTATGCTCCGTATTTAATGAACTTGTCGTTGAAGGTACGACAGAGCTTAATCCTCCTCCTTTTCTCCTTCCATACAAAGCATAAACATGGTAAAAGTTTGACACTGGAAGGATTTAAGAACATTGTGGCAGTAACACAGGAGGTTTTCGAGAAAGATATAAAAAGTCGCATTGAGTGCACACGAATCGTATAACATCGTACAAACACTGTGCCTTTTCGATAGTATTCTCATTATCTTGAAAGTCTCTTCGGGTTTGCTGCCGGATCCTAAAATCAACTTGACTCGGTATTTCCCTGATCCAACTGTTCGCCATCTTCAGGAAATGCTGCTTCTGCTGATGAGTCCCGCTGAGAACTGACGCAAGATTGCAATTCGACGTCCTATATAGGCCACCGTTCAGTACACGGCGCATGCGCCGCCCATCACAGTTTCTGCCTTCCAAAACAGGGAGGTGGCGCCGCCCTTAGTGAAACACTGCTGGCAAAGATATATCACAATCAAGGCCGCACCGAAGAACGTTCAGTTTTGCAGCGAGATAATACAGGATTCCACGTCCTGCTAAGAGGAAACCCATTGTCTATGTTGATTAAATTATCAGCCAACCTAATTTCAATCGCCTCTTTATAAACACTGTTCCAAAAACCGGAAATGTTGGCAACCACAACATTTTCCTCAAATTTCATATTGTGTCCCTCATTTAGGCAGTGTTCTGCTACCCCCGATTTTTCCGGCTGTTGTAGCCTCGTATGACGGCGATGTTCCACACACCTGTCATGCACTGTGCGAATAGAACGGCCAACGTAAGCTTTCCCACATTGACATGGAATTTTGTACACCCCGGGTTTCCTAAGCCCCAAAATCATCCTTCACAGAGCCGAGCAGAGCCCTAATCTTAGAAGGTAGACAGAACACACTCTTAATGTTAAAATTCCTTAAAATTCGTCCAATCTTGAACGATAAGCCTCCAGCATAAGGAAGAAAGGCCACAGATCTATGTTCCTCTTCGAACACCCACAGAGATGGTCCAAGCTCCATAGCCCGACGAATCTGCTTCTCTGTGTATCCATTTTCCTTAAAAACAGTCATGAAATGCTCAAGTTCTTGGGTTCAGCTGTCTGCGTCGGAAATTGACGGCACTTTGAACAGTGGACGTTACATTTCAGATTTGTTACGACCCGTGGGTCTACCCTTCATTTGATTCCAGCGAAACCCTACATTTCAGCAGGATAATGCACAGCCGCATGTTGTAGGTCCTGCGTGTGAGATCTGGAGTTACAAACACAGCCCCAGCTGGCGGTGGCTGCGTCTTCTGCTCCATTTAGGGACAGATCAAGCACCACCTCGTCCGTGGGGGAAACGCCATCAACACAACCACTTGTGGCAGTAGCAAGATGTAGACGCTCTGCATCGCAGAAAGGTGCTCAGAAAATGGAGGAGGAGCAGCTGCCTGGCATTGAGTTTGCTACTCCAGAGGCGTAACTATCTGTCATAGGTGAAATGGTTGATGAATCTGCCCAGGAGCTGGAGATAAAGAAATTGCCACTGGTACGTGTGCAGAAATTGAGACGCAGATTAATCAATTCACTCTCGCCCAGTCGCAACTGGAAAGGAAGTCCAGGCAGTAAATAATGAAAATGCCAGACTGCGTGCCAGTTATAGGTACAGACTGGGGCTAGAGCACAGAAGGAGGTTGAGTCCTTGGATGCCCTAAGACGAGCACATGTAAAGGGACAGACTGACATCCTAAAAAGAGAGAACAACCAACAAAGACCAGATCATATTTCTAGGGGTTAATAATAGCCCCACCGCCAGTGAAAAGACAGAGAAGCTGCAAGAAGAGGACATTAGGTTGAGATTAGAAAATGCACATCTCAGAAAGACAGAGAATAAACAACCACCATTGATCTAGGCTGGAGTAGCGGCCCTTCCAACATGGAAGGCAAGTTTTAACACTAAAGTAGAAGAAGCCAAGGCAAAACAGAATACAACTCTCTCTCGGTAAATCGTCAGAGAATGAAGACCCAAATGAAGAGTTAAACAAACCGACGACATGCACAGATCCAAAAAACAGAAAAGTTGAGGATAAGATCAATCAGAAAACACAATCAGTTTTCATAGTGGAAACACAGACGCAAGAAGACTGTAAAAGGTTTTTGGAGAAAAGTTTTGTATGTCTATCGTTACATCTGCAGATCTGGAGGACTATGGCTGTTGACTTACTACCAGTTTCGGCGCTTCCATGCGCCATCTTTAAACTTTAGTTGACGCTAAAGGCGTTGCGAAGATCCAAACATACGACGCATCAGTGGCCGACACAACTGGTTAACGCAGACTAGCTATAACTGTGATGTCGACTATCCAACCAGTTCATACTGGTCCTACAGCTATGTAGCTTAATTACATTACAATAAGGCAGAAGATTGTTCCAAAGCCAAGCAGAATTTGTTTACTAAGTAACATACACTCCTGGAAATGGAAAAAAGAACACATTGACACCGGTGTGTCAGACCCACCATACTTGCTCCGGACACTGCGAGAGGGCTGTACAAGCAATGATCACACGCACGGCACAGCGGACACACCAGGAACCGCGGTGTTGGCCGTCGAATGGCGCTAGCTGCGCAGCATTTGTGCACCGCCGCCGTCAGTGTCAGCTAGTTTGCCGTGGCATACGGAGCTCCATCGCAGTCTTTAACACTGGTAGCATGCCGCGACAGCGTGGACGTGAACCGTATGTGCAGTTGACGGACTTTGAGCGAGGGCGTATAGTGGGCATGCGGGAGGCCGGGTGGACGTACCGCCGAATTGCTCAACACGTGGGGCGTGAGGTCTCCACAGTACATCGATGTTGTCGCCAGAGGTCGGCGGAAGGTGCACATGCCCGTCGACCTGGGACCGGACCGCAGCGACGCACGGATGCACGCCAAGACCGTAGGATCCTACGCAGTGCCGTAGGGGACCGCACCGCCACTTCCCAGCAAATTAGGGACACTGTTGCTCCTGGGGTATCGGCGAGGACCATTCGCAACCGTCTCCATGAAGCTGGGCTACGGTCCCGCACACCGTTAGGCCGTCTTCCGCTCACGCCCCAACATCGTGCAGCCCGCCTCCAGTGGTGTCGCGACAGGCGTGAATGGAGGGACGAATGGAGACGTGTCGTCTTCAGCGATGAGAGTCGCTTCTGCCTTGGTGCCAGTGATGGTCGTATGCGTGTTTGGCGCCGTGCAGGTGAGCGCCACAATCAGGACTGCATACGACCGAGGCACACAGGGCCAACACCCGGCATCATGGTGTGGGGAGCGATCTCCTACACTGGCCGTACACCACTGGTGATCGTCGAGGGGACACTGAATAGTGCACGGTACATCCAAACCGTCATCGAACCCATCGTTCTACCATTCCTAGACCGGCAAGGGAACTTGATGTTCCAACAGGACAATGCACGTCCGCATGTATCCCGTGCCACCCAACGTGCTCTAGAAGGTGTAAGTCAACTACCCTGGCCAGCAAGATCTCCGGATCTGTCCCCCATTGAGCATGTTTGGGACTGGATGAAGCGTCGTCTCACGCGGTCTGCACGTCCAGCACGAACGCTGGTCCAACTGAGGCGCCAGGTGGAAATGGCATGGCAAGCCGTTCCACAGGACTACATCCAGCATCTCTACGATCGTCTCCATGGGAGAATAGCAGCCTGCATTGCTGCGAAAGGTGGATATACACTGTACTAGTGCCGACATTGTGCATGCTCTGTTGCCTGTGTCTATGTGCCTGTGGTTCTGTCAGTGTGATCATGTGATGTATCTGACCCCAGGAATGTGTCAATAAAGTTTCCCCTTCCTGGGACAATGAATTCACGGTGTTCTTATTTCAATTTCCAGGAGTGTAGTAGCCGCGCGGTCTAAGGCTCGTTGCCACGGTTCGCGCGACTCCCCCGTCGGACGTTCGAGTCTTCCCTCGGACATGGGGGTGTGTATTGTTCTTAGCTTAAGTTAGTTTAACTTAGATTTAGTAGTATGTAAGCCTAGGGACCGATGACCTCAGCAATTTGGACCGATGGGAACTTACCACAAATTCTCCTTCCCCAGGTGGTGTTTGTGAAGTGATATCTGTATCTACTCTTCCCTGTCATTCTCTTCTTAAATTATAATTTCCCACTTCCAAATTCCTGTATTTAATTGCTGCAAGTAAATAAAAGATGCCACCAAAGTGCAGACAACAGAACTCCACGCAGGCTCACCTCCACGCTGTGCTACTTGGGCAACTGTGCACTTGACCTCAACTGCGTAGCACAATTTTGGTGCGCGGTGATGGCCATGTGTACTGGCTAAGAGGTCTGTGTGCAACACTACGACCTGCATAAAGTAACAAGATGGCAGGCCCTAGTAGTCATAATGTAGCTTGAAAAAAAAATGCAGTTCATTTACAAGACTCTGTGCGGAAGTAAAAGCAAACATTTTGGGCAGTCAATTGGCAATAAAGTTCTGTTTGGAAGAGTTTCTAGGCTTCGTGGTGTGTATGTTCGGTGCGTTTTGAATCTGTACTAAATGTTCAATATTTTAATTATAAGTTTAGTTAATAAACAGAAACATTCCTGTAACTGAGTGTTTGACTAACGAGGACGTCAAAATCCTTAACCGATTTTCAACTTCGACATCGTCCGTGGCGCTGTGACTGAAGACAATGATGCGTGCGACCAAGTCATCACTGGCAGCCGAGAGACGGCGACCGGAAGTATTTATGGACGAAAAGGACGGAAACCACCAAAGGTCTGTGAGTGACAGTAATGGTTTTAATGCATCAGGATAACTTTCCGTCAATGGTAGTGTCGTGTCTTGTGATGTGAAGCTAGTACAGAGGTCCACTAGAATGCACAATCATTTTGAGTGAAGATGAGGGATGAAGGACAAAGTAGAACTGGGCAGTGAACAGGCCTTTACATACATTGGGTTGCTGCTTAAGATCTTAGTGTTCTTACACAATAAACACAGCAGATACATATAAAAGAGACCTCAGTCATAAATAACACAATGTCCTTCAGTGTTTATAAACGTCTGCCAACGCTGGGATAAATTTTCGAATCCGCGACTGCAAAAGTCAAGTGGTTTTCTACATCTACATCTACATATATACTCCGCTAGCCACGAAGTGGTGTATGGCAGAGGGCACAATTCGCGCCAAAATCATATTCCCCCCCCCCTCCCCCCCCTCCCCCCCTCCCCATCTGTTCCACTCGCGGATCGCGAGAAGGAAAAACGACTGTCTGAACGCCTCAGTACGAGCTCCTATTTCCCTTATCTTTGAATCCTGATCATTGCGGGATTTGAAAGTTGGTGGTAATAATATATGCTCTACATCGTCGGTGAGGATCGGATTTCAGAATTTAGTGAGCAGCCCCTTCTGTTTACCGCGCCGACTATCTGTAAGTGTGTCCCACTTCAAACTTTCTAAGAGATTTGTAACGCTCTCGCAATGGCTAAATGTACCAGTCACGAATCTAGCCGCTCTTCTTTGGACCTTCTCAATCTCTTGAATCAGCCCCAACTGGTAAGGGTCCCATATAGACGAACAGTACTCCAATACTGGACGAACTAACGTATTGTAAGCTATTTCATTTGTTGAAAAACTGCATCGCTTCAGGATTCTACCAATAAACCGCAATCTAGGGTTCGCCTTACCCGTTACTTGTGTAATCTTATCATTCCATTTGAGATCATTTCTAATAGTCACACCCAGATACTTGACGGACGTTACCGCTTCCAAAGACTGGACATTTATTTTGTACTCGTACATTAATGGGGATTTTCGCCTTGTTATACACAGTAGGTTACAATTACTAATATTGAGAGATAACAGCCAGTCATTACACCAAGCATTAATTTTCTGCAAATCCTCATTGATTTGTTCACAACTTTCGTGTGATACTACTTTATTGTGGACTACAGCATCATCGGCAAACAGTCGCAGGCCGCTGTCAATACCATCAACCAGATGGTTTATGTAAATCGTAAAAAGCAGAGGACCTACTACGCTGCCCTGGGGCACACCTGAAGTTACGCTTCTTTCTATTGAAGTCACCCCGTCCAGGACGACATACTGCTCCCCATCTGTTCGAATACTTTCTATCCAACCGCATACGTCATCGGATAGACCGTAAGCGCGCACTTTTTTTAGCAAGCGACAGTGCGGAAATGAATCGAACGCCTTTCGGAAGTCGAGAAATATGGCATCAACCTGGGAGCCGGTATCTAGAGCCTGTTGTATATCATGCACAAAGAGGGTCATCTGTGTCTCGCACGACCACTGTTTCCTAAAACCGGGCTGATTTCAACAGATGAGCTTTCAGAGTCTAGAAAGGTCATTATGTCCGAACACAAAATATGTTCCATGATTCTACAACAAATCGATGTCAGTGAAATTGGCCGGTAATTATGTGCCTCCGAATTTCTACCCATGTTATAGATTGCTATGACCTGGTTTTGAGGCGAAGAACTCGTAGAGCCTTGTCCGGAGTGCATTTTCGTCCAAAAAACAAGTTCGTTGACGGTTGTTCGACAAAGAGCTGAAAATGCGAAAATCTAAGGGCACAACATCAGTTGAATAAGGTGGGTGCGGAGCGCCTTCCAAACCCAGCCCCTGTATAGTGTTTTTGTTAGACTAGCAGAATGCGTGCCGGCGTGGTTGTGGAGTAGTATCTCTTCACGCAGTCTTGCTGGTCGTTGTCCTTGGATTTCGTCTGCAAGACGTCTCAGTTGTTGACAATAAATGTCAGCAGTGGCGGTTACACCTCGGGGAAACAATTCATAGAACAGCACACCGCTGCTGTTCCACCAGATGCGTACATTATCTTTTGTGGATGCGCGCAGGTCTTTTACGGGGGGGTTGCTGCTTTGTTTGGTCTCAAACATTTCTTTCTTTCCCCTCGTGTTAGCATAAACACACCATTTCTCGTCACCAGATACAGGACAGGAATGGTTGTTGTTGTCCACGACTCAATTAATGACGAGCAAGCAGTGATGCACCCACTGAGTTTCGTGATTTTGGCTTAGAGCATCAGGCACCCATTCACCCGATTTTTGAACCTTCCCCATTGCATGCAAATGTCGAACGATGATGGAATGATCACATTTAATTACATTTGCCAGTTCTCGAGTACAATGACGTGGATCATTGTCAATTCGTGCGTTTAAACGAGCTTTATCAAACCCTGAAGTTGTTGACAATGGAGAGTCACTAGCGTCAAAACTATCGTCCTTAAAACGAGAAAACCATTTCCCTGCCGTGCTCTGTTTAGTGGCATTATCCCCACATACGGCGCTAGTGTTTCTGGCTGCATCTGGTGTTACTACCCCTCTGCTGAACTGAAACAGAACATACGGGAATTAAGATTTCTCCACTTGGCACACCATCTTTTTTAGCGTCCACAGCTCCAGTCACTATCTCCAAACGACAAAATGACAATATGTTAACTCAAATAGCAACAGCGAAGTACAAATAAAAATTGACAATCAACAAATTAATTCATAGCAGCCGGAATACCAACATGCAAAACAAAAATGCTACTAACTTATTCATCAACCTAATACCGTTTGGTAGGGTGTTTCAGTGAGTGTTAGTTTAAAAGATAAACAAAAACACAACGTAAGGAGTCACTAAATTTAAAGAGTGTATTTCTAATGTTAAGCGTGTTACAGGTGGCAGGTACGGTGGTTTAGCAGTGCACCTGAACTAAACACTGGAACTGCCAATTGTTGGTGAAGTAAGCATCCGAAACACGTAATAAATAAAAAAGCTTTTAACTCTGTGACTGGTTGCGTTGTGGTTTTATTTGTATAATGAACAGAATGTTCGGGAAAATAGCAGAGATAGGGAGGAACTTCTGGCGGAGACGGTTAGCGGAAGGGATATCAACAAACCGACCAGTAACGCTGGGAAGGGTTGATGACATCCGCCCTGTGCAGATGCTGATATATTTTTTTACTGTTTGTTTACCTGCATGTGTAATCCGTATAACGAATGTGAACGAGGCCACTGTGGCGGTAAAAGGAAACGGGGCGTGATACACGGGGTGTTGTCTTGACCACCTGGCGAAAACGGGAGGTGTTTATTTTTTGCTCCACTTATCGTGTTTGCATCATCCAACTGCCTCTCTCACTGAAACGACCTCTTTATCCTGTCGCGTTCAGAAAACGTTTACGCCAGTTTGCATGAGTCTGTAAAAGCAAACACTACTTCAGCACACAACGAACGTGAGAGACGCCACGAAGCATATCACTCGGAAAATAAAGAAACGTTGTTTTTATAAGGTTAATTACGTGTTTTTGTCGAAGTGCAACGACAATTACATTTAATTATTGATACAATAAAACTTAAATCCGAGCAATTCATGCTCCGACTAGTAAGTAAAACTATTATATGTATAGCAAATCAAGAACAAGATAATTCAGCACGACATATTATTATTATTATTAGTAGTAGTAGTAGTAGTAGTAGTAGTAGTAGTGGTATTCACGTTGGGCCTCACTGGATCACGTGATGTACAACAAACATCAGTAAGTGTTTCGTTTTAGCTTTTCTTAGTGCCCACATTACTTTCATTCTCTCGTTTTCCGCTCATCAAACTAAGCTGTTTCCATCTTCTTGGGTTTTTTTGTCAGGTCAAGTGTCTAGTCATGAATTTCCTGACTAAAATTATTTCTGGCTATTATAGCAAGTCGTGTTTTTCCTGGTCTCTTCAGGTCTCCTATAACTGCACTGATCATTTTCATTGCTCAAATTTTTGCTTTACTGAGGGTTTCATAGAAATCCACAAAATATCTAGTTAGCTAGTTGTTTTCATACGCCCACAGAATTTTAGCCTGCATTTTCTCATATTCTAATAAATGTTTGTCTACTTTTCAGTTTCTTTATTTGTTATTATTTGTATGTTCCTTGTTCAGCACAATTAGGATCTGATATTTTCCTGACTTTATTTCCTTCTCTCTTTAGAAGTTTTCCAATGTTCCTCTTTATACTCAAAATGAGTGTCTCAGACGCGTAAAGGTAAGTATTTCGATGGCAGTGTTGTAGGTTTCTTATATATTTTCGTCTTGTCCAACTGGGATTAGGTAATAACTTCAGTTCCGCATCCTTCTTTGTCGTTGTCTACCAGTTTTCCATTACTATTTTATTTTCTCCCCATGTCGTCTTCTCCTCTGCCTTTTCCTTGTTGTTTCCGATTTCTTATTTCTTCTGCTTTGAAAGCCTTCTAAACTTAGTACTTTATTCCTAAAAACTTTTCTTTCTGTTGTTTTAGATTCTTTGATAATGTTTCGTTCTATTTCTTTCTTTAGTACTGTACTCCATGCTATTGTCGATTCCTCCTTCCAGAAATACGGGAAAATTTGTTTCGTTAGTCTGTTCTCATTCATTCGGTAGAGATGCCAAAGAAAAATTAATGTTGCTTATCCATTACTTCTGATATTTTGTCAATAGTTTTGCAGATCTCCTCATTACTTCTCATTTTCTAACCATCTTTCATTGTGTTGCACTCATTATTTTTCTAATAATCCATCTATCCAGTACCTCTGTTCTGTCCAGTTTATAGTTCAACGTTAGGCTTTCATGTCCGTATAAAAATTCTACACGTACTACTGTAGTACAGTGTTTTAGTTTTGATATGCATTTCATGTCGTAAATATTCTTTGTCAAGACATATGCTCTTTCCTCTTTTACGTCTATCGCAAATTTTTCTAGTCCATTCTGTTGTATACTTTCTCCAAGATATTTAAGTTTACTTACTCGATCTGTTTTATATATGAGTGTTTCTATGAAATTTGGCACCATTTTTACGTAGTTCATTACTTTTGTTTTTTTCAGCGAGAATTCTGAGAACAGTTCTATTTGCTATTTTTTCAGACGATTTATTTGAATAACTGCTTCTGTTATATTTTCTGAAAGTAATGCAAAATCTTCTGCAAAAGCCAAGCGTTTGTAATGACACTTGCTACATGTTTCCAAAGGGGTGTAGGTAGGATAAAAAAATGTAGCGATGCGCTGTAGCGGAGATGCTGTTAGTAGAGAGAGATGTGACTGTCACTTTGTTTTTAAGTCAGTAGAAAGAGAGAAGTCTGTGGTGGGTCTTGAGGAAGCGAGGACGCGAACATTTTTATGGCTCTACTTATTGTAACAGTTTTGTTAATAAGATTGGATTTTGAGTTAATATAAATAACGTGAAGTACATTGCAGTGCCTGTATATTTATTTGGCAAACAGATTATCTCACCGCATCGAAATACGAGTTTCTTTCATTGGGCGAGACGGCCAACAATTAGCAGTTTCTATGGAGGCTGTACTCAAATCGACCATCACAGCAGTAAGAACAGGCAAAATTTCCCACTGAGAAGAAAATACAGCTAAAAACATTTACTGTTAAATTTCCTAGAAAGCTTATTTCAGATATGTTTGATGGTGTCAGATAGGCAGCCGGCCGTGAAAGCATTTGATTAACTTCCATTTGTGACTTCACAGTTAAAAGTCATTAAGCATTTCCAGTTCTAATTCTTTATCCAGCCAGTAGTGAAAAAAATTAGAATACAATGGCGAACGAACAGAGACCAGATCCCGCAATCTCTAGATCGTAAATAAAAAGGAATGTAATTGTAACAGTGATTGTTGAAATACTAATTGCATTCTGTCTGTCCCTTATATTCGACAATAAGGATAAAATGAAATGGAGAATGTTACCAGTAAAAGCGGATAAAAATTATGGAAACTGAAGAAAATGATTTCCAGAGACAAGTAATCGGGGTTTACGGAACGTGAAGAGAAGTACGTCAACCAAAGGTAGGATGAATAATATTCCACTGATCAGAGTACGCAATAGCAGTTTCAACACAATATCCTGATCCTTAACCTGCTTAAAACCTTTTTCCAAACAACAATATTTATGGTACAGTTGATTTTTCATTGCAATATTAAACAATTTTTATATACGTAACAGTGACATAATGAAAAGCCATCTTGTCGCGAACGTATAACGCGAGTGAAATTTTCCACAACAACAGAGTTTCTGTTATATTTCAATAGTATCGTTACAGTGTTCACTTTTATTGTTAGTAAAAATGGAATCAAGTGTCACGAGAAAATTAATACTAACGGTGGTGATCACCAAAATAAGAACAACAATCTAACGTATTAGATAACGACAATGCATCGCAACAGGATGGCAGTGTTACAATCGAACACCTGAACCCAGCTGCAACGAATGGCAGAATGTTACACCAAACGACGTCACATGCCTAACAGACGATGAGATTACTTCACTGTCCCCAATGGTAAATGTCTCTTTTCAAAATAATTTGGATAGAAAGAATGTGCTCGCTGTTCAGTGAACGGAACGGGCACACACACATTCAAGATATTAGACAAACATCATTCGCAGGTATCAACCATAGAACAATACTTACAGAAATTAATACATATGAATACAGACTGGAGTACAAAAATAACAAACGTGTCCATTGGTCTCGGCAGTTTAGATCAAAATGTCAGTACCTTAGATCAAAAAGTCACGACACTTTCGAACGACTTCGAAAATCTGCGTACTAACCTGAACACACAGTTGACAGATGCAATCAATAAAGTTAGATACAAAACTTACTAATATGTACAATCAGTTAGCCAAAAAACTTTCTAGTACGAGTGAAGATCAAGGTCAAAGTGCACGTCAAGTTGAGGAACGTGCAACGACGTATTATATTTTACAACGCGCACATGAAAGCTTAGCTCAAATAGTAAACTAAAACAACACGCGCAAACACTAACACAATACGTAGAATTTCTGACATTAAGACAAACCTTTTTTTGAAAACCGAGTAAGAGTCAATCAATAAGGGGTAAAAAGGTTAAATGAGAGGAGGCCGGCGCCTTTGAAAGCGATTCTACTCTAGCTGAAAAGTCCGTCAGGGAGCAAAAAACATAGGTTGACGCGGTTGACAGACCATAAACGAAAGAGAACTTAAAATTCTCGCTAAAATGGATAGTGATATGAAAGCAGTAGAAGGTAAGATTTGTCCCGAATTTATCATTGAAAGAGATAGATGGAACAAACGGCCTTCCGTAGCTAATCAAAGCAGAAAATCTGTACTAGGCAGTATTAACGCTAACACTGTTTCGTCAAAGTCTGATTATATCATAAGGGAAGAAGAACAATTTGCAAACAATCAAACGTACGTGTGTGCCGTCCCCTGGTAATTCGATAAATACTGAATGAAATGCAGTGTAAAGTGTTGTGCTAAAAAGGGGCGTGTGAAAACGACAGTAGTAACATAGAATGTCGAAAGTAACGACAGATATTACTATAAACCTTCTCTTTTATGTATTAACTTTTGTTCATTCTGATTCGGCTGCTGCACTCGAAAGAAAGAGAGCATCTCTGAACTAGCGTACCTGATTAAACGATGGAATTATCGCCTTGTTGAACCTGTACGTATCATGTAAGTGTGTTCGAATAATATATTAACAGTTAATTTCAACCTGTCATGGTTTGCTTTACCTTCAGTTCCCTCTTGTGATGTGGTACTGAATAATAGGAATTTTTATAGCTTTTCGAAGCTCTGCTGTTAAAGCATTGTTGGTTAGCGACCATCAGCCGCCATTACGCCATAACAACTTAATTCCAAATGTTACGGACTTCACCCGATAAATGAAGAAGCACTATTTACGTTATTTCAGGAAGAAAGCTACCCCGATCATTTTTGAGAAACGCAGTATTAACTGAGTTTCTTTGATGAGAATACGTAATACTTCCATCTGGTTAGTCTTGCTACAAAATACATTTGTAAAATAATCTCTCAAAGAACTTATACGATAAACTGATGACCCATGTGAAAGCATAAAGCAATATTTTCAATCAGTGGTTTTAGCATATGTTCCCCACAAATTTCTTTAGTTACGTGTGTGTACTGTACTAGTGGCTTCTCCCGTAGCACGGAAGTTCATGCCGGGCGAAGCATAGTGCGCTGCGATTAATAGTACTGGACACGAGAGTTATTGTAAATAGTGCCTCACATATTAACAACTTTAAAGAATGAATAATTACTATTCTTGACTGCTGATAACTGCCCATTGCTACGAATACTTCCACACGTGACTTGACGCAATTAATATTATCACGCCGAGTAGCGGCTGCGTAAATGAAATCGAATAATAACCTTGCAGAATCGGCTGTTTGTCGCCGTCAATAAGGAAAAGCGGGAAGCAGCCAGTATACAGGGTGAGTCAATAACTATTGTCACCAAGAATAACTCCGAAAGTATGATAGGAGCTGAAAAGTTTGTGGGACAAAAGTCGCATGGGACAACAAGGGCCATAATATGACGTTGTTTTTTTGTTGCTAGGTGGGGTCGCTTCAGAGCTTTGAAAGTCAACCTTCCTTAATTTTTTTTTAACGGGATGATATAGGTTGGTACTTATTTTCTGACAGCAGCTATCGAGACGAATCCAATGATGTGTAAGAGTAAGGTCTTCGGAGGTCAACGAAGGTCACAAAGGTGGCAGAAAGTGTTCGAAGTGATGACCATTGGTATGAATGCGGTGCTGCAATCTTCTTATCATGGATTGAGTGGTATTCCTTACCACATCGGCACTTATTGAACCACATGCTCTGACAATTCTCTCTCGCAAATCTTCAGGTGTAGCTGGAACGTCTTTATAAACAATGCCTTTTACGAATCCCCACAAGAAAAAAATCGAGAAGCGTCAAATCTGACGAACAAGTCGGCCACGACACATCTCCTCCGCGTCCAATCCAACAATATGTGCCGGACACCCATCGTGTTGATACCACATTCTCTTCCTTGTTCCTAAAGGTATTTCTTCCAATAACAGACCTAACGTTTCTTGCAGGCATGTGGTGTACTTCCTACCATTAAGATTTCCTTCGATGAGATAGGGGCCTATAACTCTGTCCTCCAGAGTCCCACACCGTACATTTACCGACCACTGTTTTTGGTGTGCAACGTGCCACAGCCAGCACAGATTTTCAGTTGCCCAATAATGCATGTATCAGAATTCGATACGACACATACAATCCGTATCATTTAATTCTCGATGGAGACTGATATGGTAAGGATGGCAGCGCGGAACACGAACAATTTTACTCTGGCTCATACCAGATTCCCTTTCTTTGTACTTTCTCATATTGTTATTCTAAAGTCAGATTGCGTTATTAATGCGTCATTTTCACTATCTGGGGATATATTAGTGCATAAATCATGTCCATAACGTTGTTTGAATGTTCGATTATAGAGTTGAAAGGAGTGGCTGTTTACACAGTTTAAATTGCTCCGTATAGAGACTTCTAGATACTTGATAGTTGTAACGTTTCTGTGGCTTACGTCTTATAACGACCCTTGACTAATATCTTTTAATCCTGAATCCTCTTCTTCAACTGAAATTACCGGTACCGTTTCGTGTAATTTCTCGCGTCTCTCAGTTTATGCTGGGGAGCTCAATGTACCCACATAGTTTTCAGTCATTTGCATTCCTTTGTCCGTTGTCCTTTGTTTAACTGAGCATTCTGTATATGCTCAGAAGGCATAATTAAGGTAACTCCGAAAATGTGGGTATTCTTAGGTTAAATTAAAACAGCATTAGTTAAAATAATAACTCGTATAAATACGAGAATGGAAATTGGTCCTACCATAGCAGCAAAAAAAAAAATCGAGTATGTCCTGTGCAGAGTTTGGGATTTGAAAGAAGGGAAATAGCTTTTCGACTTATCTGATAGCTTCAACGACGTTTAACTTGCAAAAACGTCCTGACATATTCGAGCTTCTTTACTTGGTAGTATTAGTACGAAAGTCATGTAACATAATGCATCGTGAGAAGTAAAGTAACATGATACATGATCTCATTTCCTTAGGGAGAAATCCATCCCCAGAAATTTTACCCCTTAGAAAAACGTTTTTAGCTATTACACACCCTTTAGCCATACGATATTGTGTATTGTTTGCTGTGCCAGGCGAATCTTCTAAATTTTGGGCACAGCCTATAAATTTCCAGGATGCATGTGCACTCGCACCTCGAATCTAAGAGAGCTCACTGCGGTGAGGAACTAGGGTTATCTCGTCAAATGTCTTCGAAGCTGCCACATAAGGTGAAAAGCTAGTTCCCTTCTTTTACATCCGTAACTCTGCCCATGACAAATTTGCCCTTTTTTGTGCTTTGATAGGATCATTTTTTATTCTGCTTCCCAACTTGTACTCTAGCATAATTTTCACATTAGACCGTCATAGCTTGGCCGCCGATATAGATTTTTGTTGACTTGGTCGACGCCAAATTCGGTACAGGTTTTTTGATTACCTTTCGAACCATATTGCTTATATCGTGGCAACGGATAGAGGTTTCGCAAAACAACCAGACGAACGTTAATTACATTTCTTACACAACTGAAAACTATTCACGCAATATTGAAACACAGAAGTGGTAAGCACAACAAAACTCACAAAAACGTGTTTTTTGAACGTACAATCTGAATGAAACTAGGTTTTTGGAAGCAAGTTTTCAATTTCATTGTAATAATAAATTTTTTATTTATCGGAAACACTTTAAACCGTTTCCACGCATTAAATTCACGTAAGAATGGTTTCTTCCTGCTACATTTCGCTCGATTTAAAACCATCACATCTCGACATTGGCTAAAGATCAATGGATAAAAAGAAATTTAGTCTTGACGTTATCCGTTTATCTATCTTAGCGCAACGTCTAAACCGAGTCGTTCAATTTTAAAGTATAGGAATGGCTGGCTTCGAAAACCTTCCAGAAAAACGTATTTTTGCACATACTTGCACGTAAAAGTCAATCAGCCCACATAAAAATATTGCCGTTATCTGACCATTAATTTCAGCCCAATTAATATCTTTTGCGAAGGGAATTAATTACTCGATTCACAGAATTTATCTGGTTGTCAGCTCTGGTTCGTCATTCAAACCTTGATAATATCCTATACTACAACATATCTACAGTAAGATAGACGTTAGAATTGCTATTCAAATGGCCACTGGGTCGGGTTAAACCAAAAACTTCCTACCCCATGTTCATAGTTCAAATAGGAACCGAGCAGAAAGACCCCAAAAACACGATTCCGCACTGTAACGATTGATACAAATAATGTTCTGCAATAACGCAACGTTTAAATGTAAACGAGTCAATCTCACAGTTCATATTTTAATATAAACACCTTTGAAAGTCATCTTTGATACATTATTGCCTTCCTTAATATGTTGACACCAAGTAAGAGAGAGAGAGAGAGAGAGAGAGAGAGAGAGAGAGTGAGAGAGAGAGAGAGTTGTCATGTATTCTGGTTAAGTTATGGACCGTGTTGCAAATGTATTAGTCTTGTTCTGAACAGTGACTGCTGTTGATGTAACTATTTCGGGATTCTTGCAAGTTCGTATGAAAATAGTAGTGAACTGATAGTGAACGAAACCCAATTTCAAGCAAAGAAGGGAAAGCAGAAAAATGTAAGGAGTATATAGAGGGTCTATAAAAGGGCGATGTACTTGAGGACAATATTATGGAAATGGAAAAGGATTTAGATGAAGATGAAATGGAAGATATGATACTGCGTGAAGGGTTTCACAGAGCACTGAAAGACCTAAGTCGAAACAAGGCCCCGGGAGTAGACAACATTCCATTAGAACTACTGACAGCCTTGGGAGAGCCAGTCCCTCTACAATCTCGTGAGTAGGATGTATGAGACAGGCGAAATACCCTTAGACTTCAAGAAGAATATAATAATTCCAATCCCAAAGAAAGGTGTTGACAGATGTGAAAGTTACCGAACTATCAGTTTCATAAGTCACGGCTGCAAAATACTAATGCGAATTCTTTACAGACGAATGGAAAAACTGGTAGAAGCGGACCTCAGGAAAGACCAGTTTGGATTCCGTAGAATTATTGAAACACGTGAGGCAATACTGACCCTACGACTTATAAAATAGATTAAGGAAAGGCAAACCTACGTTTCTAGCATTTGTAGACTTAGAGAAAGCTTTTGACAATGTTGACTGGAATACTCTCTTTCAAATTCTGAAGTTGGCAGGGGAAAAATACAGGGAGCGAAAGGCTATTTACAATTTGTACAGAAACCAGATGGCAGTTATAAGAGTCGAGGGGCATGAAAGGGAGTGAGACAGGGTTGTAGCCTATCCCCGATGTTATTCAATCTGTATATTGAGCAAGCAGTAAAGGAAACAAAAGAAAAATTCGGAGTAGGTATTAAAATCCATGGAGAAGAAATAAAAACTTTGAGGTTCGCCAATGACATTGTAATTCTGTCAGAGACAGCAAAGGACTTGGAAGAGCAGTTGAACGGAATGGACAGTGTTTTGAAAGGAGGATATAAGATGATCATCAACAAAAGCAAAACGAGGATAATGGAATGTAGTAGAGTTAACTCGGGTGATGCTGAGGGAAATGAGACACTTAAAGTAGTAAAGGAGTTTTGCTATTTGGGGAGCAAAATAACTGATGATGGTCGAAGTAAGAGAATATAAAATGTAGACTGGCAATGGCAAGGAAAGCGTTTCTGATGAAGAGAACTTTGTTAACATCGAGTATAGGTTTAAGTGTCAGGAAGTCGTTTCTGAACGTATTTTTATGGAAGTGAAACATGGACGATAAATAGTTCGGACAAGAAGAGAATAGAAGCTTTTGAAATGTGGTGCTACAGAAGAATGCTGAAGATTAGATGGGTAGATCACATAACTAATGAGGAGCTTTTTAATAGAATTGGGGAGAAGAGGAGTTGGTGGCACATCTTGACTAGAAGAAGGGATCGGTTGGTAGGACATGTTCTGAGACATCAAGTGATCACCAGTTTAGTATTGGAGGTCATCGTGGAGGGTAAAAATCGTGGAAGGAGACCAAGAGATGAATACAGTAAGCAGATTCAGAAGGATGTAGGTTGCAGTAAATACTGGGAGATGAAGAAGCTTGCACAGGATAGAATAGCATGGAGTGCTGCATCAAACCATTCTCAGGACATGACCACAATAACAACAACATGGATGTGGCAGCAAAGTTTGTAATGAAGTATGTAGAATCATAAGAAAAGTATTTAAGTCATTTCGTGGCAAACCTGCTTGTCATTTTTGGAGTATGATGATGGAATTTAACTCCTCCTGGACACTGATGACGCAACGAGATAAGCTTAAATAATTTTTTTCTGTTTCCTATAGCCGCTAGTCTTATAACATGCACGTCACTGCAATAAATGTGGTACACATACGACACGCAATGCTGATAATTCGTCTACGCAATTCATTATTAATAACTGCGCAGCAGTAGCAGTGGCCTTAGACTCTGCTCAGGCAGTGAAACGATACAGAATATTTTCGCCTATTTATGCGTCTTGCATTACGCTCATTTACGTGGAGGTTAGTCACCAATTTTTCACGAGTCACTGGTCATCTGCAGTCTATCTGCATTGGGTAACAATATCAGAACGATGTCAGATTTCTGCATAAAATCATGTCGTCTGCTAACAGACAAGCTGCCCCCATTATCTTCGAAGTCAGAAAACGGCAGTGATACTGTCACATAACTTCAAAGTACTCAAGACTATCTTCGTTTCTGTCTTGCCTCCCTTTTAAGAACTAGCTACAAATAACAGATTGTATTAAACGGATACGTCTTTTCCGCAAAATATAATAATGTTCGAGCAAATGTAAAACGTTTTGTATTTAAAAATCTCGTCACTACTCCATTTACTCTGCTTCTTCATATTTTTACACGTACGTGCGCAGCTGCCGATGTTTGCTACTCATTTTTATCCTTAGTCTTTCAGCTGACCACTTATAAGGTGATTTCCACTCTGAACAGTTTGAAGGCTTAATCATAAGGTCACAGCTGTTCTCTCTTCAATTTTTTGTTTTAATTTTTCCCAGTGCTACTGTTTTGCAAACAGGAATGGTTATGTAAGCTCCTTGTACACTCACGAATACGTACTACTCTTGTCTTGTCTTTAACTTTGTTATTTTATGACTTTTGTAAGGAAGCTGTGTTATCAGAGTTCAATGGCATGTGCATTCATTTTGTACTGTACTTATATTGTTAGTGTTAGCCAACATCTAATAGACCTTACACAGTGCGTTCTTCCTCCCACACTAGCGTGCAACCTTACAATTTTAACTTTGTATGTAGCTCGTGGTCTAGCGGCTAGCGTTGCTGAGTCTGAATCGCGGGGTCTCGGTTTCGATTCCCGGCCGGGTTAGGCATTTTCTCTGCCCTGGGACAAGGTGTTTGTGTTGTCCTCATCATTTCATCATGATCATTCGTGACAGGGCTAGACTGGATTGTGCAAACAAATCGGACTGTGTAAAAATGGGAACTTTGTACGGGTGCTGATGACTGTGCAGCTGTGTGCCCCACAAACCAAACTTCATCATCATCGTCAAGAGTGTGCCAGTTTGAGGGATTACCTCTCACAACGGACAACGCAGCGGTCGACGGCCTTCACTTAACGACAGTGAGTAGCGGAGTTTGCTTAATGTTGGCAGGGCTAACAAACCAGCAACAGTGCGTCAAATAACCCCATCAATCAATGTGGGACGTACGACGAACGTATACTTTAGAACAGATAGACGAAACTTGCGAAAAAACAGAACGACATCGCCTGCCGCGCCTCTCTTGGGTTCGGGACCACCTTGTATGGATCCTTGACAACTGGTAAACCGCGGCCTGGTCACAGGAGTCCCGATTTCAGTTGGTAAGAGCCGATGGTAGGGTCTGGCGCAGTCCCCACGAAGCCATGGATCCAAGTTATCAACACGGCACTGCGAGAGTTGTTCGAGGCTCCATAATGGCGTGGGTAGTGTTTACATTGAATGGATTTTATCCTCTGGTCCAACTGGACCCATCGATCGTTGACTGGAAATGATTATGTTGGGCTATTTGGAGAGCATTTGCAGCCATTCATGGACTTCATGTTCCCAACCAGCGATGAACTTTTCTTTCTTATACCATTGCGCCATGTCACCAGGCCACAATTGTTCGCAGTTGGTTTGAAAAACATTGTGGACAGTTCGAGCGAATGATTTGGCCATCCAGATCGCCTGACACGAACCCCATAGAAGATTTATGAGACATCATCGAGAGATCATTTCGTGTATAAAAGCCTGTACCTGAAACTCTTTCGCAGTTATGGGCGGCTGTAGAGACCGAATGGCTTAATATTTCTGTAGCAACCTTCCAATGATTTGTTGAGTCCATGCCACGTGGAAATATTGCACTTCGCCGTGCGAAAGAAGACCGGACATGATATTATGAGGTATCCCATGACTTTTGTCACCTTATTGTAGTATGGATGTTATTACATGTTTCTCATTTATACCAATTTTACTGTAGATCATTTGAAAATAGCGTAATACCGAAACGCATAAGGTATAACAAAGTCAACACAATATTGTGGTCAATAAAAATGATACTGTTATAATCCATAAGGTATAACATTACTTGCATACGTCGGAAAATTCGCTATATTATCCACTATAGCTTAAATAAGATTGTACCTCTACACATGTCCTTGTTCTAGGTATAGTTTCTTTGGCGATTCTTAGTTGCCTTTCCCTACATCTGTAATTCAGTGTTGCTATTTGAGTTTCCATATTGTCATTTTGTTATTTCAAGATCGTGACGCTAGAAAATGGATTGCAAAGTGGAGTAATCGGAAGATTTCCGACATATTCTTCTGTTTGAGCTCAGTATAGGGGTGAGAGCAGCAGAGGCAGCAAGAAACATTTGCGCCGTGCACGGGGATAGTGCTATTGGATGGAACACTGCAAGAAAATGGTTTTCTCGTTTTAAGGGGGATCATTCTGACATTAGTGGCTCTCTACGTTCACGAAGACTTTCGGGGTTTGGTGAAGATCGATTAAAACGTATTAATCCATAATTATCCGAGTAAGTGTACTCTAGAACTAGCAAATGGGATGAACTATGATCATTCCATCATCGTGCAACATTTGGATGCAATGAGGAATGGTCAGAAATCGGGTGTATGGATTCACATGCTCTAAGGCAGTATCACAAAAATCCCGACCATTCCTGTCCTCTATCGTTACTGGTGACGAGAAATGGTGTTTCCGTGCTAACATAAGGAAAAGAAAGAAATGGTTGAGCCCAAAAAATACAGGTGTTGGATTGGTAAGTCATTCTCGCTCCTACCTCATTTACCTGATCTTGTACCGCCAGTTTTTCACCTTTTCTGCTCTCTTTCGAACATCGTTCAAGAAATTTCCTTTCTGGTTAAAAATGTGCTACTCAATGGCTCTACGAGTTCTTCGCCTCCGCGTGATTTCTACAGTCGCGGCATCGAAAAGTTGCCCCAGCGCTGGGAGATTGTTGTAAATAGTGAAGGAGAATATACGTAGGTCGGAACTTGAATAGTGGCAACACTGCTGTGGAGACACTATGAAAAGGAATCTACTACTGTTACTGATAGCACACGTTGTTGACATACCTGCCTTACCTCCGAGCAAATGGACTCGCCCGTCCCACGTCACCGGCGTGCGCACAATCGAGGGAAACACAATCACTTGTGAGCGAGCGGTCTAACGTAACGGTGTCACTATGTTTTCGAAACAGGAACAACGGATTTGGATCAAGATTGAATGTGCCAGAGGTCGTACAGCACGACAGTGTCATCAAGGTCTTCAAGAGGTGTGCGGGGAATCGGCATTGCAGTACAGAACAGTGGCACGTTGGGTAAAAGCCTTCAACGAAGGTAGGCAGACTGTAGCAAACATGCATCGGGCAGGTCGTACTAGCGTCTCTGAAGAAGAAGTGCATGCTGTTGCAGCGTTAGTGGACAGTGATCGACGCCATATGATTCGTGAGCTCGCCCACGAAACCGGATTAGCGCACACAACAGTGATTCGCATCCTGAAGGAACGCCTTGGCATGCGAAAAATTGCAGCACGATGGGTTTCGCACGACTTGACGGAAATGGATGCGTTGCGACGCTGCTCAGACGCACTTGGAGCGCGAAGGAGAGGCTTTCTTACGCCATGTCCTACCACTGAATAAGACATGGGCCACATGGTACGAGTCAAAACTGAAACCCAGTCCAACGAATGGCGTCATTATGGGTCTCCGCGAAAGACGAAAGTGCGTCAGAGCCCCAGTATGGTGAAAATTATGGTGATTCTCGTGTACGACTGTGATGGTGTTACCCTAACGCATAACGTTCCTCCACGGCAGACCGTCAATGCAGAGTATTACTGTTCGTTTTTGGAGCATCACCTGCGACCAGCTTTGCGAAAGAAGCGGTGACACTTTCTGCGCAACCCACCCATCATTTTGCTCGACAGTGCGCGGGTGCACACAGCGCAAGCTGTGGCTGGTCTGTTCGGTCGATGGGCTGGGAAGTACTGTGCCATCCACCATACTCCCCGACTCATGTCCTTGTGACTTTGATTTGATTCCGAAGATGAAGGAACCACTTCGTGGCATTTGCTTCAGAACTGATCCAGAGATTCGACAGGCAGTAGACCGCTCCATTAGCACCATCAACAGAACAGGCTCTGCTAACGGTATACTGCGCCTTCCACATCGCTGGCAACGGGTTCTACACAACGCTGGTGACTACTCTGAAGGACAGTAACAGGTGCAAACATGTAACTCTTTTGTATCGGCTGTCAATAAATAGTTGTCATTATTTAAGTTCCAAACCTCGTATTATTAATGATTAAAGTCTCTGTTATGTGTATCTTTAGTGTTTATTAACCTTATGGAAAAGCGCTAAGAACTTACGCATCTACTGAATATACGAGACAGAACATTATTACCACCTGCTGGATAACTTGTTGGCCCACAATTGCAACGCAACACAGCGGCGATTTTATGTGGCGTAGCTAGACAAGTCCTTGATAGGTTTCAACACGGGAGAAGCGTGTTGGTGCCCAGCAGTCTCTCACATGTGTTCCATCAACTTCAAGAGATGTGAATCTGGTGGCCTCATTGTAGCACGATTATTGGCTTGTGACAAAGACAATTATCCTGTTGGAAGATGCCATTGCAGTCGGGTAAGACATCAAGCATGAGGGGATCCAGGTGCCCCACAAGAATGTTCACGTAATCCATAACAGTCATTGTTTCTTCGATCGCTATCGCAAGTCGATGGGGGCGCAGGCTAATGTCCCTGCAGTATAATATGAGGGGCATTATAAAAGTCCGTGCAAAAATGAAAACTACTTGCTTTCTCACGTCCAAATGTTTGTGCAAAACATTATGTACCCGTTCATTCGAGATACCCATAGTTCTAGAAATCTCATCCACCTTAACTCTTCTGTCATCCATCACCATGTCACGGATTTTATCAATGATGTCTGGAGTCGTAACCTCCACAGGGCGTCCAGAACGTTCAGCATCACTTGTGCCCATATGGCCACTCCGAAAATTTTTGAACTACCTATAAATTGTTCTAATTGAAGGTGCAGAGTCACCCTAATTTTTATCAAGCTTCTCTTTAGTCTCCTGAGGCTTTTTGTCATTCATAAAGTAATGCTTAATCACCATACGAAATTCTTTTTCGTCCATTTTTTGACAATCACTCGACTTCCTTGATTCACACGAATGCCAAACACAGGGAAATAGACCAATATGACTGAATGTTGATGTGCATTCTTTCCAAAGATGGTACTAACTAAACATGACCTCGATAAGCGCCGGTGGTGCCATCTCTCAGACTTTGCACAGACTTTTCAAATGCCCCTCGTACTGCTCCCACTCCAAACCTGTGTCTGGTGCGTGTTTTGAGCATCTGTTAGCCTGGATGATGACGCATCCAGACACAACCATCGACCTTCTATAACAAGAAACGCGATTCATCCGATCACCTTTCCATTGATCCACGGACCAATTAGGATGCTCCTGGGCCCTCTGCAATCGCAATTGGCGATGTCATTGGATCAGTATAGGAACATGTAATGGTCATATGCCGCGGAGCACCATGCTCAACAATGTGAGCTAAACATCAGTGCCTCCTCCAGCATTATATCCTCTCGCCACACCTGTCGCAGACCGTAGCCTTCCCTGCCTTACAGTGGAAGTCCAACACATTGTCACCTATTCGTGGCTTCACCGTCCTTCAATAGCTTTGAGCAGATGCTCACGACAGTAGCACACTAACGTCTGATTAGCCTTGCCTGTTTCTGAGGTGTTCATTCCCAATCGCTAGGCCGTAATGAAGTGTCCTATGTCAAAATAGATCTCCCTATCTGCAGTCAATATCGTCGCTAGAATGATTCACGATTCTTCTGTTCCCCTCTTATATACACTGTCTGAAAGAAAGTATCTGGACAGCTATTATCCCTCCTTAATGCGCGAAGTGGCCATCCTTCGCCTTTATGATGGCTTGAACTCTCCTCGAAATAGTTTCAGTGAGCTGTCTAAACGTCTGTGGAGGAATTGGAGCCCATTCTTCCAAAAGACCGTAACCAGGGGAAGTAGTGACGTTGGATGCTGGGGTTTGGAGCGAAATCGAGGTTCTAAATCGTCCCGACTGTTTTCCATTGGATTCATGTCGATACTCAGGGCAGGCCAGTCTATTTCAGGAATGTTATTGTCCACGAACCATTGTCTCACAGATTTCACTTTATGACAGGGTGCATTATCATGGTGATGCAAACAGACGTCGTCTCTGAACTCTTCCTCTGCTGTATTTA
The DNA here is from genome assembly GCF_021461385.2 of Schistocerca piceifrons. Taxonomy (NCBI): domain Eukaryota; kingdom Metazoa; phylum Arthropoda; class Insecta; order Orthoptera; family Acrididae; genus Schistocerca; species Schistocerca piceifrons. Next base: position 925,061,917 of record NC_060140.1, read on the forward strand.
GTACACAATGCTGTAGAATGTACTCATATTCTTCTGAGTTTAGCGTTTTCCTAACCGCAATAATGAGGCCACACGCTAATCACGAAAAACACCATCTCCTCTGTATTTTACTGTTGGCACCACACGTGATTCCAGGCAAAATTCTCCAGGCATTCGCCAGATCCAAAAATTTCTGTGTGACTGTCATAGGGCATAGCGTGATTCATCACCCCTATTCACTCGTTTCCACTCGTCCGTTGTCCAATGACGTCGCTCTCTACACCATATCAATTATCATTTAGTACTCACAGCAGAAATGCGTTTCTTATGGGGAGCTGCTTGAGGATTGTACACAGTTTATTTCGACTCCATACAACAGTCATTGAGGTAGATGTACTGCTGGTAACACTTTGAAACTTACGACCGATTCACTCCCCTAATTTCATGCGGTTTTTACAATCACCCTCAGCAATGCTTGACGGTCTGTCTCTGTCAGTACATTGATCAGCTTACTGTTGGTATGGCTTTGGTTGTTCCTTCGCGTTTACACTTCACAATCACATCACCGACAGTCAACTTGGGTAGCTTCAGAAGTGTTGAAAGTTCCCTGGTGTATTTGCTACTCCGGTGACATACATGAGGCGACAATAGTCGTGGGTCAGCGATATGCGTATACACACACGGCAGTAGTATGGCATAAAAGAGCAGCTCATTGGCGGAGCTGTCATTTGTACTCAGGTGATTCATGTGAAAAAGTTCCCGACATGATTATGGCAATACGACGAAATTAACAGACATTCAACCCGGAATTGCACATGGAGCAAGAAGTACTGGATATTCCATTTCGGAAATCGTTAGGGAATTCTATGTTTAGAGATCCACAGAGTCAAGAGTGAGTTCTGATATCAACTGACAATAGCTGATGGTAGGGTTCGAATGTGGTGTAGACCCCACGAAGCCACGGACCCAAGTTGTCAACAAGGCACTGTGCAAGCTAATGGTGGCTCCGTAATGGTGTGGGCTGTGTTTACATGGGATGTACTGGATCCTCTGGTCCAGCTGAACCTGTCGTCGACTGGAAATGGTTATCTTCGGCTGCTTGGAAACTACACCATTGCACATAAATTAAGGATAATTGCAGAATGTGGTGTCACGCAACGTGGCACTACACGATACTGGCGCTAATAGAATACGCACAAAGGGAACACACACGACATAGATCTGTAAGTCCACGGTATTGGTGATAAGTTGAGAAAACCGTCCCGAAACAGATGTGCTACAAAACGCCACAGTTTCGTGCTCATGTACGCTGACATCAGTGTGGGATATGTTCGCCATGCACACGTCCACAGGCCGCCCAACGCGTTGGCATACTCTGGATCAGGTGATCGAGCAGCTGCTGGGGTATAGCCACCCATTCTTGCACCATTGCCTGTCGGAGCTCCTGAAGTGTCCTAGGGGTTTGAAGACGTGCAGCGATGCGTCGAGCATCCCAGACGTGCTCGATGGGGTTTAGGTCTGGAGAACAGGCAGGCCACTCCATTCGCCTGATATCTTCTGTTTCAACGTACTCCTCCGTGGGACCGTGCGTTATCATCCGTCAGGAGGAAGGTGGGGCCCACTTCACCCCTGAAAAGGCGGACATACTGGTGCAAAATGACGTCCCGATACACCTGACCTGTTACAGTTCCTCTGTCAAAGACATGCAGGGGTGTACATGCGCCAATCATAATACCACCTCACACCATCAAACCACGACCTCCATATAGGTAGCTTTCAAGGACATTAAGGGGTTGGTCTCTGGTTCCTGGTTCACGCAAGATGAAAACGCAGTGACAATCACTGTTCAGACTATACCTGGAACCGTCCATGAACATAACCTGGGACCACTGTTGTAATGACCATGTACTGTGTTCTTGACACCAGGCTTTACGGGCTCTCCTCTGACCAGGGGTCAGTGGAATGCACCTTGCAGGTCTCCAGGCGAATAAACCATGTCTGTTCAGTCGTCTGTAGACTGTGCGTCTGGAGACAACTGTTCCAGGCTGCGGTAAGGTCCCGAGCAAGGCTAAATGCAGTAATCCGTGGCCGTCTGCGGGCACTGATGGTGAGGAATCGGTCGTCTTGCGGTTTTGTGCACTGTGGACTTCCCGTATTGTAGCGCTTGGACACGTTTCCTGTCTGCTGGAATCGTTGTCATAATCTTTGTGGCACACGGAGGGCCCGTGCTACGAACTGCTGTGTTTGACCAGCCTCCAGTCGCCGTAGTATTCTACCCCTCATAACGTCATCAATATGTGTTCTCTGAGCCATTTTAAACACACAGCCACCATTAGCACGTCTGAAAACGTCTGCACACTTACTCGCTGCACCGTACTCTGACATGCACCAACTGTGGACTGTTGCAACCGCCACAGCGCGACTACCGCAGGTCAAATGCACCGCATGGTTCATACCCCGAGGTCATTTAAACCCGCTAACCGCCCACCAGGCGTTGCTTCACCATGTATCAGCATTTTCCTTAATCTATGAGCATGAGTGTATTTGCATCCATTCATGGACTGCATGTTCCCAAATAATGCCAGAATTTTTTTGGTTGACGTGTCACCAGGCCACAACAGTTCGTGACTGCTCTAAGAACATTCTGGACAATTCGAGCAAATGACTTGGTGACCTAGATCGCTCGACATGAATCCCATCGAACATAAATGGGACATAATCCAGAAGTCGCTTAGAGCACAAAATCCTACACCGGCAACACTTCCGCAATTATGGACGGGTATAGATGGAGTAGAGCTCCATATTTCTGCAGAGAACGGACTACCAACGATTTATCTACTACCCTTCACGTCGTGTTGCAGCACTATGCAGGGCTAAAGGAGATCCGATACGATATATGAGGTATCCCATGACTTTTGTCACCTCCGCGTACAAAGACTGGTCCACGCTCGATGTCACTCAGTTCCCCCGGACTCTGCTGTTTCTGCTTCTCTACTGACAGCACTCTGCTCCCCACCTCCATTTATACTGGCGAATCTGCCTCACGTGACATCTAGCGATCTACCCCGCTTAACATAGGGCTGTCCGGATAGTTTTCATCGGACAGTGTACGTTCCTTACGGCATCGTGTACCCGCAACACCACCACGCGGTCTGCACTCTCGTGGCGAAACACTGAAGCCTCACTCTCGCACAGGCTTTCTCCGCTTTAAGCAAGATCAGAGGTCTACCGAATGCAAACTGGTATTTTTTCACAATATCGAGGGTAAATAATTTGTCCCGTAGTCGAGGTAATGCAATCTCATGGGAAATCAGTCTGAGCAATGAGATTGTGCAGAGCCGCAGTGAATGTAAATAACTCACAGATCGTCGATTTGCGTCATACAGTTACAAACACAATTTTCTAACACTCTTCGTGGGACATAAAAACTGTGTGCTGGACGGGAACTCGAAGTCGTAATCATTCCTTTCGTGGAAAACATTCGTATCGACTGCGCCATCGCCGGCCGCGGTAGTCTAGCGGTTCTAGGCGCTCAGTCCGGAGCCGCGCGACTGCTACGGTCGCAGGTTCGAATCCTGCCTCGGACATGGATGTGTGTGATGTCCTTAGGTTAGTTAGGTTTAAGTAGTTCTAAGTTCTAGGGGACTGATGACCATAGATGTTAAGTCCCATAGTGCTCAGAGCCATTTTGACTGCTCCATCAAGGCAATGTTCACAGCCCGTCTTCGCAGTTTCGCTTCAGACAATGTCTCATCTCCTACCTTTCAATTTGCACAGAAGCTCTCCTGCACACCTTGCGAAGAATAGATACTCGTATTTCGGAGACATGGCGTAACGACAGCCTGAGTGTTTCGAGAATGAAGCCTTACCTTGCAGCGGATTGTGGACTGTTCTGGAACGTCCCGAAAGCACTGAAGCTCAATCGAAAAGAGCATTTCCCGCGGAAGGCAAGATTCGAGCTTCGAGTTCCGCTCCAACTCACAGCTTGAATCTGCCAGGAAGTTTCAAGTGTGCGCATACTCCAGTGCATGCCGGAAACTCATTTTGGAATTTCATACATAAATATTAGCAAAATTGATTGATACGCAATACCACTGGAAATCCTTGGCGAGTGGAAGCATGAAACCTCTATTGTAACAAATAGATATAGGAAACTCAAAAGTACTGTAAGGGTCTACAGGTTGCACGCAGCCGTCTCTTTTCTTAGCTCATGATGGAGCCTTTCGATACGACCGCTGTTAGGATGTCAGACACAGTGATGATGGGCGCGCGTAGCGTGCGTGTTTTATAATCAGCCTTTGTTAATAAAAATGTTTGAACTTACTTCTCGTGTTCGCGTATTGTCGTACCTCAAGGACCCACCGCTTACAAATCCTGACAAATATTTCGTGTAATTACCATCCGTGGCAAAAACACAAACAACCCCCTTATAGTACATTTTCATCAGACAGAATATCAACACTGCAACAGCCACATGCACGAAAACGTTGTTTCACCGGGTTAGTGCCGGCTGAGGTGGCTGAGCGGTTCTAGGCGCTACAGTCTGGAACCGCGCGACCGCTACGGTCGAAGGTTCGAATCCTGCCTCGAGCATGGGTGTGTGTGATGTCCTTAGGTTAATTAGCTTTAAGTAGTTCTAAGTTCTAAGGGACTGATGACCTCAGAAGTTAAGTCCCATAGCGCTCAGAGCCATCTGAACCATTTCAACAGGGTTAGTATTGTACATAAATCAGGGAAGGGATTTCTTGTGCTGCTGCTACACACTACTTTATTTTACTTACCTCTTGAACGATGTTTTTTGGGAAGTTTACGCATAAATGGCATAATTCAAGAAAAACACACTACGAAAATCATTTTTCGAAAGGTATCATTCAAGAGACCAGTAAAAGAAAATCCTGAATGGCACCAGAAAGGCCGCTGTGGCCGAGCGGTTCTAGGTGCATCAGTCCGGATCCGCGCTGCTGCTACGGTCGCAGGTTCGAATCCTGCGTCGGGCTTCGATGAGTGTGATGTCCTTAGGTTAGTTAGGTCTAAGTAGTTCTAAGTCTAGGGGACTGATGGCCTCAGATGTTAAGTCCCATATTGCTTAGAGCCATTTGAACCATTTTTGGCAGCAGAAAAGTTAGTTTATAAACAAACGCTTATTTTTAGAGTGGCAGCCCCTCAGCAATCATTTCTGTGGGATCAAGTGAAACAAATAAAACTGGTATTTCTTTGCTGAAAGAAATAAAAATGCTAGCTGTTAAGTAAAAGTAACGTTAATATTTGCGTGTCGAGTGTTACGAAATTTAACACCTGTGTACAAAATGCAAGACGATCTGAAAAAGAAAAATTCCTTTGCTGAGTTTTTACACAAAACTGGTCTCACGTTGCTATAACGGAAATGTTAGTTCCTGTAATTCAAGAAAAAGACTTACGGTAACAACGGCACCGCTACAGGGAACATTCCATACGTGGTATTAAGTTACGTTAATCGAGTTGACCAGACCATGAGCTGATTTGTTTTCTGTCATATAGCTTTCGTCCAATAAAATATTCATTTGCAGCCGTGCGATGTATCCTTGTGATGTAGGTGAACTGGTCAGCAACCTGCAGTTGGTGCAACGTGGGGTGAATTTGTCTGTGAAGATGTGGACCCCTATGGCCAAGGGCGCACCACGACCCGTCTGGCTGGGCGACCAAAACGGGCGCGTCCAGCTGCAAGGCTGGAGAGAGATTAGACCCCACAAAGAGGCATACCGACTATCTTTCTTTCCACGCACAATACGAGACTGGAATAGAAAGGAGAACCGATAGAGGTACTCAAGGTACCCTGCGCCACACACCGTCATGTGGCTTGCGGAGTATGGATGTAGATGTAGATGTTTTGAGCAGGCTTTGGCCTGAATGGGGGCAAGTCCGGACACTATCACTGACATTGTACAACGAGAAACGTGATTCATCCGACCAGACGACACGCTTCTATTCACCCACGGGCAAATTACGATGACCACGTGGCCACTGCAACTGTAATTGACAATGTCGTTGGGTCAACACGGGGACACGTAGCGGTCGCCTGCTGTCCACAACAATGTGCGCTGAACGATTTTCTTCCAAACACTTGTACCTGCACTAGCATTGCACGCTATTGTCAGATCTGCCATGACCGCCGCTTGTCCTACTTCACAAAGCGGGCGAACCTCTGCCCTCCACCTTTTGATATTTGGAGTGTAATCCAGTACCTTGTCGCCTGCTTGTGGTTTCATCATCCTTCAGGCACATTCCACAGACACTGTAGCCAATCGCTTTCGAAAAATCGACCAGTTACACCATTTTCGAGATTCTAGTTTCCAAGCAAAGGGCTATAACAATCTGTGCTTTGTCAAAATATGGGGTTTCCCCATTCGCGGAACGTATAGTCTTTAGAACGATTCCCAATCTGTTCCTGTCCCGCTTATACGAATTGGTCAGCAACAGCCCGAAAATCTTGTAAGGGTGTTGCAGGGTAGGTTGTTCTGAGGAATAATAGATAAGAAAAAATTCGACACGTTGCGTCATTTCCGAATTATTTAGCGCTGAACTTACATCTAAACATTTACATCTACGTAACTACTCTGTTATTCACAATAAAGTGCCTGGCAGAGGGTCCAAAGAACCACCTTCAACCTCTCCCTACCGTTCCATTCACGAACGGCGCGCGGAACAAACGAGCACTTAAATTTTTCTGTGCGAGCCCTGATTTCTCTTATTTTATTGTGATGATTATTTCTCCCTAAGTAGGTGAGTGCCAACAGAATGTTTTCGCAATCGGAGGAGAAAAAAAAAGATTCAAATGACTCTGTGCGCTATGGGACTTAACATCTGAGGTCATCAGTCCCCTAGAACTCAGAACCAATTAAACCTAACTAACCTAAGGACATCACACACATCCATGCCCGAGGCAGGATTCGAACCTGAGACCGTAGCGGTCGCGCGGTTCCAGACTGTAGCGCCTAGGACCTCTCGGCCACTCCGACAGGCCCGGAGGAGAAAACTTCTGGTTGAAATTTCATGAGAAGATCTTGTCGCAACGAAACACGCCTTTATTTTAATGATTGCCACTCCAATTCACGGATCATGTCTGTGGCACTATTTCCCCTACTTCGCGATAATACAAAACCAGCTGCCCTTCTTTGTACTTTCTCGATGTCATCCGTCAGTCCCATCTGATGCAGATCCGACACCGCACAGCAATACTCCAGAATAGGGCGGACAAGCGTGGTGTACGCAGTGTCTTTAGTAGACCTGTTGCACCTTCTAAGTGTTCTGCCAATGAATCGCAGTCTTTGGTAGGCTCTACCCACAACATTATCTATGTGATAGTTCCAATTTCTGGTGTCTGTAGTTGTAATCCTTAAGTACTTAGTTGAATTTACAGCTTTCATATTTGTGTGACTGATCGCATAATCGAAATTTATCGGATTTCATTTATTAGGCTACTCATGTGAATAACTTCACACTTTTTTTTTATTCAGGTCTAATTGCCTTTTTTCGCACCATACGGATATCTTATCTAAATTATTTTGCAATTCGTTTTTGTCACCTGATTACTTTACAAGACGGTAAATGACAGCATCATCTGCAAACAATCTAAGACGGGTACTGATTTTGTCTCCTATGTCGTTAATATAGATCAGGGACAATAGAGGGCCTATAACACCTCCCTGGGGAACACCGGATATTACCTCTGTTTTACTACACTCCTGGAAATTGAAATAAGAACACCGTGAATTCATTGTCCCAGGAAGGGGAAACTTTATTGACACATTCCTGGGGTCAGATACATCACATGATCACACTGACAGAACCACAGGCACATAGACACAGGCAACAGAGCATGCACAATGTCGGCACTAGTACAGTGTATATCCACCTTTCGCAGCAATGCAGGCTGCTATTCTCCCATGGAGACGATCGTAGAGATGCTGGATGTAGTCCTGTGGAACGGCTTGCCATGCCATTTCCACCTGGCACCTCAGCTGGACCAGCGTTCGTGCTGGACGTGCAGACCGCGTGAGACGACGCTTCATCCAGTCCCAAACATGCTCAATGGGGGACAGATCCGGAGATCTTGCTGGCCAGGGTAGTTGACTTACACCTTCAGGAGCACGTTGGGTGGCACGGGATACATGCAGACGTGCATTGTCCTGTTGGAACAGCAAGTTCCCTTGCCGGTCTAGGAATGGTAGAACGATGGGTTCGATGACGGTTTGGATGTACCGTGCACTATTCAGTGTTCCCTCGACGATCACCAGTGGTGTACGGCCAGTGTAGGAGATCGCTCCCCACACCATGATGCCGGGTGTTGGCCCTGTGTGCCTCGGTCGTATGCAGTCCTGTTTGTGACGCTCACCTGCACGGCGCCAAACACGCATACGACCATCATTGGCACCAAGGCAGAAGCGACTCTCATCGCTGAAGACGACACGTCTCCATTCGTCCCTCCATTCACGCCTGTCGCGACACCACTGGAGGCGGGCTGCACGATGTTGGGGCGTGAGCGGAAGACGGCCTAACGGTGTGCGGGACCGTAGCCCAGCTTCATGGAGACGGTTGCGAATGGTCCTCGCCGATACCCCAGGAGCAACAGTGTCCCTAATTTGCTGGGAAGTGGCGGTGCGGTCCCCTACGGCACTGCGTAGGATCCTACGGTCTTGGCGTGCATCCGTGCGTCGCTGCGGTCCGGTCCCAGGTCGACGGGCACGTGCACCTTCCGCCGACCACTGGCGACAACATCGATGTACTGTGGAGACCTCACGCCCCACGTGTTGAGCAATTCGGCGGTACGTCCACCCGGCCTCCCGCATGCCCACTATACGCCCTCGCTCAAAGTCCGTCAACTGCACATACGGTTCACGTCCACGCTGTCGCGGCATGCTACCAGTGTTAAAGACTGCGATGGAGCTCCGTATGCCACGGCAAACTGGCTGACACTGACGGCAGCGGTGCACAAATGCTGCGCAGCTAGCGCCATTCGACGGCCAACACCGCGGTTCCTGGTGTGTCCACTGTGCCGTGCGTGTGATCATTGCTTGTACAGCCCTCTCGCAGTGTCCGGAGCAAGTATGGTGGGTCTGACACACCGGTGTCAATGTGTTGTGTTCTTTTTTGCATTTCCAGGAGTGTATATTATACAGAACTGACATGTAATTACATTTTCACGCAATTTGGGTGCATAGAACAGAACAACCACCTCTGGCCGTAATAACGGCTTTGATACGCTTGGGCATTGAGTCAAACAGAGTTTGGATGGCGTGTACAGGTACAGCTGTCCATGCAGCTTGAACACGATACCACAGTTCATCAAGAGTAGTGACTGGCGTATTGTGACGAGCCAGTTGCTCGGCTACCATTCACCATTCAATTGGTGAGAGATCTGGAGAATGTGTTGGCCAGGGCAGCAGTCGAACATTTTCAGTATCCACAAAGGTCCGTACAGCACCTGCAACATGCGGTCGTGCAACATACTGCTGAAATGTAGGGTTTCGCAGGGATCGAATGAAGGGTGGAGCCACGGGTCGTAACACATTTGGAATGTAACGTCCACTGTTCAAAGTGCCGTCAATGCTAACAAGAGGTGACCGAGACGTGTAACCAATGGCACCCCATACCATCACGCCGGGTGATACGCCAGTATGGCGATGACGAATACACGCTTCCAATGTCCGTTCGCTGCGATGTCGCTAAACACGGATGCGAGCATAATGATGCTGTAAACAGAACCATGATTCATTCGAAAAAATGACGTTTTGCCATTCGTGCACACAGGTTCGTCGTTGAGTACACCATCGCAAGTTCCCCTGTCTGTGATGCAGCGTCAAGGGTAATCGCAGCCATGGTCTCCGAGTTGATAGTCCATCCTGCTGCAAACGTCGTCGAACTGTTCGTTCAGATGGTTGTTGTCTTGCAAACGTCCCCATCTGTTGACTCAGGGATCGAGACGTGGTTGCACGATCCGTTACAGCCATGCGGATAAGATGCCTGTCATCTCGACTGCTAGTGATACGAGGCCGTTGGGATACAGTACGGCGTTCCATATTACCATCCTGAACCCACCGATTCCATGTTCTGCTAACAGTCATTGGATCTCGACCAACGCGAGCAGCAATGTCGCAATACGATAAACCGCAAACGCGATAGGCTACGATCCGACCTTTATCGAAGTCGGAAACGTGATGGTACCCATTTCTCCTCCTTACACGAGGCATCACAACAACGTTTCACCAAGCAGCGCCGGTCAACTGCTGTTTGTGTACGAGAAACCGGTTGGAAACTTTCCTCATGTCAGCACGTTGTAGGTGTCACCACCGGCGCCAACGTTGTGTGAATGCTGTGAAAAGCTAATCATTTGCATATCACAGCATCTTCTACTTGTCGCTTAAATTTCTCGTCTGTAGCACGTCATATTCGTGGTGTAGTAATTTTAATGGCCAGTAGTGTATTTCCAGACCCAAGTTTATTCGATATATCTCATAAAATATGCATTTCTCGACCCATGCTTGCTGGATTTATTTTTCTTGTTTCAATGAGTACGACCACCTCTCAGAGTATTCGACACTTTTTTTAACACTCTATATAATGCCATCAGTGGGTTCATTCTGTGTGTTAAATGAACACTTACAGAGTTCCCTCGGAGGATACACCAGTGAAGTTCTGCCAAGTGTTGGCAGAGTGTCAGGCACGCTGGAAGAAGGCTTCTTACAGCTCTTTGAAACTCTAAAGTAATTCACAGCACATAAAAAATTTGCTGCAACCGGTGACACAACAATATTTTCAATATCTTTAACACTATTTTGCAGTGAATAAACATTTACACAGTGAACCTCTGAATTAACAACTCTCAAAAGCTTTATGCAATTTTTCCTAACGATATCTCAGATGAAAACATTGCACGATAGCTGTTATCCCTGAAAGCCACTCATCTGGAACAATTTTATTTATTGACTTTTGATGTGTTTTATACCTTTTTGTTACGCAGATGTCTGTAAGAACATCGTATTCTCCACAGTGAAACAGCAAAGGAATGCATCATGAATCCGTCACATCTGGTGATACTTGCGTATGATCTGTGGCACCTCCGCAAGCAGACCACTATGAGGAGAGGGGCAGAACCCATGTGGCGAGCATCTGAACGCAGACACTGGAACCATTCTGCAACGACACAGGGGATAGGAGGGAGTGTGCCCTCACCCTCGCTTACTGATGGACACCTTGCAAAGAGCCCGGCAGACAGTTAGCAGTGTGTCAAAACCTGATCGACCCCTTTAGCCACTGGGGCGGAGCGTCAAGAATGCACACGTGACGACATGTGAAATTTTCTGTCTTGGCACCAGTCGTTTTCACGATAATGTATGAAAACTCCTAAACTCCTGCTTTCAAGTGCCTGTTTGGTATCTGAGAAATTGATAAAACGTATTTTGATATCGAAATACGTAAATCTCACTGCAGGGCAACAAAACTGAGTTAAAACTAAATTGTGAAAGGAAGTATGTGGAGCCTAAGCTATACGAAGCGAAATCAAGGCTACCCAGTACGTTAAACAATTCTCCTGCGAGAAAGCAATTCGTTTTCAATGAAATTTACATATGTATTCGACTGCAAAACGAATGACTCAGATTAAAATGTTGGCCCTTAACATAGTTAATCCTTATCTTTAATCATGGACTGTGCGGCTAGTCCCGGCGGAGGTTCGAGTCCTCCCTCGGACATGGGTAGTGTGTAAGCTTAGGGACTGATGACCTTAGTCCCATACGATCTCACACACATTTGAACTTTTTTTTCTTTAGTCATGCAAACAATGACTGTACCAAAACTGTTAATTTAATTACACAGCAAAAGAACATATAAATTAATGCATCTGACTTTCTAATGTACTGCTTGAAAACTTACAAGATAGCACTTATCTGATATGTTTTACTGACTTGAAACCTCATATATGACATCAGAGGCGATTCTAGAAGTCGGTCAAGGGGTGGGCTAATGAATATCGCTTAACAAAAGGAGAGTTGGGATTCCTCCACCGACAAATTGGTAAAATTTGGTGTTCCTTAAAGTAGTTTTTGGTTATTGTTTTCGAGGTTAGGATAAAAACGTGTCTACAGAATGTGTGTTCCCGGGAAAATAATACGATTTGACCCAGATGTCTGGCGATTTTGAAGTTTCTGTCTGGGGTCAGCAATTTAACTGTTGGTAGGCATTCCCGGTATATTTAGCTTTCTTGATTATTGTAAGTGGTACTCGTACATCAATATACATCCAATGTATATTAATAAATAATAAGACGCCCATTTTAAGTTAAATGATATTTATTGGTTTAGATAGTAAGTTATTTGCCAGTCTTACTCTTTTGTTGAAATGTGTTTGAAATACAATGCAGCCTATATTGCTGCATAATTATAAAACAATGATTGTATCTGTTAAAGTAATATATTCGCTGATTTCTGAAGTCATTTTATCCAGTGTAATATGATACTCCATGGGCGGGGGGCCATAGCCTGCAAGATGGTATCTTATCACTTCTCATAAAAATGCTTCTGCAACACACAACTCTCAACGTGGAATGAGACTATACAAACACATTCATAAAGGCAAATAATGAAAAGTGAGAAACTAAACTACTGATAAATGAGAACAATGACTCCAAGTACACTACTAGCCATTAAAATTGCTACACCAAGAAGAAATGCAATGATAAACGGGTATTCATTGGACAAATATATTATACTACAACTGACATGTGATTACATTTTCACGCAATTTGGGTGCATAGATCCTGAGAAATCAGTACCCAGAACAACCACATCTGGCCGCAATAACGGCCTTTGTACGCCTGGGCACTGAATCAGGGTGTGGCAGGGATCGAATGAAGGGTAGAGCCACGGGTCGTAACACATCTGAAATGTAACTTCCACTGTTCAAAGTGCCGTGAGTGCGAACAAGAGGTGACCGAGACGTGTAACCAATGGCACCCGATACCATCGCGGCGCGTGATACGAATACACGCTTCCAATGTGCGTTCACCGCGATGTCACCAAACACGGATGCGACCATAATGATGCTGTTATCAGAACCTGGATTCATACGAAAAAATGAAGTTTTGCCATTCGTGCACCCAGGTTCGTCGTTGAGTACACCATCGCAGGCGCTCCTGTCTGTGATGCAAAGGTAACCGCAGCCGTGGTCTCCAAGCTGAGAGTCTATGCTGCTGCAAACGTCGTCGAACTGTTCGTGCAGGTGGTTGTTGTCTTGCAAACGTCCCCATCTGTTGACTCAGTGATCGAGACGTGGATGCACGATCCGTTACAGCGATGCGGATAAGATGTCTGTCATCTCGACTCCTAGTAATACGAGGCCGTTGGGATCCAGCAGACCGTTCCGTTTTACCCTCCTGAACCCACCGGTTCCATATTCTGCTAACAGTCATTGGTTCTCGACCAACGCGAGCAGCAATGTCGCGATACGATAAACCGCAATGGCGATAGGCTACAATCCGATCTTTATCAAAGTCGGAAACGTGATGGTACGCATTTCTCCTCTTTACACGAGGCATCATAACAACGTTTCACCAGCCAACGCAGGTCAACTGCTGTTTCTGTATGAGAAATCTGTTGGAAACTTTCCTCATGTCAGCATGTTGTAGGTGTCGCCACCGGCGCCGACCTTGTGTGAATGCTCTGAAAAGCTAATCATTTGCATATCACAACATCTTCTTCCTGTCGGTTAAATTTCGCGTGTGTAGCACGTCATCTTCGTGGTGTAGCATTTTTAATGGCGAGTAGTGTAGAACTATTTAAACGTAACTAACCTAAGGACATCACACACATCCATGCCCGAGGCAGGATTCAAACCTGCGACCGTAGCACCCGCGTTGTTCCGGACTGAAGCGCCTAGAACCGCGTGACCAGGACGACCGGCCGATGTACATCTGTAAATTCCTGCAGAAATGACACAGCTTGGATTGATTAACAGGCCATTTTTTTTCCGTGGCACAACAGCAAATGTCGATCGTCAGCCGTGTAGTGGCCCTTACCGTCCTTGGCTGATCTTTCTGCATGGCGAACGTCTGAGCAGAGAATGTTACGCCAGTGCATGAACAGCAGAAAGATAAAACGGTGATCCTCCCGCTCTTTCTAAATTAGGGAATAAAATGACGACAGGATATAGTGCATCTACCTGCGACTTTTATTAGTATATGATATTCCTGAGAGGTTAAATGTGATTAAGCTTAACGTGGACGTATGACTCAGCACAAGAAGTTCCAGCAACGGATCCCCGCACGTGTCCAAAGATTTAGCTTGTTTCTTCTCATACTTAATAGATATCGCCTTGGCGTTGGAAAGAGCAAGTGGTGCACTTAGGATTTAACTCATACGAAGTACAGATTCATACACTGAGGTGACAAAAGTCAGAGTAACAAGATGCACATATAAAACTGTCGGGAGTATAGCAAACGCAAGGTGTAAAATAGCAGTGCATTGGCGGAGATGTCATTTAAACTCCGGTGATTCATATAAAAAGGTTTCCCATGTCATTACGGCGGCACGATAGCAACTAACAGGCACTGAACGCGGAATGATAATTGGAGCTAGATGCATGGGACATTAAATTTCCGAAATATATATTGTCAAGAGTGGGCCGACAATATCAGATCTCTGGCGCAACCTCAAACCACGGACAAAGCAGTGCACGACGGTCTTCACTTATCAACCGACAGCAGCGGCGTTTGCGTAGAGTTGTCAGGGCTAACAGATAAGTAACACTGCGTGAAATGACCACAGAAGTCAATTTGGGACGTACTACGAAAGTATCCGTTAGCACAGTGCAAAAATGGTTCAAATGGCTCTGAGCACTATGGGACTTAACTGCTGTGGTCATCAGTCCCCTAGAACTTAGAACTACTTAAACCAAACTAACCTAAGGACACCACACACATCCATGCCCGAGGTAGGATTCAAACCTGCGACCGTAGTGGTCGCGCAGTTCCAGACTGTAGCGCCTAGAACCGCTTGGCCACTCCGGCCGGCAGCGCAGTGCAGGGAAATTTGACGTTAATAGGCTATGGCAGCAGACGACCCACGCGAGTGCCTTTGCTAATATCACGGCATTGCCTTCAGGAACTCTCCTGAGTTCGTGACCATATCTCTTGCATTCTAGACGACTGGAAATCGTAGCCTGTTCAGATGAGTCCCGATTTCAGGGGATAAAAGTTGATGGTAGGGCACGAATGTGGCGCAGACGTCGCGAAATCTTGGATCCAAGTTGTCAACAAGACACTGTGAAATCTGGTGGTGTCTCCATAATAGTGTGGGCTGTCTTTACATGGAATGGACTGGTTCACCTAGTCGAACTGAACCGATCATTGACTGGAAAAGATTATCTTCGGATACTTGGAGGCCATTTGTAATCATTCATGGACCTGATGTTTCCAAACAACCATGTCATGAAACTTCCTCGCAGATTAAAACTGTGTGCCGGACCGAGACTCGAACTCGGGACCTTTGCCTTTCGTGGGCAAGTGCTCTACCACCTGAGCTACCCAAGCACGACTCACGCCCAGTTCTCACAGGTTTACTTCTGCCAGTACCTCGGCTCGTCTCCTGCTCAGTTGGTAGAGCACAAGCCCTCGAAAGGCAAAGGTCCCGAGTTCGAGTCTCGGTCCGGCACACAGTTTTAATCTGCCATTAAGTTTCATATCAGCGCTCACTACGCTGAAGAGTGAAAATCTCATTCTGGCAACCATGTCATGTCAACGCCCCACCGTTATTCAGGGGAATGTTTTGGAGAACATTCTGGCCACCCAGATCGTCCAACACTAATCCCACCGGCCATTTATGAGACATAATAGAGAGGTAAGATCGTCCACAACTTCCTGCACCGGCAACACTTTGGCGTTTCTGGACCTCTATAGAGGCAACATGTCTCAATATTCCTGCAGGAGACTTCCAACGACTTCTTGAGTCCATGCCAAGTCGAGTTACTGCACAACGCTGGGCAACAGGAGTACGACACAGTGTTAGGCGGTATCCCATGACTTTTGTTACTTCAGTGTGTTATGCAGTTCGTAGTGTACTTGTACATCACTGGCTAATGTATTGGGACCACGCGTTTTCTCGCTATATAAAGGCGTTTCAAAATCCTTGCATCAAACGTCTAAGGGTCAGAGATCGCACCGTAGGAAACATCCTTTGCCTGAGTAGAAAAGATCGCTGACGCTTCCCTGCGACAATAGGCGTCTTGTAGTATTCGCCGTCCCTGGGACGACGAGATTTCGACGTAGTAGCACTCTGTGTTAACCCAGTTAACTAGGTGCGTTGCCTACTACCTACCGAAGTACTGTATATCGCTAGACTGATTTTCATCAAGGAAATCTTAGGAATGTGAAGTGGAGGAAGATTTTTAGAAGCGACTCAGGTACTTTATTTTTGCTGGGCCTAGCGCCTTTCATACGGAGCAGGTCACTGGATTACAGGCGTCACTCAAGACATACGCACACCACACAGCGCTTACGGCCCGCCTCCTCCCACGGAGGGCACGTAGTATCGTAGGAAAGCGTCAAAGAACATTTAGTCTCTAACAAAAGTTGTTCCACATGACTTCATCTATCACCCAGAAGACTGTGAAAGACCCTGCTTGAATTACCTTACAACCTCTTTGCTGAAAATGCTAGAAATAAATGTCTATGCTACTGTCAGATAACAATGCCAGGACTCGCTAAAGGTTCAGAAATACAGACATAGGGTCTCTCCAGTGCACGGAGAGAACAAATTAAATTTTTGCAAGGTCTTGCACACAATCAAATGAGTCTACAGACCACTGATTAACGCCTATTCACACATAACCGAGACCTTCCGGAATATTGGCGATGCCATGGCCGACAATAGAACGTGTTAGGAGACGGTGCGCCTGGAAGCACTAATCCCGTATGCGCGGCCAGAGCGTCCCATTGTCTGCAGATGAGCGACAGTACAGTCGCCACTTTGCAGTGAGTTCTGCCCGTGAAGAAACGTGGCACCGAACTTCTCAGTGCATTGTATTTCATCACACCACATTAATCAAGTTAAATCACAAATAGAGGTGCCATCCTTTGTACGAATCTGTTCTGGTTCAGCTCCCCACCATCAAAACGAACAGCATCACCTCAAGACAATAGTAACAATAGTATCGTTTCCACCCAGCTTGCAAGATATCTAGCACTTCTTTTTTGTTTTTTCTTATGGAGTAAACCAATTTCTGGAGGTGATCTTCCCCCACAAAACCCAGGAGTTATATTTCCAATAGATATTACTGGAATTACAGTTCATTTTAGCCCCAACGAGATACTAAACTGATAACAGATTTTGGAGTAGTGAACTCGACTCTAAACAGGTTACACATATTTATGTGATGGTAGTGATCTATCGATTAAATGGAAAGAAATTCCTTCTGAATCAAAGTTGGCTAAGAAGCTTGCTGTCATCATCTGATCTTCAGAAATTTAAATTGCATACGTGTCAATCCCATAGCAGGAACACATTTCAGAAGATAAATCTTATGTTTGCGAAATCTAACTGCACGAAGATGATTTATTTCAACAGGACTATAATTTTAAGAAGTTCTTCATTAAGCATTCAGAAGGACTCAGTGAGTCATGTGCGGCTCGTGTTCATGCCCTTTATTCTTTGTCTTCTTCTCTTTACGATACTACCACCTCGTTTTCTTATTCAATTCACTGGCGTCACTAAGTTCCTGTCTTACCTGCCCGTGAGTGGCAGCAGCAGCGCTTATCGATAAGAGCACTGTCGTATTATCTTTGAAGCGACCGCCTCGTGTTGTGTTGGGAGCCCAGTCGGGGTGCAGCAGCAGTGAAGTCCCGACGCAGCAGCAGTGAAGTCAGGGACGGAGCAGCGGTCGGGGATGAAGGAGCTTCGTGCAAGGAGCCCCAGTTCGCGCCAGGTGTTTCGTAACACGTCTCCTGTCACAGTACCCACAGCAGCTAGTATCCTAGCCTTCAGTTCGTCGACGTCAGCAACTGGTGTGACGAAGACTCTCTCCTTGATATAGCCCTAGAAAAAAAGTCAAGGGGCGTAATGTAGGGATCGGTGGATTGGAAGGAACGGTCCAACACCCTGGCCAACCCGCTGTCCACATATTACGCCCGTTGACTTCACACCAGTTGCTGACGTCGACGAACTGAAGGCTAGGATACAAGCTGCTGTGGGTACTGTGACACAACACATGTTACGAAACATCTGGCGGGAACTGGAATACAGCCTCGACATTCTTCGAGCTACCACGAGAGCACACGTTGAGGTTTACTAACGTAAGTGGTTTTAAAAAAACTACTAACAGTAAGCTATGTAATAGCATTAAATGTAACTTATTATGTCAAACGGTTATTCTGTTATAAATTTTTATAATCAGGGCAAGACTTTGTGCTCACCCTGTACTTCGGTTGCGCTAGTCACTCTGTTTCGGGCCTTCTGGAGGGTCGGATACGTATCTCAGTATCGTGCGTTACCTTATATGTGAATGTGTAATAGTCACTTTGTTTCGGGTGTTCTTTAGAGCCGGACATGATGTACTCTATAT
The DNA here is from genome assembly GCF_021461385.2 of Schistocerca piceifrons. Taxonomy (NCBI): domain Eukaryota; kingdom Metazoa; phylum Arthropoda; class Insecta; order Orthoptera; family Acrididae; genus Schistocerca; species Schistocerca piceifrons. Next base: position 925,080,481 of record NC_060140.1, read on the forward strand.
CGGGTGTAGCTTAGTTGTGAGTATGCAACACTCATTCTGTCTACTGGGTGCCGGAGAGAAGGACATGTGTATCATATTCCGAAAGTTCTATGAAAAAGTTACCATACAATTAAGAAAGCCATGTCAAGTGCTGTAAAAGACAGTGTAAATGTGTGATTTACTGACTAATAACGAAACAGGACACATTAATGAGAAGTGTCGCCTACCATCATTGTTAGTACTACAGATCTTGCCCTCTGTACATACAGAGACTAACCTGGGCAAGTGGCATCCCAGAAAAAGCACAATCACAGGTTCGAACTGACAGCGTAGCAGCCTCCGGCCAAGAAGATCCCACTACCGACGAGCTGTCTTCTGCGCTGGGGACGCAACATTAGAAGACGACAGGTTGGTGGAAGCAACGGTCAGAGACTCTTATTCAATGTCTCCAGATCTCTCCAGCTTCCACATCTGACTTCCAAAGGGGCACATAATTTATAGTCCGGCAACTCAATGCCTGTGCGTCCGGAGTCAATATGAATGGCTTAAAACGGTCGGGCATCTCATAAGCCACGCATGACCATTGAGATGGTCTAAAGGGCGACGTCACGGGGCAATGAATGAATGGAAACAAGTGACATGGTGTGATGAATCACGCTGTACCCTGTGATGGTCTATTAGAAAGCTGTAGGTGTCGCCGATGCCTGTATAATTTTGCCGGTAATCATATGTATTGCCAATAGTGAAATACAGAGGTGGTTATATGGTTTGGGCTTGTGGGGCGGTCTCTTCATAGTGTGTAAGTAAATGTGGAGGGTATTGTACTGTTTCTATTGGGTGGACTTGGGTGTAAAAAAATGTAAACTAAGTATTACGTTAAATTTTATAAATAACCGACAAGTACGCCAAAGAAGAAGACATAGAACTACAATGGACATGATATTCCGTGGACTCTTGCGCTTATATGCATGAACTATCTTTGCTTTCTCTTTCACTTATCTGCTTGGATTCGGACCTAAGAGGACGTTCTTGTGTAAAGCTCATCTTGCTGTACCAGCTGATAATGTAAGTTGCACTTAAAACCCGAAAAATATAATGGTTATTTTGTCGAAAGAATTTGTATATGTGGTCAATCAATTGGTAGTCTGATACCTGGATTGTCTTAAGTAGATATGGGTCTTAACAAATAATTTTCATTGTTAGGAGCCATCTTAGAAAAATCTTTAACATTTTTCTTTTAGCTCATCTACGAGACGTGCCGTCGGTTAGGACAATTATCCTTATTTCAGATCCCACGAGACCGGAGGCAGCTACTAATAATTTAACAATTTTACTTACGGATTTTCTTTATATAACGAGATAACATCCCAGGCAGAAAAGGTCTGGTCACAGGATTCCAGTTCCATTATAGGACTTCATATGTAGATGCTACTCTTGTTATCTTATATTGGGGAACCGAGGCGAAACCACGATGTTAAGTTACGTATTGCAGTAGTGTACATCGAACAGACTTGGCAAATATTCTCTGGTGCAATAAGCACACGACTTCTCACGAGCCTGGAATAATATCTGTAGTGTTGGGTAGATAAGAAAAGGACAATTAATTATCGACGATTACGTAACTACCCTGAGAACTGAGTTAGTTTACTGAGTGCTTATACACGTCGGGCTAAATTAAACAACACACTACACTGTTAATAATATTCCTACATTAGTTATTTCTCTTTTATGCTGAGCCATTGCATAAATGTGTGTTTCTTTTTTATATAAGCCACGGCTCATATTCATTCTATTACATTACACTGATAGCAAAGAAAAAGAGTCACCAATAATTTTTATTTTGTTACATTACAGTATGAACACATTTTTACAGCACTGTGTACTACATACAGTAGAGGAAGACTTCGGAGGCGACGTTTGTTTGCATAAGCATGACAACACGCCCTCTCATAAAGCAGCGTCTGTAAGGCGATGGCTTGTGGACAGTAACATTCCTAACATAGACTAGTCTGCCCAGAGGCAGACCTGAACCCAATGGAACATCTTTGGGATGCAGACAATCCCGTTGGAGGAACATCCGCAACTGACCCATTATACCAGAGGTTGAAAATACCGCTACAGTTGAAGGTTCTTGTATTACGAACACGACCAGTTTCGAGCTCTTATACGCCCATCTTCAGGTGTCGTAACTTGGTGCTGTGACTCCGAGCGCCGCGGTCGACGAGTACAAGAAGCGGTGGGCTACCAGCGAGAGGGCTCTGCGCTTTCCAGCCACTGCTTCGAGTGTCTGGAACAGCAGCTGAGTAGCGGCAGGTCATTCCCTAATTTAATACGACAGTAAAAGGGTGCGCGAGGCAGTGATTTTGATTGTGTGATACCAAGTATCGTTGGAACTCTGATGATCTGTATGAGCCGTGGCGAACTGGCGTCAGTCTTATTTTGTTCATGTATCGTTGAGACAGATTCTGGTTCAGGTAAGCTGTCTTTGCTTTACGCGTGTCTTATCTTGCGGCTTCGCAGGCAAAGCGAGTTGGTTGTTAGCCTTCGACATGAACCCTCGAGATCTCGTGTCATTCATGGGGGAGACGAGTGTCAACGGCTGCCGAACGAGAGTGACGACCCTTACAAGTTGCGGTGTGAAACTGGTTGGGCGTTTAGCCGACATGGGCAGCTAGGAGATACAAGTTCTGTCACTTCATTGAGAACAGATTTTGAAGCGATGCGGTGAAGCTGTGGAACACGCTCCTTCGTATAGTGTACCTGCTATGGAGTAAGTCGCCGTAATTGTTTGTTCACTGACGCACTCAGAGATTTTAAAGTTTATTATTATTATGGGAGACTTTCTTGGTCTAGTTAAATGGTGGCCATTATTTAAAAATTTTCTCAGAAGTTTTTTCGTGTCTCTTGCAGTCAAATGACTTTATGTTGCTGTTTTTAAAGCCTGCATTCTATTGGTTCAAATGGCTCTGAGCACTATGGGACCTCACATCTGTGGTCATCAGTCCCCTAGAACTTAGAAGTACTTAAACCTAAGGACATCACACACATCCATGCCCGAGGCAGGATTCGAACCTGCGACCGGAGCGGTCACGCGGCTCCAGACTGAAGCACCTAGACCGCACGGCCACACCGGCCGGCCTGTATTCTATTAATCGGCTGTTCGTGTGTAAGTGAGTCAAAGGTTCCGCCCACTGTTCCTATGTTTCAGAGTTACTGTAATGTCTTTGTGATTCGGGCTGAAACTTTTAATTGTGCCAGCGCCTTGGAGGTGAGTGAAATGTCATCCGAGGTCTATGCCGGGCAGTGTTTAAGAACCTGGCTACTATCGGAGTTGGTCACAAATCCCCATCCAAAGCTTATTATTTATCCTCCTTCAGTCAAGGTGGGTTAAGCTCGTAGATATACATTTTGTATGTAACCTGTTTGTATATGAACATGTTTTCTTAAATATAACGGACCGTCAGCCGGCTAAACCTTAAACTGCATAGCATCCACTGAGTTCCTTGTGCAGCTTTTTCTAGTAATTTTTTATTACCAAGACTGAGTACGTAAACATTATTTTTTTTAGATCAGTGTGTCTGTTGTAGTTTTTTAATTAAGTGAGTCTATCATGTTATGTAATGGCATCTTAGTTTGGCACTGGTGCTCAAGTGTTATTAAGTCACCCTTTACCTGTAATTGTTTCATTATATCTATTTGGATGGAAGTCGTATATGGGCGTTTGAAGTTCTCAAGTGTTTCAGTAACCCCCTTTCCTCAATTTGGAATTGTTAGTTAGAGTACTGAGTACATTGGGTTTCTAGTTGTATTTGCAAAGTTTTATTTAGTGGCTCGTCCACAATTTGTAATTCTCAAATTGTTTTTAAAGGCATAATGCCAATAAAGTGTGTTAATTATAAAGTGTGAGTACCAACCACGATTCCATCCCGCTTCCTCTTTTATGGTATTTAGGGTATACTGTGCAAGTGCGGTACGACTAATGAATCACGTATCACATTAGAACGACGGTAGAATCGCGTATCGCAATCAAGATGCAGTCTCATCGTCATGGGTAAGTGATTTCCTGCATGGCTCGGCGCTGGTGGGAATATCCGATAAGTCTTCAAGGTTTTACTGTACGCAAGATGGCCGTAGAGTAGAGTGCAGTTAAACGAATCCAAATTCATTGTGTAATGTGGTGATGTTCAGGCGAGCGAGTGTTTGCTGTAGTTACATCAGTATAAGTCCCGCGTGGCATTGCAGAATTAACTGTTTAACTCTGAGTGAAACCGGTAAGTATATTCTATGTACGTAAAGAAAAGATAGATTCTTCTACAGGGGTCAACGTATATTGCATTGTTGTGAAGGACAGAGCTTGAGTCATTGTGAAGGTAATTTATAAACATAAATGAGAGATGTATCACCATAAGGCACGTAACGGAAGACGTTAGCCTGATTAACTGCAGGTGCTAAACATTGCTGTACTAGCAATCCCCGCTCTTGTAACATACGATTTATTGGAGGGACGCGCAAATCGCCGAAGTGGCGTCGAATCGAAAAACTTGCACCAGGCGAGCTGTCTACCCGTCGGGAGGCCCTCGTCACACGCCATATAAGATATATTTATTGGAGGACAGTGCGCCCCTGAATTATACTTTATTTTTCACGGAAGGTCCGTGCTCTTATTTGCTGCAATACCCGTTTTCATTACGATGTTACTTGGTTGGTTGGCTGCTGCCCAAGACTGCTTACAGTGAGAAACATCGAGAGCGGAAGAGCAGGACGGTCTTTGAGAGCCAAACATCTTCGAGAAATGTAAAGGTCTTGGTCTATGATGCTTACGACACGTAACAAAGGTTAGGTGCACGTTGGCCCGCTGCCCGCCCGATGTAATACAATCAATGTGACACCAAGGCTCTCAAGTGACTAACCACTGGCACCGATACGTTAATAATAGTATGCAACTCATGTTTATCACATTCGCTATTCCCACTCTTACACAGTACTTAAATACGCAGAAACCTAATTAAGTTCTAAGTTCTAGGCGACTGATGAACTCAGAAGTTAAGTCGCATAGTGCTCAGAGCCAAACCTAATTAAATAGTAATACACACGTACAATAATCTAATTTAAAAAAATGTTGTACGTCGAAGACAAAGTAATGGAAAGCTCATGTTGGCAACACTACAAAAAATGGCTCTGAGCACTATGGGACTTAACATCTATGGTCATCAGTCCCCTAGAACTTAGAACTACTTAAACCTAACTAACCTAGGGACATCACTCAACACCCAGTCATCACAAGGCAGAGAAAGGCAACACTACAAAACACAAACAACAACACATACGTTAAGTACAAAAACAAACAGAATACAGTGGTGTGCATAAAAGTGTGTTGTGAAGAACATAAGAAATGCATAGTGACGCAGAACATTAAAAAAAATTAGATCAAAATTATCAGTGTCTAACATAGAAAAACAACGATGTGCTAGTAGACGGCATTTCCCGATGTAAGCGATAAATCAGCCTTAAAATCACCATAAGTACAAATCAACCTATTCGTAACGAACCTGTTTTCGATCTAAAAGCAAATCAAAATGTGAAAAACTTAATTACAGACCACTGAGAACGCTTTACCTCAATAAAGCAAAACGCGTCCGGTGAAAAAAATCACGCGTTTTTGTAGTTGCAACGACAGAACAAAAATACCCTCAAGAAGTTTGAAGGTGATTCGAACAATCCTCTGCCAGGCACTGTAGTGTAAACTGCAGAGTAGTCATGCAGACGTAGATGTAGTAGCTGTTACGTGTAGTGCTTTTCCAGAGATGGAAGTCTGTAGAAAACGCTTGCTGGAAAAAGGGATAGGTTACTGAGAAATCGTCTACGGCATCCAGTAATATTTGTTGTTGGTTGTTTTTGGGGGAAGAGACCAAACAGCGACGTCATCGCTCTCATCGGATTAGGGAAGGACGGGGTAGGAAGACGGCCGTGCCCTTTCAAGGGAACCATCCCGGCATTTGCCTGGAGTGATTTAGGGAGATCACGGTAAACCTAAATCAGGATGGCCGGACGCGGGATTGAACCGTCGTCATCCCGAATGCGAGTCTAGTGTACTAGCCACTGCGCCACCTCGCTTGGTGAGTAATAGTTCCTCCTGGAATGACCTTCTGGCTGGGGAGGGGAGGATTGGGGGCGGGACAATTGTAGAGACAGGCAGATAGTACAGTTTCTGAATAGGTCATGAAAGATAATACATGAAGTAGTAAGAGGTAGTAAGAGATAGTAAGAAACGTGGACCGTGTAAAACATATCAACAGCTGATATTTAAAAAATATTATTGATGGTATTTTCCTGCAAACAACCACACTGGTATTGCTACTGGCACTGTCAGATGATGATGATGATGATGTTTGGTTTGTGGGGTGCTCAACTACGCGGTTATCAGCGCCCGTACAAATTACCAACCTTTGTACAGTCCAATCTCGCTACTTTCATGAATTATGATTAAATGATGAGGACAGAAGAATGTTGAAGATTAGATGGGAAGATCATATAACTAATGAGGAGGTATTTAATAGGATTGGGAAGAAGAGAAGTTTGTGGCATAACTTGACTGGAAGTAGGGATCGGTTGGTAGGACATGTTCTGAATTATCAAGGGATCACCAATTTAGTATTGGAGGGCAGCGTGGAGGGTAATAATCGTAGAGGGAGACCAAGAGATGAATACACTAAACAGATACAGAAGAATGTAGGTTGCAGTAGGTACTGGGAGATGAAGAAGCTTGCACGGGATAGAGTAGCATGGGGAGCTGCATCAAACCAGTCTCAGGACTGAAGGCCGCAACAACAACAACAACAACAACAACAACGATGATGTGGACAACACAAACACCGAGTCATATCGAGGTGGGTGAAAATCCCTGACCCCGTCGGGAATCGAACCCGGGACCCCGTGTCCGGGAAGCGAGAACGCGACCGCGAGACCACGAACTGCGGACATTGTCAGATGACTTGTATACGTTGAGGGTACTGAGAATATTACCTACCGAGTCACGCTTACCGCCCAGTCATCTCGTACTGCTTTTATGCGCCCGTGGAAATTCACCGCTGACAGCCGTTTGCCTACTCCTGATGCTGCATACGAATGTTCCATCCCGCAGTCATTACGTGTGGATGAGCGGCCATGAGTCCGTGGACGGACGTGTGACGCAGTTCCATTATGCAGTAGCACGTAATTACTTGGAAAGCGCTTCCTCAAAGAGATGCAGCAGCCGTTGTTGTTCCGGCTGTTTGTTGACTGACGCCCCAACTTTAACGGGACATCAGATTAGGTTGAGAGCGTGCTAACAGCCACGGCGTGACCTCGTTTCCATTACCAGAGTCGGCAGCGTACGTCAAACAGCCACTGATTACATAGCCCCCTGGGATAAATTGGGTTATTAGTTTGTGTTTCCGGCGGTACCGCTCAAATTTGATCTGAAAGTTTGCTTCCCCAATAGCGGCTACAAGCAATTCACAGTTACTAGATCGTGTACGTCTAATGCTTCCCCTACAGCTACACACACACACACACACACACACACACACACGCACACACAGCTGTAAGCCAAAATTTTACGACCATTTCCCGCCTCCGTGTTCACTGCCGCGTGATGGCGTTGCGGGGACCTGGAGCGGGAAGGAAAGTATACGGGGTGATCAGAAACAGTCGTAAAATCTTCTAAGGGCGATGCAATTCAGGGGAGCTTGTGCTGAGAAATAGTTGTTAAGAAAAAAATTCGATACGTTGCGCCATTTCCGAGTTATTTTGCACTGAAGTTAGACAATCTCTCGTCGCGAGGGTAAATTCAAGTAGCCTGGCAGGGGCAGTGACGCCAAAGTTGTTCTTTGTTTGGTTTCCTCAAACCGAGCAAACTTACCTTTTGGTCACCTAGCTTATCACTTTCGGAAAAGACACATTTTAACTGGTACAACTGAAAGAAAATCAGCCCTCGGTCACTATTTTTAACAAATTAACCTGGTTTCGACACTTCTCGGAGTGTCTTCCTCAGAATTTAAATCAAAGGATGGTCTATATTCTATAACATGGTCACCGAATTATGACTAAAAACGTCTGATAGAGTATAAGTACTGAATCGTCGTGGAAAACTGGCAGTATTTATATCTTACTTATAAGATAATAAATATGCCAAAAGGGCATTAGTCACATATTTATTATTTTATAAATGACATATAAGTACTGCCAGTCTTTCACGAGGATTCCGTACTTATACTCTATCAGACGTTTTTAATCATAACTCTGTGACCATGGCCGGCCGTTGTGGCCGAGCGGTTCTAGGCGCTTCAGTCTGGAACCGCGCGACTGCTACGGTCGCCGGTTCGAATCCTGCGTCGGGCGTGGATGTGTGTGAAGTCCTTAGGTTAGTTAGGTTTAAGTAGTTCTAAGTTCTAGGGGACTGATGACCTCGGCAGTTAAGTCCCATAGTGCTCAGAGCCATTTGAACCATTTTTTTCTGTGACCATCTTATAGAATATAGACCATTCTTTGATTTAAATTCTGAGGAAGACACTCCTACCAGTGTCGAAACCAGGTTAATTTGTTAAAAATAGTGACCGAGGGGTGATTTTCTTTCAATTGTAACTATTCACCGTCTCTGAACGTGCAGCCATGTACAAGATTGTAACTGGTAATGAGCATTCAACAAGTGGTAACTCATAGATCCACAGATGTCTGTGCATTATCGCATTTTAACGACCTGACTGGCTAAGTCTTTATACTAGTTCTTCATACTCATGAATTAATGAGTGCTATCGACAGTGGCTGTCAAATTGATTCCATATTTTTAGATTTCCAGAAGGCTTTCGACACCGTTCCCACAAGCATCTTCAAATCAAACTGCGTGCATATGGAATATCGCCTCAGTTGTGCGACTGGATACGCGATTTAATGTCACAAATGTCACAGCCCGTAGTAATATATGGAAAGTCATCTAGTAAAACAGAGGTAATATCCGGTGTTCCCCAGGGAGGTGTTATAGGTCCTCTATTGTCCCTGATCTATATTAACGACATAGGAGACAAAATCAGTACCCGTCTTAGATTGTTTGCAGATGATGCTGTCATTTACCGTCTTGTAAAGTAATCAGGTGACAAAAACGAATTGCAAAATAATTTAGATAAGATATCCGTATGGTGCGAAAAGTGGCAATTAGACCTGAATAAAAAAAAGTGTGAAGTTATTCACATGAGTAGCCTAATAAAAGAAATCCGATAAATTTCGATTACGCGATCAGTCACACAAATCTGAAAGCTGTAAATTCGACTAAGTACTTAAGGATTACAACTACAGACACCAGAAATTGGAACTATCACATAGATAATGTTGTGGGTAGAGCCTACCAAAGACTGCGATTCATTGGCAGAACACTTAGAATGTGCAACAGGTCTACTATAGACACTGCGTACACCACGCTTGTCCGCCCTATTCTGGAGTATTGCAGTGCGGTGTCGGATCTGCATCAGATGGGACTGACGGATGACATCGAGAAAGTACAAAGAAGGGCAGCTCGTTTTGTAATATCGCGAAGTAGGGGAGATAGTGCCACAGACATGATCCGTGAATTGGAGCGGCAATCATTAAAATAAAGGCGTGTTTCGATGCGACAAGATCTTGTCATGAAATTTCAACCAGAAGTTTTCTCCTCCGGGCCGGCTGGAGTGGCCGAGCGGTTCTAGGGGCTACAGTCTGGAACCGCGCGACCGCTACGGTCGCAGGTTCGAATCCTGCCTCGGGCATGGATGTGTGTGATGTCCTTAGGTTAGTTAGGTTTAAGTGGTTCTGAGTTCTAGGGGACTGATGACCTCAGATGTTAAGTCCCATAGTGCACAGAGCCATTTGAATCTTTTTTTTTCTCCTCCGATTGCGAAAACATTCTGTTGGCACTCACCTACTTAGGGAGAAATAATCATCACAATAAAATAAGAGAAATCAGGGCTCGCACAGAAAAATTTAAGTGCTCGTTTGTTCCGCGCGCCGTTCGTGAATGGAACGGTAGGGAGAGGTTGAAGGTGGTTCTTTGGACCCTCTGCCAGGCACTTTATTGTGAATAACAGCGCAACGGCTCAGTCGTGAGTTGTGCTGTAATGAGTTAATGCGTGTTTGTGTCTCTCGTCACGGAAATGGAACTGCATAATATTGCGCAACGGTGTGCCATTTCTTTTTCATTGAATTGGGTGAAAACGTGACGACAACTTACGGTAAGCTTCAGAAGGCTTTTGGAGAGGAGGTTATGTCAAGAGCTCAAGTTTTTCATTGGCATAAAATGTTTAGTAATGGCAGCAAAACAAATTTCAGTACTACCACAGCCACCTTATTCACCAGATATCGCTCCGTGTGACTTTTTTCTATTTCAAAGAGTCAAATCGGCGGTCAAGGGACACCATTTTCAAACAAGATGTCCAAAAAGCTGTGACGAGGGTCTTGGAGGATATTACAGAAGAAGAGTTCCAGAAATGTTACCATCAATGGCAGAAGCGCTGGGTTCAAATGGTTCAAATGGCTCTGAGCACTATGGGACTCAACTGCTGTGGTCATCAGTCCCCTAGAACTTAGAACTACTTAAACCTAACTAACCTAAGGACATCACACACATCCATGCCCGAGGCAGGATTCGAACCTGCGACCGTAGCAGTCGCACGGTTCCGGACTGCGCGCCTAGGAGCGCTTGGAAAAGTGTGTGCAATCAGAAGGGGACTACTTTGAAGGAGACAACACTAAACTTGACTAAAACGGTAAGCAACATTTTTTTCACATCAGTCTCATTACTTTATTGTCGCACCTCGTATGTCGGAAATGCCCCAATTTCTCTACATGGCACTCCATTGTCTAGCATCCACAGCTGCAGTCATTATCTCCAGATGACAAAATGACAATATCTAAACTCAGATAGCAGTTGTGAACTACAACTAAAAACAAGAATCGATAAATAAAACCACAGCAACCGAAATACCAGCAGGCAAAACCTTAACGCTACTAACTTACGCACCAATTGAATATTTTCCTCGGCGGCGTTACAATAACTGTCCGTGTTACAAGGGCACAATCGTTCTCCATTCGTTTGAGGAACATGACAGTGAACTGACGTTCATGTCTTGACCACCAAATTCGACTACTCCGAGTCCGACCAATCACATCTGTGACCCTATGGGCACCATCTCTGTGCCCACGACCCGCCGGCCCCTAATTGTCGGAAACTGCGTGACATGTGGCCAGATATCTCGTGCCACATTCATCGGCAAAACTGACGAGGTCTTGTCTAATCCATACCATACAAACCGTTGTTAATCGAATGGTCACAATTACTTACTATCAAAACAGTCTTGATCACAATTTATTTATTACGGTGACCGGTTTCGACCACTGCTGTGGTCATCTTCAGACCAATGAGTGAGAACCTCCTTCCGGTGGTAAGTCACTAGTAGTAGTGATTTACCACCAGAAGGAGGTTCTTACTCATTGGTCTGAAGATGACCACAGTAGTGGTCGAAACTGGTCACCGTAATAAATAAATTGTGATCAAGACTGTTTTTGATAGTAAATATTTGTAACACATTGATCACTGTTCACTCCCACAATGCATTCAAAAGGAATAGTCACAATGTTTTGGCATATCAGTGTAGCTGCCTTTTGCTGCGTTGCATAGAGGAATGGGACTGGCCCCATCTTGGACAACTTCCCAAGTAAATTCAAATACTTTTTTCGAGTGCATTTTTACTGTTCATACTAAAGCGGCGATATATTCGCTCCAAATGCTTGTAAATTAAATTAATGACATTTCACGAATTCCGCTCCCTTACCAAGTTTCTTACCAAAACGTAGCGGTGGACAGAGAGTGTGTTGCAGTCAGATCGCCGAACTCAGTGCCAAGAAGGCGACGATAAGCAAGTGAACTGAACTCCCCTATACGCCTGTGACACAGCTAGGATACATAACGATAGCATTATCGACTGCCTTACACTGGTCAGCCAGAACATTATGACCGCTTACCTAATAGTCGGTATGCCCAACTTTGGCACGATAACAGCAGCGACGCGTCGTGACATGGAAAAAATTCAGGCCTTTGTAGATTGGTTGGTTGGTTTGTGGGGGTTAAAGGGACCAGACTGCGACGGTCATCGGTCCCTTGGTAGATTGCTGGAGGGAATTGGCACCATATCTGAACACACAAGTCACCTAATTCCCGTAAATTTCTGAGGGGGGGGGGGGGGGGGGGGGGGCGATGAACTCTGACGCCACATTCAATCACATCCCAGGTATGTTCGATCGAGTTCAGATCTGGAGGGTTGTGGGGGCCAGCACATCAACTGGAATTCGCTACTACGAGGCCTGTTCAGAAAGTAAGCTCCGATTGATTGCCAAATTGAAACCACAGTGAACATCAGAAATGTTTTACTTGTAACAAATAGCTACACCTTTCAGCTACTTCTCTACGTAGTCGCCGTTCTGACTTAGACTTTTGTCATAGCGTTGTACCAACTTTTCAATAGCCTCATCATAGAAGGCAGCCGCCAGTGCTTTCCGCCAATTCTCCACGCTGGCCTACACCTCGTTGTCTGTGTCAAAATGTTGTCTTCAAAGACAGTGGTTCATGTGACCAGAGATGAAACTCAGGGGGAGACAATTGCGGACTGTATTGTGGGTAATCTAACATTTCCATTTGAAAACGATGCAGGAGCATCTTCATTGCCCCTGCAGAATGCGGCTGAGAATTGTCGTGAAGACGAAACAGCACGACAGTTATGTAATGTTGACTGCATAGCTTCAGGCGAAATTTCTCACCAGGCCCTCGTACTTGGCGGCGGACACTATTTTCTAGACATCTTTACGCACTCACTGCGAGCTCATAAATGAGAAGAGCGACGTGATGCTAACTGGGGTTATACTAGAGACACTACCCAACACATCTGTGCAAAGCTTTATCGGATTTTCATAGTCGTTTCCATTTCGCGACCGATCGGAGCTTACTTTCTGAACGCCCCTCGTATATTCCTTGAACAACTCCATCATACGCCTGGCCTTGTGACAGGAACATTATCTTGGCGAAAAATGCCACTGCCGTCGGAAAACATGATTGTCATGAAGGAGTGCACGTGGTCTGCAGCCAGTGTACTGTACTCCTTGACCGTCATGATGCCTTGCACGAGCTACACTGGACCCATGGATGCCCAAGTAAATGTTCTCCGGAGCACAAAGGAGCATCCGCCAGCTTGTCTCCGTCCCGCCGGACACGTATCACAGAGCATTTCCTCTGGAAAACGACGAATTCGTGCCCTCCAATGGCATGAAGAGGAAGGCGCTGAGGTAATGCTCCCCCACTGTGCCTACGTCCAGTGCCGATGATCACGTGCCCAAATTTAGTCGTACTTCCCGATGTAGTGGTGTCAACATTGGCACATGCGTGGGTCGTCGGCTGAGGCCTGTCGTTATCAGTGTTCGGTGCACTGTGACTTGAGGCACACTCGTACTCAGCTCGGCTTTAAAGTCTCACGTAAGTTCCTCCACAGTTCGCTGCGTGTCCTGTATTACCGTTCTCCCCATTCTGCGCCGTGCGGCATCTGTAATGGGAGGTGACCTCTCAACTGGACGACGTCTGGCCGTGGTTTCACCTTGCTTTGGCCTCGTGCTGAAGACACTCACCACAGCACTCCTCGAACACCCGACAAATCATGCAGTTTCAGAAATGCTCGTGCCGAGCCTCCGGACCATCACAATCTGCCCTCGGTCACACTCAGATAGATGGCGCGCCTTCCCCATTCTACACTCCTGGAAATTGAAATAAGAACACCGTGAATTCATTGTCCCAGGAAGGGGAAACTTTATTGACACATTTCTGGGGTCAGATACATCACATGATCACACTGACAGAACCACAGGCACATAGACACAGGCAACAGAGCATGCACAATGTCGGCACTAGTACAGTGTATATCCACCTTTCGCAGCAATGCAGGCTGCTATTCTCCCATGGAGACGATCGTAGAGGTGCTGGATGTAGTCCTGTGGAACGGCTTGCCATGCCATTTCCACCTGGCGCCTCAGTTGGACCAGCGTTCGTGCTGGACGTGCAGACCGCGTGAGACGACGCTTCATCCAGTCCCAAACATGCTCAATGGGGGACAGATCCGGAGATCTTGCTGGCCAGGGTAGTTGACTTACACCTTCTAGAGCACGTTGGGTGGCACGGGATACATGCGGACGTGCATTGTCCTGTTGGAACAGCAAGTTCCCTTGCCGGTCTAGGAATGGTAGAACGATGGGTTCGATGACGGTTTGGATGTACCGTGCACTATTCAGTGTCCCCTCGACGATCACCAGTGGTGTACGGCCAGTGTAGGAGATCGCTCCCCACACCATGATGCCGGGTGTTGGCCCTGTGTGCCTCGGTCGTATGCAGTCCTGATTGTGGCGCTCACCTGCACGGCGCCAAACACGCATACGACCATCATTGGCACCAAGGCAGAAGCGACTCTCATCGCTGAAGACGACACGTCTCCATTCGTCCCTCCATTCACGCCTGTCGCGACACCACTGGAGGCGGGCTGCACGATGTTGGGGCGTGAGCGGAAGACGGCCTAACGGTGTGCGGGACCGTAGCCCAGCTTCATGGAGACGGTTGCGAATGGTCCTCGCCGATACCCCAGGAGCAACAGTGTCCCTAATTTGCTGGGAAGTGGCGGTGCGGTCCCCTACGGCACTGCGTAGGATCCTACGGTCTTGGCGTGCATCCGTGCGTCGCTGCGGTCCGGTCCCAGGTCGACGGGCACGTGCACCTTCCGCCGACCACTGGCGACAACATCGATGTACTGTGGAGACCTCACGCCCCACGTGTTGAGCAATTCGGCGGTACGTCCACCCGGCTTCCCGCATGCCCACTATACGCCCTCGCTCAAAGTCCGTCAACTGCACATACGGTTCACGTCCACGCTGTCGCGGCATGCTACCAGTGTTAAAGACTGCGATGGAGCTCCGTATGCCACGGCAAACTGGCTGACACTGACGGCGGCGGTGCACAAATGCTGCGCAGCTAGCGCCATTCGACGGCCAACACCGCGGTTCCTGGTGTGTCCGCTGTGCCGTGCGTGTGATCATTGCTTGTACAGCCCTCTCGCAGTGTCCGGAGCAAGTATGGTGGGTCTGACACACCGGTGTCAATGTGTTCTTTTTTCCATTTCCAGGAGTGTATATACCGACAGCAGGCTCACTGATACTACATGCATCGTGTGTGGGACAATAATGGTTCACGTGGCACTAAGCACTAAGCGACTTAACATCTGAGGTTATCAGTGCCCTAGACTTACATCCATGCCCAAGGCAGGATTCGAACCCGCGACCGTAGCAGCAGCGCGGTTCCGGACTGAAGCGTCTAGAACCGCTCGGTCATAGCGGCCGGCGTTCGTGGGCACTAGCGGTCACTCCTCGCCATATGACGCTGATCTCGCCTGGACGGATTTATATCGTTAGTAGGTCGGTGGTCATAAAACTCTGGCTGGTCAGTGAATATCCTTTCTACGCACTTAAACTTGTGATATTAATTACATTAAATACTACTGGAACACAGAAGACTATTTATGAACTTATATTTTGAGTAGATGCCGGTTACTGAACTGTGTACACTCTAATTACCATCTTTCGTCCTGAAGTTAACTGGACTCGACCTGTTCTATGACGTTAGTAATCAGTTTTCAGCACTGTTGTTGAAAAAGTCTGACTCAGCGCTCATGTTAATCTGGAGCACCCGTATGAATACGATTAGTATTAATTGACGCCGTGTCAGCATTAATCCGACAGAACAAAAAGTTTCCGGGCTCGCTTAAAAAGAAAAAACTCAGGACGGTGCTTTTAACAAAAATAATCAGTCGAGAGAGAAAATGATTCTAATTTTTAAGGCAAGAGACCAGTAATGCCTCTAAAATTAATAAAGGAGATAACACAGGAATTCGTCTTCACACAGCAGTTCGCCATGTTTTAGCCTCCACTTATTGGCCTCTCTAATACTTGATCTTCTTTTCAGGTATTTTATATGTATTTTAAATGTTTTTGTCTTCTGTAAACACTGTAATCTTACATACATTATATAAACTTCTTACATTTATAAGACGAAATGAAAAAAATTCCGTTTTAGAGCGTTACTGGAGAGTATATGTAACGTAGGGCAACTCCGATACGAGTGTATAAGCGCCCACATGCACGCCTTAATGTGCGGTGCCTCTTCCGAAACGACAGACAGCACATATACACTACTGGCCATTAAAATTGCTACACCACGAAGATGACGTGCTACAGCTGCGAAATTTAACCGACAGGAAGAAGATGCTGTGATATGCAAATGATTAGCTTTTCAGAGCATTCACACAAGGTCGGCGCGGGTGGCGACACCTACTACGTGCTGACAGGAGGAAAGTTTCCAACCGATTTCTCATACACAAACAGCAGTTGACCGGCGATGCCTGGTGAAACGTTCTTGTGATGCCTCGTGTAAGGAGAAATGCGTACCATCACGTTTCCGACTTTGATAAAGGTCAGATTGTAGCTTATCGCGATTGCGGTTTATCGTATCGCGACATTGCTGCTCGCGTTGGTCGAGATCCAATGATTGTTAGCAGAATATGGAATCGTTGGGTTCAGGAGGGTAATACGGAACGCCATGCTGGATCCCAACGGCCTCGTATCACTAGCAGTCGAGATGACAGGCATCTTATCCGCATGGCTGTAACGGATAGTGCAGCCACGTCTCGATCCCTCAGATGGGGACGTTTGCAAGACAACAACCATCTGCACGAACAGTTCGACGACGTTTGCAGCAGCGTGGACTATCAGCTCGTAGACCATGGCTGCGGTTACCCTTGACGCTGCGTCACAGACAGAAGCGCCTGCGATGGTGTACTCGACGACGAACCTGGGTGCACGAATGGCAAAAACGTCATTTTTTCGGATGAATCCAGGTTCTGTTTACAGCATCATGATGGTCGCATCCGTGTTTGGTGACATCGCGGTGAAAGCACATTGGAAGCGTGTATTCGTCATCAAATGGTTCAAATGACTCTGAGCACTATGGGACTGTGGTCATCAGTCCCCTAGAACTTAGAATTACTTAAACCTAACTAACCTAAGGATATCACACACACCCATGCCCGAGGCAGGATTCGAAACTGCGACCGTAGCAGTCGCGCGGTCCCGGACTGCGCGCCTAGAACCGCTAGACCACCGCGGCCGGCTATTCGTCATCGCCATACTAGCGTATCACCCAGCGTGATGGTATGGGGTGCCATTGGTTACGCGTCTCGGTCACGTCTTGTTCTCATTGACGGTACTTTAAACAGTGGACGTTACATTTCAGATGTGTTACGAATCGTGGCTCTACCCTTCATTCGATCCTTGCGAAACTCTACATTTCAGCAGGACAATGCACGACCGCATGTTGCAGGTCCTGTGCGGGTCTTCCTTAGTACAGAAAATGTTCGACTGCTGCCCTGGCCAGCACATTCTCCAGATCTCTCACCAATTGAAAACACCTGTTCGCAAGTTCCTGGATAGGAAATTTCCCAGTCGCTGGTTCGGACGCGGTGGACCCATTGCCTGACCACCACGTTTCACCCGACATTATGCCGCTTGATTTCTTCATGTGAGGATTCGTGAAGGACCGCGTGTGTGCGACCAAAGTGGACGATATTCCTACGTTGCGACATCATATCACTAACACGATTGCAACAGTAACAGAGGAAATGTTACAAAGAACTTGGCAAGGAACTGAATATAGACTCGATGTTCTTCCTGCTACAAATGGTTCACATGTAGTGGTGTATTAATAAATAAATAAATAAATTCTTTGAGATGTTCTACAATGTGGTGCATTTTTCATTGCCGTATCTACTGTGGTTTGTTTTTCCTAGGTCTTTGAAATGAGGGAGGGTTGAGTGGGACACCCTGTACTAGGGGAACACAGGAGATTATTTATAAACTCTTATTTTGAGTAGATGTCGCTTACTGAACTGTTAGGACTTTAATTATTATCTTTCGTTCTGAAGTTAACTGGACGCGACCTGTTCTTTGGCGTTAGTGGTAGATTTTCAGCATTGTTGTTGAATGAGTCGGACTCACCGCTCATGCTAATCTGGAGCAGCCGTATGAATACAATTAGTATTAGTCGACAACATGTCAGCATTAATCCGACAGAACAAAAAGTTTCGGGGCTGGCTTAAAAAGAAAAAACTCAAGATGGTGGTTTTAACAAAAATAACCAGTCGAGATAGCAAATGGTTCTAATTTTTATGGCACGGTAACCGATTTCAGTCGTACATGTACCATTAAGAGACTAGTAATGCCTCTGCAATTAATAAAGGAGGCCGGCAATAACACAAGTATTCATCTTCACAGAGCAGTTCGCCATGTTTTAGCCTTCACTTATTGGCCTCTCCAATACTTAATCTTCTTTTCAGGTATTTTATACATATTTTAAATATTTTTGTCTTCTGTAAACACTGCAATCTTACATGTATATTACAAAAAGTTCTTATAATTATAAGACGCGATCAAAAAATTACCATTTTAGAGCGTAGCTGCAGAGTGTATGTAAGGTAGCGCGACTCCGATACGAGTGTATAAGCGCCTACATGCACGCCTTAACATGCGGTGCCTGCTCCGAAACGACAGACAGCACATATACAAATAGTCAAAGGGAGACGGCCAATGATCTCTTCAGTGCGGTGCACACCGGGCTGGAATTCTTACGGGAAATGGCGAAATGTTGCAAGTGATGAGGGTAATGGGGCAAATGGTACTACGATAGTAAGGTGGGGATAAGATGAGAATTGGGGTCTGACCGGAAGAGTGCTAGGATAGTCTGTGCAGTTGTAATCACGACTATGTCCGGATAGCCTGGTGGCTAGAGCATCCGTCTAGTAAGCAGGAGAGCTGGCTTCGAAGCCCACTACTGCACAAATTTTCAACTTTCCTCTCTGATTTTAGTCAATGCCCGATTGCAGTGGATGTCTGTTGTTCCTTTGTGTCTTAATTCAGAATGGCTGACGGATCAAAATACCGTCTGTTTTTTCGGACATGTCAGATAAAATGTAGTGTGTCGGCTACTCGTGGTCTCGGGGTAACGTTTTCGCTTCCCGAGCACAGGGTCCCGGGTTCGATTCCCGGCGGGGTCAGGGACTTTTACTGCCTCGTGATGACTGGGTGTTGTTGTGTCGTCATCATCATCATTCATCACCATTACGGTCGGAGGGAGGCAATGGCAAACCACCTCCACTAGGACCTTGCCTCATAAGGCGGTGCGGGTCTCCCGCATCGTCCCCCTACGCTCTGTAAAGAAGCATGGGACTTCATTTCCATATGTTGTTGTTGTGGTGGTCTTCAGTCCTGAGACTGGTTTGATGCAGCTCTCCATGCTACTCTATCCTGTGCAAGCTTCTTCATCTCCCAGTACCTACTGCAACCTACATCCTTCTGAATCTGCTTAGTGTATTCATCTCTTGGTCTCCCTCTACGATTTTTACCCTCCACGCTGCCCTCCAATGCTAAATTTGTGATCCCTTGATCCTCAAAACATGTCCTACCAACCGATCCCTTCTTCTAGTCAAGTTGTGCCACAAACTTCTCTTCTCCCCAATCCTATTCAATACCTCCTTATTAGTTATGTGATCGACCCACCTTATCTTCAGCATTCTTCTGTAGCACCACATTAAGAAAGCTTATATTCTCTTCTTGTCCAAACTGGTTATCGTCCATGTTTCACTTCCATACATGGCTACACTCCATACAAATACTTTCAGAAACGACTTCCTGACACTTAAATCTATACTCGATGTTAACAAATTTCTCTTCTTCAGAAACGATTTCCTTGCCATTGCCAGTGTGCATTTTATACCCTCTCTACTTCGACCATCATCAGTTATTTTACTCCCTAAATAGCAAAACTCCTTTACTACTTTAAGTGTCTCATTTCCTAATCTAATCCCCTCAGCATCACCCGATTTAATTTCACTACATTCCATTATCCTTGTTTTGCTTTTGTTGATGTTCATCTTATATCCTCCTTTCAAGACGCTGTCCATTCCGTTCAACTGCTCTTCCAAGTCCTTTGCTGTCTCTGACAGAATTACAATGTCATCGGCGAACCTCAAAGTTTTTATTTCTTCTCCATGGATTTTAATATCTACTCCGAATTTTTCTTTTGTTTCCTTTACTGCTTGCTCAATATACAGATTGAATAACATCGGCGAGAGGCTACAACCCTGTCTCACTCCTTTCCCAACCACTGCTTCCCTTTCATGCCCCTCGACTCTTATAACTGCCATCTGGTTTCTGTACAAATTGTAAATAGCCTTTCGCTCCCTGTATTTTACCCCTGCCACCTTCAGAATTTGAAAGAGAGTATTCCAGTTAACGTTGTCAAAAGCTTTCTCTAAGTCTACAAATGCTAGAAACGTAGGTTTGCCTTTTCTTAATCTTTCTTCTAAGATAAGTCGTAAGGTTAGTATTGCCTCACGTGTTCTAACATTTCTACGGAATCCGAACTGATCTTCCCCGAGGTTACATTTGGTCAAAAAGTCACTATAAATTTGAAAACCTAATAAACCACAGAATAATGTACATAGAGAGGTAAAAATTGACACACATGCTTGGAATGACATGGGGTTTCATTAGAACCAAAAAAATAAAAAAAAACAAGTATTGCTAGACGCGTGAAAGATCTCTTGCACGCGTCGTTTGGTGATGATCGTGTGCTCAGCCGCCACTTTCGTCATGATTGGCCTCCCGGCTCCCCAGACGTCAGTGCGTGCGATTATTGGCTTTGGGGTTACCTGAAGTCGCAAGTGTGTCGTGATCGACCGACATCTCTAGGGATGCTGAAAGACAACATCCGACGCCAATGCCTCACCATAACTCCGGACATGCTTTACAGTGCTGTTCACAACATTATTCCTCGACTACAGCTATTGTTGAGGAATGATGGTGGACATATTGAGCATTTCCTGTAAAGAACATCATCTTTGCTTTGTCTTACTTTGTTATGCTAATTATTGCTATTCTAATCAGATGAAGCGCCATCTGTCGGACATTTCTTGAAAGTTTGTATTTTTTTGGTTCTAATAAAACCCCATGTCATTCCAAGCATGTGTGTCAATTTGTACCTCTCTATCTACATTATTCCGTGATTTATTCAGTTTTCAAATTAATAAGGACTTTTTGATCATATATATATATATATATATATATATATATATATATATATATATATATATATATATGTGTGTGTGTGTGTGTATGTGTGTGTGTGTGTGTGTGTACCAGGTGTTAAGTTCCAGATTCGGTCCGTCACACTGAGCTCCAGACGTACATTCTTAGAAGTTGGGAAAGTACTTCCTCAAAGTAAGACATATGTTGGTACAGTGAGTGATTAACGATTTATCGTTGGGAGTTATATGAACAGGAAGGGCCATATCACACTCGTAACACTAGCAAAGTACCAAATTTCCCTCTATATTTGAAATGTGCTCCAATCCCTTACAGATGTTGTGAAATGAAATCAAAGGAAAAGTGCAGTTTTCATTGTTCATCTACGTCTACATCTACATGGTTACTCTGCAATTCACACTTAAGTGCCTGAGCACTATGGGACTTAACTTCTGAGGTCATCAGTCCCCTAGAACTTAGAACTACTGAAACCTAACTAACCTAAGGACATCACACACATTCATGCCCGAGGCAGGATTCGAACCTGCGACCGTAGCGGTCGCGCGGTTCCAGACTGTAGCGCCTAGAACCGCTCGGCCACTCCGACCGGCTTCAGAGGGCTCATCGAACACTTTTCATACTACTACTCTACCATTCCACTCTCGAATGGCTGGTGGGAAAAAGGAACACCTAAATCTTTCTGCTCGAGCTTTGATTTCTCTTATTTTATTGTGATGATTATTTCTCCCTACGTAGGTGGGTGTCAACATTTTCGCATTCGGAAAAGAAAGTTGGTGATTGAAATTTCGTAAATAGATCTCGCCACAAAGAAGACCGCCTTTGTTTCAGTGACTGTCACCCCAACTCGCGTATCATATCAGTGATACTCTCACTCCTATTGCGCGATAACACGAAACGAGCCGCCCCTTCTTTGCACTTTTTCGATGTCCTCCGTCAATCCTACTCAGTAAGGATCCCACGCCGCGCAGAAATATTCCAGCAGAGGACGGACAAGTGCAATGTATCCTGTCTCTT
Source organism: Schistocerca piceifrons (assembly GCF_021461385.2). Classification (NCBI taxonomy): domain Eukaryota; kingdom Metazoa; phylum Arthropoda; class Insecta; order Orthoptera; family Acrididae; genus Schistocerca; species Schistocerca piceifrons. The sequence continues at coordinate 925,102,717 of NC_060140.1, forward strand.
TAGTGGGTTTGTTGCATCTTCCAAGTGTTCTGCCAACAAAGCGCAGTCTTTTTTTCGCCTTCCCCGCAATATTATCTATGTGGTCTTTCCAATTTAAGTTAAAATGAAACGTCATACTGTAAACATAAAATGCACTTGCTGTCAAATATATTTGGCAGAAAGAGTACCCCGTCCCCCTCAAAAAAATGGCTCTGAGCACTATGGGACTCAACTTCTGTGGTCATCTGTCCCCTAGAACTTAGAACTACTAAAACCTAACTAACCTAAGGACATCACACAGGATTCGAACCTGCGACCGCAGCGGTCGCGCGGTTCCAGACTGTAGCGCCTAGAACCGCTCGGCCACTCCGGCCGACCCGTCTTCCTCCATTGAAAACAGTTACTGTTATGAGGTGGCTTCCTTTTATATGTGAGACCACGGCCTGTGTTAGGCATTTCTCCTCAGATTTTATGTTACTTGCATACTGAATTTGGATACAAGAATCTCTTGCTTCGTTTACTTGTCGGCTTTTCACCGGTATTGCACGCTGATTACATGAGTGGTTAGGGGGTAGCTTGTAGAAACGTAGCGTACCCATCTCTCTGTACCTAACCTAACATTTATTATTACAGTCGTTTTTTTTTTCATTAAATGCAACTCGTCTTAACTAGGGAACTCCTTTTTGCTGCTGCGGAAACAGGAGGAACTTCCGCATGCTCTGTAAAAGCTGTCTGGCACTCAGAAGGCACGTCATGCGGTAGAGGACTGCACAAAGAGCCGGGCGAGCCTTCCTGGGATTGTCCTCCTGGCTCAGCTTCTGTGGGCAATGTCCGGCGGAACGGAAGACTGGTGTCATCTGTTGCAGAATGGAAAACCACTGGTGGAAGAGGTGCGAACTCAGCTTGTTAGTAAACTTCGGGTGGAGTCCTCAGGTCCGTCTGAGCAGCTCCAAGAGGGCGCCAGAAAACAGGCCGTACTGCGCATGCGCTGCTACGATGACGTAGGCAGCCGATGCTTGGTGTTTGCTCTGCTTATACGCTTTTCGTCGCATTTATGTGTGGAATTTCGTGCGTGGTGGGGCATCAGGTGGACATGAGCAGCCCTGCAGCATGTTGTTGAGAGGACCAAGGTTGTTGTACCTGGAGCAATTGTTTTATCAATTCTGATAAGGAATGCAAATAAGGAAGCAATTCATGGCGTAACATTCATTTCAAAACCAAACTCTACAGCTTAAAGTACCCTAACATTTTGCTATGTGGTGACTTTGAAATAGATTTATTTTTATTCGTACACTACAATATTGTTATGTATCATTTCAAATCACGTTTACATCTACACAGCACTGCAAAAAGCTAGTAAGAAGGAATACAAATTTGTTGCAAAAATAAAAGAAACAGCTCCATGTGTAGCTTACCCCAGAATAAAGGACAATAAATTATTTCATGACTGTTTCAAAATATGCAAAAAATTAGCTCTAGGAATAAATATGAAGCCATGTGGGGAGTTAACACCATAAAACACGGAATGCTGCCAGTCTACTATTTAGCATAGAATGGCATTCCATAAATTTAAGATGTAAGCAAAAAATGGCTCTGAGCACTATGGGACTCAACTGCTGAGGTCATTAGTTCCCTAGAACTTAGAACTAGTTAAACCTAACTAACCTAAGGACATCACAAACATCCATGCCCGAGGCAGGATTCGAACCTGCAACCGTAGCGGTCTTGCGGTTCCAGACTGCAGCGCCTTTAACCGCACGGCCACTTCGGCCGGCAAGATGTAAGCAACAAAAATTAAGAGGCTTGAAGGAAGTACTAGACAAGTATCTTGTAATCTAAAAACATTGTGTTTCACGGAAGGCAGATTTGTAAAACACTGCTACAGCTGACAGTATATCTTAAACAAAATATTTAATTCAAAACTACTGACCAATTTGCCTGCTTAATCAGCTTCAAGTGGATATTTACGTATGTTCGTACTGTATAGCATTAACAGATCTTACAGTATCATAAAAGAAACAGGACATCAGAGACAACTCCAACAGCATCGGAATTTCATAAACCATTCTTCATTCTGCTCTAAGTGCACATTTCTATGTCCAGATGCACTCTGAAGTACCTGATATTCAACTTTTCTGTGTGGTTTTCGTCACACCAGTTTTCTTGGAATACCCTTACTGTACAATCTCATGTTTGGTTCTTTATAATGGTACAATGTCATTCTTCTCAGAAAATGAAAATGTGCACTTGAAACTGAACTAAGCTGAAAGTAGCCAGTAGTATGGAATGAAACTCTTCTTTTCAAATATACTGACTGTCTCAGCGAAAATGTTAATAGAAGCAAAATTCTCTATAAAACCGGCAAAAATAACTTCATTAAGACATTAATGGTTGATTGCTAATGACGTGGAAATAATATAAAATCATAAACAGAAACTACTAACTTACTTAGTCTTCCACTATTATGAGATGTACACACATCAAAAAAAGTTTTCCATCACCTCGGTTCCGAGAGTTTCGGAACCTGTACCGAAAATTGGAATAGGGATCAACATAAACATCATTCCAGTCCTTTTTATTGCTCATGGTTGGGTGGTTGGTTTGGGGAAGGAGACCAGACAGCGTGGTCATCGGTCTCATCGGATTGGGGAAGGATTGGGAAGGAAGTCGGCCGTGCCCTTCCAGAGGAACCATCCCGGCATTTGCCTGGAGTGATTTAGGGAAATCACGGAAAACCTAAATCAGGATGGCCGGACGCGGGATTGAACCGTCGTCCTCCCGATTTATTGCTCATGAAAACCACACATTGCATGTTGTACCAACATACAGCAAGACCTTCAGAGGTGGTGGCCCAGATTGCTGCACACACCGGAACCTCTAATACCCAGTAGAACGTCCTCTTGCATTGATGCATGCCCACATTCGTCGTGTCATACTATCCACAAGTTCGCCGGCCGGAGTGGCTGTGCGGTTCTCGGCGCTACAGTCTGGAACCGAGCGACCGCTACGGTCGTAGGTTCGAATCCTGCCTCGGGCATGGCTGTGTGTCATGTCCTTAGGTTAGTTAGGTTTAATTAGTTCTAAGTTCTAGGCGACTGATGACCTCAGAAGTTAAGTCGCATAGTGCTCAGAGCCATTTGAACCATTTTACCCACAAGTTCATCAGGGCACTGTTGGTCTAGATTGTCACACTCTTCAACGGCGATTCGACGTAGACTCCTCGGTCCGCAGCTCGTGGTTGTGCGGAAGCGTTCTCGATTCCCGCGCCCGGGCTCCCGGGTTCGATTCTCGGCGGGGTCAGGGATTTTCTCTGCCTCGTGATGACTGGGTGTTGTGTGATGTCCTTAGGTTAGTTACGTTTACCATAGTGCTCAGAGCCATTTGAACCGTTTTTTGAACGTAGATTCCTCAGGGTGGTTGATGGGTCACGTCGTCCATAAACAGCCCTGGAGAACAATCTGGCCACTCTCGTCGAACGGTGTCGTTATCCTGAAGTAAGTCATTCACAAGATGTGCACGATGGGGGCGCGCATTGTCGTTCACGAAGACGAATGCGTCGTCAATATTCTGCTGAAATGGTTGGTTCAAATGGCTCTGAGCACTATGGGACTCAACATCTTAGGTCATAAGTCCCCTAGAACTTAGAACTACTTAATCCTAACTAACCTAAGAACATCACACACACCCATGCCCGAGGCAGGATTCGAACCTGCGACCGTAGCAGTCCCGCGGTTGAAATGGTTGCAATATCGGTCGGAGAATGGGATTGACGTATAGATCAGCCATTACGGCGCCTTTCATGAACACCAGCGGCGTACGTCGGTCCCTCATAATGCCACCCCAAAACAGCAGGGAACCTCCACCTTGTTGCACTCGCTGTGCAGTGTGTCTAAGAATTGCCCCCAAACACGTCTCCGACGATTGTCTCGTTGAAAGCATATGCGACACTCATCGGTGAAGAGAACGTGATGGCAATCTTTAGCGGTCCATTCAGCATGTTTTTGGGCCCATCTATACCGCGCTGCGTGGTGTCGTGGTTGCAAAGATGGACCTCGCCATGGACGTCGGGAGTGAAATTGCGCATCATGCAGCCTACTGCGCACAGTTTGAGTCGTAACACGACGTCCTGTGACTGCACGAAAAACATTATTCAATATGTTGGCTTTCCTGTCAGGGTTCCTCCGTGCCTTAATCCTTAGGTAGCGGTCATTCACTGCAATAGTAACACTTGGGCGGCCTGAGCGAGGCATGTCATCGACTGTTCCTGTCTCTCTGTATCTCCTCCATGTCCGAACAACATAGCTTTGGTTCACTCAGAGAGGCCTGGACGCATCCCTTGTTGAGAGCCCTTCCTGGCACAAAGTAACAATGCGGACGCGATCGAACAGCGGTATTGGGCGTCTAGGTATGGTTGAACTACAGACAACTCGAGCCGTGTACCTCCTTCCTGGTGGAATGACTGGAACTGATCGGCTGTCGCACCCCTCCGTCTAACAGGCGCTGCTCATGCATGGTTATTTACATCTTTGGCCGGTTCAGTGACACCTCTGAACAGTCAAAGGGACTTTGTCTGTGATACAATATCCACAGTCAACGTCTCTCTTCAGGAGTTCTGGGAACCAGCGTGATGCAAAACTTTTTTTGAGGTGTGTACATAATTAATTTGTGTCGCCCGGCCACAGAAATCTGTTCTGTTTTCATTTGATGTGGGAACTGTGACTGAAGAGAGACCAGCAATATCGCAAAACATATACACGTGGAGAATGACCCCTCCCCCCCCCCCCCCCCACACACACACACACTATAATCTTGCAGCTTGGGCACGCCAGAAAATTTTTTCCGGATAGTATCTGGCTACTTGCTGCTAGTACTCATACGGCAAACGGCCACGCGTCAAGTAGCAAGAAGCGGGAGAAGGCACTGCTCATACGCAAGTTCAGCTCTGCGCATGTGTACTAGCCCACTGGCAACTGCTCAAACGAACCTCTCAACTGTTCACTTGCCGTTAACCTGCTGTGCGTGGTCTTCAGACACTTTTCCTCAAGCACAATATGCAGCCACTCTTGTGTCTGTAAATTTCCAAACTTTGCTCTCCCCGTGGAAACGGTGCGAAGCCCAATAAAATTCCCAGAATGTCCGACAAACAAGTGTGGAGGTGGAAAGTGGGTATCAGTCGTTTCCCATGTCTCTACGTATTTAATTAGCACATACATCTGGTGGGAGGTAGTGAACGGACTTTCATATTCCTGTTTGAAAGAGCACATAGGTCCTTTCTGGGACTGAACAGGAAGATTCCTGCCGGGTGCCTTGCAGAGGTCTGAAGGAAGGTGATCAGAGTTGAGAGGGGCATTCTAATTCGAACTTCAACTTGGTGATGCCACTCTGGACTCTGAGCGGTCTTGTGCCAAATGTCTGAAGTCTCACTTTGGAACTTAATCGCTTCCGCGACCAGTAATCACGAGCGTGGTGAGATCCACATCCGCGATCACATCATATCGGTTCAGCCCAGCAACAGTTAGAAGCGGTCGCACTTGTTGGCAGTCACCTCAATGGCAATCACGGTAAGACCGCAGTTTCAATGCGAACTCTTCACTTTGGAAGTCTAATTATTGTGGGAGAAGAGAATTTTCATTCCTTGTTTCTATTTTCAGTTTTCCTAACTTGATCTACTACCTTCACTCACTGGATTTGCAAGATTTTCTGCAATCTAATTCTTCCTTCAGAGGGGCATTTTTACTTAATAACCACTCATGTTTTGTTTCGTTACCAGGTTAATTCATCCGCCTACTGATATTTCTATCCGGTTCTTCCTTTACTAATTGATTTGTCGTGTGCCGGCCGGTGTGGCCGAGCGGTTCTAGGCGCTTCAGTCTGGAACCGCGCGAGCGCTACGGTCGCAGGTTCGAATCCTGCCTCGGGTATGGATGCGTGTGATGGCCTTAGGTTAGTTAGGTTTAGGTAGTTCTAAGTTCTAGGGGACTGTGACCTCAGATGTTAAGTCCCATAGTGCTCAGTCATTTTTTTGATTTGTTGTGTGCTCTGTTAGGTTTCATACTCCCTTTTTGTGTAATTATATAGTTTTGTAATTATATAGTTTTGGAATAGAAGTTGAAAACGTAATTTGTGTCCCTCATGTGTCTGGGTACCATCTCAGTAGTAACTGTTCAGCATCATGCTGGTGGTGACCCTAACAGCCGTTTCTTTTCCTATCATTGTTCTGATTTAATTATGTAAATTCATTCTCAAATTGTTTCATAACCTCTACATTTATGTTTCCAAATTTTACACATTGTTCGAATAAATACTATTTCACCAGTTCAAACTCTGTCATTCGGCTACAATTAAAATTAATTATCTAAGTGAAATGCCCAGGTTCTCAACCATAAGCAGTAGACGAGGCTCCCTGACGAGTTCAGGATATTATCAATAACGTTTTCCGACGTGTGCGTCAGTCTAGTTTTTAAGCAGCCTGTTAGCTTCATCGCGGCAGCCTATCATTTTATATGATCTGCGGTAATAGATTCAGCATCGGTCTTATCCGCATACCCACGGAGCACCTCATGAGCAAGGGGTTGAGTTCACAGCACACCCGAATTCAGACACATGCAGCCAGTATACAGATGCGTCACAGGACCAAATACGGTAACCCAACAGCTGTGATTAATACAGGGTGGTCTATTGATCGTGACCGGGCCAAATATCTCACGAAATAAGCGTCAAACGAAAAAACTACAAAGATCGGAACTTGTCTAGCTTGAAGGGGTAAACCAGATGGCGCTATGGTTGGGCCGCTAGATGGCGCTGCCATATGTCAAACGGATATCAGCTGCGGTTTTTTAAATAGGAACCCCAATTTTTATTACATATTCGTGTAGTACGTAAAGAAGTTGAATGTTTTAGTTGGACAACTGTTTTCGCTTTGTGGTAGATACTTAGATACTTAGGAGTTACTATCCGGAGCGATCTGAAGTGGAATGATCACATAAAACAAATAGTGGGAAAAGCAGGCGCCAGGTTGAGATTCATAGGAAGAATTCTAAGAAAATGTGACTCATCGACGAAAGAAGTAGCTTACAAAACGCTTGTTCGTCCGATTCTTGAGTATTGCTCATCAGTATGGGACCCTTACCAGGTTGGATTAATAGAAGAGATAGACATGATCCAGCGAAAAGCAGCGCGATTCGTCATGGGGACATTTAGTCAGCGCGAGAGCGTTACGGAGATGCTGAACAAGCTCCAGTGGCGGACACTTCAAGAAAGGCGTTACGCAATACGGAGAGGTTTATTATCGAAATTACGAGAGAGCACATTCCGGGAAGAGATGGGCAACATATTACTACCGCCCACATATATCTCGCGTAATGATCACAACGAAAAGATCCGAGAAATTAGAGCAAATACGGAGACTTACAAGCAGTCGTTCTTCCCACGCACAATTCGTGAATGGAACAGGGAAGGGGGGATCAGATAGTGGTACAATAAGTACCCTCCGCCACACACCGTAAGGTGGCTCGCGGAGTATAGATGTAGATGTAGATGTAGATGGCGCTGTAATCGTCACAAACATATGACTCACAGTTTTAGACGAACAATTGATAACAGGTAGGTTTTTTAAATTAAAATACAGAGCGTAGGTATGTTTGAACATTTTATTTCGGTTGTTCCAATGTGATACATGTACCTTTGTGAACTTATCTTTTGTGAGAACGCATGCTGTTACAGCGTGATTACCTGTAAATACCACATTAATGCAATAAATGCTCAAAATGATGTCCGTCAACCTCAGTGCATTTGGCAATACGTGTAACGACATTCCTCTCAACAGCGAGTAGTTCGCCTTCCGTAATGTTCGCACACGCATTGACAATGCGCTGACGCATGTTTTCATGGCGTTGTCGGTGGATCACGAAAGCAGATATCCTTCAACTTTTCCCACAGAAAGAAATCCGGGGACGTTAGGTCCAGTGAACGTGCGGGCCATGATATGGTGCTTCGACGACCAATCCACCTGTCATAAAATGTGCTATTCAATACCGCTTCAACCGCACGCAATCTATGTGCCGGACATCCATCATGTTGGAAGTATATCGCCATTCTGTCATGTAGTGAAACATCTTGTAGTAACATCTGTAGAACATTACGTAGGAAATCAGCATACATTGCACCATTTAGATTGCCTTCGAAAAATGGGGGCCAATTATCCTTCCTCCCACATTGCCGCACCATACATTAACCCGCCAAGGTGTCTGGTGTTCCACTTGTCGCAGCCATCGTGGATTCTTCGTTGCCCGACAGTGCATATTATGCCGGTTTACGTTACCGCTGTTGGTGAATGACGATTCGTCGCTAAATAGAACGCGTGCAAAAAATCTGTCATCGTTCCGTAATTTCTCTTGTGCCCAGTGGCAGAACTGTACACGACGTTCAAAGTCGTCGCCATGCAATTCCTGGTGCATAGAAATATGGTACGGGTGCAATCGATGTTGATGTAGTATTCTCAACAGCGACGTGTTTTAGATTCCCGATTCTCGCACAATTTGTCTGCTACTGATGTGCGGATTAGCCGCGACAGCAGCTAAAACACCTACTTGGGCATCATCAATTGTTGCGGGTCGTGGTTGCCGTTTCACATGTGGCTGAACACTTGCTGTTTCTTTAAATAACCGGCGAACGGTCCGGACACTTTGATGATGCCGTCCAGGATACCGAGCAGCATACACAGCACACGCCTGTTGGGCATTTTGATCACAGTAGCCATACATTAACACGATATCGACCTTTTCCGCAGTTGGGAAACGTTCCATTTTAACACCAGTAATGTATCACGAAGCAAATACCGTCCGCACTGGCGGAATGTTACGTGATACCACGTACTTATACGTTTGTGACTATTCCAGCGCCATCTATCAAAAATCGAAAAAATTGGTCCAACCAAAACATTCATATTTCTTTACGCACTACACAAATATGTAATAAAAATGGGGGTTCGTATTTTAAAAAACGCAGCTGATATCCGTTTGACCTATGGCAGCGCCATCTAGCGGGCCAACCATAGCGCCATCTGGTTTCCTCCATCAAGCTAGACGAATTTCGTTCTTAATAGTTTTTTCTTTTGATGATTATTTTGTGAGATATTTGGCCCGTGCACTATGAATGAAGCACCCTGTATAGATGGTACCACAGGTTATCAACGATTTACAATGATTTGCTGAAAGAACTTTTACAATTCATAACTGGAGTGCGAAGATTATGCATGGCAATATTGTCCCATGTTCACATTCTCTGCTCTGATTTAAAAACTAGTGTAGTCCGATATCTATCACCCTCGACCGTCGCCTCTCCTCGACTCCCCATCTCCGTACAATCCAAGCCAAGGCCCGTTCCCGACTCCGTCTCCTCAAGCTCCTTTCCGGCCGTACGTGGGGTCTGGACCCTTCCACACTCCTCCACACCTATAAATCCCTCATCCGCCCGATCCTTTGTTATGCCCATCCAGCCTGGATCTCCGCCCCCCCTACCTTTTATAAATCCCTCCAAATCCTTGAACGCCATGCTCCCCGCCTTGCCTATCGCATCCGTCTCCCCTCCCCCACGCGGATCCTGTACGATCTCATCCCCTTCCCCCACCTCCTCCTTTTCCTTGAAAGGATACGGATCCTGTACACCTCCCGTAAACTTGATCCTCCTCACCTGCTCGTATCCCCGATCCTCTCCCATCCCCGCCCGCTGCCGCGCCTGTATTCCCATGTCCCGCCCGGTCTCCATCTCTCCACCCTCCTTACTCTCTCCCAAGGTGGCTTCCGCCAGCTCCCCCTCCCTGATGGTGTCCTCCTCCCCTCCATCTACCCCTCCTATCAACTTTGACCCTGCCCCCCCCCACTTCCGGTGTCCTTTCCCTTAGGCACCCTCCCTCCCTTCTCTTCCCCTCCCTTCTCTTTCCTTTTCCCCCATCCCCTCCCTCCACCCCTCTTCCCCCGGGCTTCCCCTCCCCTTCCTCCCTCCCCCCCATCTCCCCTGCCCGTGGTATCTCTGCTCTCCCCTCTCGCTCTCCCGCTCCCCTTCCTCCTCCTCCTCCTCTCTTGGCAGGTCCCCGGACTCGCACACGCATAGTGAACATTCGCGCGCCGGAGGTCATCGCCATTAGTGTCTCGTGTGTGTGCCTTCGTTTGAGTTTAGTGTTTGTTCGCCGAAACGCCGCCACTGTTCACGTGTACCATTGCCATCATCCCTGTTTTGTGCGCCGTGTCGACTAGTGTCAGTGTTGTTTTCTCGTCAAGCGTGAACGGCTCCGTGTTTTTATGTTTTTTGGTGTCCACATTGTTTTGCCCGCCATTTCTGATTGTATTCTCTGTGTCCCCTCTATTTATTACTTATTGTAAATCTCGAGGCTGAAGAGCGGCGTACTCAGCTGCTGACAGCCCGCCTTGTGTAAGGTGATAAAATTACAAAAAGGAAAAAAAAAAAAAAAAAAAACCGAAATCTAGTGAACGATGACTAACATCATTTTCGCGATGTTCAGTAGGGCTCATCTTGGTCGCAAATGTAGATGAGGCCGGACGCTTGTTGAGACACTATCCTGATACTGTGTTGACGTACTGCCTACGTAACCAGTTGCTGAGAGGAGCCGCGTGTATGCTTATGTCCACGTCTACCGGGTAGATGTTCACTTGGGAACTACTCGTGAGACGTAAAGCGGATGTGTAGAATAGAAAATGGTTCAAATGGCCCTGAGCACTATGGGACTTAACATCTGAGGACATCAGTCCCCTAGAACCTAGAACTACTTAAACCTAACTAACCTAAGAACATCACACACATGCATGCCCGAGGCAGGATTCGAACCTGCGATCGTAGCATTCGCGCAGTTCCGGACTGAAGCGCCTAGAACCGCTCGGCCATAGCGGTCGGCTGTGTAGCATAGACTTTGTCGCGAACGTCCTCACCCTAGCAAAAAGTTGCCCCTATGTCGTACCAGTTCGGCGCTCTTCTATGTAGGCTGTGTCCCTTAATCATCTGGAGGACACAACGCATCATTAAGAAAAAGATTATGAAATGAATAACTACCGATACTTAGGAAGCACTGTACGACTGAGTCTACTGCTAGACAGAGTTGTGAGCAATGAGAGGCAAATCTCGTGGTCGTGCGGTAGCGTTCTCGCTTCCCACGCCCGGGTTCCCGGGTTCGATTCCCGGCGGGGTCAGGGATTTTCTCTGCCTCGTGATGGCTGGGTGTTGTGTGCTGTCCTTAGGTTAGTTAGGTTTAAGTAGTTCTAAGTTCTAGGGGACTGATGACCATAGATGTTAAGTCCCATAGTGCTCAGAGCCAATGAGAGGCAACAGTGAAGTATGACGTAGTGTCCTCCAGCCTGCGGGCAGCCGCGGCTTGGTGTGCAGCTACTGACTGCGGCCGGATCGCTCAGTCTGTGAGGGTTACGTGCGGTTAAAGTCACATTCTATATCAGAGGTTCTTAATACTCGAGTACGTGAGCTCTCAGTACAAAGCTTTCGCAGACATGGCACCTAGGACGAACGATTACATACGTCGTGAACGCTTTGTCCGCCAGACATTACCTACGACGTAAGTACTCTGAAAATGGCCGGTGAGACGTGGTACTTAGGAAAGGCAGGATTCAGTGTGGACGCGGCCGTACTCAGTTACCGTTTGTCGCTCAGTTTTTTTTGTTTTTTAATCACACTTTATTTGAAAACAATTGCAAATAAGGTTGACAATAAGGAACAATTATCAAATTTGACTGTTAAGACAGAATGTCTAATAAAAATTTCCAGAGCAAGTTGCACTCACGGCTGAATGCCTTATTGACCAAAAATTCAACTTATTTGTCGGCTGAAGGCCCCAGTAGTAATACCTCAAAAAAACAATTTGACGGCTGAAGGCCTGGGTAGCAATTTCTTAAGAACAAATTAAACTTCTTCAAATATTATAAACAAGGACAATCATCAAATTTTCACTATTAAGAGGCAATATCTAATTAAAAATTTTTAAGAGAAATTGCATTCACGGCTGAAGGCCTTATTGACAATTATCACAATCTCACCAAATCAAGAGAGAAATGAGCCACAGTAAGTGCTCCAAGGATCGACCTGGGAAAGTCGCTCAACATCGTAGACGATGAGACAGGCAGCCAAGAGGTATACTCACTTAACCGGATGGCAACTCAAACTAGTGACAGTTTAAACGCAGTCTGTATCGTCCCCCTCACTTATCGACCTTAATGACAGTGAAAAATTAAACCGCGTGTACCTAATGGAAATTTGGGAAAAGCAATCGTCACCGAAGTTAATCTGTCGGTAAAGAGGGAGGAAAGGGTTACATCTAAATGAAAGGAAAAATGCAAATGAAAGTGGTGGAAATTAATTTTGAAAAGGCGTACAGTTAATAAAGAAAGTAAATGAACGGCCGTTACGTTAACAATTAACTAGCGGTAATTAGATATTTGAGATCTGGGGGAAATTACGGTCGCCAGTCCTATGGACAATTAATATAGTAACTGAAAAAGAAAGGTTATTACACATATAATTATCACTAGAAGCGTGGCAACTGAAAGTTGACACGTGTAGTGTGAAAACTGAAAGTTTGTCAGAAGTAATAAATTTCGCTACACTCTGACTTAATTTAGCAAAAGAATTAATAAAACCGGAAAATTGAAAGTTAATTTAGTGACTGAAATTAATAGTGAGCTTTGTTTCTGAAGAACATCGAAATTCAGTAAAATACGGTTAGTCTTGGGCTACCTCAACAATCATTTCAAAAGCTACTTGAATCTACGCAATTTAGAAATAAGAGATTTAACTTTGAACTTGAATTAAATGATTCTGAACAATTAACAATAGTAAAATTTAGTACGTACCAAGCTGAGCTGCAGTCACAGGTAAGCTAAAATACGGTAACAAAACTCGCACTCTTAATTTGTGCTTGTGTAATCTAAATATTGTAGCCAGCTATGAATACCTTAACTGAACTTTGAAATTAAAGCAGTGAAATCGAATGATATTACTTTAATGCTGGCGTTTGAATTTCAACGACACTCGAGTTCATTCCGGAGAAGGAAGGGACCCTCCTTGGTAATGCAATTGGGACAATGAGCAACAAAGGTTCATGCTACGTTGCTGTAATTTAGTGAGAAAAATTTAGCAGTTTGAAAAGCTGAGGTCTGCCATACAGTTCTAAAACTTTACGTGCTTCCAGTCTTCCTTGTTGGTTGATTGAAGGTTTGAAGTCGTCGATCGAGGAGGTGGCGACAGTCACTCATTGTCGGCCGTCGCTGTTGCAGAAGCTGGATGTTGGCGCCCCTTCTTCTCGGCACGGTCTCCAGCCGAAACGGGCTCTTGATGTGTGGCAGGTAACGCTCCCGTCCGCGACACCATGTCCGAAACTAACATAGCAAGTCGAGCGCAATTACATGCTGCCAAACCCCGAATGCGCGGCAACTCGCGGGAGCGTCACACAACACACCTGCTCCACTGCCCTCCTCCAGCCAGACTCCCTCTGCTCTGCCCGCGCTCCATGCGGCAGAGTTAACTGCACCAAAGATCCTAAACACTTTGGTTCTCCACACGACCTATCGATGTAGTCGTTCGATAGCATAGTTTTCCCTAGGCAAGACCCAGCGTAAAAATACAAATAATATTTTCAAAACAAACAAATTATACATCGACATAAATGCATAAATATATGTATAAACAATTACAATATATAGAGACACAGAAATGTCATATCTTCAGGTAACAAAATAAGGAAAAACTTTATAGTACAATAGATGGAAATAGGAGGATATGCATTTCCGGCGTTACAAGTTCAACACTCTTTCAACATTCACCTAACGTCTGACAACCAATACAACGATGGAATAACCCAGACAAGGCGGAACCAGTGTATAGCACTGCGTCTCCAGAATCAGATGTTTAGAACACCCAGAAGCAGAAGGACCCACTACAACCAAAGTAGTCCAAAAGAAACAAGTATCCGAACCACAACCAAGGAGGCCGTCGAACTACATGCCTTACCAGAAAGCAGGGGTCATGCGAGGAAAGGTACACTGTCATAAAAATACGCTAACCTCCAGGGCAGGTAACTGGGACGTTAGTGGCCGCTAGACAGAAAAATACCGCTGGTTGAACTTCATCAATAGCACAAGGAATTTAATGATTAATGATAAAAGGTGGAGGACAGATAATTAATTTCGCCAACTCCAAACACTCCACTCGTTGCTCTTCGTCTCAATGACCCTGCGAGCAGCAACGCGTGAACAAATGGCTTGATCTCAAAATAGTGGAGCTTTCACTGCTGGGTTAATGTTCACTCAACTCAAACGTCCTGGGTCCAATGGAGAATAAGGTTGCCCCCCCCCACCCCCCCACCCCCCCACCCCCTCAACTACAGCCCCTCGATCCGGCAGTGCCGGCATGCCGCCAGGGGTCCCAGCATGTCCGCGCACTGCCAGACCTCACTGCTGCTCCGTCCCAACGGAACTACCCGACACACTCCAATCCAGAAAACACTTTTCGCCCTTCCAAAGATAGTACTAGCTTACTAGATGTCGATAACCGCTGCTGCTGCCACTCAAGGACAGACAACGCTAGCAGACGTAGTGGCGCCAGTAAACACGAGAAGAAAACGAGACACCACTATCCCTATTACACGATGCCAACCTACCAACGGGACCAACTCGAGCCGCAACACAGCTCAGCCGGTGCGTAGGCAAAACAGATAATGTCTACAAACATAGTCTATATCGTGTTTAAAGAGGACGGAAGTGTATAGAACTGCAATGATGCCGTTACCTGTCTGGTCCTGACAACCAGTTAACTCCCAACAGGAAGTAGACGTGTCCATGCTCACGCAGCATCGTGCTACGACAAAGGAATCAATACATACAAGCCAAAACATTATGACCACTGCCGACCGCGATGCAGGATGCCACCTGGTGGCGTTGTCGGCACGTGAAGCGGTAATAAAAGCACGTAAGGGGAGCAGATACGGACCGGGGGATCACCCCAGCGAAGATATATGCTGTGAGTGGGGAAATCCATTGAGATAAGCGACTTTGGCAAAGGGCAGATTACACAGGCCAACGATGGAAAAACTTTTTTGCTGAAAATACGTTATTCTTATTTTTTTAGGGTGCAAAATCCAAACATTATACTTAAAAACTGTATCACCCACCATTTCTTCACATTTTACAGTTAAATTTATTAAATTAAGCGATTTTTTAAAGAATTTAACGGCTTTTATACAGTTCAAATAATTTAAAAAGGATGTGTAATGAATGTAGATGACGTTGGCAGCACTGCTGAAAAACATTTTCTGGCAAAAAAAGGTCGATTCTATTTTTTGTGTTAGCAGATGGTATTTTGTTTACTGTCAACCTAACATCACTTTCTCGTTCCCTATACATGTGCTCAGTACAATGTCTAATGGTGGTTGCAAAAACTCTGCTGACAGTTTGTTATATTTGTGATGAATTTGTGATTAAAAAACACCAAAGAAACGTTACAGACTTTGTGAAAAAGGTTTATCTATCATACTTTGGATCTAAAATTGGTGATCAAGATAAACCTTGGGCGCCCTATAAGGTATGTTATGTGTGTGTTGATGATCTGTGAAAATGGTCCAAAAAAAGCCTTTAGATTTGCTGTTCCTATTATATGGAGGGAGCCAAGAAATCATTCCTATGATTGCTACTTTTGCAGTGTTGATATTACTGGTCATAATTCGAAAAACAAGAAGGTAATAAGCTACCCTAACCTTCCGTCCGCCATCTGAACTTTAAATTCTATTCAAACAGAAGTATTTTCTGATGTACTATCTGATTTAGATGAACCAGCCGATGATGAATTCCATTGTAATACAGAAAGTCTAGAGCCCTAATTGTTTACTCTGACCGAGCTAAACGATTTGGCTAGGTATTTGGACTTATCGAAAGAAAAAGCTGAATTTCTTGGCTCTAGATTAAAAGAAAAGAACTTGTTGGCAGTTGAAACCAGCATATACATGTATAGAAAGAGAGACCAGGAATTTTCCTGTTTTTTTCAGCAAGAAGGTGATTTAGTGAACTGCTCACATATTCCAGGTCCGATGAATGAGTTTGGTATTGAATACAAAAAGGAAGACTGGAGGCTGTTTATTGATTCATTCAAAACTAGTTTAAAGGCTGTTTTAATACACAATGGTTACATGTATGCATCTACACCTGCTGGACATTCTGTACATATGAAAGAAAGCTATGAAAATCTAGAAATAGTGCTAAATAAAATAGGCTATTCTTCTGATAGTTGGATGATACGTGGCGATCTAAAAGTAACATGCATGCTCCTTGGTCAGCAAGGCGGCTTTACCAAATTTCCATGTTTCTTGTGTGAATGGGACAGTAGGGCTAGGGATCAACATTGGTGCAGAAATAACTGGCCTGTGAGGGAGTCTTTAAAACCTGATGAGAAGAACATTCTACGCAAAACCCTTGTAGCTCCAAAAAACGTACTTCTACCACCTCTACGTATAAAGCTAGGCCTAATAAAACAGTTTGTAAAGGCTTTGCCTAAAGATGGACCATGTTTTAAGTATATCTGCCAAAACTTTCCACACTTTTCAGAAGC
The DNA here is from genome assembly GCF_021461385.2 of Schistocerca piceifrons. NCBI lineage: Eukaryota > Metazoa > Arthropoda > Insecta > Orthoptera > Acrididae > Schistocerca > Schistocerca piceifrons. Next base: position 925,119,310 of record NC_060140.1, read on the forward strand.
GAAACTAAAAGAAGGCGTCTTTGTCAGACCTGGCATTAGAAAATTGATGTTTGATTTAACTTGGAATCCACAATGACCTTAAATGAGAAAGAAGCATGGCTATCATTCAAGCAAGTCGTTACAAAGTTCTTAGGACATGAAAAAGACCCAGAATATGTTTCTATTATAGCTACAATGTTAGAGAAGTTTAAAACTTCAGAATGTTTAGTGAGCCTGAAAGTTCACCGTTTGAACAGTCACCGGACAATATGGGAGATGTTAGTGAAGAGCAATGAGAGCGTTTTTACCAGGACATTAAAGTGATGGAAAAACGCTACCAACATGGTGGGGAACGACTGGTGATCACCTCACCAGGAAGTTCAGCCAGTGACTCATCGTAGAAAAAGCTACACAAGAAGCTTCAAAGAAAAAAGAGAAAAAAATACAAACTAATTCCAGCTGACATGAGAAACTTCTATTAACACATTTCATTGTTTTAAGTAGCTTACTGTAAATACAAACCATACTCATGTTGTAACAAAGCGTTTCATTAATTTCCCCATTTACCGTATGGCATACGGTTTTTATACTATATAATAAAAAGCATATTGCTCGAAAACTATGGGTAATACAAAGAAACTAAGGTTAGATTTGGATTCAGCTCATAAAAATCTATAAAGATCAGCTATCAAAGTAAAAAATGTTTTTCAAAAAAATTTCATTGGCCTGTGTTATCGTTAGGCCTGTGAAAGAGCCTCTTCAAAACAGCGAAGCTGGTGTAATATTCACGTGCTACTGTTCTGACCATCAACGGAAAGAGGTAGAAGGACAGTGAAGTTACCACTAGGCGCTTAATGGTTGGACGTCCACGACTCTTCACAGAACGTGGGGTTCAGAGGCTTGTCTGCTCTGTAAAGTAGGATAGATGGTGATCTGTGGCATCTCTGCCAAAAGAGCAAAATGCTGATGTACACTGAAGTATTTCAGAGCATACCGTTCGTCATATGTTGCTGAACATGTAGCTCTG